>NW_026596117.1:14413979-14426581 GCF_907164565.1 Psammomys obesus
TATGTATATGTGGCCTAGGCCACATATACATAACTTAAAATATTTTTTTTTAAACTTTGTAATTCAAGGAAAAATAAACAAATCGTTAGCTAATAGGTGTCCAGACAGGATGTCAGAACAGCTGATGAGGGGGGAAAAAAGGACGGTTAGAGGCAGCTTTTCAGGAAGTGAGTGAGGCAAAGGTGTTGGATTACAGCAGAACACCTGCTGAACTGGAGTCCTGGGAGACTGACATCTGACAGGAGAATGTGCTAATGTTTCTATTTGCTTGAGTGGGTGCAGCTCTAGACGATGGTGTGTGTGTGCTCACATCACATAGTGTGAGTTGGAAAAGTCATGCCTGGGAAAGTTTGTCATTGAAGCTGTGGAGCTGAAGTGATGAGGATACTTTAGAAGATGAAGAATATAGCATATGACTCTTAGGTTTGAAACACTCAAGAAAAACGCAGAACACAGATTTTTAAGAGATACATGTCATTGAGGTGCATTGCTTGTATTGAGAATCATGATGGCATGTTTTTAATCAAATGCTAATGATTTCATCAGAGGAAGAATTTATTGCTAGTTACAGGAAGCTTCATGAAAGCAAGCATCTGGAAGAGAGTCTTGAAGGATGTAGAGATGGAAGAGAAAGGGACTGGGGGTCGGAAGCTGTGTTTTCATCTTGATTTTTTTTAATTGACTGATGAGCAATGACCTTGGCTCAGTCAAAATCTTAGTATTCTCATGTATAAATGGATGTTTTTCCCTAGGTGCTCTAAAGGATGTGTTTCCAGTCTTTGGCAGTCTTTTGTTATGGAGTATAACATTGCAATATAACATGTTAGAGATGTTATGTAAAAATAAAAACTTGTGAAATTAAATCCCTCATCTATGTTATATACCTATATACCTTGTGAAGCTAAATTATGATGAGCAGCTAGATAAACAAGATACCAGAATAAGCCAGGGAGGCATGCAGCTTCTTGTTAAACAGAAGTCAGGGCATGTTTTATGTCTTCTTAACCAGGTGCGTATAGAAAGATGTCTAAGGATGTCTTGAGGTTTATTACTTTGTGTAAATCTCTTAAAGTGGTTTCAGAGGTTTTGAACTAGAAACCATAGTTTCAGGTGGTGTTTTCACGCATAAAAGAATGAGTCCAGTTCTCAAGCCTTCTATGAATGTTGATCTCATTGTCTAATTATCAAATCAACCGTACTGTGTTCCTTTTGAGAAACATTTGAGATTATGCACATAAGAATCCTTTAACACTTCCAGCTTTCATTACTAGAATAAGGTTATAAAAGCTGATGTTACAGACTGTGTGTGTGTGTGTGTGTGTGTGTGTGTGCTTGAGTGCAAGTATGCACATACGCAGGCCTGTGCACGTGCGTGTGTGCGCATATGTGCATTTGTCTGTGTGTGCACATGCCTATGCATGTGCTAGATGGCCTATGTAGCACTCACGTAGTTTCTCTCAAAATAAGGTCCACATAAAAAATGGCTATTGTTTCTTCACATCTTTAGACACACTGAGAAGGTGTGTTGTACCTTGTGTCATCTGTACTGGACAAATGCTGCCTAGTTAATGAGGGATCAGCATCCAAGTGGAGCATAACTCAGAATTAGAGCACAAGAGAATGTAAACATGATGGGCCCTTACGGGGGTGAAGACTGTCAGATGTTCTAAAGCATTGCTGTTGGTGACATAGCTGCTCAGTGAGATAAACGTTCCCTACTCTTCAAGTCCCCCTAGAGGAAGGATATTCCTGCATTAATTTCCAGGCACAACTGAATCGGGGTCTATACCCAGCTTCTCTTCTCTTCTCACTGATCTGCACTGACCATCAACTGGGCACATTTGCAAAGAAGCTGGCCGACACGGCTCTGCCTCATCTGGGTGTTTTCCTCCCTGTGATTTTTTCACATGGGAGTGCAGTGTGGAAATGCAATGTTAGGGATCTGCATAGTGCACCCAGATGCACTTGTGGGCGAGGGTTGCGGTTGCTCATGGATTCCAGTGACTTCAAGATGAGCCCAGCAATGGAGGGAATGGCTGCACTGTAGTTCTCAAAACAAACAAACAAACAAACAAACAAACAAAACAATAACAACAAAACTCACCACTGATTCTTGTTTTACGTATAGAGCATCATTGAGTCTAAATCTATAGAATACGAGTATTATTGCTGGGGCTTCAGGGGGACATATAAGTAATCCATCTTTCTTCAGCTTTAGAAAGATTACCTAAAAGCATAGCTTACATGGTGAATAAAGGAAATATGGCTGTAGACATGAGGCCCTGATGGCTGGCTGCTGCTTCACTCTTTACTGGACGGGCATTTTTTCTGTGCTGCAGGAGGTAATTTTAAGAGGAACATGGATAAACAGTTAAAGTGCTTATTCATTCACCTCTTCCATTATCCAGCAAATGTTTATAAAGTGCCTGCTGAGCTTCAGGCACTGTGCCAAATGTGGCTGTAGGACTTTACGTCCCTCATTTTAGAAATGGACAGATCTTAATGAATAAAACCCTTAATATTGTGCTCTCCCATGTAAACACTGAAGAGCTCTCCTTAACTGACTGTAGATCTTTCGCTGGACAAATGCTGTGACCTCTATTAAATGCAGGCACTCAGTGTTCTTTCCAGCTGACCTTTTCATGTTTGCCCCTGTGACTCTGAGCCTCTCTGTGATCTTCCTCCCAGATGATCACTTTCGTTGGCCTTGGTAGCATCTGGCCCCAAACAAGTGGAAGGACTCACATGTGGAGGAAAGCCTCAGGAGAAATGGATATCTGGCTTGTGGTTTCTGATCTCTTTCCATCCTTCCTGCAGCACAGGGCTTGTAAACACCTTGTTTGTAAATTAACTCTGGGAAGATGGTGGTGAACAAAGCAGATGAGCTTCATAAAGTAGTGGGGCTTCCATTCTTATGTTCTCAAGGAGGACAACAATCAATACTTTCCTCTCCCAGCAACAATTTGTTTAAAAATCAGTATAAAGAAAAAAAACTAATTCTATCACGCAACTATCTATCTATCTATCTATCTATCTATCTATCTATCTATCTATCTATCTATCTATAATCTATCTATCTATAGCTATCATCTATCTTCCTAGCTATTATCTATCTACCTATCATCTGTTTATCTCTATTATTTATTATCATCACCTACCTATCATCTATCTATTTATCTCTCTATCATTTATCAATCTGTCTCTATCATCTATTATCATTATCACCTATCTATCATCTATCTACTACCTCATTGTACTTAGATTTAGAAAGTGTAATCATTATGTCAACCGAGTGAACTTTACATTGTTTTCCTTATAGTCATGTTCATACTTCATAAAATTGAAAATTCAAAGCAAATTACATTTTCTTATGTTCTTTACTACAGAACAGCCTATCACATGCTTCCATATCAATATTTAAAGCCATCTTAATCTCAAAAAGGTAAGAGCAGAACACCCAGTCTTCCTGTTTCTTCCTCTGAGTAGTTCATTAGAATTTTCCTCACTAGATCAGACTTTGTCTTGTTCAAAATGAGAAAGGTGCTTGAAACGATAGAGAGACTAAATCAATGAACAATTAAATGTCAGCATTAGTGGCTAAAATGGTACAGCCATTAATTTTACATGCCATGTTGGCACTAGTTTTTACATCATAGTAAAATTATTTTGTAGATATAACAGACATAATAATTATTATTGTAATTACAGGTGATAGTATTTGATGATGCGAGTGGACTTAAAGTATCATGTTACAGGCTTTAGAGCAAACACAGGATCCCTGGAGAAGAACAAAGTGTGCTTCAGAACTGAGTCCATGATTCCAGAATGTTCTACAGATTTGGGATCAAGTTCAGAGTACTTTCCAGCCTGAAACCTGCTCTCCAGAATTCAGAACTAACAGCTCCCCCACTGTGTAAGATAATTCATTAAAATAAACTTTGCTATGTGCTGTTGGTTCTCTTGTGTTGGTTTTATTTTCTGGAGACTCTTGACTTATAAAAACAGGTATGCATTAAAATCCTGAGGCTGGGCCTAGAAGGACAGGGGTCCAGGAAACAGCATGATGACAGCTGTATTTCCCTCATCAGAAACACTAAGCAAATGCACCAACTTGCTTGTATCTTTGCTCATCCTCTGCGTTACTCTTTCTCTCTGCCTTCATCACCTCCCTTGTAGAAAAAAAAAAGTTACCACTTGCTGAATTTAACCACTCTGGATATTTTGAATATATAAACATAGCAGAACCCATTTCAGTGTAATTGAAATGAAACACAATCTTGTTGGCAGTGGCAGTTTAAAAGCCTCATTGAGGCATACCTTTAAGCTCAATTCATGTTGCAAACAGCGTGTTATTTCTTTTTTGCTGGCCAATTAAAAGAGATTCACATATGCTAAATGATTCTGGACTACCAAGTAGGAAGTAAGAAAGGGGATGATACTGGCTGCAGAATGAGCTGACTCTGTCCTTGAGAAGCCCACACTATTTCACGAAGCTGTCCCATGGGAATAGTGGCCTCCATACATTGGCACAGACACCCTGGAAGGCCATGGCCTGTGTACACTTCTCCCTCTCCTAGAGTGGACCACATTTCCAGGCTCTAACCCTATCACCTGCACCCAGCATGGCTCCTAACTCTGATCCCTTGGCCTGGAATTCCTTTTCGGGGGGATTTGAGTTAGGGCCTGCTGGCAACTTTGCTCACAGCTGGTTTTTACATTTCCTTGTATGTCCTGATAACTACCAGCAGACACGAACACTTTACTATCACTTCGAGAAAGGGCAGATAGCTAAGCACAAACCTTCATACATGTAAATAAATATACACATCTAGAATACACTTTTTAATATATTCATTTCCAGAAAATAGAAAAAATGATAAAGATAATATGAGGTTACCAGAAATTTTCTAGAGCATTGCTCAGGCAAAAAATATCATGTTGACTTCCTTTCCATATTTCTCCCCTCTTGTGTATTAACAAGTGAAAACGGCTCCACTTAAACATGACTGATTCTGACCATCTCCCTCTACAAAGGCCTGTAGCTTTATAATTCATCTTCCTTTTTCTAGGAATGTGGTCTTCCAGTTTTGTTTGGTTTTTTTTTTTCCTGTTCACAGCAGCCATGGTGATTCTATAGAACGCAAAACAGACGATCTCTTCTCTGTTCAAGTTTTTCTTAGGTATTTCCCAGTACCATGTATGCAGTCCCCATTCTCACTCTCTCACTCTATTTCCTTTTAGCATTCTGCTCAAGACACAGTGTGTGTGTGTGTGTGTGTGTGTGTGTGTGTGTGTGTGTATGAGAAAGAGAGGCAGAGTCTTTCTATGTAACTCCATTGGCCACAAAATTGAGATTCTTCTGACTCCCCCCTGCTACCCTCCCAGGGCTAGGAAGGCATCTGGGGACCACTGTGCCAGGCTCTGAATTTTACCAGTCCTTTTTCTAGATCCTCAGGGCATTTTATGCCTTTACATCCTCCTGGAGTGTTCCTCAGATTGTTCCCAAGCTAGGTTCTCATCACTTTTTCTGGAGTGGCCCTCGCTAGCTGGCATTCTATCAGGTAGTTTACATAGCTCTATACACATTTTATTTTCTTAAAAAAAAAAAAACAGAATTTTTTAAAATTTGCGTCTGTGAGTGTTCTGTCTATGTGTCTATCTGTGGTTTATGGGCCCGGTGTTCAAAAAAGAGCAGAAAGAGCATCAGATCCCCTGGAACTGGAGTTACAGATGATTGTGGGTAACCATGGGGGTGATGGAGAACAACCCAGGATCCTCTATAATAGCATTAAGTACAGTTAACTGCTGAGCATCTCTCCATCCCCTCTTTTAATGCCTTCAAAAGAACATAAGCTCAGATAGGTAAGTGCCAATATCATCAATATCATCTTTCTGGTCCTTCCAAAATAGAGCCTTAGGTGACCTACAAGATAGACTCAGTTAAACTCTACAAGATAAAGTCACTGAGCTCTGTTGTAGTTTCAGTGGTCAAGACAGGATTCTGTGTGTGAGCCAACTGTGAAAATTGTTAAAAATCTGATTCACCTTTATTTCATTCTTTGTTAACATCCCCCCAGCCCACACATCCTAAGGGTTTTAGTCAGTTGTGGTGATGTCTGTTGGTTTGGTGCATATGGTTTGAGGGGACCTAATAGCATCTTTTAGGCTCCTCAGAGACGCATTGCTCAGACCTGGGTACTTGGTGTTTTCTGTTTTATTCATTAAAAAGACTGAATTCTCCATAACAATGTGACCTAATTTGGTTGAAAAAAATAGACTCAAACACAGGACTTATTTTGGCTGTCATCACTAGGTTTGGCCTTATAAAGAACTTATGGGTTGGGCTGGGATTATAGATCTGGGCACAACAGATCTAGCGCTTTTGGGGTTACTATGAGAGAAAGACCTAATGAAAAGAATCACAGTATAAAAGGACCTAGAATTAAGAGACAAAGAGGGAGGTTCTCTGCTTACAATGTTTGTTCATTTGAGTAGAGCCTCACAAGAAACTAGAACCAGGAGACAGTACTAAGTTAGATTTCTGTCTCAATCATCAAGATTCCTAGCTATTTACGTGGTATGAAAATAAAGCCCAGAAAAGAGAGGGGATAAGAAAAGAGGAGGAGCAGAAAAGGGAAAGAGGAGGCAAAAGGACAAAGAGCTTTTGGGAATACCTAGACTCTGGAGAATTCTGAAGATGGGATAAATTTAAATAGGCTCATGTAGCAAAACAGTGAACTAAGCTAAATTTAGACAATAGCATGAAGTTCGAAGTTCATGAGCAAATGAACAGGCTTGTCTGTGGAAATTGTAGAGTTCAACCTTCTAAATCAAAACAGTCAATTTCATTGAAGATAAATTCTGTGCTCCAATCATCATGAAGAGAGTTGCTGAGGAGGGCAGAGGTCCAGGTTCCAAGGCCAGCAGGCATGTTCCTGATCTAAGCATGAAGCTACTTACCTTTGAAATACTTATCTTCACATGCATCGTTCAACCTGGAGTCCAGCACAGCACACAGCCTACTTTACATGGCGGTATTCGGGTGACTTAGCACAAAGAACAGAAATGTGGAAGGAGAGGCTGCATCACAGAACTGCTGTCTAATCACAGAGACCAAAGTTCTCCATCTTAACCTTTGGAGTTGCAACTGCACATTTGTTATGAATCTTTCACAGATTCTCCTAGTGTTCCTCATGATTTACAGTGACTTTCAGCAGTGCCTGGTCACAGACGGTCCCTGCATCCATTTTATCCATTTCATTTATTTGCGCCCAGCAGACACTGCGGCCAGTGTATACAACTAAAAAAGTTTCAGGTTAGTATACAAGTATCCCAGAGGCGGCCTGCTTAAAGTCTTGTTGTGCTGTGAAATCTGTCTTTCAAAACTCTAAATACCATCCCTAGCTTCAGATGGTGCCCGAGGGGCTCATGAATCTGCAGTCTTTATCACCTTGGAGATTGAAACTCTCATAATGTCTGGATTCAGCATCTGCACTCATATAAAAAAAATGCTTCGGTGCAGCTGGTGGAAGTATAAATCAATACAGGGCCTGCACTTCCGAGGCATCAGTTCGGATATCCCTTGACCTAACTGCCCAGCTGAGGCCATCAAAAGTAATGTGTAATAATGAACAATGTCACTCCACACTCCAGAAAACCGAGGCAGATCCTAGACTTCTCTCAAATAAAATAAATCTAGGAGACTAGACACATATAAGTTACGTTTAACTTTTTACAGGCATCTCATAGGAAAGAGGAAGATCACTCAACCACCATATTAAGGGGAAATAGAATAATTATTATAAATTTGAGTTTAACCACAGGGTAGCAGTATTTGAAATAGCAAAGCTGACATTATCTAACTTTCTGGAGATGATATGCCAAGTAGATGAAGTTTATTATGGTCACATTGCCTCTCTGAGCTCAGATGATGAGGAGGTCAGGATTTCCAAAACCCAGACATTTGCAAACCTTTAAAGCTGTAGGAGATGGTGACAGTTTGTGTGCTGGATAGCCTTATGTCAACCTGACACAAGCTAAAGTCATCTAAGAGGAGGAAACTTCAGTTAAAAAAATGCTTCCATGAAAATTAGGCTGTGGTCAAGCCTGTAGGGTATTTTCTTATTAATGATCAGCCCATTGAGGGTGGTTCCATCCTTGAGCAGGTGGTCTCCAGATTCTATAAGAGAGCAGGCT
This sequence comes from Psammomys obesus, assembly GCF_907164565.1. Classification (NCBI taxonomy): domain Eukaryota; kingdom Metazoa; phylum Chordata; class Mammalia; order Rodentia; family Muridae; genus Psammomys; species Psammomys obesus. The sequence continues at coordinate 14,422,176 of NW_026596117.1, forward strand.
GAGACCAACAGAGCCAAAAGATCTGAGCCCAGGGGTCCTGCAGAGACTGATGCACCAACTGAGGACCATGCATGGAGAGGATCTAGAACCCCTGCTCAGATGTAGCTGATTGGCAGTTCAGTCTCCATGTTGATTTGAGAGTAAGGGGAGAAGGGACTGCCTCTGTCATGAGCTCGGTTGCCTGCTCTTTGATCATTTCCTCCTGATGATATGACCTTACCAGGCCACAGAGGAAGGGGACCCAGGTAGTCAGTCCTCAAGAGACTTGATAAGCAGATGGTTAAGGAGGAGAACTCCCCCTTTCAGTGGACTAGGGGAATGGGATGGGGGAAGAGGGAGGGAGGGGTCTTCAATTGGGATATATTTAAAAATTTAAAATTAAAAAAAAAGAAAGAAGAAGAAAGAGGAGGAGGAAGAGGAGGAGGAGGAGAAGAAAAGGCAAAGGCTGAGCAAGCAGTCAGGGGGATCTAGCTAGTAAGCAGCACTTCCTTGTCATAGTCTCTGTGTCAGCTCCTGCCTCTAGGTGCCTGTCCTTTTTGAGTTTCTGTCCTGACTTCCTATGATGGTGAACAGTGCTGCTTAAGCCAAAGTAACCCCTTCCTTCCCAACTTGCTTTAGGTCATGATGTTTCATCACAGCAATAATAAGCTTAACTAGAATACTGTGAGATTCTTATTCTACCTACATTTGAAGAGGTCAGACAAGTCAGTCCTAATCACCCTTGAAGATTATTTTGAACAGTAGATGGCATGATGATTTAGAAAGAATACCAGAGGTTCGCATGACATGTTTATTAAACATTATTGATCAGTTTGCTACCTAATAAGATAGAGGCCCTGAGTTTAATCCCTAACAACAACAACAACATACACACACAATGAAAAAAATAGGAACAGTAAGACAGCCTTGGGCAGAAGCAAGAGTGGGCTACTGTCTCCTTTTCTAATATTATATGAAGATTTAAGAATTTATAAGCATTATGGTTTGTCACTCGATAACTTTTTCTTACTCAACAGTTTGAATGAGCTCTAAAAACTCATAACGGAGACGGTCTATCTCGTCAGATCCATCCATCCATCCATCCATCCATCCATCCATCCGTCCATCCATGTAAGACATATTTACTAGGTTTCTACATCACTGTAGCCGTTGAGGAAAGAATAGTAAATACACTAGACAAAGGCCCTGTTCCCTGTCATTGTGAATTACAGTCAAAGAGAAAAATGCTAAAGCATAACTACATGAACACATGCTATTTTGGCAATCCCACAGTGGAAGTATCGGATTCTGTGGGAGCAGTGGATAGAGGAAGTGAGCAACAAGCAGAGTCATGGTTCCAGTTCAGGAACCTCCAAAGGGCAGTGTCCGAGGCAAGAAGCTGAGCGATGGAGCTGGAACTAATCCTTTCTACTTTCCAGAATGCAATATTAGTTCATCGAATGGCATGTTCAAGCCTGAGACTTACACTCATTCTATTTCACGCTTTCAACTGGGACATGTAAGCTGAAATGAGCCCTTTTCTCCCCAAGTTGCTTCTGGTCATGGTGTTTTATCACGGTCATAGACACCCTCACTGAAATAGTATTCTAAACATGAATGTGCTACAGCTTGTCTAATCATTCATCTATTTCAGAATGTTTTGGTTGCTTTTAGTTCAACGCCTGTACTTCCATTTACTGCAGACTTTAAGATCTATTAATTATAGTTACTCTGTAGTGGTTATTGTTCTTATCAACATTTGAGATTCTTAAAGTCACATTGCTCTTGATTGTGACATGATTTTCCTGTTTCAGTTCAGGTATTTGTAATGATTTTTTCTAGAGATTCTGGGTTGTTTTTATCATCCCTGAAGATTTCTGTGTTTTGTTTTCTTAGGCACTTTGATCACTAATATATTACCTAGAATAGGTGGAAACTTAGTTTTATGTATTGTTGCACTGGGCCTACTTTAATTTTTTTCCTTATTCTTATGACTTAAACTTTATTCTTAAATTATGATCATTTTGGAGACTTGGGCAGAAAGCCCAATATGTTTACTGCATGAATGGGCTAGAAACAATCTCTAAGTCCAGATGCTGGATTCCACATTGTGCTTTCTGTTTTTTTTTTTTTTATTTTTTTATTTTTTTTATTTTTAACTTTTATTCTCCAGCCATGTTTCTCTTTGAGATTGCCTTCTCAACATTTTCTGTCACTGTAAAGAAATATCCCATCAAAGCAGCTTACAGGAGAAATGGTCTACTTTGACTCAGGGTATTGTTTATCAAGGTCAATAAGTCTCTGAGCTAGAGACTTGCAATACCTGGTTACATCGCATCCACAGTGAGGGGCTAGAGAGCAATGGATTCTCTCTCCCAACTAGCTGCTTCTTTCATTGTGCAATCCAGGACCCGAGAAAGGTGCTGCATTCTTTAGGACAAGTCTTCCTCTAACCTAACCTCAATCGAACTAACTGACATGATCCCTCACAGGCTCGTCCAAAGGCTGAGCCGAACTAAACAATCCCTCTCAAGTGCACTGGAGACTTTTTTTCCTAGATGACTCCACATCCTGTCAAGCTGACAGGCAGTAGCAAACATCAATGACCATCGTGGCTTCTTTGGCTCTTACCTGCACATTCAAAGGAAGTTTATCTTCAGAGTTTGACTCTCTGCTATGGATTACGTCTGTCTGAAATCTCAGGCACCCTGGAATCAACGTCCATGCTTTGACTCATCCAGCTGAAGTGCTGCTGGGGAGAGCTGGATGCCTCACAGCTCTCACAGGCCTCACAGCCTGTGGTTCTCATAGTACGGCCTGCTCTTCTTTTGAAGGCCAGTTCTTTCCTACCTTTTACTTAAGTCCAGTCACTCAAGTCTTTAAGCAGAATTGAAAAACTGCGAGTTTTCATAACTTCTGTCTACAAGAGAGTTTGATGCAAACTATTCTGACTTAATTTAAAACACTGTGCATCACTTCCTTTTTAAATTTCGACATGGCATTTGTTCATGTTTTTTCCCTGTGAAGAAGTGCTTGTAAAGTCTCCAGTCAGCTGCTCTCATGGTTGAATCTGAGCTTGTGGCTTAACTGCTTTATGTATGACCTCAGGTCCACTGAGGGCACAGAATCTAAGTCTACTGCACTTTGATTCTCACCTTTGTTTACCAAGTAGAGCTCACATTATTTTTTTTCACATGTAATTTTATAGATAGCTTAGAATAAATTGTCATGGACTCGAGGCCGAGCTCAGTCAAAGATGGCTGACCTATGGGGTTAAGTGAATCTCCCAGTTTTTCATGTGTTGGAAACTTCATTCTCAGTGTGACAATGTTGGGGTACAGATCTTTAAGAGTTACAGCTAAGTGAGAGGTGGCTGTCTTTGAAAGGGACTTAGGGAGCCCCAGATTTCTGTTTTGTGACATAACCACTTTGTCCCACATGTAACTTTCCACCAACCATAGCGGTAGAGTCAGTATTATGCTGCTTAGACTTCAGCCTCCAAAACTGTGTGTTAAACAACTCCTTTTCTTTATAAGATCTGCCTGCGTCAGCTATTTTGTTACAATCACCCACAATAAACACATATATTAATTTCAGTAGTTTTCAGTCTTGTTTTTTGAGTCAAATCTATAAACCGAGGAGATGTTTGGGCCTGAGGAACAACATATAATACTTCATAAATATTTTTTTTTCAGCTAAAAGCCTTTCCTGGACACCCCACCATTGATAAGGGTGATAGAGATAATTTTAATATAGTACATTACCTGGACCTTGTTCATCTCCAGTTTATTCTTTTCATTGGCACTCTGGTCTTGTTTGCTCGCTCCCTTCTTCTGAGGGCCTTTTCCAAAGAAAATGTAATTGACGAAAGCATATTCCAGGAGAGCCAGGAACACAAACACGAAACACCCCATGAGATAGATATCGATTGCCTTGACGTAGGGGATCTTTGGCAGAGTCTCCCTGAGGTGAGTGCTGATGGTTGTCATTGTCAGCACCGTGGTGATTCCTGCGGAAGGAAAACCGAAGCTTAGCTGAAGGCTCCTCTGTGAAGTGTGTTTTCCAAAGCCAAGAAGACAAACACTGTCCCTTAATGTTGTGCTGCCATAACAGCAGCAGCACAATAAACTGCTGGACCAAAGCATGTACATTTCTAAAGACAAAATGACAGGCTGTCTCTAGATTCTATTACTAAGACATGACATAAAAGGCAAAGGTAATTGAAGGCTGATGACAATTTAAAAATAAGCACACAAGCATAAGGAAAAAGGTATGAAAAGGCAGAAGAAAAATCCCACTGTTAAAAACAAGGTGAAAGGTGAGAACCAACTCAGGAAGTTATGCATACCTTCCTGTAGGCATTGTGTAATGCATGTATAACACACACACACACACACACACACACACACACACACACACACACACAC
>NW_026596117.1:14426591-14480095 GCF_907164565.1 Psammomys obesus
CACACACACACACACACACACACACACACACACACACACACACACACCACACTAAAATTTTAAAAAGTTCCCCTGAAATTCCACTTCGTACTCTCTCTCACTCTGTTGTGCACCTTCTCTCCATTCCTCAGTCTTTTCCCTCTAGAATCTGTCCTTGTGACCCTTCCCTACTGCAGCCATTGCCAGACTCAAAGGTGGTGACCGGTTTGAGTTAACTGACTTAATCTATAACTCACGTCACTCACAATTTCATTTTGCATTTCTAGTCACTTGCCACTCTTGTGTGGTATGGCTAAAAGAAGAGACATTTAAGAACGTTTGTGATTTGCATCAAGTACTCTTTATATACAATATTATATACAATGGAAAAAATAATAACATATTTTTTCATTGTTGCTTTGTTTTCTGAAATATTACGTAGATTTTATTTTTATTTTTTTATGTTTTTATTTTTTTATATTAGTGACAGTCTATTTACTTTGTATCCCAGCTGTAGCCCCCTTCCTCATTCCCTCCCAATCCCACCCTCCCTCATCTCCTCCCTGCCCCTCTCTAAGTCCACTGATAGGGAAGATCCTCCTTCCCTTCCACCTTGATTTTATTGGTTTCAGAGTCTGTAACAAATTCATTTCCTAATGCTAGAAAAAGGCTTATTGAAAACCAGTCTTTAGGGTTAATAAAAAAGTTAATACCTACAAACCCAATGCAGGTTGTGTTTTGTCTGCTTTGCTGAATCTAAACGGAAGGTTAATAGTATGATGCTTGTGTGACAGCATACCAACTACATGGTATGCATAACGGTAATGAATAGAACAACAATTGGGAGACGTAAGAGTACAGAAAAGCAGATGGCTTTTGTGTAGACAGTTTGCGCTGCAGCGAACACCAGCACATCTGTACAGTGCACCACAACAATCCACTGAACATGATGGGGAAGCTATCTTTTTCTTGTTTTATAGGTAGATAAAGACAAACTCTGCAGCTGAGTTTGATGGTGCATGTCTGTAATCCCAGAATTGGAAAACAAAAGCAGGAGGATCAGGAGTTCAAGACCAGCCTTGGGTATACAGCAAATTTGAGGATGCTCTGTGGGACATGAGACTGTCTCAAAAAAAAAAAACAACCAAAACCAACCAGACAAATAAAAGTCTGAGATTAGTCGTCTTGATGCTATAGGACAAAAAAAATATCAAGATGGTTAACAACAGCATTTAAAATAAGCTCCGAGATTTGATGATAATATTTGAAATAATATGAGAGTTATTGAATAAAGACAGGGGCTGTGAAAGGGATGAGAAGACAATGGTGTGGAGGGAATGAAAGGAGCAAATTAGAAGAAAGGAAAAGGAAGCTTCAATCATCTGGCAAGTGATGACTGTAGATTGTAAATTCCCTGATTTGATACATCAACAGTACCATCAGGGGGTAAGATATATATATTTTTCTATTTTTACCCATTTATCTGAAATTTTCAAGATTTAATTTTTCTTTATAGTTGAATTAGGTTCCATTGTGCATATGTTTCATATTTTCTCATCAATAATAACAACAACAGCAACAATAACAATAATATAAAGTCAGAAGGGAGATGGGTTGGAGATTATTGGGGAGAGTTAGAGGGAAGTAGTAGGGTCATTTGATCAAAATCCATTGTATACATGCATGAAATTTTCAAAGAATAAGTAAAAATAGTATATAAAAAAGCAAAATGGGTTCAGATAAGTGATTAACTCAAGTATGTTGGAATGATAAGAACTCCATTATAAGAGATATTACCTGATTCTTTGACTAAAACTTTAAATTTCATTTAACATTGTTCTAGCTAATGTGATTGACAGAATATTCTATTTACATTCTGTATTTATGTTTTAAGTCTGTTTTAAATTAGAAAATAGAAAATGTTTTAAAAATTGTGTTATAATATCTTAGTTTTATATTTTAAAGATTAAAGGTTGTGGAGAAAGGGGAACCCTCCTCCATTGCTGGTGGGAATGTAAACTGGTACAACCACTTTGGAAGTCAATCTGGCACTTTCTCAGACAACTAGGAATAGTGCTTCCTCAAGACCCAGCTATACCACTGCTAGGCATATACCCAAAATTTGCTCAAGTACACAATAAGGACATTTGCTCAACCATGTTTGTAGCAGCTTTATTTGTAATAGCCAGAACCTGGAAACAACCCAGATGTCCATCAATGGAGGAATGGGTACAGAAATTGTGGTATTTTTACACAATGGAATACTACTCAGCAATCAAAAAAGAGGAAACCATGAAATTTGCAGGCAAATGGTGGGATCTAGAAAAGATCATTCTGAGTGAAGTATCCCAGAAGGAGAAAGACAAACATGGAATATACTCGCTTATATAGACCTAAAAGATATGATAAATATAATGAAATCTATACACCTAAAGAAGATAATCAAGAAAGCAAACACGGGGTAAGATGATCAATCCTCATTTAGAAAGACAAATGGGATATGCATTGAATGTATGACAGGAGTCTACCGCAGAAAGCATCTGAAAGACTCTCCCTAGCAGTGTTCCAAAGTAGATACTAAGACTCATAACCAAACCCTCGGCAGAGTGCAGGGAATCATATGAAAAAAGGGGAGTTTGATGTGGAAAGGATAGGAGCTCCACAAGGACCAAACATATCTGGGCACAGGGTCTTTTCTGAGATGGACACTCAACCAAAGACCATGAGAGGATAAAACCTAGAACCTCTGCTCGGATGTGACCCGTGATAGCTCAGTAATCAATTGGTTTCCCATAGTAAGGGGAACAAGGACTATTTCTAACAGGAACTCAATGACTGGCTCTTTGACCTCCCCACCTCCCAAGGGAGGAGCAGTACTGTTAGGCCACAAAGGAGGACTTTGCAGCCAGTCCTGAAAATACCTGACAAAACGGAGTCATATGAAAGGGGAGGAGGTCCTCCCCTATCAGTGGACTTGGAAAGGGACAGGGAGGAGATGAGGGAGGGAGGGTGAGATTGGGGAGGGAATGAGGGATACAGCTGGGATACAGAATTAACAAAATATAACTAATGAGAAAAATAAAATAAAAAAAGGACATCATTATATGTCAACATCTTTCATATATATTTGACTTTTTAAAATTACCTGCCTTTGTGAGAATGTGCCTATGAGTGAAAGTGCCCAAGGAGGCCAGAAGAGGGCATCAGATGCCCTAGATCTGGGCCTACAGGTTTGTGTGAGTCCCAACATGGATGCTGTGAGCTGAGCTCATGTCCTACAAGAGCATTACAAGCTCCTAACCACTGAGCTATCGCTCCAGCTCCTCTACTGCCTCCAGTGAAAATATCATTTGCTTCGAGAATAGGCATCTATAGAGAACCAATTGTACAAGGTTGTGAGTTTTTTCCCTGATGTAGACTGGATATTATCCATAGTTTTCTTTTACCCTATCATATATGCACAATTTTCTAAAACCCTATCATATATTAACATTAAACCAATATGTTGAAGATAAATATAAAATATGATTAACTACTTGTTCTTTATCTTTAGAATATCCTAAGATTGATATGAGGCTGCAAACACTTGACTTTGCAGCCAACAGAGGAGAGCTGGGGTATGACAGTTAGTCTGTGTGAAGGGATACGCTAGTCAATTAATCTGGCTTAGTAATTTCAAAAGAGAAGAGATGTAATATGTTGTCTTAACCAAATGTGGTACTTCTCTCCTTTCCCTTGTTTGAAACTGGAGTTATATCTAAAAAGTGTCTGAATATTATAAATAATGAAGTAGACCTGCAAATGGCTAGATCATCAGACATATTAAACACGTTCTAACTTTCCAAAGAGCCACTTACAGTCTTAAATATAGCTTTCTAGTTTTCAAGCAATTACTCAACCATAGTAAGATTAATTCTGAATTTTGTTCCTACAAACAGGAAAGCATTTTTTATTCTGTCTTGATCATAGATCATTAATATAACTGATGAATTGTTTGTGCCTTCTTGAATATAATGAGCTCTATTTAAAGGAAAGACTCAGTTTGATGTGTTTTAATCAAAGGATAGTTGATCAAAGGATAGTATTTCCTGACCATTGATGCAAATTGCTAACAGTCACAAATTTTAGCTCTCTCTCCATGGTTTAAAATAATGAGTTACAAGAATTACAGTTCCCGTAGTCAAAATAAGGGAATGAAGAGGAAGTCATCACAAATTTGGAAAAAATACAGTGTAATGAGATTCTAACAAGTAATCTGCAAAACATTCATACAGTGGGAAACATATTCCTTTTTTGGGGGGGTCAAGTGCTAAAAGATATTTATTATAAGCACTTTTAAACTTTATCTTGGATATTTTATTTTATTAAATTTTTCATTAATTACACTTTATTCACTTTGTCTCCCCCCTGTAGCTCTCTTCCTCCTCCCTTCCCAAACCCTCCTTTCCTCCCCCTTCTCCACACATGCCCCTCCCCAAGTCCATTGATAGGGGAGGTCTTTTCCTTCCTTCTGATCCTAGTCTATTAGGTCTCATCAGGAGTGACTGCACTGTCTTCCTCTGTGGCCTGGTAAGGCTGCTCCCCTTTCAGGGTAAGGTGATCAAAGAGCAGGCCAATCAGTTCATGTCTGACAGTCCCTGTTCCCATACTATGGAACCCACTTGGAACTGAACTGCCATGGGCTACATCTGTGCAAGGGTTCTAGGTTATCTCCATGCATGGTACTTGGATGGAGTATCAGTCTCAGGAAAGACCCCTGTGCTCAGATTTTTTGGCTCTGTTGCTCTCCTTGTGGAGCTTCTGTTCTCTCTACATCTACTATTTTCCACTTCTTTTATAAGATTCCTTGCACTCTGCCCAACAGTTGGCCATAAGTCTCAGTATTTGCTTTGATAGTCTGCAGGGCAGAGCCTTTCAGAGGCCCTCTGTGGCAGGCTCCTGTCCTGTTTCTTGTTTTCTCCTTCTTCTGATGTCTATCCTCTTTGCCTTTCTGGATGGGGATTGAGTATTTTAGCCTGAGTCCTCCCTCTTGATTAGTTTCTTTAGGTGTACAGATTTTAGCAGGTTTATCCTATATTATATGTCTATATGAGTGAGTATATACTGTGTGTGTCTTTCTGCTTCTGAGATAGCTCATTCAGGATGATCTTTTCCAGTTCCCACCATTTACCTGCAAATTTCATGATTTCCTTCTTTTTTTATTGCTGAGTAATATTTCATTGTGTAGATGTACCACAATTTCTGTATCCATTCCTCAGCTGAGGGGCATCTGGGTTGTTTCCAGCTCCTAGCTATTACAAATGTTATTTTAAAGCATCCTATTGCAGTCTAATTCTTTTACTTGCTACATGAGAGGTCTTGCTTTTGATCCTAAATTAAATGCTGCCTTTTTGTTTGAATGCCTGATTGACTAGCTTGAAAAAGGTGGGGATACATTACCTAATGCAACTCTGGCTGCAGATGCATCATAGTTGATCCAAAATGACACCCAGGACAGAATGGTAATCAGTGTGGAAGGCATGTAGGTCTGCAAAATGAAGTAGCCGATGTTTCTCTTGAGACGAAAACTTAGTGATAGTCGTGGATATGCCCCTGGGGGAGACAGAAAGGGGGGGAGAGAGAAAGGGAGAAAGAGAGAGGGAAGGAGAGAGGGAGGGAGAGAAGCATTTGATTAGAATCACCATCTCTCTTTCACACATGAATGGATTAGTAGGGAGGAAACTTCTTCACCTGTTGTGAACTCCACCTTCTTGGACACCATCTTGTAGTCAACAATTGAAAACTGGGGCAGCTCAATTTTATTGACCCCCGTTACTGCTCCCTCTCCTCCATTCCAGTAAAACTCGATGTCGTCAGTGGTATAGCCATCTGAAGTAAAGAAGCACAACCTAGTCACACAGAGCACAGTTGTTCTAGACACATTCTGAAGATAGTCCTCCAGCCAGAGGGAAGAGTCATAGCACATTAGGGCCAGCGTGTCATTTTGAACAGGAATGGCAGATAGATCTTCCATGGAGTGCCATTTCTAATGGGTTAAGAGTGGCTACATTGAGGAAGGAGAGGCATCCGGCTTTCCTGAGCCTAAGCTCCCTGGTCCTTTATTACTTTGTATTACTGCTACAAATTTGTTTTTATTGTATCTATGGAGGGTGCTTTTTTGTTAAAGCAATGGGGTTTCTGCATTCCAGGACTCTGGAAATGGGTTTGTGTTATGCATCACCTAAGAACAAAAACAGAATCAAAGGATAAACAGTTATTAAAAGGAACACCTAAGGGATAATGAAATTGAATATAGTTAAAAAAAAAAACACCAAAATTTTAATAAAAGCACTTAAAAATAAACATACATTCCAAACTAACCAGGCTTATATCCGCCATTACAGTTACTGCTATTATAGGTAATAGAAAGGTAAAATCTTAAGAATTATATACATTCTTGATTATACTAGGTGATTATGAGTTATTGATTTCTTTGAATATATAAGGGTGGTTTTCAATGTCAACAGAATCCAGAGAAGATTGATGACAGTTGAACGTATGCCCCTGGCTTTGGCATGCAAGACCCATGGACTGTTTTGTTATTTTTTTTTCTTCTTCTCCCTTCTCATCTGTCCCCATTTGCTATGGCTTAGCTGAGTCATGGTGGTGTCTAAGAATGAATGTATAGCTAGAATAATGTTTGTACATTTTTAAAATTCTAAAGATAATTTGGCTCATTTAAAATCCACTTTAACCAGATAAACATGTGGTTGACTTTTCAATTTTCTTTTTATATTCACTTCAAACAAAAAAGCATTATTTATTTTATTAGAGTTACTGACATGTGTTTCAAAGATAACCCTGTGAACTCTTTGTAGTATGAATGCTTTTGATTAAAGCAGCCACATCTTTCTAAGATATACATATACATATACATATATGTAAAATATAATTTTTAAAATTTAAAAATTGGGAGCTAAATGTAAGTGTTAAAAAATTGCACCAATTTGCCAGTTTGGAAATGAAATTGTTATTTTCCTAGTCTCTCTTTTTGGGTATGCATGTATAAGAAAAATCTGTCTCAATTTTACCTCTTAAAAGAATTAAAATTCCTCTTCAAAAAACTTTTAAAAATTATTGTCCTTGAATTTATTAAATAATAGCTATTTTATATTTGATAGTCTATAAAATTACCCTTTATCATAACATTATATTTAACTTGTCATTAAACCATTAAACAATTTCCCTCTCCCCAAAGAGTTATATCCATATGAAATAATTCATCTACAATGTACTTATCATTACATATAAACATTGTTTCTGAGAGGCTACATGATCCTCTTTACCTATTGGGCTTACCAAAATCTACTTGGGACTAATTGATGTATTGAGGCTGGATTTCAAACTTGAGTGTGAATGTGTGATACTTGTTTAACATTGTCTTGAGTATCTACTAGGAATCCATTAACAGCTCTACAGAAGATACATACATAGATAGATGGGTAATGGATGGATGGGTAGATAGCTATCTAGCTGTATAGATAGATGATAGATAGATAGGTGATGGATAGATGGGTAAATAGATGAGTGGTGGATGGATGAAGACACAGATGTGTGAGGGATTGAAAGATAGGTGGTTTATAGACGACTGCAGAAATAGATATGTAATGAATTGATAAATAGTAGGTGGGTGATGGATGGATAGATAGGTTATTTATAGGTATATAGGAGGTGGACAAATAGATAAATAAGTAATGCATGGAGATGGTGATGAATAGATGGGTTACAGATGGATGGAGAGATAGATAGATAGATAGATAGATAGATAGATAGATAGATAGATAGATAGATATAGATGCATGATGGATTAATGAGTAGGTAGATGGGTGATGGATGGATAGATAGCTTATGGAAATATGGGTAGATAGGTTGGTGATAGATAGATAGATAGATAGATGAGTGATAGATGTAGAGATAAAAGATAAGTGATGGACCGACAGAAAGATAAATGAATATTTAAACACATAGATAATCTCCACATCCAGTAATAAAAAAAAAAGCTTCTGGCTTGCTCTAGACTTGCTAAGTTAACAAGGTGATAGAGTTCAACCTCCAGCTGTTGCTTCAGTTGTCAGAATCTGGGGCAAAAATGTAGGCAAGCACAAGTTCAAGTTGTGAGAGCCCAGATGGTTTGTAGTCTGCGTTGAGAGGAGAAGGGAGTGGGTGAGTCAAAGCGGCAGCTCTGTTAGCTCCTACTTCTGGGCAGCAGCTTAACACTAAGTAAAACTGGAATGTGACCACCCTGCCAAAGCAGATGCTGATATTCATGTTAGTTGTCTCTTATGCAAAATCTCCCTTTCCACAGTCTAGGTGGCACAGTTAACCGTGGTCTGATGGTATGGGCATATTAAATGGAAAATTCTAAACATAAACATTTCATGAAATGAAATGAAACTCACATCATTCTTAGCAGTGTCACGAAATCCCATGCTCTCCCACTCTAGCCCACCCAAGATGTGAGAGACCTGTATGTCCAGAGCATCCTTCCTGAGCCCTCCATGCTTAGCCATACCGGGCATCTGCTGCCCTGTCTCAGTCCCTCAGTGCTCACGTTTCAGTAACCCTTCTTGATAGTGAGGCCGTATTCACGTAGGCTGATTACAGTTTGTAATCATTATCATTTTATATGTTTTATTTAAAATCATTTCTGTCTAATTATGGTTCTGATTCATTTTTCTTTTGCCTAATTTATGTCCTAGATGGGCATGTAAAGGAAACGCCTTGTTTGTGGGGAGTTGGCGTATGCAGTCCTTTGGGCACCTATCTGCTGGATGAGGAGGGAGTATTGCGGTCTGCCAGTCAGGGGTCTGGGTCTTTATTTCCAAGCTCACTTCACTTTGTTTAACTAAAACTCATTACTCACAGTGCTGTGGGCGCTGAGATAATTACAGATGATTTGGGGAGAGGAAAAAAAAAAGAGAATGTGAACTCTCATTTATATAGATGCTGGAGTTCTCATGGGGGCAGTAATGGCAGCGGGAGCCAAGCGAAGAATAGCGGCCTAGAAGCACACTATTATTCAAAGGTTACACAAGAGCATTTTGCCACAGAGAGAGAGAACATCAATTTGCTCACACCTAAACAATCTATTTGCCAACGGTTTTCCTTTATGAACCGGTGACTTCACACAGAGCTTCACTCTGAGCACTCCAATTCCAAGGATGTTGTTTCCTAGCAACAACCACAGAGAAGCACTCAGAATTTCCTCTCAGCCCCTGGGGACTTCTTAGTGATGCTGAAAGTGCAGGTAAAATTAAGTTGATGTCAACAGATGAAGATTCAGAGAGCTAGCATAGTATAAAAGTGTCTGAACATTAGAATTTATGCTGTTTGAAATATTTTACTTTAGATGAATTTTCTACTCTGCAAATAAAAGTTAACTCTTCACTGTGCTCAGTAGAACTTTAGGGGTGGTCAGATGTTGTTCTTAGATGTGTTGAGATGATGTCAGGACTTAAACTTTCATCCAAGAGCAGAAAGATGGACGTTTACTTCTTTCTGAGGACAGGCCTTCGCAATATAGCAAGTTTCACTGTTTTGATACACTTAGACCAATTCTTTTTTTTTTTTTTAAGATTTATTTATTTATTATGTATACAGAGTTCTGCCTGCATGTATACCTGCATGACAGAAGAGGAAACCAGATCTCATTATGGATGGTTGTGAGCCACCATGTGGTTGCTGGGAATTGAAACTCAGGACCTTTGGAAGAGCAGTCAGTGCTCTTAACCTCTGAGCCATCTCTCCAGCCCCTAGACCAATTATTAAAATAAATTATTTTTGAATATGATGATTAGCTCAAGGCTAGGCAATGATACAGACTGTTACACTGTGAATGTGCCCAGTGAGGTTCACATGTTGTGAGCTTGTTTTACCAGAGCAGCAGTCTTGGAAGATAAGAACTTTGGAAGTGAGCAATAAGAGCAATAAGCACTAATACAATTAATTTGTGAAGTGCTTCCTTGTGAAGTACTAGTTTGGCTCTCTCTCTTTCTTTCTCCTCCTCTCTCCCTCTCTCCCTCTCTCTCTCAGATACAGTTTCATTGTGGAGCCCTTGCTGACCTGGAACTTACGATGTAGACCAAGCGACCTCTAACTCACAACATTTCCTGCCTCTGCTTTCTGAGTGCTGGGAGTGAAGGAGTGTCTGTGCAGCATGTGATTGGACTTGGTTTGGCTCTTTTGTTCTTGTGTTTCCATACTGTGGTGCTTTGTCTTCTCCCTCCCAATGAGGAATAGTACAGCCAGAGCATCCTTACCAACTGCTGGGCCTTTGACTTTAGACTTATTGACTTACAAGGGTGTAAGCCAGTAATTTTTTTGTTGTTTGGGGGGAGCAGCCTTACCAGTCCACAGAGGAAGACAAAGAAGCCAGTCCTGATGAGACCTGATAGACTAGGGTCAGATGGAAGAGGAGGAGGACCTCCCCTATCATTGGACTGGGGGAGGGGCATAGGAAAAGAAGATGGAGGGAGGGTAGGATTGGGAAAGGGTGGGGGAGGGGGCTACAGCTGGGATACAAAGTGAATAAACTGTAATTAATAAAAATAAAATAGAAAATTAAAAAAAGTATTCAGTCCACCATTCTCTGTGATAGAAGCACAAAGCAAGCATAGATATAAAACAAACAGTTCTGCTGGTATGCTTTGGGCCAAAAGAACTGAAAATGACCATGTGATAAGAGTTGGTTTAAAGAAACCTGGAATTCCTGGTTAACAGTTGGACGAGAAGTCATTTTTCTCCGTTTTAGATGTTACAGTGCAGATTTGAGAACCTGGTGAATATGTCCTAAAATCTCACTCATGATCAGCATTTCAACCAATGACCTTCTTTACCACTCACCCACGCTATTCTCAAGGGCCCTATTGGCCATAGGGTTCTGCAATGTTCTCACAGTTAAGTACAAGTCTATACAACAATTCACTTAATGTTTGACTCTTGTCCGACAGTTTGAGTGGTCATCTAGTGTTTGTGGACCTTCCCCTCACATTCTCTCAGGCAAGGGGGTAGTTAGAATTTTATGTAATTGTAGACAATGTGTCCTATAAAAATTACTTTGGTGTGTGTGTGTGTGTGTGTGTGTGTGTGTGCGATATCACATACATGTATAGGTAACACATGTGGTCATACATTTGCAAGCTAGTGGTCAACTTCAGATGGTGTGTTTCACAAAACAACACCTAAGTTTTGGAGTCAATGTTCTCACTGGGGCGTATAGCTTGCCGGTGTGACTAGCTTGATTGACAAGCAAGCCCAGGGATTTATAACTATCAGTGCTGAGATTACAGCTGTGCACTGCCATACTTGGCTGTCTACGTGGACCCTGAGAATGAAATCAGGTCCTCAAGACTGGACAATGGACACTGTACTGGCTGAGCCATCTCTCCATCCCTGAAAATATGTTCTTTTAATGAGAAGAAAAATCATCTTGGGCATTGTCTCTCATCTGATCCTTGTCCACCCATTGTGTTAACAGAAAAACAAACCAGTAGTCTTTCTATATACTGGCATCTTCGTCTTCTAAGATCTTTCATGTATCTTCCTGTCATCTTCTCCATGTGCTTGTCTTTCCTAGAAAGTACTTATAGTATTTTCTTTTCAATAGTTTCTACTTTGCTTGTGTTAGGTCATGCCCACTTAAAGACATATACTTCAGACTTAATTTTTTTGTTTGTATTGTTTTATCTTTTTTTTTGTGTGTATTGGGGGTTATACCTAGAGCCTTGAACATGGTAGTCAAATACTACATACTAACTTTATATTGACCATATTAAGATACATCTCACACAAAGCAGACGTATATATTGAACTGTTATTGACTTGATGACACAGCTTATTTGTTTTAAAATTATAGATTTTAAAATATATTTTACAATAAGGAATCAAAAACTCTTGACGAGCTTATAGAATGTAGACACATTTTATTTATGCTGACTAATGTCTAAATGGTTTGGTTAAAACTTTGTCACCAAGGGTTGCTAGTGAAACATTCAAGATTTTCTTCAGATTTTTATTTACTTGGAATGTATCAAGATCAACCTAAATTTCCCATTGGTAAGAGTCTGGATGTCTTCATTAGGTCTCCTAATCCTGATTGCAGCCTATCCTGACTTCTAATTGGCTACCACTGGTGATTTCTAGAGATGATATTGCCAGCTGCTGTTGCTGGGGCTCACTCTTTGCTGATCTTCATTATCTCTTCTTTTGATTTGGGCTGTTAAAAGTTAGTGGTCTATCCTATCCTGCAAGACCCATTGTTGGTGTGTTTGACTATTGAAAATGAGAATTTTTTGTTCTATTCACTCATGGTCTAGCGATTGAACAGATACTCAATTAGCTTACTCAGTAGTTAGGTGATTTTTCTCCCAGCTTTGGACAAAAGTGTAGTATCTAATATTGTGCAGTTTAAAAATTTTTTAATGTAAATGAACCCATTTATTGCAGATGAGGCAAGTTTCAAACAGTAACGCTTCTACTGGTCTTTGAGTTCCTCGAGTCTTCTCATGGCGGACTTCACTGTGATGGCAGAAGTGGTGCTGTAGGTCCAAGCCCCTGTTTTCATGCAGGATCCACAGTGCCAGATGCCAATGGCTCATCTCTTCATCTTGGTCTTGCCACAGAGGGGGCAAGTGTACTTGGCATGCTGGCTGATTACAGTCTTCTTCACCATCGTTTGGAGGGAGGCACCACAGCAGGTCCCGAATTTCCCAAAGATCCTGACCTTCTCAGTGTGTTTAGCCATGTCGCCGGAACCGAAGCACAAGCCAGAAGGCTTAAATTTTATCTGTGCCAGTTTATTTTAATCCATTCCGGTCTTTTTTTTTTTTTTTTTTTTTTTGTTGTTTCTTTGGATCTTTTAAATTTCATATTATCTTTAAACTTAGAAAATATGCCACTTATCATGAATTTCACTTGGTTGAGATGACTGTGGACCGGCAGAGACAAGGAGGGAGCCCCCTTAACAGTCTTCTGGCAATATCCCTCTAGGCTAACATCAATTTCAGGCAGCATTTTGTGGTGTGACACCATCATTTATTCATTTAATATTTACCTAATTGTTTTAGCTCCGAGTATGCTTTTCTCTGTTTATCACATTTTCTAGGTTCACTTATTTTGAATCCTCATTCAAATAAGAGCAAATATGTTTTGACGTTTATTTAGAGAAATGAAGCTGCCTCAATAGATTACGGATTCTGCCTACACCGTGAATCTTGCCCAGACTGAATTGATCTCATCAGCCTACACGTCTGCAGAATTTAGATTTCTTACCTTCTGAAAATATTGAATGATGTCTTTCTTATTATCAACACCAATAAGCCATGTGGTATGTGAATATCAGGTTTGTGATAAAACCAACCAAACAAAAAAATCTTTCTATCAATGTTCAGCTTTAATAAATGCCAATGGAGTCATACTGCATTCTGCCATGTATGCTTTACAGAAAATTTTGACAAAAGATCAGAACCAAGGCTGCTCCGTGGTCAAAATCAGTGGTGAATTAAAAAAAACAAAACAAAACAAAAACAAAAACAAAAACAAAAACAAAACAAAACACATGGAAATGCTAATTCTATTAATAAATGTGAATCCTGCTGTTTATTTTCAGAAACCTTTTCCCAAAACAAACAGCCCCTACCAGTTACATTTTAATTGTGTTAACATTCAAAGGACAGAATAGTTTGTCTTGAAAAATAATCCTTTTTTTCTTCCAAGTTTTTGGCATGGTAAGACATAGATTCCTTTTTCCTGTGTTCTGACAACCAAGCTCATGAATTCCTTGGAATTTCCAAAGTGACAAGAACATCTTTTGTTCTAATGAGGTGACTCTTACAAACCAATCAATACCTTCAGGATGGGGCCAGGTTGTCAAAACACCAAACTTCATTTAGAACTCTGAAAGTTTTAGTCCCATTCCCAACGCCCACAGAAAGATAGTCTAGAGTTTGTATTAGCAATCAATGGCACCTTTCCTGAAAATCCTACATGATGGGCTTAAGAGAACATTCAGGGGGCTGGTCAACACATCAATGTGCTAGGAGAAGGTGGGCCTGGAAAACCTTCAGGGTTGTGAATCCTCATCCACACCTTACCATCCCTTACTGTTTGCAACCATGTGACCGCTTATGAATTGAATCCCTTTACAATTACCATCGAAGAGAGACTGAACTCTTTCTCTGACTCCACTGAACTGCTTTGACAAAATAATCTTCAGGGTGCTTGTTTTTTGGAACCACAAGGCTGTGTCAGGTTAGATCTGGTATGGGCAGACATCCACACCAGCTATGAATCCATCCCTGTGACTGGCATCTGAATAGAGAGTAGCCTCATGGGACTACCTTAAAGCTCTTAAAACAGTGGAGTCTGACCAACTCTGGGTTGTTGGTGTCTGGACTGAACTGAGTTGTTAAATGTCCATTTGATGTCCAGAGAGTAGGAGAATTGGTTGTTGTTCAGAAAATTTGCAACCTTTTAGAAGCATGAGCAAAAATAATTCACCGTTTTCTGCTTGTGATAATGGTCACAAAGTGATTTTTCTGAGACATCTTTGTCCATCAGGTTTTTTTAAATTAATTATACTTTATTCACTTTGTATCCCCCCATAAGCCCCTCCCTCCTCCCCTCCAGGTCCCATCCTCCCACCCCCTTCTTCACTCATGCCCCTCCCCAAGTCCACTGATAGGGGAGGTCCTCCTCTCCTTCCTTCTGATCTTAGTGTATCAGATCTCCTCAGGAGTGGCTGCATTGTCATCTTCTGTGGCTTGGTAAGGCTGCTCCCCCTCAGGGGGAGGTGATCAAAGAGCAGGCCAATCAGTTCATGTCAGAGACAGTCCCTGTTCCCATTACTGTAGAACCCACTTGGACACTAAACTGCCATGGGCTACATCTGGCCCATTCTAGGTTATCTCCATGCATGGTACTTGGTTGGAATATGAGTCTCTGGGAAGACCCCTGTGTTCAAATTTCTTGTTCTGTTGCTCTCCTTGTGGAGACCCTGTCCTCTCCAGCTCTTACTATTTCCCACTTCTTACATAAGATTCCATGCACTATGCCCAACAGTTGGCTGTAAGTCTCAGCATCTGCTTTGATAGTCTGCAGGGTAGAGCCTTTCAGACACCCTCCGTGGTGGGTTTCTAGCTTGTTTCCTGTTTTCTTCTTCTTATGTCCATTCTCTTTGCCTTTCAGGATGGAGATTGAGCATTTTAGTCAGGGTCCTCTCTCTTGATTAGTTTCTTTAGATGTACAGATTTTAGTGGGTTTACATGTCTATATGAGTGAGTATATACTGTGTGTGTCTTTCTGCTTCTGGGACAGCTCACTCAGGATGATCCTTTCCAGGTCCCACCATTTACCTGCAAATTTCATGATTTCCTTATTTTTCATTGCTGAGTAATATTCCATTGTGTAGATGTACCACAATTTCTGCATCTATTCTTCAGTTGAGGGGCATCTGGGTTGTTTCCAGCTTCTGGTTATTACAAATAAAGCTGCTACAAACATGGTTGAGCAAATGTCCTTTCTGTGTACTTGAGCCTCTTTTGGGTATATGCCTAGGAGTGGTATGGCTGGATCTTGAGGAAGCGCTATTCCTAGTTGTCTGAGAAAGCGCCAGATTGATTTCCAGAGTGGTTGTACCAGTTTACATTCCCACCAGCAGTGGAGGAGGGTTCCCCTTTCTCCACAACCTCTCCAGCACGTGTTGTCACTCAATGGCCATCAGTTTTTTGCTTGTCTTTATAGACAGCCATAGTGTGTCTGCCAAGTGGTGGGCCGCATTCCATGGGTTCTAAAGCTGTTTTGCTATTTTTCCTGCATGGCTCCTGGCATTTTTGAAACCCTATCTAAACATGTAATAAATATTCCAACTTTTTGAACATTTCCTCTTAAAAATATTACTTGGATAATTATTCCCAATATTCTGAGAAAACACCAGAATACCATTTAGCTAGTAAAAACAAATCATGAAATTTGCAAGCAAATGGTGGGAACTGGAAAAGATCATCGTGAGTGAGGTAACCCCGAAGCAGAAAGACACACATAGTATATACTCACTCATAAGTGGTTATTAGACATATTATATAGGATAAACATACTAAAATCTATAGTCCTAGGGAAGCTAAACAATAAGAAGGATCCTAGGGAAGATACTCAATCCTGATTCAGAAGGACAAATGCGATAGACATTGGAAGTAGAAAGACAGGGAACAGGGCAGGAGCCTTCCACACAGGGCCTCTGACTCTACTGATTAAGGTATCAAAGCAGATACTGAGACTCAGCCAAACTTTGGGCAGAGGACAAAACCTGGGGCCGGGGTGGGGGAGGAAATAGGAGCTCCACAAGAAGAGCAACAGAGGAAAAAAACCAAACAAACTGGGCCCTGGTGTCCCTGCAGAGACTGATACCCAAACCAAGGACCATGCATGGAGAGGACCTAAAGCCATTGCTCAGATGCAGCCCATAGACTCAGTCTCCAAGCGGTTTTCCTAGTAAGGGGAGCAGGGGCTGGTTTTTGACATCAACTCAGTGGCAGGTTTTCTGGTCACTTCCCCCTGGGGGGATGCAGCCTTGCCAGGCCACAGAGGAAGATGATGCAGCCAGTCCTGATGAGACCTGATAGGCTAGGGTTAGATAGAAATGGAGGAGGACCTCCTTTATTAGTGGACTTGGGGAGGAGAATAGGAGGAGAACACGGAGGGAGGATGGGGTTGGGAGGAGACAAGGAAGGGGGCTACAGCCGGGATATAAAGTGAATAACTTGTAAGAAATAATAATAATAATTTAAAAAATTAAAAAATATTACTTGGGTAAAAGATGGCAATAAGCTATGATTGCTAATAATTTCCATGTTCTGGGTACAATCAACCAAAAAGGATGATTTTCATAGTATTGTAACTATAATAAAACAAGCAGGTATTGCAAAATTGCTGAGAATTTTGTGTTTGAAATTTAGACAACATAATGTTTGATATTTCTGTTATGAAAGGGGGAGGGACTTGCCTTTAGATGAGGTCTGACAGTCACTGTGACTGGATGACTCCGCTTCCAGTAACTTCTATTAAAATCCCTCTGCACTTGTGAATAGCTGTTTTATTGTTAAGAAAAGCCCTTTACAGAGTGTAAAATGATCACTTTGTTTTGATATATGAAACATAATTAACCCTTTAAGTAGAGACTTTAAATATGAGTGTCAACATTGTAATGCTATTTAGGATTGTTTTAAAACAGGATTTATTCATGGGTGTTGTTTAAGAATGCTTGCTCTATCTGGGATTGTTAAAGTTGTATGTCAGTATTCTACTGCCACGTTTAGAGAAGAGAGTCACCCTTAATTTTGAGATATACTTAATATCTCCAATTTCATTTTATTTCCTAAAGCATAAAATATCCTTGAGGGTAAATGAAATCATGAGCGAGTAAAGCATAGGCTCATTCAGTAAATCACAGTGTTCTGTTTGAAGCTTCATGCAGTGGTAATTTTGGCCTGAAGCCATGGATTAGTTTTGGATCAAATTTTGAATTTTCTAATTTGTTTTTTATTGCCACCTGATATCCCAAGTGTAGGAAACAATTCATAATTTATTCATACCTTTGTTTTAAATAGTTGAAACATTTCAGTATTATTGTTTGTAAGTCTGTCCTTGGGGACCATTAAAGTTTTGTTTTATCTTAATTCTTTTTCTTTCAGCTTAAAACATGTGTGTGCTAGATAATTTCCTGCAAAGAAATTCTGGTGATAAAGGCCTTTTTTTTTTTCAAAAATACATTAAAATCCAAGACATTCATAACTAATATAAATCAGTTATGCTAAAAGCATGTAGTATGCTGCTAAGAGAAAAGAAATAAAAAATTGTGTATATGCATGCATACTGGGGTTGGGATACCTCACTATGCGTTGCTAGCCGGACTTAGTTATTTTTCTTTTGCCATAGCATAAGATACCTTGATAAAGCAACTTAATGGAGAAAGACTCTATTTTTTTTGGCTTAGATATAGACCACCATGGTGAGAAGGCATGGCAGCAGGAATACGAGGCTTTCCAGACACACTGCAAAAGCAGTGACAGTTCAAAAGCAGATACAGGACAGTTAGTGGGGCCAGGCTATAAACCTCAAAGTCCACCCCAGTGACATGCTTTCTTTTCAGCAACTGCCCACCTCCTAAAGGATCCATAACCTTCCCAAGTAGAATCATGGATGACGACCAAGTGTTTAAAGACACAATACCATGGAAGATAAATCACACATAGAACACAACAGCCAGAAGTCCCCAGAGACCTCCCAAACAGCACAGGTTATTGCCATTGGTTTTGGGTGCTTATCACAACTCTACGGCAAAATACTATTGCCGAGGACACCACACATTTTGAACGTAGGACATAGAGAAAGAATGGTGGACATGAATCACAAATTTCCTCCCTGGTGACTAGTGTTCACTATGGTAGAAATTGCTGTGTAGGAACCTGGAAAAGAAGTCGGTGGTGTCACCCAGCTGCAGATTGTAGGGTTCTACAATGGCAACCTTACAGACAAGATGGGTTCACTGTACAACAGTGGATTGACTACTCTGGTAGAAGCCAAGTACATTCTGATTGGTTCTGAGGCCAGCTGCACAAGAGGGAGTTAATGCATGGTACCGTGGCCCACAGCTGTGGGGATCATAGGCCCTAAGGGTGAATCTACTGTTTATTTTTGGATAATTAAACATCTTGTCAAAGTGTCTTCTGAGTATTTATAATTATCTCCCTAGACAGATGCTTTCCTCAGCATTGGTCATGGATGCCTCTATTTGCAGTGAATAGCTGTTAATGCAGAGACTCATGGGTGTTCAAGTAATAAGGGCAAGTGGCTTATTGGGTACCCTTCCTTCAATTGAACATTCACATTACCCTTTCCAAAGCCCAGGCAGCACCAGCAAAGCGGGAGTTTGAAGAATGTAGTAGGATTCAGGTGATGGGGAAAAGTGGCATGTAACTCTGTCTTCTGGGAATGACATGGCTGTTGCCCTTAAACTCACAACAGCTTCAGTTGCTTTCATGGGACCACACAAGACTAAGTCTTCCAACACGGTGTCATGGATGGCAGGGAATGCCCATGGGGTCGGGCACCTCCTTGGAGGGTGGGGCGGAAGCTGGCATTTGATGGTGCTGGAGCATGGAGAATCATTGTTTTCAGTCATGTTGCCACTAGTGAGTTGACCATCCCCCAGCTGATAGGTTCATGCCCACGCCCACGCCATTGGACCTGGTTAAACTAAGCAGGCCACAAAGTAATAGCAAAAACAAAAGCAAATTGACGTGCTAGTTGATGGATGACCTATGAGGCAGAGAGGTGGTCGGTGGGGGTAGGAAAGAAACTGGAAATGATGGCGTGTTGAAACTGTATCCGGAATGTATCATATGTATAAAATTGTCAAAATAAATGAATAGTAATGAATGTGTACAGAAATGTTTTCTACAGACGGATGTCTAGAGAATGGATGGTGTCTTCTTTGAAAATTTTACTGTGTAAATATGCCATACTTTTAAAGTGAAACCTCTGTAAACTAGTTTTATTGTTCCAGAAATCACTAACATAATATTTCGGGAAGGGAAACACCAAAACTAAAAACTATACAGTTAACCTGTAGAGGGCACTCAAGACCTTTTAGACTAGACTGTACTTTCAAATCTGAAAATTTTATTCCTGAATTTCAGTTTGAAAGACTCTAACTAGCAGTGTTTTCAAAGCAAAGACTCATGACCAAACCTTTGGCAGAGTACAGGGAATCATAAGAAAGAAGGGGAGTTAGTCTGATGAGGAAAGGATAGGAGCTCCACAAGGACCAAATATATCTGGGCACAGGGTCTTTTCTGAGACTGACATGCAACCAAGGACCATGTATGAATGTAACCTAGAACCCCTGCTCAGATGTAGCGTGTGGTAGCTCAGTAACCAATTGGTTTCCCATAGTGAGGGGAACAAGGACTATTTCTAACAGGAACTCAATGGCAGGCTCTTTGGCCTCCCCACCCCGCAAGGGAGGAGCAGTCCTGTTAGGCCACAGAGGAGAGCTTTGCAGCCAGTCCTGAAGATACCTGATAAAACAGGATCAGATGAATGGGGAGGAGGTCCCCCCTATTAGTGGACTTGGCAAGGGGCACGGTAGAGATGAGGGAGGGAGGGAGGGAGGCACTGGGAGGGAATGAGGGATCGGGACATGGCTGGGATACAGAGTTAATAAAATGTAACTGATAAGAAAAAAAATGTTAAAAAAAAGAAAAAAAGAGATATACATTATTAAATATTTTATTCTGTAACACTCAAAAAAAAAAAAAAAAGAAAGAGTTTTACAGGGAAGAGGACAGGAGCTTATCACAGAGGGTCTCTGGAAGACTCTACCCAGCACGGTATTGAAACATATCCTGAGATTCCTAGCCAAACTTTGGGCAGAGTGCAGGGAATCTTATGAAAGAAGGGGGAGATAGAAAGACCTGGAGGGGACAGGAGCTCCACAAGGAGAACAACAGAACCAAAAAATCTCGGCACAGGGGTCTTTTCTGAGACTGATACTACAAACAAGGACCATGCATGGAGATAGTTTAGAACCCCTGCACAGAAGTAGCCCCTGGAAACTCAGTGTCCAAGAGGATTCCCCAATAATAGGAACAGGGACAGTCTCTGGCATGAACTCATGGGCTGGTTCTTTGATCATCTCTACCTGAGAGGGATGCAGCCTTACCAGTCCACAGAGGAAGACAAAGAAGCCAGTCCTGATGAGACCTGATAGACTAGGGTCAGATGGAAGGGGAGGAGGACCTACTTTATCAATGGACTGGGGGAGGGGCATAGGAGAAGAAGAGGGAGAGAGGTTGTGATTTGGAGGGGATAGGGGAAGGGGCTACAGCTGGAATACAAAGTGAATAAACTGTAATTAATAAAAATAAAAATTTAAAAAAGAAAGAGTTTTAGCCTTTTCACTATGGTTTTTAATTTTGAATCAGTGATTCTCAGGAGGTTTTATTTCCAAATTAGCTTCTGTTAAATGATATTAGAACATTTATAATTAACCTACTTTGTCAAAAATTCAGATTTTAAGCTAAGAATCTAATTTAAATAACGAAACTCTAATGGGTGCCTAAAGTAGATGTGGCAAATGACTTGCTTTAGTGTAGTTGAAGCTTGACCTTTGATCTTTTCACCGTCATCTGAAAATGATGCTACAGTATCCAAGCTATGTATACAAAGCAATGGCAACCTGTATGCTATGATAATGTGTATGCCATGCACCCATTCTTGACATCTTCACATCTCTGGTCGCAACTAAGTAACCAGCAGAAGTGAGATATGGTAAAAACACATCATTAGGTTCAATTAGTTCATAGTTCAATTTCTATCTTCACTAGCCAACCATAGTCCAACTCACTTTAGGGATAAACTGTTCTTTTAACTTTTCATTCACTTTTCATTCACTTTCGTCCCTTTTCATTCACTTGCAGGTGACAGTAAATCCATGCCTTCAGTTTCTAAACATACTTTGTCAAAAAGTAGCTGTAAAGTTTATAGCCCCTGCCCTCGGTTTTCACAAGCCTATTGCTTACCACTCACTAGATTCATATAATATGAAGATCTTACATGTTTAAAATAAGTAAACTTTATTTTCCAGCAATGGAGTTTTTCTTTGACAAATGTAACTGTCTTCTGATATCTCATATTATTAGGATCTCTTTTAGGTCAGGATGGATAGACTTTGAGAACCAGAGGGCATGAGCTGGCTCATACTGTGGATGTTCCCCACAACTCCCTGCCTTTTAAGATCCACGTGAGCCAAATGCTGGGAAGCTGAATCTCTCCAGTTGTTTGTGTCTAGAGCATGTCTACGCCCAATCCCAGGTGCTAGATCAGTATCATATTAGACATGTTGGTCACATTAATATCTGTGCTTCTAAAATTGCATTGTGTCACGGCGTACTGAAAAACCCCACTGTCTGATTATTATTGGTTTTTCTGGAATTGATTTTTTTGCTTCATGTAATTTGGCAGTTACATTGATGGAACATGTGGCTTGTTGCCATTTTCTTTATGTCAAAGGCTTTCTTTCTGATGAGCATGAAATAGGAAAGCAGGCAAATACAAATGTATTTTTAGAGCTGCCCGCTGTGGAATAGTTTGGGACTAGCAGTCACCGAAGGGTACTGCTCTGTAGCTACTGTCCGATCTTTGGCCTGGAAAAAAAAAAGCAATGATGATAATTTTTACTTTTCAGGTGGGGAAAATGAAAGCGCAGACATTCATGACCTGATTGGGAAGGCTGAATGCTTCCAAGTTTCTATCTGTGGAAACGGGGCCAATAATCTGTGCTACCTGACTCATAGGGAAGATAAAAAAGGTCATTTTGAAAAGTTACAGCTGCAGAGTGCTCCTTAGAAGCAATCCATCATCCCAGCATTTAGAAGCATTACAAAAGCATTACAGGTGCCTCAGGAGGAGTTTGGAGCTCTCAACCTTGGGTACATCCCATTTCTTGAGGACACTTAACATCTAATTTTGGTTGTCACAAGCTGGGCTGGGATGTTATTGGTATCTAGAGGTCAGAGATGCTGACAAACAGGGCAAAGGCTCGCCAGAAAGACTTACATCAATATTGAGAATCCCTTGCCCCTACCTATGGTGTGCTGTGCTCAGCATCATGGTTCATGCTAAGATCACTTGTACTGGTGATGTGACAGGAATTACATAGTCATACCTAGGTTTATTCTGAGGAAATATAATTTATAGATACAGAAGATGCAAAGATGTTTTGCAATCAAATCAGAAGCAGACATTCCTCGCTATGAACTAATGCCTTATCTCTGTCACAGTTCATCCCATACAAAGTATGGTTGCACATTTTTGGAGTAAGCTGCAAAAGATGAAAGAGGCAACTGAAAAACCTCAATAACAGGCCTGGGAAAATCCTTTGCTTTTTATATGGAAAGTTATTAGTTTGAAGAATTCTTATTCTGAACTCCTCTGATACATATAGCAGTTAAAGAGACCAGGGTGAGGAGGAAGAGAAGTAGATCAATTAGAGGAGAACTATGCTTGCCTTTGTTTTCCACAGGTTGGATCTGGAGCTGTATGTGATGTTGAATATTTCCTATAATTCAGAGATATCCACGAAATACAGTAAATTCATGCAGTTCCATAGCAAAAAGTAAATAACTTCATTAAAGTGAGTAATAGCTCTAAATAGATAATTTCTCAAAACAAAAGGCATTGAACAAACACGATCAACATTAATAATCAGATAAATGCAAATAAAGGCACAATGTGCTATTATTTCACCTTATAAGCGTGGTTATTTGTTGTCAAGAAATACAAATAATAAATGTGGGTAGCGTTGTGAAGAAAAAGAGAGCATGGTTAATTGTTGTGGCAATGTAAATTAGTACAGTCACTATGGGAAACAAAATAATATAAATAGAACTTTTACGAAATGCAACCATAATACTAAGGAACATATATTTAAAGGAAAACAAAATCTCAAAGTGTCACCTGTATCCCCTTTACTGTAGTGTTATTGACCATAGCTAAAGAGTAAAAATAACTTCAGTGTCCACCAACTGGTGAGTCTGTAAGGAATGGGTAGTACATATTCAAAAGGCAATACAGTCATGGTATAAAATGCACGAAACCCTCCACTGTGACAGTCGGAACAGATACATCGTTGCATTTAGATAAAGCAGGCACAGAGATACAATGACCACACAATCACACTTGTATGCCAAATCTAAAGAAGCTGATGTCACGGAAGCTGGTTGTTCAAGGCTTGGGGTAGTGGTAAGGCCCTAATATATAGCTCAACAACAATAATAAATTCCGACGTGCTATTGCACAACATTATGGTTTACTGTCAGCTTGACACAGCCCAGACTCATCTGAGAAGGGACTTTCAATTGAGGGATTGTTGGGATCATACAGGCCTATACGCATGTCTGCAGGTGAATGTCTCTATTGTTAATGGAGGAAGGGCCCTGTCCACTGTGGGCAACACCATTCCCTGGACAGGCTGTCCTGTGCTGTGAAAGCTTGTTACTAACCAAGAACCTGTGCTCGAACCAGCAAGCACACTTCTCCACACTTTCTGCTTCAAGTTCCTTCACTGATTTGCCTAAATGATGGACTGTGACTTGTGAACTGAAATAGACTCTTTCCATCTTGTTGCTTTTGATAAGTGCCTTACTACAACAGCAGAATCAAACTAAAGCAGGCTTTTAGCATTATAAATAATTTTAACATAATTTTTATTCATAAAATCTGAAGAGATTTTTTTTGACGAATTCACCATTAAGCAAATGGCAAAAGTTGGAGGAGACAGATAAGTGTAAATTGATTTAAATATTACATAATGTGGTGTACATGTATTGGAACATCACATGACATTGATACATATGCATGATTTTTTAATTTTAGTCTGCAGTAAAACCAGTTCCTGAAGTCTGGTTAGAAGCATCCTTGTGGAAAAGCCCGTGGTTCCACTCTTTGGGGTCGCATGGTCTGTTAGATGTCAAACACTACTCTGACTTTCCCTGTGAGCCTGTGCTGATGAGGGAGGATGCAGAGGAATCCTGGCTGCAAACATACCTGCAGATGAACACAAGAGAACCTATGGTCTCAGAGCCACCCCGTTGGAGGGATGGTTCTTGCCAGTATGAGACCAAGATCAGGGAAATCCTAGCCGCTTCTGCGCAGTGGTTTTTCATTTCCAAAGGAAGATTTTTGACTAGGTTACTTTTCTCTAGCTCATATCAACCTGTACTCTTGGGACTTTTTTTTGAGATAATCCATAGAAATACTTGTCTTTGTAACTCTACTGTTTGACTTCTTCTTTTCTGTAGAGCAGTACTTTTTCACTGAAAGGTATTACTCGGCAGATAATTGATTTCAGTGATTTTTTTCTTTTTTCCTTTTTTTATCATTAGTTACATTTTATTAACTCTGTATCCCAGCTGTATCCTGCTCCCTCATTCCCTCCCAAACCCTCCCCCCTCCCTCATCTTCTCCCTGCCCCTTTCCAAGTCCAGTGATTGGGGAGGACCTCCTCCCCTTTCATCTGACCCTGTTTTATCAGGTATCTTTAGGACTGGCTGCAAAGTCCTCCTCTGTGGCCTAGCAGGACTGCTCCTCCCTTGGGGGAGTGGGGAGGTCAAAGAGCCTGCTATTGAGTTCCTATCAGAAATAGTCCCTGTTCCCCTTACTTTGGGAAACCAATTGGTTACTGAGCTACCATGGGCTTCATCCGAGCAGAGGTTCTAGGTTATATCCATACATGGTCCTTGGTGGAATGTCATTGATTTTTTTATGAATTTAATGCTTTTCTGAATGCTACCCTCGGTAGTTATCTTAAATCTAAGCCCTCCCCCAAAGTACAACATTGAAAGAAATTTCAGAGAAGTTGTTATGTAAAAACTATAGAAAACTAGAAATTCTGCTGCAGAGTGAATCTTGAAAAGAAATACTGTTGAGTAAACACATCCAAGCTCCTGTGTCTCCTTGTGATAATATTTACATCTGCTATTGATTAAGCATCTTCATGTGTCAGGTATCGAGCGGGTCATCTTTTTTCCCAGACAGATATGAGCATGTTACTGAATTTTAATAAGAGAAAAAAATCTCCAATTCTAACACTTAGAAAACTGAGTCATAGAGAATTTAAGACTTGACATATGGTCAAAAGATTACATTGTTGGTTTATTTCCAGTCTTTTTCTTTACCATACTGCCTAGTTTCATATGAATGTGTTCATACGTCTAAGCAATTCTCATTTTCTGTCATTGTAATGATTGCCCTACAGTCTCTTAGGTGTAACCACAAGAAAGGGTTCATATTTGTCCCTTTTGGAAATAAATTAGCACCTTTAAAAGGTTTATCTTATTACAGTATAGTGTTTGGAGCCATGATATGGAATGATACAGTACATGTATTAGTTGTTTTTCTCTTGCTGCAATAAAACACTGACAGAACCAACACGAGGAGGGAAGGATTTACTTGCCCCAAGGCTTACATGTCCCAACCACAGCTGATCGCCCAGGGCAGTCAGGACAGAGACTGAAGCAGAAACCTGAATACAAGAACTGAAGCAGAAACCTGGATGAATGCTACTTACTGGCTTGCTTTCTGTAGCTTATTAAGCTTGCTTTTTTTTTTTTTTTTTTTTTTTTTAAATAGATCCTAGGTTCCTGTTCCTGGAGATGGCATATTCTATAGTAGACAGCCTTCTCACATTAAAAAAAAAAAAAAAAATTCTTACAGCCTTGCTACTGGCAATCTTCTGAAAGCATATTCTTTTTTTTTTTTTTTTTAATAAGCTTGGGGAGGGGTCTAGTGGATCTAGTTGCTTTCAGGGACTTTCAGAAGCTATTGAGTTGTCTACTTCCTGAGTTAGTGAGCTTTTCTGGAGGATGGAATGTGTCCTCTCCCTTTGGAAAATCCTTTGTTTTCCCCGTCTTTTAAGATTCTGTATCTTTAAAAAAGTTATTTTTATTAAGAAACTTTTTTATTTATTACAATTTATTGAGTTTGTATCCCAGATGTAGTCCCCTCCCTCCTTTCTTTCCAAACCTGCCCTCCCTTCCCTTCTCTCCTCCCATGCCCCTCTCCAAGTACACTGATAGGGGAGGTCCTCCTCCCCTTACATCTGACCCTAGCCTATCAGGTCTCATCAAGACTGGATTCTTTGCCTTTTCCTATGGCCTGATAAGGCTGCTACCCCCTCAGGGGGAGGTAATCAAAGAGCCAGCCACTGAGTTCTTGTCAGAGACAGTCCCTGTTCCCATTACTAGGGTACCCACTTGGAGACTGAGCTGCCATGGGGTATGTCTGAGCAGCGGTTCTAGTTTATATCCATGACTGGTCCTTGGTTGGAGTATCAGTCTCAGAAAAGACCCCTGTGCCCAGAATTTTTTGCTCTGTTGCCCTCCTTGTGGAGCTCCCCCTGTCCCCTCCAGGTCTTTCTATCTTTCCCTTCTTTCATAAGATTCCCTGCACTTTGCCCAAAGTTTGGCAACTATTCTCAGCATCTGTTTCAATACCCTGCTGGGCAGAGTCTTTCAGAGATCCTCTGTGGTAGGCTCCTGTCCTGTTCCCTCTTTTTTTCCTTTTCCGATGTCAATCCCGTTTGCCTTTCTGAGTGAGGATTGATCATCTTACCCACGGTCCTCCTTTTTGCTTAGCTTCTTTAAGTGTACAGATTTTAGTATGTTTATCCTATATTATATGTCTAATATTTACTCAAAAGTGAGTATATGTTTTGGAAATCAATCTTGTGCTTTCTC
This sequence comes from Psammomys obesus, assembly GCF_907164565.1. NCBI lineage: Eukaryota > Metazoa > Chordata > Mammalia > Rodentia > Muridae > Psammomys > Psammomys obesus. The sequence continues at coordinate 14,453,900 of NW_026596117.1, forward strand.
ACAAAATTAGGAATAGTGTTACCTCAAGATCCAGCTATACCACTCTTAGACATATATCCAGAAATATGCTCAAGCATACAATAAAGACATCTGCTCAACCATGTTCGTAGCAGCTTTATTCTTAACAACCAGAATCTGGAAACAGCCCAGATGTCCCTCAACTGAGGAATGGATACAGAAATTGTGGTACATCTACACAATAGAATACTACTCAGCAACTAAAAAAAAAAAAAAAGGAAATCATGAAATTTGCAGGCAAATGGTAGGAACTAAGAAAGATCATCCTGAGTGGTGAGGTATCCCAGGAGCAGAAAGACACACATGGAAAGCATGTTCTTAATAGAGGATACCTCTTCCTAGATGACCCTACCATGCATCAGCTTGACCAAGAATTAGTCAACACCGTTTAGTACAGAATGTTCTAGTACAGTTCACTATCGTGTATGAGAAAGTGGCGTCTCAGCACAAAATGCATAAAGCCAGCACTTTATCCATGGCCACTTCAAGATATGGTTGAGGGGAAGGTTTTTATTGTAGATATGAGAGAGAGGATAGCCCAGGGCATCTTGAAAAGTCTAAAGCAGGAAAAAAATGGTAGACTGAACTAGGCCAAAGGAATGGGTAGGACCATGAGTGAGAAAGAGGGGAAGAGCGAGAGGGGAGAGAACAAAGAGGCGAGAGGACCAAGAAAGAACATGGCTGAAATGGCAAGGTTATATAGGAATGAGCAGCTGGTAGGGGGAGGTAAAAGAAGCCCATTAGCTGGAGAAGTTTAGGATATGGAGTGGGGTGAAAAGAGCTGAGGAGAGCCAGAATGCCAGCATGGACTTTGTAACAGGTACTTGCAATGCTGAGAAAGCCTGGAGGCCAGCATGCACTTTGGTTTCCTAACTGGCACCTAACTTAGTCATTTGTCCTGAGTTTCTTTTGGACATGACATAGTGTATAGTACAACCTATTCAATACTACATACTGTAGCATGATCAACAGTGAGTTCGTTCAAAGGGTGTATGTTCAGGGATGGCAGTTTGTCATATTGGTCTCTGTCCGTCCCACTCTGTACTGCTAGTCTATAATCTGGAACAAAATGAAGAGTTTGAAAAGCAACATATAACTTTCAACCCATAATTCCAGGAGTAAAAGGCATCAAAGTTCGCCTAATGAGAGGAACACATGTGGAATCCCAGATCTGGACTCCGTTCTCAGCTTCATCATTTGCTAGTTGTGACTTTGCTAAGTTTTAGTCACCCCTATTTGCAGCTGCTGACTCTATGGCACCGGACTAATTGTACTGTTTCCCAGAGTTATAATGATGAAGTCACTTAATACATCTACATAAAAAACAAACACGTATGTTATATGACTATTATGTGTAGACACATTGGTAAGCTTTTACAATGCATAGATTAATAAGTTGTAAAAAACTTCTTATTGATTCTTTGTGAATTCCACATCATGCACTGCAATCCCAATTATCTCCCCATCACTTTGGATCCGCCCTCTACCCTTGCAACCTCCCCCCACCTCAGCAAATATAAAATAAATAAAATAAAATAAGATAGAGTAAAAAAAAAAATCTTGTTGTGGAAGCCGTGTCATACAGAATACTCCTTTGTCTACACCTTACTTGCAAATATTTTTTAAAATTATTTATTAATTACACTTTATTCACTTTGTATCCCCCCTGTGGTTCTCTCCCTCCTCCATCCCAATCCCTCTCTTCCTCCACCCGCTGCATGCATGCCCCTCCCCAAGTCCACTGATAGGGGAGGTCTTCTTTTCCTTCCTTCTGATCCTAGTCAATTAGGTCTCATCAGGAGTGGCTGCCTTGTCTTCTTCTGTGGCCTGGTAATGCTGCTTCCCCTCAGGGGAAGGTAATTAAAGAGCAGGCCAATTTATTGCAATGAGTCATTGGTCTGTTCTGAGGCCTCTGGCTTCTGCTACACTATCAATACGGATCCTCACTGGGACTCCTCTTGGATATCTTGTTGTTGCCCTGTGTTGTGGAGATCCTGCAGCTTTGGATCTGCAGGACTTGCCCTTTCATGCTCTCCGGTAGATTAATGATGGAGTAGATGTTGGGGTGGGCTAGCTCAAGGGTGTCTGAGTTGGTTATCCCACAGCAGCCCTCCTGCACAAGCATCACCAGAATGAGTTCTCCAGTACTGTCCTGCTAGCTCACCCAATGCCACAGCTGGCAAGGGACAGGATCAGCTCTTTCAGGTGTGCTAGCATATAGCGGGAGCTTTTGTAGACCTGACAGTGGTATAAATAATGACACAGAGACTTTTATATAGTTTAAAACTTAGGTCTTTTGCTGGGGCAGTCTCCCAGTTACCATTTAAATTTAATCCCACTATTTTAGCCTAAGACCCACCACGTGGCTATCTTTGTACCTCTCTGCTCCTGTGTACCTCTGTGCCTCTGTTCCATTCAGTGTCAGAATCCCCTGTATTTGCCTTCTCCCTGTGTTCCTCTCTCTCCCACAAGTTCCACCCTCCACTTCCTGTCCCAGCTACTGGTTGTCAGCTCTTTATTACAACCAATCAGCAGCGAGACAATACCAGAACAATCTCTTTGGTTTCCAAAGGCATTGAGAAGCTGTCTGAGTTTCAAGCATCTTAGCAGGTGCGGAAGGACAAGTATTTACAAATATAATGACAGTGATATGCCATACAATGACAATACCACAATTCTGCCAGTACTTAGCTCTCTTCCAGTCCAGTATTCAACAAATGAAAATACAGAGGCACACCTTCACACAATGTGAGGGAAAGTCACCCCAACAGTGACCAGGGAGGGGCAGGGCCAGCTCAGCACAGTGCTTCAGGAGGCTGTCCAGACCAGAGACTCCTGCATGGCCTTTGGTAATAACACAGGCCTGGGACATCAACACAGGGCTCTGCTGCCATAGGATCACAGACCCAGACATGGCGCCCGGCAGCAGCATAGACCTAGATGTTCTCATTGCCTCAGGTGCCAGTGCCACCCACCGCTGAGCATGTGTCCTCAATGGCAGCACGGCCCTTAGACATTCATATAATCTCGGGGGCAGCTCAGACCACAGACATCTGCTTGGCTTTTGATGGTAACTTGGGACACAGACATCAACACAGACCACAGCTGTAGCAGAACCACGGATCCAGAGATGAGTTTTGGTGGCAGTCTGTACCAGGACTTCCCCATGACCACCTTATATCTGCCTGTTCCTCACCTCCATCAAGTCTTCAGTTCCACCTTTCTCCACAGTGTACAAACCCCTCAACTTTGCTTCCTCTTCCACCTTCCCATTTCGTACTCCATCTTCCCAACCTCTCCATCACACATTTTTCCATTGTAGTGGCGCCCACAGCAGGAGCCTTGGTGTTTTTTTGCTTTTTTTTTTCCTGGCTGATCTCCCCCTTCTCCGTTGGAAGTTTTACTCTGTATTAATCTCGAAAGAGCTTATTGTCACCCTCAGCTATCTCTCTTCCTTCTGTGTGGTACATACATGCAAAGGTGCAGGAATTTGAGTAGGTGTGTGCCTGCAGAGGCAAGGTCAGGAGTCAAGCGACTTCCTTACCTGCCTCTAATTCATTGCCTTGACACATAAACTCTCACTGAACTGGACGCCTAAGGTTTAGTCCAGTGGTTATCAAGTTGTGGGTCTTGACCCCCACAGCGTTAAATATCAGATTGATTCATAAGAGTAGCCATATTACAGTTAGAAAGTGGCAACGAAATAATTTTGTCGTTGGTGTGTGTGTGGGTCCACCACAACATGAGGAACTGTATTAAAGAGTTGCAGCACTAGGAAGATTATGAACCGCCATTGTAGACTGAATTGGCAGAGCAGTGAATGAGTCTCTGCATCAACTTCTCTTTGCCCCTCAATGTTGGGTTATAGGCACATGTAACCACTTCTGGCTTTTACATAGGTTCAAAACAGGGAATCTGAACTTCTGTCCTCATGTTTCTGGAATAAATCTTTTACCCACCGAGCCACTATCCCAGTCCAGACCTCTCTACTAAGAAGGGGATAAAGGAATACATGTACCCAGTATAATACAAAAAGTGATAAAAATAAAAGCAAATGTTACAGGGAAACTGAGAGGACAGTTTATCCTTTATCTATCAGCAAATCCTAAGGGCAGGAAGTTCATCTGTTTTCATAAAACTCAGTGTTAATTGAATAAATGGTACAATCATGTGGTTTAGGAAGAAGCTCAGGAGTAAGTGCTTCTTTGTTGCTCTTTCAACTCCTTCCTTCCCTCTCTCTGCAAAAACAAGTCAGTCCTCACACTTCCCACAAACTTCCTCCTGCTGAGATCTTCAGTGGCCTCTTGGCTCGCCAATTAACTGCTTCTCTGACCCCTTTGCCCTTTCACTCACCTGAAATCTTAGCAATGTGTAACTCTCACTTCTGTGGCTTCTTCGAATCCACATTTTTTAGGTCTATTTCATGAACAATTTCCTCTCCTCCTCTTTGACTTTTCTCTGACATTAAAAACTTTAATGTTCTGTAGGGGATCTCTTCCTCCTCTTGGACTCTGGGCCAGCACTTCCTTAGTTTTAGCTACTGATCATGTCACTTAAATCTCACCTCTAGAACAGAGTTGTCTCTTAGGATTGCTATCCGTCCTCCATTTTCTAATGAATATTCGACACACACACAAAATTTCAAGATGTTTGATATGGAAGATACCATTACTCTGTTCTGGTAACGGCCTGTGGCCAGTTCATGGCACTGTCACTTCATCTGGTCTCCCACGGGAGTCATACATAGTTCTCCATTTTTTTCACACTTTCTGTGCAAGGCCTGAAAGGATTACGGAAGTGTCTTTGGACCTGGGCAGGGTCTTGTAACTCTAGTCAGTGGGCTGAATAGGCAGATGTACTTCACGTTAGGATTTTGTGGCTGAGTATCTTGGTGATCTGGGCCAAGGCCATAAAGGTCACAGTTTGCAACATATCTCATGTAAGATATTTATTGTGGGGGGGGGGACTTGGAGAGGGGACATGAAAGAGGAAAGCAGAAACAAAGAGTCACAGAGAGACAGAAAGACAGAGCAAGAGAGTGAGTGAAAGAGTGAAAGGGCTGTGATGACAGGTTCACTGAGTCCTGAAGGCAGGCTGGGGGAGCACCTGATTTCTAACACTTCAGACCCAAGTCAAGGCCTGAATCGCCATCTTCCATCCTCCTACTATTTTGCCCTGTGAACCCTCTTTACAGGATGGTTCTGCTCCCAAATTTGGCAGGACTCTTAACTTCCAGATCCTTAAATGACTTTGGACCAGACCTTTCCCATGAGCTCAGCAGAGATGTTTATCTCATGTAACCAGGATAGAACTTGTCTTCTTGAGACTGTGCAGGCATGCTGGTGTTTGTGACTTCAACAAGATTTAACTATACCACCCTCATTAATAAAAATAAAAATGCATTTCAGATGTCCAGTTTTCCCCGTTTCTTTTACCTTATATCTGTTGGTGACAGTATCCCTGGACTGCTTCCACAACCTCCTAACTAGGTTCAGTAACTGCTCACATTTTGAGACCTTCAAATCCATTTGCCACATATCCAAAAGAATCTTGAATTTAAAATACAAACAGGACAATGTCACTCCCAGCTTGGACTCTTTTAATGAGTCACTTGTTAGCTACAACAGTAATTTTTAAAATTTATTCCCTGGAATAGTTATTTAATGCTCTGGAAAAAGATTTTTCTAAAAGACTAATGTTCTCAGTTCAAGGAGATTAGCTAGTAAAGTGAACTATTTTGGAGGCTTACAGATGCATGTCTAATGCTAAAATATCATGCGATAGAGAAATTAATGGAGGTGTTTTGTTTTGTTTTGAGACAGGGTTTCTCAGTGTAGCCTTGGCTGTCCTGGACTCGCTTTGTAGACCAGGCTCGCCTTGAACTCACAGAGATCTGCCTGCCTCTGCCTACCTGAGTGCTGGGGTTACAGGCATGGCTGGTGGAGGTGTTCTTAAACAGTCCTGTCTTTGAATTATGGGATGCCTAATGATTTTTAAAAGGAGTGATCTTTAATATTGAAGTACTGTAATAGTGTCTAACTCATTGACTGGACTAATACAGAAAATCTGTAATAGTCCAACTCTAGATCATTCTATGGGTTATTACAGAATGCTGTGAGTATCTAACTCATTGTCCCAGTGCAGACTACTTTAATAGAGTCTAACTCCAGCTGCTTTTCCTATTACCATCTGCAGCTGATGTTTCAGTGGCAGCAAGTGTGCACAGATCAGGCATGTGCTGCCTTCACACAGAGGGCAATGGCCCTAATCTCATGCAAGTCTTCCTAGTGTTGCTGCTTTGTCTTTAGACTGAGTTCAGCTGGTGCTTACCACAGGCCGCAAAGCAAGGCTTGCTGTTCATATTGTTTATTACATACTGCCTTGGCATCTGTTGAAATCAGGAGAAGCTAGCAGTGGCCTCACTCAAAGTCCTCCTTCCTTTCTGTTCCTGTGGCTAAGTCACTTACTTCCCAATAAATAATTCTCCTTGTTGTGGGACCAGATGCAGTTTCTGCGTAGCCATGCCTAGCAATTGTCAGCCTCTTGTCAGCATGAAATATTGTTCAAACAAACCAGTCATAGGTGCTCTATGGATATTAGAGGACTCTTTCCTCTCAATACTAAAAAGCCTGACTCCCACTCTCCACCTATTTACATCTTTCCTGAAAACTACCCTTAGATGGGCTGGTTATGGCATATAGAATCTTTCCCTCTTACTGAACCTTAAGCTGTGAGAAAAGCCACTAATTGTGAATAAGCTCATTTGTCCATAAGCAGGAGTCAGATGATCAACCATCCCATAACTTTAAGGCAGGAACCTCTCATCGGCAACCACAACTGAGATTTTTCTAAACACCTTGTCTCACGGCTCCCTCCATATCTAAAACGCCATGCACCTTTCCTTGTACTGCCAAATTACTCTAAGTACTTTGTTGTAAGTCTTCCCATGCGCGTTTCTGGAGGATTGCATTCTTGTTGATGTTGGAGTACACATCTTACTTAGCCAGGGTCTTATGCATAGTTGTCATGAAGCTATTTATAAATCCAATGATAATATTAAATAATAAGTAACACGGAGAGCTTTTAAGTCATTACTCAAGGTTCTGTAAGACTTGTTCCTCTACAGATGAAGAAATTAGGCTCTGATTAGACTTTTTTTTTTTTTTTTTTTTTTTTTTTTTAAAGAACAGAGAATATATGAGGAAGCACTTGGGTCTTGAATCTGATGTGGTTAATAGCCTGGTGACTTCTGTGCCGTGTGTGGTTGAGACCAAATGGATCATCCCCAGCCCCTAATTGTGAGTTTTCTCATCTACAGATCCTATCTATGTGTAAGTTGACACCTGTCGTCAAACTATAAAACCCATCTTTTTGGAAGCTGCCATGTGTACTTTATGGAGAGTTTTGATGTGCTCACATCTTGACTTTTATTATGCCTACAGGAACAAGTTAATTATCAACAGGAAAATCCACCACATTGTCCTGTGCTTAAATATGCTCAAATTAAGCTATGCAGGGTCAGACTCCTGAAGTTTGAACTAATACTGGCTATTTAGACATGTTGCACCAAACTGCTTTCTTGCCTCCCACAGATTGTTACTCTGCTCACTGTGGTGATCACAGAGACCCCTTCACAAGCGTGTGCTACCTAGCCCACCTAGCACGAGGAATCTTGTAATCTTTTCTTCTTCTTGAGGTCAGAGGAGAACAAATCACTTCAAGTTTGAGAGTCACTGTAAAAAGAAAACACTTAGTGCCTCATCGTTGCATCGAAAATTACTTATCCAAATGGATGTGTCTTTGAGTGTGAGATCATTATCGCTGGGTAGGAAGAAAGAGGGGCAGAGGGGAGCAGCCAGCTCTCTGTGGCTTGGGGAATACTAGGTTCCAGCTGCTGAAGTGGACCATCTAAAAGGGTTACCTGTAAACTCTAAGGTACCAGGAAAAAGAGGAGGTTTAGTAATTCTCAGAGCCATGGTATGTGTGTCATTCTCAAGACCAGGGTGAGTGAGTGTGTGTGTGTGTGTGTGTGTGTGTGTGTGTGTGTGTGTGATATTCTCAAGGTTCCTCCCCAAATTCATTTACATATTAAAGGGAAAGGAAGTGTTTAAGACCTGCCTTAGAGAAGTAACTAGATACTGGTGGTAGGTTGGAACAAACTAGAATTTTAAACTGAACCAAGGTTTTGCCAGTGACACAACATGGCCAGATACTAATGAACTGAGTAGAGATGACCTCATGACAGAGAAGAGATTCAATAGTTCCCTGGTGGCTGGAAGAAGAAACAGAATGTCCTGTTTGTGTTCATGGAGTTCTGATTGCTCAGTAAACCAGTCACCTAAGTTGAATGTTAAAAAGACAGCCTCAATTGCTCTATAAAAGTGAATTTAATTTGGTTAGTGGGACATGGAAGGAAGTTTTGTCTAGCTCTAATGTAAATGCCCAAGATCCTCTCACTTGCAGTTGGTTCTTAAGCAACTTGTTTTCCTTGTGAACCTTAAAAATTTAGAGGTAACTGTTATATCTGCTTCCCACTGGAAGGTAGACCCAGGCAGCTGAACCATGTCCCTGTCTAGTTTTCAGCAATTTATCTTCTTGTCACCAGGCACATACACAATTGCCCAGAAACATAAGGTCAATTAATAGAACAAAGTTTGTTTTCCTATAAGCATCAATGCTGTTTACTTTAGCCATTATGTAGTCTTTATTCTCTGTGTAGCCCAGGGCATTCTATGATGTCTTTCTTGTTTTTAGTTTAGTAGCCTTAAAGATGATTATTGAGCTCAAGGTTGTTTCTGAGTCTCAGTGTCTGTCTTTCTGTCCATCTCTGCCTTTCACCCCATATCCCCTATTTCACTGGAAATAGATCTTAATTGAATAGGAAACTGAAGCATATCTATGATACCTATATTTATAGTCCATCCTCCACTCAATTTGCTTTTGGTATGAAATAGGGGAAACAAAGGAAAGCTGCCATGGTTAACAGCCACACCTTTGGTACAGGTTTGTAGTTAGTCACAATTCTGAATTTGTGAAAAGTGGGCCTTTTTGCCATTGCCATCACCATCATGGGTGGTGATGTTTTTACTTGCTAGCAGTGTTATGGATTCATATCTTCGGACATCATGGGCATAGGGGCTCTCCTCCAAATGCCCAGAGCTTCTGCGTGAGGGAAGTGTTTATGAATCACATGGGAATTTTGAGATTAACTTCCTCACTATCAAGTGGAATCGAAGTCACAGGGTTCAACAGACTTGATGAATTCATACTGCTGAGGAATGCCAAGTTTGAAATTTAAAAAAGAACAAGAGAAGATGTGGATAGACTTGTCTATTGGCCTAATTTGTAAAAAACCGTTCAATGTTACTGTGGAGAATTTGTGTAGGGGTGTGTGTGTTTAGGTGTAAGTAGGAAAGAAAAATAAGTAAGCAATTATTACAAATGTATTTGGCACATAAGACTCAGTGTCTGAAAATCTCCCCCACTATTTCACCAACCCCCAAAGAAACAAACAAACAAACAAACAAACACCTAAGCTCAGAAGCATTGGATTTGTCCAAGGTCATAGCAGACAATAGCAAATATAAGATAAACATTCTGTTCTTTAAGGGAGAAGGAGTGGATTGGGGGAAGCAGCGGTGGAAAGGACTGGGAGGAGAGGAGGGAGGAGAAACTACAATCGGATGTAAAGTAAATAAATAAAGTTTAAAAAAGATAAGCTTTCTGTTCTCAGTCCTATATTCTTTCTGACCTTTTCTGAGATAATTGCTTATTTTCATTCTTTGCTGTAATCAATACTAGACATTAATATTCCTTAAAATGTTAATAAAAATGATGCTAAGTATAATTTTAGCACTTAGGAGGTTGAGGTAGGAAGATTTTTGAATGTAAGTCCAGCTGAGGATAAATACTGAGAACATGTCAAAGACACAAGTAAAATGTATGCACTTCATGAGGAAGGCCATGTGTTCCTCAGACTGTCAGCTCCAAAGCCATGTAACATCTCTCCTCAATGCTGCACTGTCTTGGCTCCTCCAGCTGGACATCTGTGCCACATAGAGACTTAATTTCTTCCAAGTCCTTCAGTCTTTTACCCAAGATGCCTTCTAAACTCCCTGTTGCTTATCCCAATATTTCTATTAGGTCATGCTTAATAATTAATATATATTTCAGATGTTATTATCTGCCACTCAAAGTCACTTCAAGCACTCCCAGATCCATCACTGCTTCCCAATCAACTCACTGTATGCTGCAGTACAGCACCCCACTCCCACCCTAGTCACTGACAGAAAATGGAAGGTCAGTACATGATTTATAGGCAGCTCCAGCAACCAAAAGAAGGTCTAAGGCAGTGGTTCTCAACCTTCCTAAGGCTGCGACCTTTGCTCCTCATGTTATGATGACCCCAACCATAAAATTATTACATTGCTACTTCAGAACTGTAATTTGCTACTGTCATGAATCATGATGCAAATCTCTGACATGCAGGAGGATATCTGATATACAGCTCCTGTGAAAAGATCATTTAACCCCCAAAAGGGATCATGAACCACAGGTTGATAACCACTGCTCTAAAGAGTTAGTCCTCCTAATTTGCTGGAAGGGGATAACTTAACTGCCTTCTTTTACCTGAGTCATTGAGATCATTACCTGCCCACAAAAGAAAAATTCTGAAATTAGCTCTTCTACCAGAAACAAGTCAATGAGCAAAGGAAGGCTTAAGTCAAGTAAGTGCTTGGCTTCTCTGGCACAAATCTTTGTACTACTTATTTTGTCTCCAGCCTTGACCCTCTCAGTGATCATCTGGTGTTGCTTCCAAGTGTACTAGATAGGACATAAGCTAAGTAGCTAGAAAAATAAACTTCACATTAATGGGAGTCTAGGGTAAGAAAGTGGCTCTGATCCAAATGGATGTGTAGAGTTGCATCCTAACGCCATAAAATCTAAAGGCAACAGACATGAAAAGTCATCAATGCATGGAGCCAATGAATTATGAAATCTAAGTCAAACTTGTGATTGTCCAATGACTGCCAGTCTTTTAAGGTTTCCTTCACGACACATAGTAAAGGCAAAGGGTCATAAACACCATATTCTATCACCTCTGCTTCTGGAGTTATTGCACTCCTGCTGCAGAATAAAAGAAGGGAATGTTTTTATTTTAATTGGAGGTTTCATTGAGACATATTTCCGCTCCCCATCTTATGCTATTCCCTGACACTGGGCCCTCTCTAGTAGTGGATAAAATTAGAGACTCAGTTTGGAGCCAGATTATAGACCTTAAATGGTTGAATTTATCCTTTGGACAACGAGAAGCAGTTGAGGCTTTAAAAAATCAGTAGGTAGCATAATGAGAATGTCTTTACTGGGAAATTAATCTTGTGGTAATGCTGAGAACAGATAGGTAGAACACAAAACTGGGGGAAGAGGAGCTAGTTAAGAATTTCATTTGCAATAATTCACTCCTATCTTTTAATTTAAGTGCTATTAGAGGCACTCTCCTCCCTGGGTGAGCTACAGTATATCTTCAAGGAGAGTGGAGTGGGTGGGAATTCACCTGTGTGCACAATGGAGAGATTCATGTCTTAGAAAAACTGGTGCGTGTACAGATAAATTTGAGTGGGAGAGGAAGTCAGACACGGCACACATAAAGCGATGTCGTTTAGTCCTGAATTCATCAAAACTGGAACTTCTGGGGGAAGATGGGGAGTGTTGAGGCAGAGAAGGCTATAGTTACACTTGCTTGTGACATACTTCCATCTACTGTGCCCTTCAGTGTCCCAGCAAGAACCAGATGGTACACGCAGAGTAAGCGAATTGAGGAGCTCGTCAAAGGGTAGCTTATAACCGTAAGGGCAGAGCTAAGCGAGGCCAAGAAGCCAAGGACAGCCAAGCTTCCCAGGGGGGCAAGTAACAGCTAAGGAGTAGTTTGCCAACTGCCTGCTGGTGGAAAGGTCACGTTGAGAGAGCAGATTACCTGTGCCTGGAACCCAGAGGGAAAAAGCTTCAGGAGAAGGTCAACTGTCGGGAGACTGCTAGTGAGAGGGGTGGACACAGTCCTCCCCAAGCCAGTGATGAGACTTCCGTGGTCCCAGACCTCACTTTCCTCTCAGGCTTTGATATCCTACCCCTGCTATGCCCTGAAAGCAGCCAAAATGCAGACGGCAAGTACATCCCATGTGAGGCGTCCTCCCCAACACACAGCAGAGGGAGAGCGGGCGTGGGGGGAATAAGGGTGGTCTTCCCTGTGCTGACAATACCTTAAGTCTTAGGATAGTCCTATGGTCCTAAGAAAATATCCTCCTGGTCTTTCCTTCACACTTACACTTATAATAATCCAGGAAACGTTAAAATTTGACTGATTCGAAGTAAGTAGTAATGGATTAATAAGCTAGCGAGTGATAGATGAAAGAGTCAGGGAGATATAGAGAGGGTCAACCCACCAATTAAAAACAAAAAGACTATTTTCCCCCCAGTAGAGCCGCAGGTTCACCACTCCTGCTGGCATTGTATTGTAGACAGTCATGTTAGCTGAGCTGAGCTAAAGACAAAAAACAAAACAAAACAAAACAAAAACCAAGCAAGCAAACAAACCCAAAAAACATTCTTTAAGGGTGCCTTATTTATTCTATTCTAGGTCAGGGGACCTGCTGATGGTGACTGGAGAAACAGTGCCTTTTCTCACAGTGGTTTCCGGGGCTCTTTCATCTGGTCCTTTCTGTCCCACTGCTTTGGTTTGCTTGGTATATCGAGAACACATTCTGTGCCACACACCAGCATCTTGATATTATTTTAGAACTTCCTGTTGCCATGGAGTGCGTTGATTACTTGTGTTTTTCTCATATTTCTATTTTAGCTTGTTCTGACTTATTCTTTAGAGCCTCATTTTTCCTTGCCTTTACTCCCTATCTCATTTTTCCCCCTTTTCCACTTTAAGAAGAAACTAAATTTTAAACAGACTTTAAAAGAATTTTTTCTCCACTTCTAGGTACTGTTTTTAACTTGGATTTTCTTGTTTTAGCTTTTATCTCCCGTCCCTCTAACTTTAGTGCTTCCAGCTTTTTATCTCACTGGTTCTGGTCCTTTTATGTTTTCTTTATTTATGCCAGTTTTGTCTTTAATCTTTTATCCCTTACTTTCATGTTTTACTCATAAATATCATTGGCTTTAGTTTCTCTTTTTTTGGTTTTTCTCTTCTTTCATTACTTAGGTATCGTTTATATTGAATTTTGTGTTTGTTGGCTAAAATTTTGTTTTGTTTTCTTATGTTATAGTAGTTTTTAAGCCTTAATTTGATACTTTGATTTCCCTCAATTTAACTTCTTTCTCTGCTTTTAGAAATTTATCATAACATTCTCATGTCTCAGTCCTCTCTTCTAATGCTCCTTTTATTTCTTCTTTCAGATTTTATTTTTTAAGTTAGTTACAAGAAGGCTAGAATCTTGGAGAGACGTGGGACCCTACAAACTATGCATGGTGGTTCTATAGCTTTCTCCCTCTGTGTTTAGCCCCCTTTCGGGGGCTGCCCAGTTCAAGGAGAGAGAACCTCCCTAGAATCATCACCCCAGATTTCTGAAAAACATTCCCTGGCCATGCTTTTTCTTTCTGCTTTCTTGTCTACTGGTTGCAGTAGACAATTGTTTTGTTGCTATTCTGACCTGTGAAGTTTGCTCTGTGTAATTTTAGACTGTCTCAGGGGTGAGGTGAATTTGTCATTGGGCAAGAAGTAGGCTGGCCTCTTTTCTCCCTTCATCTCATGAGTGTTGTTGAGAAGCCCAGTTTGTGGGACAGAATTTTATCTGTCCAGATTCAGTGTGTTCTGGGAAGCTGGCCAAGATCAGTACTCATGCCTATTAGCCCTGTCAAGGTGAGCATCTCTGTGATCTGCTTATTTTCTCTTTGGGTTTAATGCTGACAGTCTCCTCTGACACTCTAAGTCAATGCTGCCTGGAAGTCTGAAGGAGCCTGACTGCTATAATGAAGAAAGAGCAAGATGGCTTCCTTTGGGTCATTTTTTTTTTCCCAAGATGGACTTACTTCAATGGGAAATATCTCTAGTTCATCCATACTAATTTTCCAAAAGACAAAAGCCAACAACACTTCATATTTCTATTCCATTTTAGTGACCTTGGGACCAGAATCATTGATGGTTTTAAGATATTCCTTTTCTTAATGGAACCCTAAAAGTGGTCTTAGAAAATGGCCATTTCATGAGAGGTCTGACACTGTAGTCTAAGGTAGTCTGAAACTTATTGTGTAGCCCAGGTTATCCACAATCCTGACAATTCTCTTCCTTTACTCTTCCCAGTGCTGTGATTTTAGGGAGGAGCCAGTACCCTCATCTTAGAAAAGTGGTTCTGTCTCTTTCCTTTTAATCCAGTGATACAGCGTTGTGCAACTACAGTGAGATTCAAAGACAGAGGCAAGTAAGATGGAAGATGGACCAACACTCAGGCCTGGCACAAATGCTTTCTGACCAAATCACTACCACACAGAAAGCTTATCTAATCTCCGATTAATGCCACAGAACGTGCTATCTTTCAATACAGGGCCCAGAAGATAGGATCTGGAGGAAAGTCAGATTCAGATGTGACTAATGAACCACTTTACCTTTTTTTTCTCTCTCTCAATTTTATTATCTCTGAAATAGGTAGAAAAAATTCATTTGGATGTGAGATGTTTGCTCCCGTACACACCACATTATAATTTCTCAAAAAGCAATGTGCTATGTAATATGTAACAGTTGGTTCAGTTTTCCGTCTTCATGAGTGGGTCTATGACTGAGTCCCATGAATGTGTGTGCGCACACGCACCTGCCCCCCCCATATGGGGGGGCATGCACTCAGGAACACATTCTTTTGGTTCATCCTGGTTAGCCTTCTCCAAGGCATCCTGTAACACATCTCTTCACAGCATGTCTTCGTTAGCAGTGTGTTCGTTAGCAGTGTCTGTTTACATAATTTCTTACCCTGCTTTCCAGTGGGCATGTGAGGATCAGGAGTTGTGTGCTATTAACCTTTGTATTCTTAACATCTCAAAAATGGTTGGTAAATGGTGTAAGTTTAAAAAACAGTTAATAAAAATGAGGACCAAGGATCTTTCAATAACTATGTCATAACTATGTTAAAAGACAACTCTTTTACTTCATCAGCAACAGATAGACCATATCTTAAGTTTCTTTCTTTTTTTTTTTTTTTTTTGTCATGCTACTCTGTCTTTTGAGATGCAAGGTGGAAAGGGTTTCTCTGTGTTCAAAATTGTATCTGGGTTAATGGACCATTATACAAAAGATAAAAGTCCCGGGGTCTATGAGGAGGTCTTATCAGTCGTAAACTCCTCGTTTCCCTGGGTAATGCCCAGATGCCGTAATTCCACACGAAATCCTCAAATTTCAATAGTCTAGAAATGGGGCAAACTCTGAAGAGCTGCCACCAGAGACTCGAGAGTTCCACAGCAGAAGTCGGTCCTGTGCTGCTGCTCCTCCTTACCACTCTGTTTTCTCTCTCTGACAACTGGATTCCTAGAGCTGCCTGAGTTCCTGTCTCCGTGTAACCATCACCCATTCCTGGTGATGAGTTTGAAATAAGCCAACCTGACCACGGCCCTTGTTCTGCTTCGTTGGTCTTCAGCCCTCATTTTACTTGGCTTCTAGTAGCACTTCACCCTATTGTCCTTGGTGCTCCCCTGACATCAGTTTCTCTTGGTCATTCTACTAAGCACACATTTGCTTCTCCCAAGATTTCCCAGTTCACATTTTTGTCTCCTTTAGGTAAATTAGGTAGAGTAGAGGCTATAATTTCTTTTTCTTTCGGTAAAAGCTGCAGTTTCAGCATCCACAACTCCAGAGCTTGGCTTCTTAATCCTCCACAAAAACCTGTTGCCCACAAACGGGGCATTGTTCAGAAACTTCAGACTTATCTCTGACATCTTATTCTTGAATTCCCCCCACCCCCCAAAAAAATTGCCATCATTTTTCTGAAATATCTCTTGAATCAGTATAGATTTCCTCATGAGCACTGCTGCTATGTTCATCATATCTGGCTGCACCTACAGTGTTATTCTCTGACCTGGCCTCAGTGTTTCCATTCTCTACCTGCTTAAGTTGTTTTCCAGAATGGCAGTCCTGTGACTGACATCTAGGTGGATATCTGTTTGTGCTACTCTCTGGACTGAGTGGTTTCTCATTGCACTCAGTGCACAGAGCAAGGGCTTCTTCATCAAATGGACGGTTTCCTCTAAGCTTCAACCTTCTCTGCAGCAGTTTCTCAAACTCTGACCCAACAAGTCTGCTTTTAGCCCCTCAAATATTCAATTTTTCTTCTATTACAAACTTTTAACGCTCAGCTCTCACTGCTTCAGCGATGGGGCTGTGTAGGCCCAAGCTGCAGCTTGTAATTTACAATAAAAAGAACCTCATGTATTTATAGCAAAAAACAAAACAAAACAAAAAACCAAACTTTTAGACTGTGAACTGTTTCTGCTGGAATATGGATTTTTAAGTAGTCCTCTTAGCAGTTATTTTATAATCTGCCCATAGGATAGATTGGCACGTCTTTGTTCAATCTCTATGAGACATTTCATTTATTACTAATGCCAAAAGGTCTTTGGGTTATTGGCCTCCCTTTCTTGTTGCTTTGATTCACTTTGTAGACACAAAGATCCATGCAACGTATGGTGTCTCCTTGCCAGTTTCTTGAGAGGTGGTTGCCTGCTCTGAGTCTAGATCCAAACAAATTAGGTTTCGGTTCTGACATCAGCTTCATGTGATATCTGCTGAATTACTCAACAGTTCTACACTTGAGCATTCTTATTGATAAGTACAAATAATGGTGGTATTTATTCTCAAAGAGTTCTTGTGAAAATCCAATGAGTTAACATGTCTCAGGCTTTTACATTTTTTGGATTATTTTTATTTTGTCTCTGACCAGAGCTTGCATTGCCAGGCGGCCTCACATAAAAGTGACTTCTCAGTCACAAAATATGGATTCTGGACTTAGAGCTCATTTTGCTTTGCGTGTAACAACACACAGTATTTGAAATGTAATTTTGAGTATTCAGATTTAGATTCAGAAGAAATATAGTAGCCTACCAATTGTAATGGTGGATTTTTATGCACTAAACTAGGAGAAATGCTCTTTGCAGGACTCACAGTGAGACGCTATGGTTTTCTCCATAGAACTGCATAACAGAAAGTATCTTTGAAACAAGTTTTTTCATCTCTACTTCTACCTCCACCGGTACATTACTGAATTCTATCATTGGAACCCAGGAGCAGAGGAGTCTTGTGTTATTAAGGCAAGCAGGGCTATCTATCTTGCTACATGGCATTATTTTCTTAGACACAGTAGAAGGATGGACTCCAGTTTTATTGTGTAAAACCAAATATGTGGAAAAAAATGTTCTCTGGACTGTAGCACTCCCGCGACCAATAGCTTAAAAAATATATTGGCAAAGAAGGTTATTTCTTACACTTTTTAAGTCCTAAAAATAATTTTCTACTTTCTGTAGTCTTTGTATTTCTGAAAAATGATCTTTCTTATCCCATATCACAGATGTTTGCATAGCTACAGACTCCACTAGCAGAATAACAAATGGATTTTCAAGATTACATTGCATCTGCTCATTAAAAAAAAAAAAGCAAACCATTTCCCTGCATAGAGTAGAAACAGTCAATGCCTTTGTTGTACCTTGCGTAATTATATTTGGACAAATTGAGTGGTCCTCTCCCTGTCAGTCAATGTAACAAGATAGTAAAGGGAAATAAGAATTCATTTTTATTTCATGCTTAAGAAAGCAGAAGGCACACAGGCAGGAACTTAGATTACTATTGCTTTAAAAAAGGAACTATCATCTGTTTTGTGTAGAAACTAATACTCAGGCACCCTGTAATTGTGGTAAGAAAGTTGACATTGAGACCTTTTGTTCACAAATGACCCTCAGGTTTACACTAATGGGAACATATAGGTTTAGCTATTAACAGAAAAGCAGAATGGGAACAAAGGCACATTTTTGTCTGAAAATTTAATGTGCTGAATTTGGAGCTGAGAACTAACAATTTAGAAAATTGTTGTCTGCCCCCCCCTTCCAGAGGTAAGTCCCTATTCCTAAAGACACCACACACTTCAGAAATGGGGCCCAGAGACCCGTGAGTTGGAACTGGCTGCATTGTCTTCCTCTGTGGCCTGGCAAGACTGTACCTCCTCCCCCCACAGGTGGAGGTGATCAGAGAGCCTGCCATTGAGTTCATGCCAGAGAAAGCCTTGTTATGTTTACTAGGGAACCACTTGGATACTGAGTCTATGGGCTACATCTGAGCTGGGGATTTAGTTCCTCTCCATGCATTGTCCTTGGTTGGTGTATCAGTCTCTGCAGGGTCCCCAGGGTCCAGTTTTTTGGCAATGTTGTTCTCCTTGCGGAGCTTCTGTCACCTCAAGGTCTTTCTATCTCCTCCTTCTTTTATAAAATTCCATGCCCTCTGCCCAAAGTTTGGCTATCATTCTCAGTTTCTGCTTTAATACCCTGCTGGATAGAGTCTTTCAGAGGCCCTCTGTAGTAGGCTTCTGCCCTGTTCCCTGTCTTCCTACTTCCAATGTCAAATCACATTTGTCTCTCTTTTTTTATATTGACCACGGGTCATTCACTTTGTATCCCAGCTGTAGCCCCCTTCTTCTTTCTCTCCAAATCTCCCCCTCCCTCCCTCATCTCCTCCCTGCCCCCTTCCAAGTCCACTGATAGAGGAGGTCCTCCTCCCCTCCCATTTGACCCTAGCTTATCAGGTATTTTCTGGACTGGCTGCAATGTCCTAATCTGTGGCCTAGCAAGGCTGCTCCTCCCTTTGGGGGAGGGTTTCTAAATGAGGATTGAGCATCTTACCTAGTGTCTTCCTTCTTGTGTGTTTAGCTTCTTTAGGAGTAGCTTCTTTAGACTTTAGACTTTAGACTTTAGTATGTTTATCCTGCATTATATGGCTAATATCCACTTATAAGTGAATATATACCATGTGTGTCTTTCTGCGTCTGGATTACCTCACTCAAGATGATTTTTTCTAGTTCTGACCATTTGCCTGCAAATTTCATGACTTCCTTGTTTTTAATAGCTGAGTTATATTCCATTGTGTAAATGTACCACAATTTTTGTGTCTATTTCTCTATAAAGGGACATCTAGGTTGTTTCTAGCTTCTGGCTCTTATGAATAGAGCTGCTACAAACATGGTTGGCCAAATGATAGGACACCTTCTTAAAATGAATTTTTTTCCTTGTTTTTCAGTTTTTCTCCCTGCTCTCTCACCATCTTTGTGTTTTTATGGAGTTTCAAAATTGTGATTTTGGGCTTTTTCTTCTACATAACAAATCCAATAATCTATAAACATTTACAATAGAAAAGGGAAGAATATGTGTGTGGACTATATCTACATCATTTATTCAGATAGCAACATCACATGGCTATCTGACATTGCAAAGATATCTTTCTAACAGTAAGTCTTAGAGAAAGCCACCTTACCTCTTTTTTTTTTAAGATTTATTATTTATTATGTATGTAGTGTTCTACCTGCATGAACACCTTCACCCCAGAAGAGGGCACTAGATCTCATAGATGGTTGTGAGCCACCATATGGTTGCTGGGAATTGAACTCAGGACCTTTGGAAGAGCAGACGGTGCTCTTAACCTCTGAGCCATCTCTCCAGCCCCTCCACCTTACCTCTTGACATAATAGTTTTCGTATCTGAATAGTGAGACTGAATAAATAATGATTTTATGTAAAATGGTTTTATGAAGTATTTGAAATCATGTCTTGTCCCATCATACGACCTCAAGACATGCTAGTTATGAGTTCCACATTAATAGTAGTGTTTCAACTAGGTTTCTTCATTATTGGCTGTAAGAATCACCCAAGGTTAGTATAAGCTAGAAAGATGTTATTAGAAGTTATTTCAAGAAGATGGTGGCGCTGGGAAGACTCTCATTCTGAGCTGCAGCACAGCAGGATTGGCACAGTGACCAGCAATCGGAACTCGTGGCCATAAAACACAAGTGATTGTGTTTCACAGGTGAGAGGATACCCCACGGTGGGGGATTCAATCAGCTTTAACTCACCCGGCTAAACCGCGGAAGAGATCCTGGTTCCACCAGGCGCTTGGTCGCCAGCCCAAAGCTACAAGCCAGCGTGATCTGGTCACTGTCTCAGACTGAGCTGTGGGCCCAGAACATCACAGACTGGATTTTCCAGTCTAGAGATAACCCCACGGAGCAGGAAATGATTGGGACCGACCTTAGGTCACCCACACATACCCTGAAAAAGACTCGGGTTCCGCGGGCACCCCAGGAGCCAGCCCAGAGCCAGAGCTGGGGACCCAGGCACCTTCATAGAGCCCTGCCTGTACACCTGATTCAACGTCTCAGATAGAACTGTGGGCCCCAGGACACCAGGGCACCAGAGACTGCATTTCACTGTCAGGTGCAAACCCACAGGGAGGGAAATGGCTGGTCTGATCTCAGAGCACTCAGCCGACACCCCCACCCCGAAAAGGAAAATTATCCAGTTTAGGCAGACACCCAGGCTCCCAAAGGCCAGAAAGGTGGAGCCATGGGCGGGCGTCTGTGCCTGTGGGTTCTACTCACCACCCCAGACAGAACGGCGGTCCCCAAAGCAAAGACTGGGTGTCTCTGGCAGGAGGAAACCCCCAGCGAAGGGGATCATCAGCTCTAACGCTCAGGACACCCAGCACCAAAAGACTTTCTGGATTCATGCAGACTCTAGGCTCTAACTTTCTAATGCAGGCAGGAGCGCTGTGCTCAGCCGCCATTATTGAGTATCCCTAGGGCACTGGGACACACAGCTGCATCCTCAGACCTACAAAAGCCAGAGAGCCATTACAGCAGCCCTCAGATACTGTGCCAAGGATCAACCAGTTATCCCTAGCTAGACTGACAAAACTGTGGGAATCCCTGGTCCTTCAAGAGGGCTGCACCCACAGCATCCGGACCAGAGCAGTGCCTGCAGCCGACATCCCAGACAGGGACACATAGCTTCTGGTCCAGAGTGAGGTACCCAGTTTCCAGACCAGAGCGGCGCCCCCAGGTGGCAACTTAACCTAGGTGCACATTCTCCAGGCCCAGAGCAGAGCACTCAGCCTCTGGCCCAGAGACTTGCTGGGCACACCTCTCACTTTCCCAGACAGAACTGTGTGCCCCAGGATAACAGACTGAGTTTCCCTGTTGGGAGAAAACCCCACAGATAGGGAATCAGCAGGTTCTTCAGGAGGACTGTACTTGGAAAAATGTAACAGCAGCAGCTCACTAAATTTATAATGAGAAACCCAGCAGTGGGGCAGCTGTCTTGAGAACTTTTATGTGTAAGAGGAGATCCCCCCTGCCTAACAAAGACCACAGCTACTACTCAGGGCTATACACCTGAGGTGAGCAGTGGCAATTCCTGAGAAACACTGGCCATACAGTGACCATAACAAAAAAGCAGAGGAGGACTCCTTCAGGAAAAATCATATTCCGGCCAAAGGGATTCTCCCTACCTCAGGACTCCAGGAAGCACAGAAACTAACAGCCAACACCTAAAAAAGTCCAATGCGTAGAGGTCAGCGTAAAAGCTCAACCAACAAAAGACAGAGCAATATGGCATCTCCAGAACCCAGCCATCCAGGGGCGAACAGCCCTGGACAACGCAGCATAATAGAAAAACAAGAAGATGACCTTACATCTATGCTGATGAAGAGGATAATAGAGGAAACAAATAAAATACATAAAGAATTAGAGGAAGATAAAACCAAACAGATCATGGCTAAACGGAAAGAAATGGAGGAAGATAAAGACAAGCAGATTATGGCCATCCGTGAAGAAATATGGGAAGATGTAGCCAAACAGTTTACAGCCTTCAGAGAAGAAATAATTAAATCACTGAAAGAAAAAAAAGAAACAGAGTTGAAGGAACTAAAAGAAAGAGAGGAAAATACAATCAGACAGGTGAAGGAAGTAAACAAAACAACTCAAGACCTGAAGATAAAACTGGAAAAATTAAAGAAAACACAAATGGAAGAAATAATGGGAAGGAAGAATTTAGGGAAGAAAACAGGAACTACAGAGGTAAACATAACCAACAGACTACAAGAGATGGAGGAAAGTATCTCAGGTATAGAAGATACAATGGAAGAAATCGATGTATCTGTCAAAGAAAATGTTAAATCCAAAAAATTCCTGACACAGACCATCCAAGAAATCCAAGACAATATGAAAAGACAAAACCTAAGAATAATAGGTATAGAGGAAAAAGAAGACTCCCTTCTCCAAGGCCCAGAAAATATTTTCAACAAAATCATTGAAGAAAATTTCCCCAAGTTAAAGGAGAAGCCAATAAGGATACAGGAGGCCTACAGAACACCCAACAAATTTGACCAGAAAAGAAAATCCTCCCGCCACATAATAATCAAAACAGGAAGTATACAGAACAAAGAAAAAATACTAAAAGCTGCAAGGGAAAAAGGCCAAGTAACATATAATGGCAAACCCATTAGAATCACACCTGACTTTTCAACAAAAACTATGAAAGCCAGAAGGGCCTGGACAGATATCATGCAGACCCTAAGAGAACACAGATGTCAGCCCAGGCTACTATACCCTGCAAAACTCTCAGTCCTCATAGACGGAGAAAACAAGATATTCAATGACAAAAACAAATTTCAACAATACCTACACACAAATCCAGCATTACAGAAGACACTGGAAGGGAAAATACAACCCAAGAAAATTAGCTTCTGTCAAGAAAATACAGGAAATAATTAAACTTACTACAGTAAAACAAAAAGCAACCAAGCATACAACCTTATGACCACAGCCAACATCAAAATCAAAGGATCTAACAGCCACTGGTCATTAATCTCTCTCAACATCAATGGACTCAACTCTCCAGTAAAAAGACACAGATTAACAGAATGGATACGTAAACAAAACCCAGCAATCTGTTGCATACAAGAAACACACCTAAGGCACAAAGATAGACATTACCTGAGAGTAAAAGGTTGGAAGATGACTTTCCAAGCAAATGGACCCAAGAAACAAGCAGGAGTAGCCATTCTAATATCTGATAAAATAGACTTTCAACCAAAATTAATAAGAAGAGATGGGGAAGGACACTTCATAATCATCAAGGGAAAATTCCACCAAGAAGACATCACAATCCTGAACATCTATGCCCCAAATACAAGAGCACCCACATTTGTAAAGGAAACATTGATAAAATTTAAACCACATATAGATCCCCACATATAAATAGTGGGAGACTTCAACACCCCACTCTCAACAAAGGACAGTTCAACAAAAAAGAAATTAAACAAAGAAACAATATCTCTGACAGAGGTCTTGAATCAGATGTACCTCACAGACATTTACAGAACTTTACACCCAAACACAAAAGCATTTACCTTCTTCTCAGCACCTCATGGAACCTTCTCCAAAATAGACCATATAGTTGGTCAAAAAGCAAGTCTCAACAGATACAAGAAGATTGAAATAATCCCTTGTATCCTTTCTGACACAATGGAATAAAGCTGGACTTCAACAACAACAGAAATAGCAAAAAGCCTACACACATATGGAAACTGAACAACTTGTTACTAAATGACAGCTGGGTCAGGGAAGAAATAAAGAAAGAAATTAAAGTCTTCCTAGAACTCAATGAAAATGAAGACACAACATAACCAAACTTGTGGGACACAATGAAAGCAGTGCTAAGAGGAAAGTTCATAACACTAAGTGCCTTCAAGAAGAATTTTGAGACAGCTCATTCAAGCAACTTAATGGCCCACTTAAAAACCCTAGAGAAAGAAGAAGCAGACACACCAAAAAGGAGTAGATGGCTGGAAATAATCAAACTCAGGGCTGAAATCAATCAATTAGAAACAAAACAATTGAAATAATCAATGAAACCAAGAGCTGGTTCTTTGAGAAAATCAACAAGATCGACAAACCCTTAGCCAAGCTAACTAAAAGGCAGAGAGACACCACCCAAATCAACAAAATCAGAAATGAAAAGGGGGACATAACTACAGACACTGAGGAAACCCAAACAATCATTAGGACTTACTTCAAAAGTCTATATGCCACAAAATTTGAAAATCTAAATGAAATGGACAATTTTCTTGATCGGTTTGACTTACCAAAGCTGAATCAGGACCAGGTAAATCAATTGAATAGTCCTATATCCCCTAAAGAAATAGAAGCAGTCATCAAAAGTCTCTCATCCAAAAAAAAAAAAAAAAAAAAAAACAAAACAACCCAGGACCAGATGGCTTCATCGCAGAATTCTACCAGACCTTCAAAGAAAAGCTAACTCCAATTCTCTTCAAACTATTCCACAAAATAGAAACAGAAGAAATATTACCAGACTCATTCTATGAAGCCACAGTCACCTTGGTACCTAAACCTCACAAAGACTCAACAAAGAAAGAGAATTTCAGGCTAATCTCCCTTATGAACATTGATGCAAAAATACTTAACAAAATACTTGCAAACCGAATACAAGAATACATCAAAGATATTATCCACTATGACCAAGTAGGCTTCATCCCAGGTATGCAGGGGTGGTTCAATATAAGGAAATCCATCAATGTGATCCACCATATTAACAAACTGAAAGAAAAAAAAACACATGATAATCTCCCTAGATGCTGAAAAAGCATTTGACAAAATCCAACATCCATTCATGTTTAAAGTACTGGAGAGATCAGGGATACAAGGCACATATCTAAATATAGTAAAGGCGATATACAGCCAGACTATAGCCAACATCAAACTGAATGCAGAGAAACTTAAAGCAATCCCACTGAAATCAGGGACAATTCAAGGCTGCCCACTCTCTCCATATCTCTTCAACATAGTGCTGGAAGTCCTTGCTAGAGCAATAAGACAGTTGAAGGAGATCAAGGGGATACAGATGGGAAAGGAAGAATTTAAATTATTTCTATTTGCAGATGATATGATAGTATACATGAGTGATCCCCAAAACTCTACCAGGGAACTTCTACAGCTGATAAACGCAAAGTAGTCAGATACAAAATTAACTCAAAAAAATCAGTAGCACTCCTGTATACAAAAAACAAAAGGGCTGAGAAAGAAATTAGAAAAACAATACCCTTCACAATAGCCACAAATGACATAAAGTACCTTGGTGTAACCCTAACCAAGCAAGTCAAAGACTTTTATGAAAAAAAATTTCAAGTCTCTGAAGAAAGAATTAGAAGAAGATATGAGAAGATGGAAAGATCTCCCATGCTCATGGCTTGGCAGGATTAACATAGTAAAAATGGCCATCTTACCAAAAGCAATCTGCAGATTTAATGCAATTCTCATCAAATTGCCAACACAATTCTTTATAGACCTGGAAAGAAAAATTCTCAACTTCGTATGGAATAAGAAGAAACCCAGAATTGCTAAAACAATCCTCTACAATAAAAGATCTTCTGGAGGTATCTCCATCCCTGATCTCAAGCTGTACTATAGAGCAACAGTTATAAAAACGGCATGGTACTGGCATAGAAACAGAATGGTGGATCAATGGAATCGAACAGAAGACCCAGAAATAAACCCACACACTTACGGACACCTGAATTTTGGCAAAGGTGCCAAAAACCATACAATGGAAAAAAGATAGCATCTTCAACAAATGGTGCTGGTCCAACTGGATGTCTACATGTAGAAAAATGAAAATAGATCCATACTTATCACCCTGCACAAAACTGAAGTCCAAGTGGATCAAAGACCTCAACATAAAACCAGACACCTTAAATCGGCTAGAAAAAAAAGTGGGGAATACCCTAGAACTCATTGGTACAGGAGAAAAAACTTCCTGAACAGAACACCAACACCACAGGCTCTAAGAGCAACAATCAATAAATGGGACCTCATGAAATTGAAAAGCTTCTGTAAAG
Organism: Psammomys obesus; assembly: GCF_907164565.1. Taxonomy (NCBI): domain Eukaryota; kingdom Metazoa; phylum Chordata; class Mammalia; order Rodentia; family Muridae; genus Psammomys; species Psammomys obesus. The sequence goes on from NW_026596117.1 coordinate 14,479,850, forward strand.
CAAAGGACACCGTCATCAAAACAAAGCGACTGCCTACAGATCGGGAAAGAATTATCACCAACCCTTTATCTGACAGAGGACTCATATTCAGTATATATAAAGAACTAAACAAGCTGAAAAGCAGCAAACCAAGTAATCCAATTAAAAAATGGGTAACAGAGCTAAAGAGAGAATTCTCTGTAGAGGAATATCTAATGGCAGAGAAGCACTTAAAGAAATGCTCAACCTCATTAGCCATTAGGGAAA
>NW_026596117.1:14480105-14485358 GCF_907164565.1 Psammomys obesus
TACATCTATACAATGGAGTATTACTCAGCAATGAAAAATAAGGAAATTATGAAATTTGCAGGTAAATGGTGGGACCTGGAAAGGATCATCCTGAGTGAGTTGTCCCAGAAACAAAAAGACACGCATGGTATATACTCACTCATATAAACATACAATATAGATAAACCCACTAAAATCTGTACATCTAAACAAACTAAGCAAAAGAGAGGACCCTAACTAAAATGTTCAATCCCCATCCTGAAAGGCAAAGAGGATGGACATAGAAGAAAACGAAAACAGGAAACAACCTCGGAACCTGCTACAGAGGGCCTCTGAAAGCCAGAAGAAAACAGGAAACAACCTTGAACCCTACCACAGAGGGCCTCTGAAAGCTTCTGCAGTATAGACTGTCAAAGCAGATGCTGAGCCTGATGGCCAACTGATGGGCAGAGTGAATGGAATTTTATGTAAGAATTGGGAAATAGTAAGAGCTGAGGGGGGGGGGACGGGAACTCCACAAGGAGAGCAACAGAACAAGGTAATTTGAACACAGGGAACTTCCCAGAAAATCATACTCCAACCAAGGACTATTCGTGGAGATGACCTGGAACCCCTGCACAGGTGTAGCCCATGGCAGTTCAGTGTCCAAGTGGGTTACATAGTAATGGGAAGAGGGACTGCCTCTGACATAATCTGATTGGCCTGCTCGTTGATCACTTCCCCCTGAGGGGGGAGCAGCCTTACCAGGCCACAGTAGAGGACAATGCAGCCACTTTTGATGAGAACTGATAGACTAAGATCAGAAAGAAGAGGAGAACCTCCCCTATTAGTGGACTTGGGGAGTGGCATGCATGCAGAAAAGGGAGGGAGGGTGGGATCGAGAGGGGAGGAGGGAGGGGTTTATGGGGGGATACAAAATGAATAAAGTGTAATTAATAAAAAATTTAAAAAAAGAAGGTATAAATAGGTTCTTTCTAGATTCTGGTTATTACAAATAAAGGTGCTATGAACATGGTTCAGCAAATGTCCTTGCTGAATGGTGGGGTAACTTTTGGTTATATGCCCAAGAGTGGTATAGCTTGGTCTTGAGGTAGCACAATTCCCAGTTTTCTGAGAAAACTGGATTTCCTAAGTGGTTGTACAAATTTGCACTCCTAAGTGGTTGTACAAATTTCCCCTTTCTCCATATCTTCTCCAGCATGTGTTGTTACTTGAGTTTCTGATCTTGTTCTTTGATCACTTCCCTCAGGCAATGCAGCCTTGCCAGGCCACAGAAGAAGATGATCCAGACAGTCCTTATGAGGCTTGATAAGCTAGGGTCAGATGGCAGGGGAGGAGAACTCCCTTCAGTGGACTAAGGGAAGGGGATAGGAAGTATGAGAAAGGGAGAGTGGGACTGAGAGGAGATGAGGGTATAAAATGAGGCTACAATCAGGGTATAAAATGAATAGATTGTAAAAAGTAAAAAATAAAAAAAATTGTAAAAGAAATAGGAGTCTGTGGGCTCCTATTTATACAGAGAGAATGCTGTGCTTTACTATGCTTGAGAGAAACACTTTAGAGAACTCTTTGAGGTTGCTGTGGCTGTTTCTTCTGTTTGACTGGACTGTTGGTATCCTGAGGACAAAGAGTGGAATCGTCCCAAGGAACTACCTCTAAAGAGGTCTACATGCCCTGTTCCTATTAATTGTCTTTCTCTCCTACCTAAGGTTGGGTGGGTGGGTTGGAAAGGAGGTAGATGCCTTTAGGAACCCAATAACCCTAAAAAGCAAGAAGTATCTAAAGAGAACTATACCCCCTCTCCCACTTTTGTTCCTTCTCTCCTACCTGGTATTGGGGTGTTGGAAGGGACTGAGGTGGAGAAGGAATAAAGACACATAAGGAACCCCAAATAAAGTAGGTTTGAAAATCAAAGCCTAAAAAAAAAAATTAAAAAAAAATCAAAGCCTACACTCCTTAATTTTTTTTGTTGTTATTGGTAAACTTATTCAATCAGTTACTGATGTTTGCTGTGTGCCAGGTCTGTGCCTGGCACCAATGGTATATATGAAGCAGGAATACAGGAATTGTATTTTTTTGTTATTGATATTGTTTACAAGGCACTTAAGTGTCAGTACTCAAGTTGAGCTTTTTAGCTAAGAAGAAGGATTCATCCATCCATCCATTATTCATTCAACAGTTATGTGCAGAATGTCTGCTAAGTACTAAGTAATATACTATGTGCTGAAACACTAGCCACTTTCACTCTACACATATCGGGGGCCAGCGATCTGAAGAAACGTACTAGTTTCTTCAGATGTCTGTAGAGGTTTGAATAGGAATGGTCCCTATAGGCTCATAGATTTGAATGCTTGGTCATCAGCCAGTCATTGTGGCCTTGTTAGAGGAAGTATGTTACCAGGGATGGGCTCTGAGATTTCACAAACCCAAGCCAGTCCAAGAGGCTTTCTCTCTTTCTGCTACCTGCATGTCCTGGTATAGAACTCTCAGCTACCATGTCTGTCTGAGTGCCACCACACTCCCAGCCATGAAGATAATGTACTAATCCTCTGAAATTTTGGAGAGACCCCAATTAAATACTTCCTTTTGTGAGTTGCCATGGTCATGGTGTCTCTTTGCAGTGATAGAACACTGAAGAAGACTATGTAATGTTTTCGTTAAACCCACGAGGTATATATTATAAGAAAGACTAGCTAGCTTGCTCAAGGTGACGGAGTTTGGAAGGGATAGAGCTGTGTGATGCACCTGACTGCAGCATCCAAAGTTAACCTCTGTTCACAAGCCTCTCAGGAGAAGCCTTGCTTGTGACTCACACAGTTGATGGGCCAAGCGAATAGATCCATTTATGTGCAGCAGGAGAGTTATTGCTCCCTCAGGGTCCTCGGTCAAGCTGCTCTACTAGTGCGACCAATTTCTATAAATTAGGAAAACAGTAATTAGGCCTACTGAGTCGAAATCTGGGGCCAGAGTGATGCTGTAATAGCCACATCCATAAACAGGGATGCAAACAGCAACAGGAAGCAACACACTATCTTGCAGAATGAACACAGGAAGTCTTTAGAAGATTCTGGGCTTCTGTTTTAGCTGCTGCAAGATCAAACAACCTTATCCCCACCTCTAGTTCCTTTGAAGATCATTTTTGTTTGTGAAAATGTAGAATTTTCATTCTAAAATGGTCTGGTCAACCACTGGGAAGGTACAGTAGAAATGTTTAGACATGAGGGCACTCATTCACAGACTTGTAGGCATTCAGGACTGTGGTTTTTCATGTGCATTTGTTTCAGGGTGACAGTGGTAGGCTAATAAGTACCGGACAAAGTAAATCCTATGAGTTGGAAAGCAGATGGTAAAGGAGGTAGTCAGCATACTCAAGGAAACCGAAACCTAACTCGGCAATGGGAGAAAGCTAAGAAGCATCCAATTTTCCTCATGGAGCTACAGTCGAGGGAGTCTCAGCAGCTGTGAGCCTTGTAACAAGGTGACAAGTACCTAGCTACAGGGACCTCTTAACTAAGGCTACATTTATACATGCAGAGCAACATGACACACACACACACACACACACATAAATGTGAGGGGTTTTATAACTGGACAAGGTGGAATGACTAACGTTCTTATCTGAAAAGAACAAAGAAAAACGACACATACAGAATGTTAATCTAATAAGAATTGAAAAAAATATGATCTGTATTTTACAGATATTTATGTAAAGGCTTTGTCAGAACTAAATAAAATAATGAGGAAAGAGTGGATTTTGCTGGCTGAATGGGATGTGCTAATTTACCTTTAATTTAGTTTTTATGAATTACATAAGGTACTTTTTTTTAAAAAAACAGCTTAGGGGAAAATGACAAAAAAAAAAAAACAAACACGTATCTGAGCAGTGAATGGTTTTTAAATACCCCCAAACTCTTAAAATCAACATTAAGAGAACACTGCTACAAGAAAACAGGCAGACATATTCATACACATCTTATCAGGAGAGATGTGATGGCAGATGGTATATGAAAATACACTGTACATCATAAGGCACCAGGGAAGCATCCACTAAAGCAGCTTTGGGAGGTTACTATGCAGGAGGACTGAAATGCCCAGTACTGACCCTATCAGAAGCAAGCAAGCACAGAGAACAAGAGACACTGTGATAGTTAATATTGACACCTTGACAGGGTTAGAATTAGCATGGTGAGGGTGTTTCCTAAAGGAAGAGTTAGTTACTCTGAATGAAGGTGGTATGATCCCATGCTCTGTGGCTCCAGATTGAATAAAAAGGAGTCACCTAGCTGACCACAAGCATCTCTTTGGGCTTCTTTACTCTGAATATGATGTGACTAGCTCACTCATAGACCTGCTTTCCCCCAACCATGGACCGCACCCTGAATCCTTGTCCCCAAACAAGGCCCTCCTTTTTTTATTTTTTAAGGCCCTCCTTTTAAAATTTGCTTTCATCAAGTATTTTGACACAGAAATGAGAAAAGTAATAACAGAGGAACTAAGCCTTATTTATTGTTGGTGGGAAGGGAAATGGTAAAACCACACTGTAAGACAATTTGGTAGCTTCTTAGAACTAAATATATGGTTCTGAGATGATAAGATAATGACTTATGTGTTCCACAAATAAGAAATTTGTTACACAGGAAACTTGCACTTGAATATTTATAGCACTTTTTTTTTGTACCATGCTTACACATAGAAGAAACCAAGATACCCATCATAAGTAATTAGAAAAGTTGTAAAGTATCCCGACAATGGAATATTCTTTAGCAATAAAGCAAAAATGAAGTTTCAAGACATTAAAAGCATGGAGAGCCTTCAATGAATACTCCCAAAGGAAAGAGGCAGAACTTTAGTGTTTTAAGCACTGGAGATTCCAGATACCTTCTTTGGTCACTTAGTAAAAATGTTCAGAAAGAGCTCACTTAAATAGAATTTAGTGACTAGAAAGTAAAGAGAAGAGACTAAAATGTTTTCAAAAGAAAAACTATCCACATATAAATTCAGGAATTAGAAAGGCACTGAGTTTTTTCATCTAAAATCACACTAGAAGCCAGAAAACACAAACATCAAATTGATTTGTAGTATAAAAGTCATGCAGATGCCAATTCTGTCAGTCAGGGGAGTATAAAGTCATTGTCAGACATAGGAGGTCCTTTATAGTTGATTTTTATTTATTTATTTTTTTGGTGTGTGTATGTATGTATGTATGTATTTGTTATGTGTGTGTGTGTATATATATATATATATATATATATATATATATATATATATATATAT
>NW_026596117.1:14485368-14489092 GCF_907164565.1 Psammomys obesus
TATATATATATATATATATATATATATATATATATATATATATATATGTTTGTATGTATTTGTTTGTTTTCGTCTTCCAACACAGGCCGAAGGTCAACCTCAGGTGTCCTTCTCCAGCATCCAAGAGGGTCTCACATAGTCCTGGAAAGTGCCAAGTAGGTTAGGGCCAGTGAGCTCCAAGGATCCCCCTGTCTTTGCCCATCCTGACTGGGGTTACAAGTGTGTGCTACCACACTTGGCTTTTTAACATGTGGATTCTTGGGGTAGACTACAGGTCCCTGCATTTGCAAAGCAAACACCTAGTCAACCAATACATCCTCCTGGCACCTCATGGTTTAGTTTTGGGAAGAACTGTCTCCCTGAAAATGACTAGGTCCAGGAAGGCCTGGGGAACAGCCATTTTGATTGAGAGCGTGAGAAGACAGCACAGTGGGAAAGAGTGCTTCATTACTTTGAGAAGAAATGCACATCTAATGTTTTGGTGGGTAATCTAATAATGAGAAGCAAGCGGAGCTGGAAAAGAAGGATAATCTAGATGTAGCGCACTGAAGAGCTCAGCTGTCAACATGTTCATTCAGTTATGAAACTGTGAACGCTGCATATTCGTGGTACAAAACATTTTGATACGACTAAGAATTCTATTAAGCATATTACACTTTTACCAACTGCTCTGTAGGGCTGCACTGAATGCTAAGCAACACTGAAGGCCACTTGCTGAGCCAGTTCATGCCCCCATTCAGCTTTAGCGATAGAATAAAGATCTGTCACCTGGGAACCTCAGAGCAGTGGCCATTTCCCATATTCTTTTGAAATTACTGCCATGTTATAATACTGGTGGATACTAGTTAATCACAAGATAGTGGTATTTGGGAGCCAGAAGGGAAAGATGTGTGAGTGTGAGCATGTATGTATGTGTGTGTGTGTTGGTGTAGTTTTGTGGTGATAAGAGAATGAATCTACAGAAAGCATAATATACAAACCACAAAAACTTTTCCTTTTCTTTTCTTTCTTCTCTTCCATCCTCTCTTCCTCACTGTTTTCCTGTCTTGAAAGTGGAACGTAGGGTCAATACGGAAACACTACTCAGTCATACTCACAGGCCTGTTGCATTTCCATATCGTTCAACAATCTTTGTTTAACTAAAAGCGTTTGAAAGAAATGAATAAAGACATAGGTCAGGAGAGACTCGTGACCTTCCTTTCCTGTCTGCTTACTGAATGCTCACTACTATGAAGAAAGAAACAAAGTATCCCCATATCAGCAAATTCAAGCATGCAAACCAACTAAGTGTGACAGTGTATCTAACAAGCAACAAGTAAATGATAAATTGCCTGGGTGCTGGGAAGGTAGAAGAGAACACCCTAAATAAGTAAAAGCTTTGTGGTGATAGAAATTCAAACACAGATATCTGTGTGCTTTCACATTTTAATATTTCCTGCACCCTGGAGTGTATTACAAAATCAGATCATCAGTATCAATCCCTTTAGCTATATAATACCACTGTGGCACCTGAAGACTGTGATAACTCCTGTCTGGATCCTGTTTTATACCCAAACTATTCTCTTCTTGCCCCTGAAAAGACCTAGCCGTGGGCAGCACTGAGGAATAATTCATTGTGGAATGACGCTGAAGTCTTCATTGGCAGCTGAAGTTAGCCTTTAAAATGTACGGTTCTTCCCACAGGGATTTGTTTTCTTTATTGTCCTTCATAATGTTAACCAAAGTGTGTAGTCATAAAACCCATAACAAGCCTAAAATGGTGAGGAAATTAATATGGTGTTGAAGTTTTTTTTTTCTTTTTTTTATTATTATTATTATTTTTTTCTTTTTAGTTACATTTTGTTAACTCTGTGTCCCAGCTGTATCCAGCTCCCTCATTCCCTCCCCAACCCCACACTTCCTCCCTGGTCTCCTCCCTGCCCCTTTCCAAGTCCACTGATAGGGGAGGACCTCCTCCCCTTTCATCTGACCCTGTTTTATCAGGTATCTTCAGGGCTGGCTGCAAAGTCCTCCTCTGTGGCCTAACAGACTGCTCTAAAGACACTAGACTCCGAGGCAAGAAGGCATGGGTTTGAGCAAGTGAGTTTAAAGTGTCTGAGTCACTATAATGACACCCAGAGGCTCCTGTGCCTTCTTTATGTACAGACATTTTTCTTGGAGGGAGGAGACATGGTAGGCTGCATGTTTCTCAGCCTGTTGGGAGGTTGGGCCCAGCAGCCTCTCAGCTAGTTTCTGAATCACAAGCTGCTGCATCCTTGGTGAGGTCATTATTTTTAGCTTTGGATCTGTTAGGGAGTCCGCAGGGGATTTTCACACATTCCACAAATTAGCAAAGGTCACCAAAACAAATCCACTAAACGAATTCATGGGCTTGAAATCCTATCAAACCAATGCTGTCATATTAAATTAAAGAGCTCCCCACTGTCTGTTCTTCCAGTATTCCCATTAAAAGGGTCAAGCTGAATTGTGGTTAAATTTGTTCCACTGTGATTAGAGTTCACTTTTAAAAATTTAGATTAATTTACCTTTAGTGTGTATGTGCATGTTTTGCCTGCATGCATTTATGCACCACATGTATGCCTGGTGCTCACAAGGACCAACAGAAGGCTACAAACCCCTCAGAACTGGTGTCATAGACAGTTGTGTGTCACCATGTGGGAGCTTGGAGTCAAGCATTAGTCACTTGGAAGAGCAGCAAGTGCTCTTAACCACTGAGACATCTCTCCAGTCCAGTGACTGCCTTTTAAAATCACAAATGTTGACCTCAATAACATCTGCTTGTTTTCTATCCACACCCCTCCTTTCCCTCAGCATGTTGGTGCTGCCAATGTAAAACTTTCTTTCTCTTCTGTGATTGGTCATGTTCAAGATCCATTTCCAGGAAGTCACTATGAACTTTTCTCAGGCTGTTTGACGCAGGACTGACTTAGTTTTTGAACGTTGGGTTTCTTGTAAAATTCTCAAATGTGGTGCAGAGATGGCCCTGTAGCTTTATATAAGTCTTTAATCACATTCCTTTCTTCTTGACTGGTTACCCAAGCTTATGATGCCGCTGTAGACGTCAAGACAGTGTACCCACTCCATGGCTTTTGCAAAACTGTTGAAATGCTGCGGCTGGAGAAATGCCTTAATGGCTAAAATGCTTGTGAGGTCATTAATTAGGGTCTTTGGAACCCAGGAAGGTGTCGAGTGGGCATGTCGTTCCAACCTCTGAAAGAACAGTTGGAGTCACCAGAACAAGCTATTTAGTGACACTAGCCATATCAGTAACTGCATCATTCTTGAGATAAATCTTGGGCTTGCACATGCACATGCAAACATGTATAGACATACACATTCACATCACACATAGATGAAAATGGAAAAAAAAATTACAGTGTTGATCTCCTTGCTTCCAGTGTTGCCATACATAGTCTTCAGAAAGAAATATTAATATTAAAGGTCAGATAATCAAACTGTTCCCCTCTCTCTATTTTTTTTATATTTGTGGTGCCAAGAATACAACCTTCAGCCTTGTATCTATATTTGACAAATACTCTACCATGACCTACATCTTCAGTCACTGATTTAGCATGTACTCTGAATGGTGCTTTTCTATCATTGTGAATCACAATTTCTCATCTGCCTCAGCAATATCTTTTTTTGGATCTAATATTTCCTTCCTTCCTTCCTTCCTTCCTTCCTTCCTTCCTTCCTTCCTTCCTTCCTTCCTTCCTTCCTTCCT
>NW_026596117.1:14489102-14519550 GCF_907164565.1 Psammomys obesus
CCTTCCTTCCTTCCTTCCTTCCTTCCTTCCTTCCTTCCTTCCTTCCTAACTGAATTATATTTTGTTGTTAAGCTTATGGATCACATTGTTGGATTGCATTGGAAAACATGGATGGAACTCAGGGCCCTATTTCTAAAAAATCTTCTGGGTAAATATCACTCATGGTTCTTCAGAGAGAAAGTTCCAGTCTTACACATTGTAGTTCCTTTAATCCAACCATTAGACGATTAGTTCTTCTGGAGTTTATTTTCCCTCTGTTTTCCACCCATAATAACAGGTCTGAGTTTCTCATTTTTCTGTCTTACTTTTCTTTCGTTTTAGTTGCTGTGATGGCTTGTTTTGTTTGCACTGTGTGTGTGTGTGTGTGTGTGTGTGTGTGTTTTCACATTTTTGACAGGAGGAGATGGAGGCTAAAAAAACTTCTCTCTATTCCATTGAATTACAGCAGTTATAGTTTACAAACCATTATTTCACAATTATTTTCTCATCTTAGGTTCTGTGATTGTTTTGTGTTGGCCCAGACAGATTTTAAGCCAGAGAATATTCTTAGTGTTTTGCTATATTTTCTACATATAGAATAGCATGTGCTTACTGGATCATTAAGTCAATTTCCTATACATGAATCTCCTTTTAAAAAACTAGTTATGTGATTATGACCACAATGTCTCTGAGTCTCAGGGGATCTGACTCTACTCAAATCTGTGTAGTGGACTGGACAAAGTCGTCTTTTCTGGTTCTAAGATTCTAAGTGTTTGCATTTCTCAACTACTATGACTACTATCATCATCACTATTATTACCACCAGACATACGTAATTCAGGACTTGAAGACAAATATGAATTTGCCCTAATAAGCTCTTTATTGAAAGAAAGGGTCTCATCAAAGGAAGGTTTACTGATTTGTTCTGAGATGAAAGGGCTTATTAAGTCATAGTGACTGCCAAAACTGGATCAAGTTCTGTCTTCATCTACCATCAGCAAGTCAGAAAACACTGACATTTATTTTCCATGAAACAATGAAGGGGAGCCTTCCAGACACTGGTTAAGAATTTAAGTTGTAAGAATGATTGTATATGCAGTAAGTATGACTAGAAGGGGAAATCCTTTTACATTTTATAGGTTTACACACAGCGAGTGCTAACACAGCTCTTTTAAAGTAAAGCAAGCAGTATGATATGGTAGATAGATAAAATGGCTGTGAAGACCTAATTTGGTATTCAACCATGATGATTAATTAAACTGTTTTCCATTTCATGTCTAGATTTTTCACTAAGAGAAACAGAAAAATTACCTGTTAGATATTTGTGAAGGTGAAAAGTCACACTGTGTCATACAGATGTCATATATGATCATGATTATGTTGCTAGAACATGGTTAGTGCTGCAGACCAAGACTAAGACTCAAGAAGTGACATCTGGTGGCTCAGGGGGGACACTTGCTTGTCTTTATGGTTAACTGGATGGTTTTACAGCGTTGTTTCTTAAAATACCTGAAGCACTAACATATTCCCCCGGGGTTCTACTAAATTGCCTCAAACTTATTCTTCTTAGGCACAAACTGGTGTAGAGAACAAAGATGTAGGCACCAGAGATGGAATTTTGTTTGATTCATCTCCTTAAATAATTATCAGATGAACAGAGTGGAAACAAATAATACAAAAATGGGATTCTGGGGACTCATTGCTGGTCTTATTAGGCTTGTTATTAAGTTATCAACCTCATCACAAATGTCATAGAAGAAGAAAAAGAGTACCCCAGAATCCCCTTCTACAGGTTTGAATTTTTGTCAGAAAGAATCATTTGGACTTGCTCTGGCTTAATTCTTGTGTCCGTATCCCAGTCATTGAGGTGGGTGTATTAAACAGCAAAGCCTTTGTGCAGTAAGGTGGAGCTGCTAAAACTGTTCAAGTTGGCTTCCCTTTCCTCCAATTCTGCTTGCCAGCTTTTCTAATATTTGTGCATGTTTGTGGATCACCACACTATGGGGATCAAAATATGAATCTAAATATAAATCCAAATATAGAGGCCTTAATATGTTGAGTGGCTCTTTTGTTCCCTTGATAAGATCTTTACTGGCAACAAAATGCTAAATGTTAAATTTCAGCTTAATGTATTTATATAAAGAGAGTAATAGAACTTTGAGAAAATTTATAGGATTCTCTTAAATTATTAAAACATTATTTAATAAACCACTGATTTTTTCATTTTTTATTTTCATTTTTATTAATTACACTTTACTCACTTTGTATCCCTCAGTGGCCGCCTCCCTCCTCCCTTCGCAATCCCACCTTCCCTCCCCCTTCTCCACGCATGTCCCTCCCCAAGTCCTCTGATAGGAGAGATCTTTCTTTCTTTCCTTCTGATCCTAGTCTATCAGGTCTCATCAGGACTGGCTGTACTGTTTCCCTCTGTGGTCTAGTAAGGTTGCTCCCCCTTCAGGGGGAGGTGATCAAAGAGCAGGCCAATCAGTTCATGTCAGAGATAGTCCCTATCCCCATTACTATGGAACCCACTTGGACACGAACTACCACGGGCTACATCTGTGTAAGGGTTAAAGTTTATGTCTATCAATGGTCCTTGGTTGGATTATCAGTCTCAGAAAAGACCCCTGAGCCCAGATTCTTTGGTTCTGTTGCTCTCCTTGTGGAGCTCCTGTCTTCTTCAGGTCTTATTATTTCCTACTTCTTTGATGAAATTCCCTGCACTCTGCCCAAAGGTTGGCCATAAGTTTCAGCATCTGCTTTGGTAGTCTGCAAGGCCGAGCCTTCAGAGGCCCTCTCTGGCAGGCTGTTGTACTTTTTCCTGTTTTCTCCTTCTGAAGTCCATCCTCTTTGCCTTTCTGTATGGGGTTTGAGCATTTAGCCAGAGTCCTACTTAGTTTCTTTAGGTGTACAGATTTTAGTAGGTGTATCCTATATTATATGTCTAATATTCACTTATGATTGAGTATATACCCTGTGTGTTTTTCTGCTTCTGGAATAGCTCACTCAGGATGATCTTTTAAGTTTCCACCATTTACCTGAAAATTTCATTATTTCCTTATTTTTTATTGCTGAGTAATATTCCATTGTGTAGATGTACCACAATTTCTGTATCCATTCCTCAGATGAGGGGCAACTGGGTTGTTTCCAGCTTCTGGCTATTACAAATAAGGCTGCTACAAACATGGTTGAAAAAATGTCCTTTTTGTGAACTTGAGCCTCTTTTGGATATATGCCTAGGAGTGGTATAGCTGGATCTTGAGGAAGCGCTATTCCTAATTGTCTGAGAAAGTGCCAGACTGATTTCCAAAGTGATTGAAGAAGTTTACATTCCCACCAGCAGTGGAGGAGGGTTCCCCTTTCTCCACAACCTCTCCAGCATGTGTTGTCTCTTGAGTTTTTGATCTTAACCATTCTGATGGATGTAAGGTGAAATCTCAGGGTTGTTTTGATTTGTATTTCCCTGATGACTAAGGATGTTGAACATTTCTTTAAGTGTTTTTCGGCCATTCGATATTCCTCTGTTGAGAATTCTCTGTTTAGCTCTGTACCCCATTTTTTTCTTTTTTTTAACTTTTATTAATTACACTTTATTCATTTTGTATTCCCCCATAAGCCTCCCCTTCCGGTCCCACCCTCCCCCATTTCTGCATGCATGTCCCTCCCCAAGTCCATTTTAATTGGATTATTTAATATGTTGATTTTTAACTTCATGAGTTCTTTATATATACTGGATATCAGCCCTCTGTCAGATATAGGGTTGGTGAAGATCCTTAACCACTGATTTGAAACATTCAGAGTTGCAGGGATCTAAGAAAGTCATGTTTTCCAAAGTATTCTTCTTTTAAACAATATTTTAATTCATCATTTGTAAATGTCATGAATTTAGAAAATGCACTTTATCATTTCCGTCCATCATCATTCTATTCTTCTTAGTTCCTCTACCTTATCTCTTTTACAATACCACGAGTCCTAATTATTTGCATTTATATGCACACGGGCACGGGGTCATCTACTGTGGCAACCCATCAGAGGCTACATTCCCAGAGGAGAGTGGTTCTCTCTCCTTCAGCAGCCTTCAACAAGCAGTGTGTGCAACAGCCGTGTCATGTCTAGAGGGCAACATTTCATGGCTCTTCTCTCCACACCCTCTTTCAGGATATTCCACGAGCTTTGGAGAAGGGAGGGGGTGATATACATGTTCAGTCTACGGCGGACTGCTCACAGTTGTTTCTTCTCTGCACAAAAAAGAATTATTTTGCTATCTAGAGAAACTAGGCCAAAGGATGGATTTTCTTACCATATGTATATGCACACAAACACACATATACATATACACATGTCTAATCACATATACAAGGACACACATATTATTGTTCTCCAGACACTTATCCGTAACTTGTCAATAACAGAAATGGATGAGGATTTATTGGAAATGACCTTGAGGACACTGACGCACTTTTATAACTCAAGTGTAAACATTGCAGCTATGGTTGGCACACATCTGTAGGATATGCGCCCTGTCTACAGGAAAGGCAGTGACTAATAGTGGGTGTGAGACTGAGAAAAATTGTCACTACAGTAATGGAAATTTGTCAAAGTGCTTGGGACGTATCTCAGATCACACGGGATGGTGGGGTAAGCACGTCTCCATTTAGAAGTCACTGTTACTGTCATATTTTATCTTCAGGAAGTTTGGTCATGGACCACTGAAATAACCTCTGATTCTACATACTTACTGGTAGTCAAGCCACAGGATAATGTTAGCTAGAACTTTTTTACTACAGACCCCCTTTTAAAAAACTTTTATTAATTACACTTTATTTGCTTTGTATCCCCCCATAAACCCCTCCCTCCTCCCCTCCTAATCCCACCCTCCCTCCCTCTTCTTCACTCATGCCCCTCCCCAAGTCCACTGATAAGGGAGGTTCTCCTCTCTTTCCTTTTGATCTTAGTCTATCAGATCTCATCAGGAGTGGCTGCATTGTCATCTTCTGTGGCCTGGTAAGGCTGCTGTCCCCTCAGGGGGAGGTGATCAAAGAGCAGGCCAATCAGATTATGTCAGAGGCAGTCCCTCTTCCCATTACTATGGAACCCACTTGGACACTGAACTGCCGTGGGCTACATCTGTGCAGGGGTAGAAGAAAACAGGAAACAAGTTAGGAGCCTCCCACAGAGGGCCTCTGAAAGGCTCTGTCTTGCAGACTATCAAAGCAGATGCTGAAACCTATGGCCAACTGTTGGGCAGAGTGCATGGAATCTTATAAAAGAAGTGGGAAATAGTAAGATCTGGAGAGGACAAAAGAGCTCCACAAGGACAGCAACAGAACCCAAAATTTGAACACAGGGGTCTTTCCAGAGACTTATACTCCAACCAAGTACCATGCATGGAGATAACCTACGGACACCTTTTATTTATAACAGTGACAGGCAAGGTTGGGGCATCAGCTCTACCAAGAGAAGAAGACAGTGGTTGGCAGAGAAGAATTCTTGGGTGTCTTTGTGGCCATGAATAGATCTTTCAACTTCAGCATTTAATTTTCTGCCTTTGCTATGTCACATACACCCTGGCTGTCTTAGTTATGATTTATACTTCTGTGAAGAGACATCATGACAATTCTAAGGAAAAGTATTTAGTTGGGGCTGGCTTATAAGTCTAGAGGTTTAGCCATTTATAATCATGGTAGGAAGAATGCCAGCTTTCAAGGAGACACAATGCTGGAGAAGGGTCCAAGAGTTTTACATCTGGATCTACAGGCAAAAGGAAAAGGGAGGGACATTTGGCCTGGCTTGAACATTAGAAACCCCAATACCCACCCCCAGTAGCACACTTCCTCCAGTAAGGCCAAAGCTACTCCAACAAGGCCACACCTCCTAATCCCTTTTAACTAGGGTCACTCCCTAACGACTAAACATTTAAATATATGAGCCTATGGGGTCTATACTTGTTCAAAGCACCACACTTGCTTACTTTTCTTCATAGTATTGTAACTATTCTACAACTTCAGTATCTACAGCAGAGAGTGTATACATCAGCCTTACCCACATACCACACCCAAGGTTTTTTCCTTATCAATCTTGAATTATGTTCTATGTAAGTGACTGTTTTGCACCAGATTTGTATACTAGACTGTAGGGTACATTAAACAAAAGGATCTCATTTCACCTAGACCATTTCATCACACGCAATACAAATTTTAGGAAATTTGCGAGTGGATGAATACATATTAAAGATCTGAATAATTGCTCATAGTGATAGTTACTATTAACAATATTAAGTACTAAGTGAGGTGTGTTTATGATATTCTGTTTGATTTTCTTAACTATCAGGATAAGACTGAACTGTGAAATTTCCAAGCAGGAATTTTTGGAAGAAATGTTAAATAATGAATATTCTCTCACTACCATCTTTTTCCCTTGGGGAAATAGAAGCTTTATGTATAGTTGTGTAAGGGCCATGGTTGCCAAATGCAGCAAATGATGAGTGTTTTTTTTCTAGAATGGCTGAAAAAAAATCTCTTGTTGCATCAGTTCTATCTCTATCAAGTCATCCAAGCAGTCATTAGCATAATGCTTCATAGAACAGAGAGGAATGCTGAAATTTGACTGCTTAGCTTAGGGATATATGGTAATCAATAGCTGTGCTTAAGCTGTCAATGACATGGACAGAAATGTGGCCTCAAAGTCTTTTAAAAGGATTGCAAATTAACCTAAGAACAACTGAGTCACTGGCCTGTGGATGTGACAGAGAAGTGGCCTGAAATTTACTATTGAGTTAAATCATCGGCAGAATGTTTTTCTACTTGATGAGCCGATCTATCTATCTAATTTCTACTGAATGGCATTGGTAAATCTGAAAGAAGGCCTCTACAGAAATGTCGGATTTGAGAGGCTATAAGCAGTAATTGTGAGAAGGCATGTGCCGCCTAGATCTGGGGGATGGGAGGACCTGAAACTTCCAGGAACCCACAACTAGGCAAGGAGAGACGGGAAAGGGACTACTGCTGTCTTGGCACTCTGCCACCAGTCAGTTCAAAGCTGGAGACGAAGAGGGCATTGATTGGCTGGTGATGTACAAAACATCAGCTTTTTAGGTGAAAGTGGGCGGCGATATGGGAGAAAACCATTAGGGCTGAAAAGGGGAAAGTGATGGCGTTGACAGCAGCAAGCTGAGAGATGGCAGGTGGAAAACTCAAAGCAAAGGTGCACTGTGCTGGAGGAGGAGCTGGAGGGGCGCAGCTCTGTGGAAGAGCAAACAGCTGATGGCCCTCTGCATTTGCGTGAACGCTGACCACGCTTTATAGTGTGGCTAAGAAGCACCGGGCATGGTGCCGGCTCTGTGCGTATTATCTTAATGACATCACAGGAGAGTTATCATTCTTCTACTTGATTTCTGCCTGTCAGCCCTCCATGTTTTCAACCGACAGGCCAATCTCCTCAATGACCCAGTCTTCACTCCTTGCTCCTGTCAAATTTTTGCTCTCTGAAAGGGCTCTCATAAACAAGCTCATTTTACTATTATAACCCTGGCATTCAGCCAGAGACTTTCAGTAAGTGACATGTTTCTCATGGTCCCTCCTAGATTTTTCTCCCTCTTTCTTTTTTAAAACCTCCTGAATTTAAATCTCCTGTCATCGTGTTGATTTCTGCCAGGCCAAGGTTAATTCTGCTCCACATGTTTAGCTTCTGTGTGAGCTTCTGTAACACCTTCACACTCACCTCATCTGACAGCACGACTGTTGGTTTGACGGCCCTGAATGCTCTCATCCCTTCACAGCTGCAGCTGTTTCCTGGACTGTGTTTTAGAGGCTTCCACTCTTACACAAAATTTCATCTCCTTTTGAAAGCTTACATGGAAAATTCCAACCTTAGATAAATCTACTGTCCTACTTTCCCCAAACCTGACATCATGTAAATAAACAAGTCTGAAGGAAAACAGGAACATGCCAAGGGGTGACATTCAGCGTCCTCAATGTATTCATAAGGACGTAGCCCTCTCAGAATTTACTTCTCAGACTTCCCTTTACTGTGCTGGATAATTTCACATTTCCAGATCACATGTTTCATATGAAATTTAGACTTGAAACTCTGAACTTGATATGACTTAAATGCATCACAGGCAACATAAATTAAACTTAAAATGTTGAAACTGATCAGTCTCTACCTATATTTTTTTCTTTCTGCAGGTAATGGCGTTTTCTTCATCATTGACTAATAAAGACCTCTTCTTTGTAAGATTTTGAATGTCTGCAGAACCTACTCATAAAAGGCCATGCATGAATTCTGTTTGGGTGGTGTGTATCTCAGGGTTGGTGGCTTGTCTCATTTCTGTTATATTTGAATTTTCTGTATTTGTGCTTTGGATATATTTAACATCCAGCACACTGATTTATTTTTAAATTGATAACCAAGGAATCCTATCTCAGTTTTATATTCAGATTTTGCTACTTGGATTTATCACTTCTAGTCATATTAATATCATCCTTCCATTATTATTAGTATTATTCAACTGTACTTACTGTTATGATATATTTAAAAATGCACCAGTCATGACAGATCTGGTATGAAAGATATTTATTTGGGGGAAGGGAAGCAGAAGAGAGTCAGGGCTTGTGTGAGCTATGAGGGAAGAGAGGAAGAGAGGCAGAGATGGGGGAGGGAGGTGCCCTGACAGATAAAGGGGAGAGAGCAGAGAGGAGAGCAAGAAAGAGAGAGAGAGAGAGAGAAAGAGAGAGAGGTAGTGGCAGACCAGTTATACCTGGAGTAACTGGCCCAGATGATGTCATAGGATGCAGGTACTGACATAGGATGTTGTCAAGACCCTAAAATTCCCTAAGGGCAGGCCAGTTGAGTTGCCTGAACAACATAATACTTTAAACAAAAGATAGATTTTGAAAATTTCTATGCATTAGAGACTCTTCAAAACACATAAGTAGAGGATCATTGTGATGTAATATCAGTTACAAAAAGTACTCCTTTCAAATTTTCTGCAACCTGGGAATAAAAATTAACTCGACTGGAACTTTAATAATCATCACGAGACTGAACATTTAACATATCCACACCTGGTTCTTTATTATGCTACTAATAAAACGTTGGTTGTGAAAAATCAGGAGGATAATAGGAAGACCATCATTTTGCATCTCCTGGATTGGGTAGGGGCACTTCCTAACACAGGCAATCAAAAATCAGAGAAATATGTAGCAACCATCCCTTTAAAAGAAGCACCATCTTTGACATGTATTGTCTGTACAAATCCTGTGAAGAAGAGAGAAATTCTAGTCATAGCTGTAAGAACAGGGAAGTATGAGCAGAACTTCAGATTCAACAAGTGGATACCACATGAAGGCAGGTGACTTCTGAGAGCCCATCACCATTGCACAGAAAGGTGTGGGTACTCTGGGTCTGGATATTGGCTAGGACTTGGAAGCTGATCATTCATCAGAGAGCAATTGCTAGACTCCAGTGAAGAGATTAGATTGTTTAACATGAGAATTAAAGCCATCTTCATTCTAAGTTGCAAAAATGTGCATCATCAACCAGAGATGGACTTTATTTTTGCTTTTGGTTTAGTAATTATAGAGAATGGGCCTTCATCTCCCACTCAGGAACACACTTACATCTTAAGGTTACATTGAGGATCAGAGAATAAATTGCTTTCATCTGTTTTTGCATCACACGAAGCAAGAGCTTTAGCACATCATGAGAACTGTTTGCAGTTATGACTGTGAATCATCAAAAAGGATGTCACTTTCAAAATTCTTTATTGAGAAAGATTCTCATCAAGAATGGTTATGATAAAAGCTGGAAAATATGTCCTTTTCAGAATGATTCATGGAATCAAAAGTTCTCCGTAACTGAGATATGACCTTCAGCTCCTTCCACTAAACACCTCTACTTTGTGGACATAAAAATCAGAGTGAAAACAAGTATAGCATTTGCTACTTTTTTCTTTGTTAAAATTAAGTGCCCTATAATAAAATATTTACCCTAATATTATTTTCTAATGTGGTCTGGTTTCTAGCTCCAATTTTTCAAATGTCAGTATATAACCTGGAGTAATTACAGAAACAGAAAAAGTAAAAAGAAACCATGGTCAGGAAGGGGAGATAGTTAGAGGGCACAGCAGGTTGTAGGGAATACGAAGGGGAGAAGGTGGTCAATACAGAAATAGAGGGAATGAAGAAGGGTAAATGATACTAAGGATGTTTGATAAGGCCTCAAGAAATCATGTTATTTTACATTTACCTAAAGTAAGGTATAATACAAATAAATTTACACACACACATAAACACACACACAGACACACACACACATGCATGCGCGTGCACACATGCACACACAAGCACACACAAGCACACACACACACACACACACACACACACACACCAGAAACAGAATCAAATATCTTACATGAAGTTATATCTCAGAGACTGATAGTGCTTCCCTAAAGAGCCAAAGGTACCGAACAGAAACTCCAGTACCAGTAGTGAGAAATCTCCCTTCAAGGTGTTGATCAGAATGGCCCAAGTGACTCCTAAAAATAATATAGGTTATTGCTGATGCCCTTGGTTGTCTCTCCGAGGTTGAAAGTAAGCCCCTATTGTTAAAGACACCTTATACTTTAGGCACAGGACTCAGATTCCAATTGAAATCCTCCTTCCTCTGCATTAGCTTTCACAGTACCAGAAAGTATGTACGCTGCCCAAAAAGGCAATCATCAATAGACCTATCTTGCTGTGACAACAACAAAATCAACCTAGAAATATATCTCCAAAGGTGTCATGGTGGTGCTCATATTTTGATGGTAACTAACAGCTGTGTACTTGAACAAGGATATCAACAGAAGTGCTAACTTGGAAGGAGGAAAACAAATCTCTCAGCATCCCACCCATAGACAACATAGACAAACTACAGAAGACTGATGGCTGCTAAGAGGGAGGGAGAATTAGCCCCTCCCAAGGATGTGCTGACTAATTAGGTCTCCAAGACAAACTGGTCAGCCCTGAAATAATACACACATGAGCTGTTTGTATTTATGTATTGATGTTACCTGTGCACACACAACAACAGTAATAAAAAGAGGCTAACGGCGGGAGGCAGCAAAAGGGGAGCATGGGTGTTAGAGAAAGGGAAGATGGGAGGGGTTGGAGGGACGGTGGGAGAAAGTGATGTAATTATATTTTGAGCAAACATGTTTTAATGAAGAAAAGAGTGCTGACAGCACACCACATTTTTGAGACTCCTCTCCCTATGAGAAATAAGCCACAGATGTCATACACCCAAGGTGCTTTGATTCTGAGCTGATCAGATTTCAGTGTTTGGGAGCTATTTAGGTCACTAGGAAATGAGTTTTCTGTCTCAGTTAATTTAAAACTTAAATTCTCTTGAATCAAATGCAGAGCAACCAGTGTGACATAGGCTTGCAGCTAATTATGTCAACCGCAGTGGGTGGCAGACAGGCTGGAGAGGTAGATTAAAGAGCACAGGTGAGACCCTTCAGCTAGCTCACCCCAGTAGAGGTTTTGTTCCTGCCTGCAGAACCTTGCAACTCAAATTGTGTACAATGAACGGTTAACATCAGCACCATCTTGAAGGTGTTCAAAATATGGCTTCCGGGATCCTCCACAGCCCTACCGAACCAGGTCCGAGTTTTAATCATCTCCATGTTTACATGCGACCCCTGACACGATCTGCCAGGAGCTAACAGACACGTTTTCATTTCCTGCTCTGGGAATTACAAAGTAGAAGCAGGCAAGCCGTAATTCTGTTCAGTGAATGCTTTTTTTTTTCCCCTTTCCCAGGAATTATAGATCAATATAATATAAGAAATGGAGATAGAATCCTTTGGAATCAATGCAGTTATGTTGTGAGAGCTTAGTGAGCAATCTCTCTTCCTAAACAATTCACAACTGAATGAGTCCAGTTAGCACTGACAGGATGGGGATGAAAACTGATGTAGAGACTCTTATTTCTGTGTTTGAAACAAATAGATTATACTTAATTTCACTATAGGCTGCAAAACCTATAGTGACGTATTTATTCAAGTGTAAAGGATTGCTACCTCTTCTTTCTCTTACACTATAGAGAACGTCCCTGCAGTGCGTAGTGCCCATTTCTCTCTCCAGAGTAATTTTCCGTCCTAGAGCGTCATTATGTCAACCAATGTCTCATTTATCACATTTCTATTAATATGTCTTGCACATAGATATTTAAAATAGAAGAGCATTTTCTTTTTTCTTTTTCCAAAAGGACAAATGATCTAAATTTGCTAAACTTGAAACATGTACGCTTACAAGTAGAGTACATCCTTGCACACAATTTTAAGTAAATACATAGAATCGGTTCTTTTTGGTTAAAAGAGAAACTTAACTTGTTATCATTTGTTTGTTTGTTTTCCTGATAGTCATGCTAACTGGTATAAGATGCTGTCACTGTAGGTTGGATTTGCAGGCCTCTGATGGTTAGTGATGATGAAGACCTTGTTGAATACTTGTTGACCATTTGTATGTTGAGAGGAATGGCTGCTCAGTCACCCCGTGTTCTTAATTGTGGTATTTCCTTGTGACTCGGTTGTAGAAATATATAGTAGATGTGTACATTTACTGTCAGATATATGGTTTACAATATATGATACGTTATCAAAAAATAGAAGAGCATTCATTAACAAGCTAGCTCTCATGTGACTGTGTATGCATGTAGCTGTGTGTGTGCGTGTGTGTGCATGCACAGACTGCCTCAGGTGTCAATCCTTAAGTACTGTCCACATACTTTTCAGTGCATCTCACTGACCCAGGACTCAGCAAACCCCAGGGATCTGCCTGTTTCCACATCTTCAGCACTAGAACATCACACTGGACATTTATTTATTTATTTATTTATTTATTTATTTATTTATTTATTTATTACAGTTTTTTCACTTTTAGCCCCCTCCCTCTTTCTCTCCCTACCCCACTCTCTTTCCCTCATCTCCCCCATCCCTCCTCTCCAAGTCCACTGATAGGGAAGGTTCTCCTCCCCTTCCATCTGACTCTAGCTTATCAGGTCTTATCAGGAGTGGCTGCATTGTCTTTCTCTGTGGCCTGGTAAGGCTGCTCCCTGCCCAGGGGGAGGTGATCAAAGAACCAGCCACTGAGTTCATGTCAGAGACAGATCCTGTTCCTCTTACTTGGGTATCCACTTGGACACTGAGCAGCCATGGGCTACGTCTGAGCAGGAGTTCTATGATATCTCCATGCATGGTCCTTGGTTGGAGTATCAGTCTCAGAAAAGACCCTTGTGCCCAGAATTTTTGGTTCTGTTGCTCTCCTTGGACATTTTTTTAAGTGGGTTCTGAATATTGAACTCAGGTCCTCATGCTCAAAATATCAATAATTTACTGATTGAGCTAGATTTCAGCTGCTTGACTTCTTATTACACATATTGACCATTGGCTTGAAGCACAGAGTCCATTGTACATCGTGGTCCACCTGTCAATCTGCTTCAAAGCAGAAGAAACAGAAAAGGGAATGTTTTGAAGAACCATTCTGTTAGATGGCATAAATAAAGAACATCTTGACAATTTCGCTTTGATGAGTTCAATGATTCCTTTCTCTGAGCTGTTCTTTGCTGAAATTTCTTCTGGTGTTTCTGTGTTTCCATTCTTCCCATTTAGAAGACAAAGTGCAAGAAAAAGATGTGGGAAAAAACCCAAAACCTGATGGTATGGGAAACTTAAAGTGCTCATGCCAGGACTTACCTTTCACAACTCTTGCCAATGAACTGTGTGGAGGAAATGGTCTCCATATTTTTAAAAAAATCCGTCTTAATATCTTTGATCTTAAAGATAAAATAAAGCTATTTAACTATGAAAATTGACACCTAAATGAAAACTATAACACACACACACACACACACACACACACACACACACACACACACACACTTGGTAGGTCACAAGATGATCCAAGTTCTGATCATGCATGTCTATTTCCAGGTTTGCAGATGTTTGTTTGTGTTCATACATATGAATATGTTGAATTTTGAAACTCTGGGACTATTGAAGTACACTTGCCCAGAACTATGAGACGGTCATAAAAAAGCAGCCAACATAAGAATTGAACTGGGGTTTTCGGTTATATCCATACTTGGTCCTTGGTTGGAGAAACAGTCTCATAAAAGACCCCTGTACCCTGATATATTTGGTCCTTGTGGAGGTGTTGTCCTCCCCAGGTCATACTAACTCCTCCTTCTTTCATATGATTCCCTGCACTTTGCTGAAGGTTTGGTTATGAGTCTCAGCATCTGCTTTGATACACTGCTAGGTAGAGTCTTTCAGAGGCCCTCTGTGGTAGGTTCCTGTCCTGTTTCTTGTTTTATCCTACTTCCCATTTCCATCCCATTTGTCTTTCTAAGTGAGGATTTATCATCTTACCCAGGGTTCACTTTTTTGTTTATGTTTTTTAGGTGTACAGATTTTAATATGTTTATCCTGTCTTATAGGTCTAGTACCCAATTATAAGTGAGTATATACCATGTGTGTCTTTCTGCTTCTATGATACCTCACTCAGGATGATCTTTTCTAGATCCCACCATTTGCCTGAAAATTTTATTGACCTCTGCTCAGATGTAGCCCATGGTAGTTCAGTATCCAAGTTGGTTCCCTAGTAAGGGGAACAAGGACTATTTCTGACATGAACTCAATGGCTGGCTCTTTGACCTCCCCCTACCCCCGAGGGAGGAGCAGCCTTGCTAGGCCAGAGAGGAGGACATTGCAGCCAGTCCTGAAAATACCTGATAAGCTAGGGTCAGATGGAAGGGGAGGAGAAGCTCCCATATCAGTGGACTTAGAGAGGGGAATGGGAGAAGATGAGGGAGGGAGGTTGGGATTGGGAGGGAATGAGGTAGGGGGCTAATGGCTGGGCTACAAAGTAAATAACATGTGATTAATAAAAAAATAAAAGTTATAAAAAAAGAATTGAACTGGGTCATATTCAGAAGAGAGGACAAGCAATTAAAACATGCTTCCCCATCCCACAGATTTAGGCTCTCTGCCTGAACAGAGTATCTCTGAAAGTCACCAGTGTAGTCAGACAGCTAGGGGGAAGAAGTTAATGAAGACAGAGATTTTTCTTAAGAAGCTATATAATATTAAATCTTAGTTGAACAAGTCAGATTGATGTCAAGTCCCACTCACAATATTATTGTTTTGAGACTTAATAACTCACTGTCTTGATGTTCTGAATCCCTTTTTGGTATCAGATATCTCTGTAAAGTACCTGACTATTAGTAATCAATAATATTAACCATTATTTTTATCACAAGTTTGGATCTCAAATGAAT
Source organism: Psammomys obesus (assembly GCF_907164565.1). NCBI lineage: Eukaryota > Metazoa > Chordata > Mammalia > Rodentia > Muridae > Psammomys > Psammomys obesus. The sequence continues at coordinate 14,504,403 of NW_026596117.1, forward strand.
TGAACCTACAGTTGGCACAGGTATATAATTCTAAATGATTAGATCTTTAACATGTCTTTAATTAATGTCTGTAACTTTTAGACAAAACAGTGAGTTTTATTTTAGACTTCTGTTGTACTATTGTGAACTTTTATTGTGTTAATGCTAGTAGAAAAATGGTGAAGTCTCCTAATATTGAAAAGAAAAAAAAACTTCCAGAAGCTGAAATATGTCAAATATATTTTTTCCAATCTATGTAGAAAGTTTCCAATGTATGGAAAATAAGTTTTCTATAAGGTTAGCTTGAATAGCTTTGAAGCTTAATTTATATATAGTCAAATTGATTACAAAATTAATTTTTATAAATGGAACTCTATTTCTCAACTGAATTTTGTTTTAACTTATAAAAGATTAGAGACTTTGGAGGGAGAGGAGGAGGGGGAAGGAGAGATGGTGATGAAGAGGGAGAGGGAGAAGAAAGAGGAGTGAATAGAGGAATAAATTAATTCAGAAAAATTTCCCATACTCTCTACAACCACCCCCTCTGCTCATCAAAAAGCTACAGGCACTAAAATTCATTAACATTTCTATGAACATAAATTTGAAATATTCATTTTCATTAAGTAGTCTACTGAATATGACAAAATCAAATTTATCTAAGGAGATATCCAAGGCTGCTAATTTCCTTGACAATGGGGTCATAAAGCAAGGGAACCTATGAATCATTCATGAAGTTCAATTTACTTTTCTTATTTTTTGGCATTTAATAACCATGAATAGAAAGCACGCAGTGTATTGTAGATGCTATTTTAAAATTATTTTAGATTAAAATTAATGATTTGGCAGGCAGAGATAAAGTAAGAATGGTTTTAAGGCTTTTGCTTTTAAGCATCACATATTTCATATTTTTCTTGTGAGTATTTATATGTTCACATATTCATAACATTTTTCCTGTGTTCAACTTTGCTTAATACATCAGAACCACTTCAACACTAATATTATTTAGTCAAGTGCATGAAGTAATTTATTGGTGAAATAATGAAATTGAATGAACTCCAAGAGTTCTAGTTTGGGGCTTGAAAGAGACCCTGAAGGTTATAAAATGAAACTGGTCTCCTACTGAGGAATATCTCCTGCATTATTAATGGTAGGTGGCTGTTTCCAATTAATTGACATGCCTCCATAGGAACAGAGATTTTTTTTTTCCCTTTTAGGTAGAAATTTATTTCATGAGTAGCCAGTGCTACTTATTTGAAATGACTTCTCTTAAATTCTAAATCTACCTTACTGAAATCCCTGAACACTACTTGAGTCATGTGGGGTCATAACCCGGGGTGTCACTGGCACCCTACCTTACTTTTAGTCAGGAACTTGACTGGATCATGTAGTGGCTAAGATGACCAGAGAGACGTCTGGCTTTTGTGGTGTTCTTAAATTGGGAGGATGAGCAAAGCAGCTTGCCTTTCTAAGGCATTGTACCTCTTCCAACGACCTGAATGTTTGAATAGAAGAAACACCTGACTTTTTTTCTGAATGAAAAAAAAATTCCTCACTGCCTTCAAACTGGGACTTCAGCTTTGTTTTGCCTATGGATTTGACTGAAAACACTGGTTCTACTTAGGTCTCTGGTTAGTTGACTTTGGAGTTCAACTCTGTTTCTTCTTAGGTATTTGCCTCAGGACTATGACTGCCATTAGCTCTCCAGGTGCTGACTCATCCTGCAGGTCTTGGGACTTACCAGCCTCTACAATTGCATGGCCCAATTCCTTATAATTAATCTGTATATCCCTTTATCTGCCTTCGTTCCCCTCTCTCCTCTATTGGCATTATTTTCCCAGGAAACCCCAATTTATACACAAGTTTGAAGATCTGCTTTGTCTCCTGTAACACAGTGCTTACAATATTCAGAAATGGCTGTTTTAGCTTTCTAAATTTTTCTCCTTAGAACCCTTGCTTCCTCACTCTGAATTAAATTATCTTAATATGCCTTAACAATTTAGGTGCCATTCTTGATATTTTTATAGACTTACTTGGGTCTGATATTTGGACACCATGACTATTTTGAGTTTGATTTTATTTCCAGGTGTTATTATATCACACTACATAAATAAAACAGCACTTCAATACTTTAAATCTCATATTTTTCTTATAATATTTTACAGTTGGCTAACTTGGTGGACACATTTTTTTTTAAATCTGTCACTTTTGTGGGTGAGGAAACAATCTTATTTTATAAAATTTGTTTTATAATCAAACATGACTTGGAGTTCTGCATACACATTGCTACAGACAATACAGTAGAATGGTCATATTGTGTGACTCACAGATTGAGTGGATAGTCCACTAAACTTAGTGCATGAGAAAGCAGGCATTACCAAACTTGACTGTCCCAACCTTACCATTGTATCACCGTGATGAGTAGGTTCCAATATAAATTTAGGGAGACCCGAACATTTAGAACATAGCAACAACAGCATCAGCATCAGCAAACAACAATAACAGCAGCGGCAACAACATAAACCAGACCATTTTTGAAAGAACCAGGGCTTTTTTGAATTGAAATATTCCATCTAAGAGGGAGACGCTTCAAAAGGGAAACAAAACCTACAAGACTTAGGAAATAAACTAAATTCATAAGTCTTAGGAAAGTTCGAAACTTACAAGATTCACAAGGACTGTTCCAAAGTTTACATAAGTAGTAAGAAATGCTGAGATGTGGCACTGGCCAGTTGCGCTGCCTAAAAAAGTTCATGCAGAGAGCTTCAGGGATGCTGGCTCTAGTGAGTTTTCACCCAGGCTCGGTAGACCTCTCGGGGATGCTTTTGTCATCAATGATTCTGTAATTTACTTCTCATACCTAAGTTACCTCTAGGGCTGGAGAGATGGCTCAGAGGTTAAGAGCACTGCCTGCTCTTCCAGGGGTCATGAGTTCAATTCCCAGCAACCACATGGTGGCTCACAACCATCTATAATAAGATCTAGTGTCTTCTTCTGGCGTGCAAGTGTATATGCAGATAGAATATTGTATACATAATAAATAAATAAAAACTAAAAAAAAAGTTACCTCTATAAGTAACCTCAACAAACTCAATGAATCCTTACGCTGGACTTAGATGGGCTTTTTTCTTTGGTTTGTCCTTGGTAGCCTATCTGAGGTGAATAGGTGCGTGTTCACATTGTTCCAGGAAAGGTCAGACAACCCCTCTCTCCAGGGTTCTAATGGCACTAAGCAATTGGCAATGAGAAGGCTCTTTTCAACTAGCAGAGCTACGTACAAGTTGCATAAGGATCTCCAGGGATTCAGTTCTCATGAATTGTTATCCACTCTGGGGTGAGCTTTTTGCTGATATGTTCATTTTGGTTCCTACTAAGTAACCCCCAAAACATATTACTTCAACAAGCTAGATGTGGGTGGACTTGTTTCTTCTGTCTACCATGGGCAGAAGAACAGATAGATATTTGTTCATGTCTCTCAACCCAAAACATAGGTATTGCTCAGGATTTTGAAGAATAAGAAGAGTTATATGTGGGCAAGGACACAGAATTCAGACTTGAAATTGGTTTCTACTTCTTTGAATGTAGTAAGAGGTGACACTCTATGCTCAAAGGGAAAGGGAAAGAGTAAAGATTTTCCTTAATGTGGCTGTAGAAAGTGGGAAAGACCATTCAAATTATTCTCCATGACTTTTATCCTAAAACCTATCTGTATCTCCACAAGGCTTGTGGCTATACAACCTTCATATGATAGCTCTATTGATTTTGAATTCCAAATCCTCTTTATACTAAATTATTTGATTGATTTTTCTATATGCCATCACTTCATTTTATAGAATCCTGAGGCTATAAAGCTATTACTCTGCTCCAAGTTCAAGTAAATTTTCAGTTTAACAAGACTTTATGGCCTTTGCAATTTTAGTTGATTAGATGGCATTAAAAGCAAGCAAAATGCCTTTAATTTGTCTCTAAGGACCTAACCAAGGAAAACATTTCCCCAGCCTTAAAGGGATGCACATACGAACTAGAAAATCCTGAAATGTTGGCAGTGTCCCCACCCGGTTGGTCACAGAAGCATAATCTTACATTGAGCAATGTCTGCTTTATCATTCTTATAATCTAACTGACATTAGACCCATTAGAGCCGAGCTGCAGTCCAGTGCATTGTCAACTGAGGAGGAGCTGTTTCACAAAAGGACGAATTTATTTATGGAGAGTTGTGAAGCATGAAAAAAAACAACCAGTTTGTTTTGTATTTAGGTGGGAAAAAAAGCACATCTAGCAAAAGCCAGCAAGTAAGAATAGACGCCATATATTTTTGGCATATTTTCCTGCACCACATGAGAGTTCCATTCTTAAGATTTCACATTTTGTTAAGATAAAAGAGTATTTTAAACACACTGTAGAGACATGCACCACTGAGACTTGTGTGTGAGCCTGTGCATGTGTCATCAATGGAATCAAGGCTGCTAAGTTTGCTGAATCTACAAGCTATCCCCTCCTTTCAGCTATAAATATTTGGCGCTTGACCTAGGAGCCAAATTCTGCTTCAGCTTCTAGGATTGGTTCTGACCTTTAGCAAAGACAGTATTGGCAAATTTAGACCCATCCTGTCTAAATACAGGATCCCTGACCTTGATGAGAGCAGAGCTGTAATACCTTCCCTCCTCACCTGTCTACCGCAGAGGGAAGACTGTGGTGGAGAACTGGGCTTGACCCCTACCCCTCTATAAGCCTTGCCTTTGGATGTCTTAGTTCTCTGCATCTTCCCTAGGAGGCTCATTGTTGTTTAGCTTCTTTAGGTCTGTAGATTTTATGTTTATCCTATATTATATGGCTAATATCCATATATTACTTAATATAGAGTGAATTAAAATTTTTTGCATAATTCATTGGTCTTAACTGAAGGAAGAAAGTTGAGGGTTTTAGAATTTTAAGACAGTTTAAGATCACAAAGCTTTTCAAAAGTAACCAAAGTTTAAGAAAATCACAAAATCAGTGGACAAATAGTCAAAGGTGAATGGCAACCCATATCTGTATCAGCCCATCAGTTATTCTCTTTATATTCCAGTTTCAAAGGTAATGATTTATTTGCTGAACAAAAAACGGTTTTATTTATAAATTATTATCAGCCATTAATAAATTATCATGTTCATGTTTCTGATTCAGTCATTTTGGCATGAATACCAAGTCACTGTTAACACATTCATAAATAATACCTTTTAATATTTACCTGGTTTTTATGATCTTTAAAATTAAAATATTAATTGAAGAACATTTCTGAATTTTCTTATTCATTTTATTAGTATGTAGGACTATGATTAGGTTTAGATTTAGTGCTCTCTCTATAGGAACAGTTTTATTTCTATATAATGAGACTAGAAAGCTGATGAAACTGCCTAGTAGCTCAGTAGAGAAACACATTTATTCTTCATTAATACTGTAAGGTTGGCTGGAAGTTTTTCATTTCCCTTTCCTTCTTGACATTTAGCTTTAGAAAGCAGTTTAGAATCAAAATACACATCTGCTGATCCTTCACATGTCAATAAGTGATAGAATTAACTCCTGCATATTTTTGTGACTCTCAAAACCAAAAAATGGTCTGTCTCTGCTATTTGCAATGAATGGGCTCAAATGCCTGCAGGTTGAAGACTGAGAAACAATGTTACAAGGGTAGCTTGTCAGGACATGCTGTAGTGATTAAAATTTTCACGTTATTAAGAAAACAGTTAATGAAAGACAGTGGTATAGTAGAGACCAAAATCAGCCAGTGGCCATGAAAAACATTAACTCTTTGACCTAAAGCATAAGCTTATTGAAGTGTCATTCATTGTTATATATTTTTCACTTGTAAAAAACACCATCAACACACTGTTTTTCTAAGAGAAAAAAACATTTACAATCCTTCAGGTTAACAGGTTAACAGATGTGTAAATGTTTTTTTAGAGTCACAAAAATACGCAGGAGATGAAGAAACCATGAGTTGACAAATTTATGATTTAAAAAAAGCAGACTTTCCTTAATTTGCCAAACAGATAATGTCACTGAAGTGACCCTTGAACCACCGATATTAGGAGAAATGCCACTGACTGTGAACCCTTTGAAACGGTGGCAGCTAAAAACATCTCAGTGCCAATTAACTCAGAGAAAGGTTGAATCTAATTGGGTCAAGTAAACATCTCTTTTTCTCATCCCCCTTGCAAGTAACTCACAACTTTCAATCTCCAGGGTGCAGTTTTGCTCATCCAGAGGGTATCTTCGAAGATCCATCATGCATGCTGCGGTGGTTGTGATCCTGCAGGGTGAGAGAGGAGAAAGAGGTCATACAAGTGGAGACCTTCCATGGACACACAAAGACAACACAACAAACACTTGAAAATTAAAATTTTAAGTGGTGAAATTATATTTCTAAGCTTCCTAGCCTCAAATCATGATGGGCCGGAAATTTAGATGCTCCTAAGATACTACCACAAACAATTATACAGCAGTAGAGTAGATAATGCAGATAAAGAGAGAGAAATGGATAAATTTCTAGAGAGCTGCAACTTCAAGAAGAAATGAAATGTGTGAACAAAGCAATGACTTAGAGGCTAAGTTATTAATCAACACTTTAACAAAAAGGAACCAGGACCACGTGATTTCCTGGGGGAATTTCCCAAGCACTCAAATTAGAAATTGGTGCTCACTTTTCTTAATCTCTTTCAAGAATTAGAAGGACCCACACTGCAGAAACACTTTATGAGGTGTTTCCCCCTTAATTCTTAAACCACCCAAAGGCAATAGAAGAGAAAAGAAAATGTTAGGCCAGTATTCCTCATGAATACTTAATATAAAACTTCTTGTGTTAAAGCAAATTCAGCAGTCCATTACAAGGATTAGATGGTGTAATAGAGAATATAATTTTTCTGACTTGCAAATGTTTACCAAATGGTCAACCAGGAGGAGATTATGTGATCAATGAAAGAGAGGTCAAAGGCAAGATTAGTTAACATACTACACCATGGTAACAAAAGGAAGCCCACATGATAACTTCAGCAGATGCAGAGAAATCAAAATCTCTCTATCCATGGTCTGGAGCAAAGCAAAGATGTCCACTATTTTTACTTCTATTGAACATAGATTAGCAGTTCTAGCCTCAAATCAGAAGGGAATAAGGAACATTATATCTGTTGTAGATTGATGGTATTGATAGAAAGCAGTCAAGAGACCATTAAAAAGAGCTATTGGAACTGGTATATGGATCATATAAACTGACAGGATACTGTGTCCAATCAGTACTGTTATTTGTATAATACACCAACACAGAAATCTCTGATAAGGCAATTCCATTTACACAAGCAACAACAAGATACTTAGGATTTGATTTAGCCAAGGAGAAGGAAGACTTATATGCTGAAAGTGGTAAAACCTTCATGAAGGAAAGTTGAAAAGACATGTAAGTGGGGAGACACTCCATGCTCCTCAGAGTTAATGTTCTCAAAATGTCTGACAAAGTATTCTCTCAGATCAATGCCGGTATCTGCCAAGGATACATTTTTGAGAAATTTATTGTACTAAAATATGCATGTCATTAAACCCTTTTAGTCAATCACCTCTTTATTTTATTTTATTATTATTATTTTTTTTTACAAAAACAGAAGAAAACAATTCTGAAATTCATATGGAACCACAAAAGGCCAGTAAGTAACCAAAGAAATATTAAGCAAAAAGAGCATAATCCTGTCATGTAGTAGTACAAACAATGAATAATCATTTACCTTTCTTTTTTAAAATAGTAGCTCCACACGTGTTATATTCTGCCTTTTTATAGTTTTGATTTATATTACCCTTAGAATTGTTGGGTACTTTTGCTTATGTCTGTTGACTCTAACTTTCTTTTCTTTTCTTTAAGTTTGAAGCCTTTGTACATATTACAATAGAGATATTTATATTGTTTTGGGATTGTTCTTTATATATTTTGGGTATTAGCCATTTATGAAATACACAGATTGCAAGCGTTTTCTTCCATTACAAGTTGATTATTTTTCTCGCTATATAAAATTTTTGGTTTGTTTTAATTCCAACTTTCTGGCTTTGCTTTTGCTTTCTGGGGTGTTTGTTTTATGGCTACCAAGTTATTACCAAGCCAAGTGCCAAGATTTCCCCTTGTGTCCTGCTGGTACTTTGCTTTTTATGTTTGATTATTTGACTGATATTTGCTTGATTTTATGTGTTGTGAGGTAGAAGCCAGGTTTGTTGGAACCTTTTGAATGTGGTCAGTATTTAAAACAAAATTTTTTGAAGAGACCATTTTTCCCTTTTTAAGTTTTTGGTGCCTTTGTTGATTATTAACTGACTGTAGATACGTCTTTATATCCAGGTTCTTTGGTCCTACTCATTTATGTGTTTGTTTTTACTGACACTCTTGGATTTTAAATTGCATTGTATTTTGATGCCAGAAAATGTAATCCTTTGGCTTTGATCTCAACGTTTATTGATTTATGGTTGGCTCTGAGTTTTTCATACATAATCTTTGTTATAATGAGGTAAAGTCCCTTTATGATTAGGGTTTGCAAGTCTCTATTATGAAAATGTATCAGGCTTTTTCTGCATCTTTTGTAAGGATCACATAGGTTTGATCCTTCATCCTGTTGAGGGCTTATCCCAAACTTTGATTTGTTAGATGTTCAACAACACTCTTTTTTTTTAAATTTTATTTTTCTTATTAGTTATATTTTGTTAATTCTGTATCCCAGCTGTATCCCTCATTCCCTCCCCAATCCCACCCTCCCTCCCTCATCTCCTCCCTGCCCCTTTCCAAGTCCACTGATAGGGGAGGACCTCCTCCCCTTTCATATGACTCCGTTTTGTCAGGTATTTTCAGGACTGGCTGCAAAGTCCTCCTTTGTGGCCTAACAGTACTGCTCCTCCCTTGGGAGGTGGGGAGGTCAAAGAGCCAGTCATTGAGTTCCTGTTAGAAATAGTCCTTGTTCCCCTTACTATGGGAAACCAATTGATTACTGAACTATCATGGGTCACATCTGAGAAGAGGTTTTAGGTTTTATCCTCTCATGGTCTTTGGTTGAGTGTCCATCTCAGAAAAGACCCTGTGCCCAGATATGTTTGGTCCTTGTGGAGCTCCTATCCTTTCCACATCAAACTCCCCTTCTTTCATATGATTCCCTGCACTCTGCCGAGGGTTTGGTTATGAGTCTTAGTATCTACTTTGGAACACTGCTAGGTAGAGTCTTTCAGATGCTTTCTGCGGTAGACTCCTGTCATACGTTCAATGCATATCCCATCTGTCTTTCTAAACGAGGATTGATCATCTTACCCCATGTCCGCTTTCTTGATTATCTTCTTTAGGTGTATAGATTTCATTATGTTTATCATATCTTTTAGGTCTATATAAGCGAGTATATTCCATGTTTGTCTTTCTCCTTCTGGGATACTTCACTCAGAATGATCTTTTCTAGATCCCACCATTTGCCTGCAAATTTCATGATTTCCTCCTTTTTGATTGCTGAGTAGTATTCCATTGTGTAAAAACACCACAGTTTCTGTACCCATTCCTCCATTGATGGACATCTGGGTTGTTTCCAGGTTCTGGCTATTACAAATAAAGCTGCTACAAACATGGTTGAGCAAATGTCCTTATTGTGTACTTGAGCAAATTTTGGGTATATGCCTAGCAGTGGTATAGCTGGGTCTTGAGGAAGCACTATTCCTAGTTGTCCGAGAAAGCGCCAGATTGACTTCCAAAGTGGTTGTACCAGTTTACATTCCCACCAGCAATGGAGGAGGGTTCCCCTTTCTCCACAACCTCTCCAACATGTGTTGTCCCTTGAGTTTTTCATCTTGGCCATTCTGATGGGTGTAAGGTGAAATCTCAGGGTTGTTTTGATTTGCATTTCCCTGATGGCTAATGACGTTGAGCATTTCTTTAAGTGTTTCTCTGCCATTCGATATTCCTCTGTCGAGAATTCTCTGTTTAGCTCTGTTCCCCATTTTTTAATTGGATTACTTGGTTTGTTGCTTTTCAGCTTCTTTAGTTCTTTATAGATACTGGATCAACAACACTCTTATCCTTGAAATAAATCCTACTTGTTCCTAGTGAAGAATTCTTTTAGTGGGCTGTTGAATTTAGTTTGCTAGTGTTCTATTATATCCATTATTGATATAATTAATTCATCATATAAAATAGTTATATGCCACAGTAAACTTGTTAAAAACTTTGCAGTTTGGGTTGGGTCTTAGCTTTATACTCACTAACGGTGTGAGCTTGGGTGAGCTAAATGAGCTCCATTAGGCTTAGTGCCCTCATAAATCAATGAACTAACTAAGACTACTGTGTGGATGAAAAGATTTAATGTGTGCATAATTATTCTGTCAATGTTCTGTACTTAACAGATGTTACTTATATAGAAGTTGCTATTATAGCTGTTATGTGTCATACCACTTTTCATATTCTCTAGCTTCTTAACAATGTCTACATCAGTATCAGCTGAATTTTTTAATAGGATAAAGTTTTACTGTGCATCAAATGCCACCTTTCTTTCCCCATTCAGGCCAACATAACAGTAGCAATGAGACCAATCTTTTAGTTCTTATGGTGTCTCCTAGTTCCCACTTGGACTGTCATATTCATTTCCCAAACTCTGAACCATTTATCCTTAATATGTTTTGTGTGCTGGGTGAGGAAATAGTGTCCTGGAGTCCAACCTTACACCATACTTATGGGCTCCAGTAACCTCAGGAGTTGGTGGTAAATTCTAGGACTCTGACTCTAAATGTCTTACCTGGACTTCTACCATCTCTAGATTTCTTCAGACATTTTTTTATTATTGTGTTGAGACTGGGGTTTGATAATAGAATCGGATTTAATGGAGACCAGTGTTGGTGCTAAGCATCCTATAGTGACAGGACAGCCTGCAGAACACCAACTGTCTGTCACCTATTCAAAAAATACATTGCTGAGGTTATGAACCTCTGTGAGAGAGTGCTTTTGAACATTTTCCTCTGATGAAGCCTTTAATAAAATGAAATCTCATGTGAAACCTCAGTCTATACAGTATAAATGAAAACCATGGTTAGTATTAAATCACTTTGCAAGCTTAAATACATATAAAAATAAATTATATACACACGAATTTGCAAGGACAATATATAGTGAGGATTTGGATCCTAAATCCTCCTTAGAACAATTTATTTTTTTCGCATTGAAAAATGATTACAGTGTTTGAAATTGTAACGATTGCATCATTCCCCCTTCTTTTTCCTCCTTCCAAATCCTTCTATGTACCCCTCCTTGTTCTCTTTAAAATCCATGGCTCCTTTTTAAATTAATTGTTGCTACATTTATATATGTCTATGTACATATGTTCCTAACTACACAAATATGATCTTCTCAGTCTGCATGAAATCTTCCAAGGCACCCTATCAGTAAGAGTAAAAATCAAAAAGTATTGGTAATGTGGATTCTGGTGACAAAATCAATTTTATGTCTTATGAAAATATTAATGAATAAATTAATCATAACAGATTGAAACAGTAAATTCAGTAACTCTTTGTAAAATTTGGAGTTTTCCTGGGTGCCTTGGCTTCTTCTCCTCACATAGCCCATTGTTATATAAATGATAAATGATTAATAAGTTCAGTAAGGGAAGCAACCCATGACCCTGCAGGAAGTGTAGGTGAAGGAGTTGCCTGACATAGAACCACATCTCCTTTGGATTACCTGTCTTCTAAATCTCAAACTCTCAGGAAGATTTCATGAGTCCAACAGGGACTAGATGGAGAACCTCTCAAAACTATGTGAAGAGAGAATCCAATCCTGGGGATTCACACGGGGATCTGACACAAGCAGATCTCCAGATATATAGGGTTTAGTCTGGAGAAATGTGTAAAGCTGAGAGTTGGAGTTTGATGCTAATACTTTGGCATTTCTAGATGTCATAATTCTCATGGTTAAGTGAGCTGAGTGTATGGTCAATTGGCATGAGGAAAAATTGTTCAGCCTAAATCCCCAAGACTATCAACAAAAAAAGAGATGTCTCCAGGCAGAACTATGTGGCTCTCTGTCTTTGGGTGAGAGGCACCAGCGAACATCTCTAAGAACGATTGTTCTCTGTGTTCCATTTGTCCTCTGATATGATGGCTGGAAGCAGTGAGCCATGGTTACAGTTAATTTACACCCTCCTTGAAATGTACTCACTCCGAATTAAGCAAGATGATCATATGAACACTTTGTGGAATTAAAGGTATCAAAGATCACAAAAGTTTGATTAAGGGCTTTGACGTTTAATTGTTTCTCTTAAAAATTCTGCTTCATGAACTCAGTGGCTGGCTCTTTGATCGTCTCCCCCAGATGGGAGAGCAGCCTTGCCAGGCCACAGAGGAGGACAATGTAGACAGTTCTGGTGAGACCTGATAAGCTAGGGTCAGATGGAAGTGGGGGGAGGACCTCCTCTACTCATGGACTAGGACAGGAGCATAGGAGGAGATGAGGAAGGGACGGTGGGATTGGGAGGAGAGGAGGGAGGAGACTACAGCTGCGATACAAAGTGAATAAACTGTAATTAATATAAAAAAATAAAAATTTAATTAACAAAAATAAAATTCTGCTTCTAATGTTCCACACTGAAGGTATCCATCCTCTGTATGTGGAAATACTATTACTGGTATATTGTAAATGAAAGAACAATAGGGAAGAAACAGCTAAAGGCAAAACCATTAACTAGACGTTTTAAAGACAAATTTCCCAGAGGTGGCTTCACGAAAGCAGAGCATTCACCTGTTCTTTCAGAGACATTTAGAGCAGCTTACATTATAATCTAATTTATTGACATTTTGAAGGTTAGGTCAGCAACTGCAGTGGGCTGTTATAACTGTGGTCATGGGGGCGGGAACGCTGCTGCTGTAGTTTCTATTCATTAAGGTTTAAGCTGCACAGCCATTGACCTTAGGCACCAGCGGGACTGCAAATCATCTCTAAGGTCTGAGGCTGGCATGGTTCTCGGTGCTGACAGAACTCTATCCAGGGAGTGTAGGCCCATAAGCAGCTTAAAGCCAAGGCACACAGGACTGTGAGGCTGTTTTCGAGGGGTAGCGATAAGATTGCCATCAGTCCCATCCAGCGAAGTGTTTGCGAATGGCCTGTGGCTTGTTTCACCTCTCTGATACATCATTCATCATTGTTAGGTGTATCACCACCCCCTAAAAAACAAAAACAAAAACTGATTTGAGAATACAATAGGCTAGCCTATGTCATGCCTAATAAGCACATAGAGATTTTTTTTTTCCTAGAATGTGTGCGTCCACATTGTCAGCCCATAAGTAGCTTAAAGTCAAGGAACAACACATGGCGGCGAGGTTGTTTGTGAGGGGTAACTTTGCCTGGGTGCTAGGAAGGCTGCTCTGTGTAGCAAATGCATTGATACTTGAAGATGAAATCCCATGGACACGAGGCGCGACTGATAAGGAAACAAAAGAGATGCCCTACTGTGTGATCATTAAGAAAACTTGCCTGTGGGAATCAAGTGGTGCAATGCTTTTAAAAAACCCAAACTGCGCATAACCATATCTGGCATCAAATTGTTGGATTTCTTTTTGTCTTACTGTGAAGATACATTTTTCTCTGTTCACCTCTAGGCCTTTCAAACACCATATACGCACCTGGGACCACAGGAGCATATACACTAAAGTCTGAATGAAAATACTTCATTTTCGTTGTTGGGGCTGAGTTCCGTATTGTGACAGCATTAATGGAACTGTCTTGTGTAACTGTCGTCTACTATGACAGTTGACAGTTGTTAGCGACTAAGTTAATTCATTGAGAGTAGGTCTTCTATGTTTCCATTACTGGAGATGGAGAAAGTATGCAAGTCCTTTGGGGCTCTTCAGCAACCTGGGGGAATATATTGAACTTGCATAGACAGGATCTGTATGTTTAACCAACTGTTACCTCCTAGACTTATGGGGTCAGTGTGGCTTAGGTAGTATCATATGGCTAGTATGTGGCAAGTACTATACTGAGCATTACAGACTTCTTTTTCTTTTTTAAAAATTCATTTATTTCTTATATTAATCAGAGGTTATTTGCTTTGTATCCTAGCCATAGCCTCCTCCTTCTTTCCCTCCCAACCCCACCCTCCCTCCCTCATCTTCTCCCTGCCCCTTTTCAAGACCACTGATAGGGTAGGACCTCTCCCCTTCCATCTGACCCTAGCTTATCAAATCTCTTCAAGACTGGCTGCAATGCTGAGACTTATGGGCAACCTTTGGGCAGAGTGCAGGGAGTCTTACGAAAGAAGTGGGAAACAGTAAGATCTGGAGAGGACAGGAACTCCACAAGGAGAGCAACAGAACTGAAAATTCTGAGCACAGGGCTCTTTCCTGAGACTGATAGTCCAACCAAGGACTATGCATGGAGATAACCTAAGACCCCTGCACAAATGTAGCCCATGGCAGTTCAGTATCCAAGTGGGTTCCATTGTAATAGGAACAGGGACTGTCTCTGACATGAACTGATTGGCCTGCTCTTTAATTACCTCCCCCTGAGGGGGAAGCAGCATTACCAGGCCACAGAAGAAGACACTGCAGCCACTCCTGATGAGACTTAATTGACTAGGGTCAGAAGGAAGGAAAAGAAGTCCTCCCCTATCAGTGGACTTGGGGAGGGGGCATGCATACAGACGGTGGAGGAAGGGAGGGATTGGGATAGGAGGAAGGAGGGAACCACAGGGGGAATACAAAATGAATAAAGTGTAATTAATAAAGAAAAAACAAAACAAAACAAAACAAAAAAGACTGGCTGCAATGTCCTCTTCTGTGGCCTAGCAAGGCTGTTCCTCCCTCGTCGAGGTGGGGGGTGGAAGAGCTCGCTGTTGAGTTCATTAGACTTCTTTTTCTTATTGCTATCATGACAAATAGCCACATAGTCAGTGGCTTAAAACTATTCAAATTTACTTGAAAGTTCTGGAGGTCAGTCATCATTAATTCAGGGGGACAGATGGCTCAGCTGTTAAGGGTGGTTACTGCGCAAGCCTGAAAATCTGAGTTTGAGTACTGAAGCTCATGGGGGAAGCAGAGAATCAACTCCCCAGAGTTGTCCTCTGACCTTCACAATATACTGTGGCACATTTTTTTCTACACACACACACACACACACACACACACACACACACACACACACACA
>NW_026596117.1:14519560-14595303 GCF_907164565.1 Psammomys obesus
ACACACACACACACACACACACACACACACACACACACACACACACAGCATACAGTGCCTCTCAAACACATTCAAACACACACAGATATAATACATTTTATTTTATTTTACTTTTGGGCCAGTGTGTTTGGTTCTAACCTAGGTCTGCGCTATCCAGCCTCTCTGGTTCCTGGCCATTCAGGCAGTGTTAGCCATGGCTGCCTCTTGTGGCATGGGCTTCAAGTTGGACCAGTCATTGGCTGGCCATTCCCACAAGTTCTACACCATCATTTGCAAACAGAACAAACCATAAGTCAAAGTTTTGTGGTTGGCTTGATGTCCAAGTCCCACCACTGAAAGCCTTGCCTGGTTACAGAAGTTAGCCAGTTCAGGGTCCATATCCCCATTATTAGGAGTCTTCCGTGAGGCCGCCCTCTTAGATTCCAGGCATTTTCCACTGAACTAGGTTTCCACATAATCTACAAAGGAATTCCTTAGACCAAAGCATGGCTTCTCTGGAGGCTGTGAGAGAGAATCAATTTCCTCTCCCTCCTTTGCTAATGCAGACTTTCTTGCACTTTCAAATCATATTATCTCCAACTCCTCATGTCTCCTTAATCTCTGATACTCTGCTTTGCTCTTTAAGCACCCAGTGTTCCCATTGGGTCTGTTTGTAAAGCCTCCTTCACTGTATCAGATAATATACTCACAGGCATAGACAATTAGGGCATGACATCCCCAGGGAATTACAATGTTCTGACTACCATAAGTGAGTTGTTTAGTTCCCTACTTATTTCAGTCTTAATATACCAAAGCTAAAGAAACTGACACCTGATGGGATGCAGTTCAGAGTGTATGCTCCAAGTTCAGAGTATATAAGTGGTAATACGGAGACTTAGATTCAGGCGAGCTAGACTCAGGAACAGTAACCTCTCCAGCTGTTTTTATTTAGCACAGACAAGTCAAAGGAGAGAGCATTTAGACAGTAAAATTTCTACCATAGAGAAGAGCATACTCAAAATCTGAAGCTTGCCATAATTTTAGCATTTATTTAATCAGCAGTAATTTGGGGCATTTAAAAAAATCTGATGAATGACAGGTATAAAAAGGTAAGAGGACCTACCAGGAATCAGGAATATGTATGTATGGCACAACAGAAAAAAATATAACCATACATTTATGCTGCCATAATTTTTAGTTTTGCTGAAAATAACCCATTATCAGTGTTAGTATTTGGGAGGGGTCTTGGGACATAAAAGCAGCTTACAGGAGACATAGCCACATCTTACGGACAGGACAGGCTTTTGCCTCTTTTATTGGGACAGTGACTCTAGCTAGCCAAGCTAAGCCTTAAGCCAGTGCTGTCTAGAGGTGGCCAGTGTATTCACCCAAGAAGGGGACTGTTAGAGTTTTAATGATTTTTCTACAGTGGGCTAAAATTTTGTGGTTGCTCACGGGTCATGGCACAATTTTGAAAGATGCTTTTCTTCCCGTGTGCAAGCCTCTTGGCTTTGCTTGGTGGGCAATATGTGGTCAACTGCTTTTGGCAACTGATGATTTGTAGCTGGCATTATAATCTTGCATCTGGAACTTGACGGGACTGAAGGATTTTAGGTATTTGAATTGATGAGAAATACAAGGGCAGAGTGGAAAACACACACATTTGCTTTTGTGGGCAACAGACCAAGCTAATCTTGTTTTGAACAACTGTTTCTGAAATGGTTGACAGCTATGTGCAGAGCTGAGTACAGTATGACTCAAAGATTGAGGTGATGGAAGGAATGGACATAATATGAAGGCAGAGATGACAAGCCTTTTATCTTGTGTGTGTATGCGCGCTTGTGCATGAGTGTGTGGGTACATCTTTGAGTGCTTATGTGTTTATATTTGTGTGGGCACACATGTGCTTGGTATGTTTGTACATGTTGATATGTGTGTATGGAATCCAGAAATCATCCTACAGAATTATTTCTCAGATGCTGTCTACCTTTCTTCTTTTCAGACAGGGTCTTTCATTTGCCCCAGAGCTTACCCAGCAGGGCAGGCCGGCTGGCTGCTAGCTACTCAGCAAACTCCAGAGACTCACTTAGCTCGGCTTCCCTCATGCTGGGATTATAAGCACATACCACCAAGTCAGACTTTTTACTTGAATTTTGGGGACTGAACTCAGGCTATCATGGTTGTACAGTAGGCATTTTAATGACTGAGCTATCTCCCTACCTCCTCTTTTCCTGTCTTTATTATCTTCCAGATATCTATGGACACTAGTAAAAAATTGATGGGCCTTTTGCTTTGTTTTTAGCAAACACAACCTTCAGGTTTTCTACACAGCGACCTCAACAATTGTTATCATAACCCCAAGTGTCAGAGATATTTACTTTAGGAAGCCACCAAGAAGCTAATAAATGTATTTTTTTTTTTTAGCTGAGTTACTTTCATAATTAGTTATTTTAAACTCAATAAAAAGTGAAGTTAGTGGGTTTGCTTGGGCCTTTCTTCAGCAATAATAGGATTTCATAGGATTCCCTGCACTCTGCCCAAAGTTTGGCTATGAGTCTCAGCACCTACTTTGATACACTGCTAGGTAGATTCTTTCAGAGGCCCTCTGTGGTAGGCTCCTGCTCTGTTACTTGTTTTCTCCTACTTCCAATGTCCATTTCATTTGTCTTTCTAAGTGAGGATTGATCATCTTACCCAGGGTCCTTTTTCTTGTTTATCTTCTTTAGGTGTACAGATTTTAGTATGTTTATCCTCTTATAGGGCTAGTATTCACTTATAAGTGAGTATATACCATGTGTGTCTTTCTGCTTCTGAGATACCTCACTCAGGATGATCTTTTCTAGATCCCGCCATTTGCCTGCAAATTTCATGATTTCCTTGTTTTTAATTGCTGAGTAGTATTCCATTGATTAAAATTACCACAATTTCTGTATTCATTCTTCCGTTGAGGGACATCTAGATTATTTCCAGGTTCTGGCTATTATGAATAAAGTTGCTACAAACATGGTTGAGCAAATGTCCTTGTTGTGTACTTGGGCATCTTTTGGATATATGCCTAGGAGTGGTATAGCTGGAACTTGAGGAATTAACATAAAACCAGACACACTAAATTGGACAACCTCTATTTTCAATTCCAGTTTTATTTAAATTAGTTTTTCTGTTTTTTTTTTCTTGTTAAATTCTGCTTTCATGTCTTGGGTTATTTTCATTATTTCATTCAAGTATTTACATTTTCATGTCTTTATAAAGGCATTTATTCACATCTTCTTTAAGATCTTTGAACCCATTTATGATTTTTTTTATTTTAGTAATTACAGTCTATTCACTTTGTATCCCAGCTATAACCCCCTCCCACATCCCTTCCCAATCCCACCCTCCCTCAGTCTTCTTCTCCTATGCCCCTCCCCCAGTCCAGTGATAGGGAGGTCTTCCTCCCCTTCCATCTGACTATATTTTTATCAGGTTTCATTAGGACTGGCTTCTTTGTCTTCCTCTGCAGGTGGAGGTGATCCAAGAGCCAACCCATGAGTTCATGCTAGAGACAGCCCCTGTTCCCCTTACTAGGAAAACCACTTGGAGATTGAGCTGCCATGCGCTAGCTCTGTGCAGGGGTTCTAAGTTATCTCCTTGCATGGTCCTTGTTTGGCGTATCAGTCTCAGAAAAGACCCCTGTGCCCAAATTTTTTGGTTCTGTTGTTCCCTTTGTAGAGCTCCTGTTCCCTCTAGGTCTTTCTATTTCCCCCTTCTTTCATACAATTCCTTGCACTCCGCCCAAAGTTTGGCTAGGCATCTCAGCATATGTTTTGATACCCTGCTGGGTGGAGTCTTTCAGAGGCTGTCTGTGATAGGCCCCTGTTCTGTTTCCTGTTTTCTCCCTCTTCCGATGTCCCTCTCATTTGTCTTTCTGAATGAAGATTGAACATCTTACCTAGGGTCCTCCTTGCGTAGCTTCCTTAGGTGTAAAGATTTTAGTATGATTACATGATTGACATTTTGAAGTCCTTGACTTGTGCTTCAGCTGAACTCCTTTTCTCAGGACCTATTACAATAGGTTTCTGAAGAAGACACTGCCTTCGTTTTGTGTGTGTGTGTGTGTGTGTATGTGTTTTCTCTGGGACCTAGGCATATTGAGTTGCAATGCTTGAAGTGTTTCCTGGTGTAGACATCTGGTCTTGATTTTATTGGGTGGGTGTTCTGTTCTTTGGTTGCTGTGGTCATGTCTGGATCCTGTGGCAGCTATGGAGGCTCTGAAATTCATCCAAGCATGGTGGCTGTGGGGTAGTTGGTAGAAAGAAGCTCTGTGAGAACACAGAAGTGACAAATATTGGAGGTGGAATAGAAGAAATGGGTGAAAGAAGGGATAGGTAAGATCTAGGGAGATGCTGGACCCTGGGTCCATACCGTGAGGCAGAGTTTCTAGGAGATGAAGGTGGGAGTGGGGGAGGGACTAAAGTGTGAAAAAAAAAGCAGCAGGCTAAAGAGTAAATCTGGAGAGACGAAAATTTAAATTTTGAAGGAATTAATTTCTATTTTTAAATGATAAATGAACCAATTACAGCTGTAGATGTTTGTAGGATACAAAGTAATGTGATGAGTTCAGTGTGTAATAATTAAATCAAGCTAATTAACATATCTGTCATCTAAAGCGCTTATCTTTTATTTATTTTTCTGGTGAGAGCACTTGGCATTTATTTTCTTACTGATATTGAAAAAGCACAGCACACCACCATTTACTATTACTGAGAGAAAGAAGCAATGCCATATTTCTTATTGAACCATAAAACATCACTTAGCCAAGACTGTCATGAGCAAAAGCAACGAAATGAGAGGTACCATAGTTCTTGATTTCAGATGGTCCTACAAGGTAGAGGAAATATACAGCATCCTATCACAATATACAGAGACCTGTAAACTAGTACAAATGAACAAGTATTCCAGAACTGAACCCTCCTGTGTGGAGTCAATTGATTTTGACACAGCACTAAGAATAAAATCTTCAAAGGATGGCTTCTTTAACAATGGTGCCGGGAAGTCTGCATATCCATAAGCAGAATAATGAAATTGGATCTTTTTCTCAAACCATTAGTTTTTAACTTCTTGATCCCAGGCTTTACTTGGCTCCCTCTGTTTTGTAGACTTGGTGTTGAATGCTAATGACTCTCCTCTCTGTGCAATCGCAGGCAGTCTCTTTCAGACAATTATCTATATTCTAAATGTTGTTTAACTGGGATCATTATTATTCAATTCTGTTGGGCAAGAGTGATTCATGGACCATTTTGCAAATATGAGAAGCAGTTCACAAATCAATATGGGGATGGTGTGTTCAGAGAAATAATGGCACAGCAATAGTGATTAAACATGTTCATGCCAAAGGTACAGTGTCAGCTCTGGCCAGGTGTTACCATGTACCCATGGCCAATTTTTCTTGAATCATATCGTTATAATCATATAGCTGGGGACCCTATATTAAGTTTCTATAATATTTAATATTACCTTGTAACCACTTTCCTAAACAAGTAGAAACAACCAGTAGAAACAAGTAGAAACAACCAAGTCTAACTCCTTCCAACCAGAGCACCTTCTTCTTACCATTTCAGTTCTCGTAAATGTCTGTACTGGATACCTTATAAATAATGTAGCACTGTAGTAAGCTACTGAGCAATGGAAGGGAACTTTGATATTGAAGTATAAGTGACAGTAAAATCTAAGGAAATTGTTAATTTCAAGTTGATATGGTGGGTGTGAAATCAATAAATGTTATCCTAAGCTATTCCTAGTCCTTATGAAAGGACTAAGAATTAAGAGGCAAGACAAATAAGCGAGTCTTTCTTTAGAGCTGCTAAATTTGGGCTTATGTGTAAAACTGCTATATTGCCTGGTGCTGTCTTTTTCCCCAGAACCAAGAGCTGACATGTTTGCTAAGAAGTCATCCTAAAATCGTTCTCTCTGGGGAGGAAAGTATGTTGCAGGGGTCACCACGCACTTAGGATACTGCCTTATCTAGACAGAGCTGTTACATAGAGACAGAAAAGAGAGCAAAAGTAAATACAAGGAAGGAAAGCACTGGCTAGTGCCATTCCCCGAGCTACGGGAATGAGAGCAGCTTTGGCACACTGTCATTTTCTGTATGATAAGCAACAATGGGAGAAATACTGAAATTAGGAGATGGCATAATAGCTGTCAGCCTTGGGGTAAATTTCAACCAGTTTCTCCCTACTGTCTATGGGTATTCTACACACTCAGGAAAAGGATTTAGGATGGTCTCTTCTTTCCTTTGAGTTTTTGCGTCATAAACATTTCATGATGTCAGGATCACAATGTTTTGAATAGGACACAATGCATGCTACATCATGCATTTAGTTGCCTTTCACGTTTATCAATTTAAAAGGATAAGTGGCATTTTAATGAAATTGTGAATTTTCTACATCTTGGCATATTTCTATAGCACTGAAACTCTTAAATAAGATTATTATCTAATGATACGAAAGCTTTGTTTCTTGTTAGCTTATCCGTCTCCTGCCGCAACAAATCTCCTGTCTTTTTTCCCCTCCCACCGTGTCCCCATCTAATTTTCATGTCTCTTTGCTTTGTTTGTTTGTTCTTGTTAAACGCAAATTTTTATAATGGGCATATTATGTGAGCTACAAAATAAAATCAGTTTTTTATTAACTTTTATAAAGCCAATGTTAATTGGGTAAATTCTGAAGGGGTTGGGTATATCATTAAATACTTTTTTAAACTTAGAGGTTATATTCATTTCTATAATGAAGAAATTATAAACAAATTAAAGACCATTTTTCAACCACCAAATTACTGTGTGATAATAATGGATATTTATATCCCCAAGGGGAATTTAGATGTCATACAATGGTGAGGAGAAAATAAATGGATACTTTTCCTGTGGTAAGCATTTTGACAAAAGTTATGTTTTGACCTGGACACTCTACTTACAGCTACTTGTTCACTAGGATACAAAGAACTAAAAAAAAAACTGTTCTCTGTCCTTAAAATTGTGTGTGTGTGTGTGTGTGTGTGTGTGTGTGTGTCTGTGAATAGGGTAATGGAGTAAAGGTGGCCAAAGAGTTCAGAAGTAGGTGTTGGCTTTCTTGGAACTGGCATTACAGGTGGTTGTTACTCAACCTAAGGTAGGAAATGAACTATGTCCTGTGAAGAACCACCAGGTCCTCTTGACTGCTGTGCTCTCTCTGCTGCCCCCAACGGTGTGCCTAATGTAACTGATAAACACTTGCTTCCTAAAATAAATGGTTACACAACTCTGTGTGGAAAAACAAACAAGTAAAACCCCAAACTAGAAAGGATGTTTGCAGAAGGCAACATTTATGAACATTTTGTAAAATTAAACTACTCACATGTGTGCCCTGAGAAACCACAGGTGGTAAAACAAAACATGCTGAAATGTTACACCGCGGAGGGAGAAGAGGTGGGTTGATACAAATGAAGTCAGAGTTGTAACATCTGAGCGCTTCCTCTCTTTCTCTGTTCATTCCTTTCCCTGTCCCTCATCTTTTTTTCCTTCTTCCAGCTTGCCTTTCCTTTCTATTTTCTCATATTTCTCTACTTCCTCTTCGCTTTGATAATCTTTCCAGCCATTGTTCCTTTGAAGAAAATGAAAGCAATTAGAGACACTTGCTGACACATTTTAATCTCTTTATTACCCTCAAATTTGATGTCCTCATATTAACAGAAAAATCCTTATATAATACCTACTTACTCTCTCATGTTAGATGTCATTTCTGACCTGGGCAGGGTTAACTTCTTGTATTCTATCTCAGAATAGCCATAACAAATGGAAATCAAATTTAAGCTCTCTCTTACATGGATTTATACTGACTGACATTTAGTAATAGCACTGATGCCTATGTTCTGAAATATATCTTATCACTCAAAAATTCTATTTCCTTAACTGCATGCAGGTGTTTGCCATGGATATGCCTTCCTTATTTTTCTCATCACAGTTTGCAATTACGCATGTTTGTGTTTGACTGTTTTGTTTTCTGGTGTGACTGCTGCTTGAGTAGACGGCAACTATCACAAGGCAAATGGCCTCACAATAAATCATTTGCCAATGTCTACCCAGTGTCTGCCTTAGAACTGATGTGCAAGCTTAATAGAATTAACAGGAACTTAAGGAAATTTTGAAAGCCATGATTTCTCAGAAGACAGAAACAGACTGGTGTGTTGCCTGCATTAAAGAAAATTACGCCAATGTTTTTGGAAAACAAATTTATGGTAAAGATTCATATTTATCACTCTGATTAAATTTCTTACTAAAAATCATATTGAGTACATTGGTTAAATAAACAAACACAGATTACTGGCATTTGGATAATCTCCAAGGCCCAAAATTTGCTTGAATCATGCCTACATTAATGTCATCCTGAGACCTCAAACTGAATGTTGTAAATTTATATAAGATGTAACATGCAGGGTCAAATAGGAGAGGAGGAGCACATCCCTTATCAGTGGACTAGGGGAGGGGCATAAGGAGAGAAGAGGGAGAGAGGGTGGAATTGGGTGGAGACGAGGGAGGAGGCCACAGCCTGAATAAAAATAGAATAATTTGTAATAAATGATAATAATAAAAAATGTAACATTCAAGATAATTAGCCAAAATACTTGGCTTAAAAATATCAATAATATTATGATAAATGAAAGATTTTAAAATAATCAGAATTTATCATTCATATAAATGGAAAATATTTCTGAAGGGAGTAATCATGAATAATGCCCTCTTTGTAAGTAATTTCCTGAAGTTTACAGTAAAATTTTCTACAAATAAATTATTTCCAATGGGAGTTCCAAAAGGAGACCAACAAGAGCCAAACAAAACAACAACAAAACAAACAAACAAATGAAAAAACCCTGAGTCCTGGGGCCCTGCAGCAACTGATATCCCAGCAAAGAACAATGCACAGAGAGGACCTAAAACCCCAGCTCAGATGTAGCCCATAGACTCAGTTTCCAAGTGGGGTCCCTAGTTAGGGCAGCAGGGGCTTTCTCTGGCATGAACTCAGTGGCAGGCTTTCTGATCACCTCTGTCTGAGGAGGGAGCAGCCTTGCCAAACCACAGAGGAAGACAATGCAACCAGTCCTGATGAGACCTGATAGGCTAGGGTCAGATGGAAGGGGAGGAGGACCTCCCTATCAGTGAACTGGGAAGGGGCATGGGAGGAGGTGAGGGAGGGAGGAAGGGCAAGTTTGGGAGGTAATGAGGGAGAGGACCACAGCTGGGATATAAACTGAATAAATTGTAATAAATGATAATAATAAAAAGAAATTATTTCCTTTTGTAAAAAAAAATGTAAATGCTACATTTACTGCTGCAATTAGTAGAAGCTTGTATGCCAAGGAGGCACAGTGGGCACTTTACACACCTGCCATGGTGGGCCATTACTGTTGGGTCATAAGAAAAACTATGTATAATCAGAGGGGGGAAAAGCTGTGACCATGTGCTCTGCTCCTGTGCTGGGTTTTGCTCTGCTTTGAAGGCCCGGATCTAGTTTTAAAGCAGCCCTTGTTGCCTTTGCCTTTCTAGCCTGTCCATTCACAAGAATTGTATGAGATTTCTGAAATGAATTGAAAGCACTTCTGCTTCCTGCCCCATCTTCAGAATTAACTGATCTTTCAATACTTTTGAGCTCTGCTGCAGTCTATCAGTTGTAGAAACTGATGGACTGATGGAGCAAGGCTTACGTGTCAACTCGCAGTTGAAGTTATTCTTGCCCTGTGAGCCCTGCCTGGTTTCACCTTTACTTACCTATTCTTTTCACATCTTGGGCATCTCAAACTGGACATAGCATCTTATTTGCTGTTTAGCTAATTAATGAGATAATTAAAATCTTTGTCCTATGTTTTCAATAATGTATGTGTCACAACAGTTTTTGAGGTGCTCTACTATTGTATTCTATGGAATTACCTAACAGATCCTGGTGAGACATTTCAGAATGTATATCTCAAGCCAGCATGAAAGGGGAAGGGGTCATGAAATCCCATCCCCTATCTGAGTAGCTATCAGAAGTTGCTAGCTGCTGGGGATGGGAGAGTCGATTTGCTTCAGGGATGTGGCCCTTCTTCAATAGATGGTGGATGGCCTTACATCTATGCACAAATAGGAAGTATTAAATGAACTTAATGAGTTAAAAAAAAAGCAGATGAAGTTGGGAGGGGAAAGTAGTTGGGGAAAATAGAAGAATTGGAGGTGAAGGAATGGGGATAGATTTGACCGAAGCACATTGTACCCATGTATACAATTCTCAACAACAACAACATCATGTATCTCATGGGACACGTGAAACCAGGTATGTATTTCATTGATTCTCTGAGTAAAAATTCAAGCAGCAATAGATTATGGCTTTTTTGGTTCTATCATTCTTGAGCCTGGAAGCAAACCAGCAGGACACACTCCTCCATTGGTTCTTCTTTCAGGCTCTTACCTTGGGTTCCTGCCCTTGGCTTGCCTTTCTGATAGATGATAGCTGTAAGGTGAAATAAACTGCTCCCAAGTTGCCTTTAGTCAGTATTTTTATCACAGCAACAGAGAAGCAAATCTATTAAACATACTTTAAAATATATATATGTTTACTTGTTGTTTTTATGCTTTGGGATGGTTGTACCTCTGGGAGGGATATGTTAATGTGTGTGTTTGCTTTCATTTTATATCTTTAAAAATAGATGAATGAATACAGTCAGTTGTAGAAAACTCACATCAGGTGTGTTCCTTTGCTCAGTTTGTCATCTGAGATCCTCACTTATAATAATGTTTTCATATTCCATTCTTTCGTTTTCTTTCTGAGATATAAATTACTTGTTATTGTTGGTGGGATCAATTGAAACTATTTTGGGAGCTATAACTGTATAGCTATAACTGTGCAGAGCTATAACTGTATAGAGAAATAACTGTATGTATGTATCTTTATTATGCAAGACAAGGAGGTTTGTCCAAAGCTGTGGACCGAATAATACTTCCTCTCTTGATGCATTTAGACTCTTAAAATTTATTAATAAGCCTCCTGTGAATTAAAGCTGAAACCCATTATGCTGTGCAGTTACTGATGTGAGCAATGATGACTCCACTGCTGTGAACCCTCTCATGTAGTTATGGAAATGGTGCCGACTCCTGAAGAAGCATTGGTATCACACGACTTGCAAGTGCTTCTAGAAAGTTCAGAGGTCAAGGCAAGCTCAGCAGTACAGGCCTGGATTCCTCAGTCTGGAGATTGAGGCAGCTGGATCATGATTTGAAGGCTTTTCTCGACTGCAAAGTGAGTTCAGGTACAGCCTGTGAATCTTGGTAAAAGAGTCTTTTAAGGAAAAAGAAATAGAGAGAGTGGAGGTGTATAGCACTATGGCAGAAAGGCCTGATAATTTGCAGCGTGGCAAAATAAGGGGGGAAATAATCAGGTCAGTTCCAGATTGATTCCCCCAAGTCTTATGGCTCAAGTGTGTGGCTTCTTCAGTAACAAGACCTCAACTTCAAATTCTGTGAGGCAGCAATAGCGTATATTGTCTTGGGGATCCTTTGGATTCCTCTGACCAACAGTTGAAGAGAAGGTTTAGAGAAGGTTTCTCATGTCTGGTACTGGAGTGCTTTTTTTTTTTTTTTTTTTTTTTTTTAGAGATTCTATGTTTTTTTGGGGAACCATTGTCATCACAAGTGACATAGTTTCATTTAAAGTATGTATTTATGTATACACATAAACATATTTTGATTTTAGGTAAACACAAAGCAAGTCCCTACTATATATTTTCTATGTAAAGTGCTTTTAATTTTCCCAAAATCTTTGAAAATCATATTTCACGCTGAGAATTATAAAGCCAGCACATCGGCTTGCCCTGCCCTCAATTGAGTTTGTATATGTAAACTATTAATATAAATATTTCAGAGAGAGTATTACTATTTGAATTTTCTAAAGTCATGTTGAAATTTAACTGCCATTGTAGCAGTATTAAATAGTGAAATTATTGGGTGATTCGACAGTGTGAGGGTTGTGCCCCTTGGAGAGATCAGTTCTTTCTTTGGTCATGGGAATGGGCTACATAAATGAATGTCTCACTCATTACGTGTTATCTTCATTTAAATTATTTACATGAATATATTTTAGAAAGTGTCTATAGTAGTAGGTTTCCATATGCTTTTCAAAAGACCTTTAGTGTTAGTCATTCATCTCTACATTCTCTCCTTTACTGGACCTCTCGCCTACCTTCCAATTTAATACTCTTATTCTATTATTCTTTTTTAAAAATATTAATCACAGGTTATTTACTTTGTATCTCAGCTGTAGACCCCTTTCCTCATTCCCTCCCAATCCCACCCTCCCTCCCTCATCTCCTCCCTGCCCCTTTCCAAGTCCACTAACAGGGGAGGACCTCCTCCCCTTCCACATGACCCTAGCTTATCAGGTATCTTCAGGACTGGCTACAATGTCCTCTTCTGTGGCCTAGCAAGGCTGCTCCTCCCTCGGGTGGGGCAGAGAGAGGGGACAAAGAGCTAGCCATTGAGTTCATGTCAGAAACAGTCCCTGTTCCCCTTACTAGAGAACCCACTTGGATACTGAGCTACCATGGGCTATATCCGGTCAAGGGTTTTAGGTTATATCCATACATGGTCCTTGGTTGGAGAAACAGTCTTATGAAAGACCTCTGTGCCCTGATATATTTGGTCCTTGTGGAGCTCCTGTTTTCTCCAGGTCTGACTAACTCCCCCTTCTTTCAAATGATTCCCTGCACTCTTTTTATCCTTGTATAGCACTATATCTTATCTTCCCTTTCTTTTTTAATTTTTAATTTTTTTATGGCTAAGATCAAAAACTCAAGTGACAACACATGCTGGAGAGGTTGTGGAGAAAGGAGAACCTTCCTCCATTGTTGGTGGGAATGTAAACTTGTACAACCACTCAAGAAAGGAATCTGGCGCTTCCTCAGACAACTAGGAATGGTGCTTCCTCAAGATCCAGCTATACCACTCCTAGGCATATACCCAAAAGAGGCTCAATTACACAATAAGGACATTTGCTCAACCATGTTTGTAGCAGCCTTATTTGTAATAGCCAGAAGCTGGAAACAGCCCAGATGCCCCTCAGTAGAGGAATGGATACAGAAATTGTGGTACATCTACACAATGGAATATTACTCCGCAATAAAAAACAAGGAAAACATGAAATTTGCAAGTAAATGGTGGGATCTGGAAAAGATCATCCTGAGTGAGCTATCCCAGAAGCAGAAAGACACACATGGTATATGCTCACTCATATAGACATATAATATAGGATAAACCTACTAAAATCTGTACACCTAAAGAAACTAATCAAGAGGGAGGACTCTTGCTAAAATGCTCAATCCCTATCCAGAAAGCCAAAGAGGATGGACATCAGAAGAAGGAGAAAAGAGGGAACAAGTCAGGATCCTGACACAGAGGCCTCTGAAAGGCTCTGCCCTGCAGACTATCAATGTAGATGCTGAGACTTATGGGCAACCTTTGGGCAGAGTGCAGGGAATCGTAGGAAAGAAGTGGGGAAACAATAAGATTTGGAGAGGACAGGAACTCCACAAGGAGAGCAACAGAACCAAAAAATCTGAGCACAGGGGTCTTTCCTGAGACTGATATTCCAACCAAGGACTATGCATGGAGATAACCTAAGAACCCTGCAGAGATGTAGCACATGGCAGTTCAGTATTCAAGTGGGTTCCATTGTAATAGGAACAGGGACTGCCTCTGACATGAACTGATTGGCTTGCTCTTTAATTACCTCCCCCTGAGGGGGAAGCAACATTGCCAGGCCACAGAAGAAGACAATGCAGCCACTCCTGATGAGACCTAATAGACCAGGATCAGAAGGAAGGAAAAGAAGACCTCCTCTATCAGTGAACTTGGGGAGGGGCATGCATGCAGAGGGTGGAGGAAGGGAGGGGCTGGGAAGGGAGGAGAGAGGGAACCACAGGGGGGATACAAAGTGAATAAAGTGTAATTAATAAAGAATAAATAAAAAAAGATACATGAAAAAAAATTTTTTTTTATGTTTTAATTTTATTAATTACAGTTTATTCACTTTGTATCCCAGCTGTAACCCCTTCCCTTGTTTCCTCCCAACCCCACCCTCCTTCCCTAATCTCCTCCCATGCCCCTCCCAAGTCAAGTGATAGGGGAAGTCCTCCTCCCCTTCCCTCTGATCCTAGCCTATCAGGTCTCATCAGGACTGGCTGCATCATCTTTCTCTGTGGCCTGGTAAGGCTGCTCCCCACTCAGGGAGAGGTGATCAAAAAGCTAGCCACTGAGTTGATTGATGTCAGAATCAGTCCCTGTTCCCTTTACTAGGGAACCATCTTGGAGACTGAGTTGCCATGGGCTACATCTGTGCAGGGGTTCTAGGTCATCGCTATGCATAGTCCTTGGTTGGTGAAAAAGAAAAGACCCTTGTGCCCAGATTGTTTTTGTTCTGTTGCTCTTCTTGTGGAGCTCTTGTCCCCTCCAGTTCTTCCTATCTCTCTCTTATTTCATAAGATTCCCTGCACTCTGCCAAAGTTTGGCTATGAGTCTAAACATCTGTTTTGATACCCTGCTGGGTAGAGTCTGAGATTTCACCTTACACCCATCAGAATGGCTAAGATCAAAACCTCAAGTGACAACACATGCTGGAGAGGATGTGGACAAAGCGGAACTCTCCTCCATTGCTGGTGGGAATGTAAACTTGTATAACCATTTTGGAAATCAATCTGGAGCTTTCTCAACAATTAGGAATAGTGCTTCCTCAAAATCCAGCCATACCACTCTTAGGCATATATCCAAAAGATGTTCAAGTACACAACAAGGACATTTGCCCAGGCATGTTCATAGCAGCTTTATTTGTAATAGCCAGAATCTGGAAACAACCCAGATGTCCCTCAACTGAGGAATGGATATAGAAATTGTGGTACATTTACACAATGGAATACTACTCTGCAATTAAAACCAAGGAAATTATGAAATTTCCAGGCAAATGGTGGGATCTAGAAAAGATCATCCCGAGTGAGGTATCCCAGAAGTAGAAAGACACACACATGGTATATACTCACTAGGCCTATCCTATGGGTACTAGACCCGTAGGATAAATATACTAAAATCTGTACACCTAAAGAAGCCAAGCAAGCAGGAAGACCCTGGGTAAGATGATCAATCCTCTCTCAGTAAGGCAAACAGGACAGATATCAGAAGAGGGAGAAAACAGGTAACAGGATAGGAGCCTACCACAGAGGACCTCTGAAAGACAATCTTCACTCTCTTGAGAAGTCTCCTTCCTTTTGGTCACTTGCTAGCTACCCACATCTGTGGGCATTATAAATAAAACACGTGAGTTCTACAGGGAAAACCCACTGCTATTGTTCTGCTAAATGAACACAACAATAAAATATCTCCTAATGAAGTACTGCTATTCCCGTAAACCAGAGCATTGCTCAGCTCTCATTAGAGAAGCTTCTTGCAGTAAATGGTAACTAACACAAAGAGCAAGAACTGGCCAATGTGCAGAAAGAAACCTCAGAGCAATGAGTTATAAATGGGATTTCTTCACCAAACCTCTTCCTGAAATGGTCAGGGATCTATGTAGAAGAGGAGGCAGAAAGATTGTAAGAGCCAGAGATGGTGGATGACTCCAAGGAATCTTCCAGACAAGACAGGTGTGATACACGTATGGACTCAGACACTGTTACAGCACACAGAAGACCTTCTCATGATCAAGCCAGATAAAATCCCAGCAGGGAGAAGGGAAGTAGACATAAAATCCCACCCCATAACCAAAAAGCTATTTGCACTTAATACCTACTGGTAGAGAAAAAAAAAAAAAAGTTTTATCCAATGGATTGTGACCTTGGCATATCAACTACGCTGCAGGGCAGGCAGCATGCTTAGGAGTAATTGGCCAACAGAGAAAGGATTCTTGCATATCTTCTGCACTCTTTTGCTGTTGTTTTGTTAAGGTTTCCTTTTTCAGAGAGAGGAGAAAGAAAGAGAGAGAGAAACAAGAAATTGGGTGGGTAGGGAGACGGTAGTATATATGGGAAGCTGGGGGAAGAAAAAAATATAAACAAAATATATTTAAAATTTAAAATTTAAAAATTCATTAAAAATTGTTAAGATGATAAAAACAAACACAGACACTATCAGCACATGAGCTCCTTCCTCCCTCTTTCCTTTTACATTTCTTTACTGTTATAGATGAAATTACAAAAATGCCCTCTCTAGATTATGGATTTGGGTGTTGATGTCCCCAGCTCCCAGAACCATGAACTAAGAAATTTCAGTTTTTTAGACTTCCCGAGTCTGTGGTACTCAGTAATAGCGGTACACGTGAACTAAACAATAGGCTGGTAGGATGCTCGTAGAAATTTTTCACAGATCTGGTTTTCTATAATACGGTTCAAACTCAAAGAAGCCACTGGGGAAATTTCTTAAAAAAACAGCTTTCCATACTTTTCCTGTATTGATCCCTGTTTTGAAGATATTAAGTGACAACATACAATATTGTCAGACCAGTTTCCAATAATTACTTAGAGGGGTCAAATAGTTTAAAAGTAAAGTTACTTTTTCACAACCTAATTTTTTTTAACTTTTATTAATTACACTTTATTCATTTTGTATCCCCCCATAAGCCCCTCCCCCTCCCCTCCCGGTCCCACCCTCCCCCCTTTCTGCATGCATGCCCCTCCCCAAGATTCTAGCATCTTTCGGATAGTAAGTTTCCGTTATGTCCTCACATTCTGTGGGCTCAGGGGATGGACAATCTTGGAGGGTCTTCGTTGCGGTCTGTAGACCTGGTGCCGCATCTGCATGATGAGTTTACTCATGGGACTGTATGAGTGGAAGTGTCATACCTCCAAAAGTGCCTGCCACCTACGTTATTATCAAAATCCTTCATCTCCTAGGAAGCACGAAGCATGGGACCACACTGCCTTAGGCCACCCTGACGGAGTATGGAAGACTTCTTCAGACTCCCTTACACCACCAAGAGAACAAGTAAACCAGGCCCAACCACTTCTCTACTTATCATGGTTATTAGCTGCAAAGTAGGACTTAAATGACTAATGACCAACTGATGCCTGGTGCTATTCTTGTTAATCAAAAAAATTGTAGCAACTGGTTTTCTGAACCTCCTTCTTGATATTTTTCAATCTGTTCCAACCAAGGACTATTCATGGAGATAACCTAGAACCCTGACAATGCAGTCACTTCTGATGAGAACTGATAGACTAAGATCAGAAAGAAGGAGAGGAGGACTTGGGGAGGGACATGCATGCAGAAAGGGAGGGGAGAGTGGGACCGGGAGAGGAGAAGGGGGGATTATGGGGGGATACAAAATGAATAAAATGTAATTAATAAAAGTTAAATAAAAAATTAAAAAAAACCATATGAAGAGCACTAACTGGACTCAGTGGGCTGAAACAAATAAATAAAAAAGTATCCCCCGACCCCAGAAGTCATTTCTGAATCACACATCGTAGACAATGAAAATTTGTCTTCTTACTTCAGATGGCCACTTTTTACCTTTGCTCAAGTACTATGTACCTATATCCAGTGTACCTCAACCTGCTTTTCTTTTGTGACATACTTGGGTTTTCTTATTCTTAATTTTATCTTTTAATTTGTGCGTTTGAGTGTTCTGCCTGTATGCACATCTGTGTACCAAGTGCATGCTTGAGATGGCCAGAAGGGGGTCTCACATCCCCTGGAACTGGAGTTACAGATAGGTTTGAGCTGCCATGTGGGTGATGCGAATCAAACACAGGTCCCTTGGAGGAGCAGCCAGTGCTCTTATCTATTGAGCCACCTTGCAGCCCCATACTTGGCTTTTAATTGTTCACTTACTATTCCTCTTTAACAGTTGACTGTTTATCTGATAAGCCAAGCTTGTAAAAATTGCACATGTGTTGTCTGTTCAAACACCTGCTTTTCCTTAGTGGGTATAGTTCGAATACCAAATAAGAAAAATTTTAAAGTATTCTGTGTTAAAGTGTAATCTCCCAGGAATGCTGGTCAAGGATGAAGGATGAGAGGCACAGCTGCTCACATCATTGGGTCTATTAAAGTCCGTGACATCTCTCCAGCCCCTGAGCAATCTTCATTTGTGATTAACACCACTCCAGGTTCCTCTGTAACTGTGATTCAATGAGATTGCTGTGTATTAACGGATCTTATTTCAAGGAGATAACACACTTTTTTTTTTTCTGTGTGAGCTCATTTAAAATAATAGGTTTAAAATGGCCACAAAAGTTGGCAGTAATAAAGGCTCCTGAAAATGTGCCGTTCTGTAGTTTTCTCTCAGACAGCATGGGGAATTGAAAGGGTCTCTGTGGACTGATGCTTTCTGTTCCACATCATCACAGATGATAATGAACCCTGAGGGAAGAGGCAAAGAAATCCTCTGTTGCCACTGGTGCAAGTCTCCTTGGCTCAGAAGGGATAAAAGAAAGTGATCCAGAAAAAAACAATGTGTGATGATGCTTTTTTTTTTTAAATCTGATCTTCATTAATCATTTTTCCCCTTTACACAAACAGTCTCCTAGTAAATATGTGTAAATTAAAAGAAAGTATTCAATGTACAGAAGTTGAATATAATAGCGATGTGATTAGAATGAGGCCTCAATGTAGATGGTTGCATTCATTGCCAAGTTCCATCAACTGTTGACATTAGGCAAATTACCTTTGTCTTTGTGATTCAATTTCATTCTAGGATGCAAGTGTGAGTGTGAGCTTGAATAATATCCACAAAGCAGGGGAAACATTGCCCCGAAAGGCAAGGACTCAATAAACATTTACCATTATAGATTTTGATTAACTCACTTACTGTAAGGAGCTTTTGAATCACTATTACAGTCATGGACCTAACATGTTCATGTGGATGCAAGATGCTAGGAGCAAAGAGCTAACATAAAATGTCTGTCTTTAAGGTATCAGCAATGATGCAAATGAGGAAAGTCAGAAGTGCTAGGATAAGTGTGTGTGTGTGGAGAATACTCTATTAAATGTTGTACCAGTTACACTCCCCTTCTGCCCCCCTCCAAAACTCCACCAAACTCATAGCACAAAGCAGCATCTCTAAGATTATATGGGAAGGAATATTAGCTTGATGTATTTTGATACATCTTTCTCAAGGCCTTTCATCAGTTTATAATGCTGTTGGCTGGGTCTATACTTTTATCTGAATGCTTGACTGAGAAAGGGCTTGAGCTACTGAGTTCACTTGCCTGAGTTTTCACGGAGCTCATAAAAACATCCTGAAGAATGGAGGATGTCAGTGTCTTTCTTGTACCTTCTCAGTTGTTTGTCCGAAGAATCCTGTCCACGAAACACCTCTCAGATAGCTTCATCAGAAATAGCAAGAAATGGCCAGGTAATGAGTCATTTCAAAATGTAATTTTAGTGTACCACTTTTGCTTTTTCTCCTTTTTTTTTTAAATTAAGTTGCTATTACGACTAGAGCTACTATGAACATGGTTGAGCAACTGTTCTTGTTGTATACTTGAGCATCTTTTGGATATATGTCTAGGAGTGCTATAGCTGGATCTTGAGGTACCACTATTCCCAATTTTCTGAGAAAGTGCCAGACTGATTTCCAAAGTGGTTGTACAAGGTTACATTCCCACCAGCAATGGAGGAGGGTTCCCCTATCTCCACATCCTCTACAGCATGCGTTGTCACTTGAGTTTTTGATCTTAGCCACTAGGTACAGCCATAGCAAAGGAAAAGAAATTATAAAGTGATGCAAATATGAGAAAGTGGAGATCCTTGAGATCTGTGTTAGAAGCTGCCTAACACAAGGCAGAGTGGTGAAACAGAATAAACAAGGAAGACTTTGGACATAGAACTAGCATGCTTTGGCTTATTGGAAATCTGTGGTGAAGGGTACTGTATGATAACGAAATGTGTGTAGCAGGATGACGAATAAGGATGATACAGTTAAGATCACAGGAGAGAAATTACTTTGCTTCGACGGCAGCTTCCACTAGAGTAACATGCAGACTACCCAGAGATAATGAGCTAGTAAATAGAAAGGCTCATAGATCAAACTGAAATACGTAGCTTACAGAAAGTATTAAGCTACTTTAAAATATAGTGAGAAGAAATAGAAAAGTTGTGTAGCCAATTACATCATGAGAATTTTACTCTTAAATTCTAAGGCATACTGTCTTTCTCCTCTCCCTTCATCCCTCCCTCTCACTCCCTTCCTCCCTCTCTCTCCTGTCTTCACCACTCTCCCTTTTTTTATGGAGTGTGTAAGCAGTGACTCTCGCTCTTCCAGTATCTTCTTGTAGTTTCCAACACAGTGGAACTAAAGAGCAAATTACAGCCTAGGTTCTAAAGTCAGGCACTTAATTAAAAAAAAAAATGAAAACAACAGAAGCAAACAACGAAGAGAAAAATTGAGAATATAAGCAATGTAAAGTTTTATAGGTAACCACTGCTCTCTGCTGTTGCCACATGAGACCACCCTTGACCTGTGTAAGAGCAGTTGGTTCCTACTTTTTACATGCAGTGAGGTTTGTTTTCCTCCAAATTTCATTCTCATGGAAGTCTCGTGTTCCCTATGCATAGATTCCCAAGATAAATGTACCTGGAATTTTATTTATTAAATAGCTTCTTTTTTGTTGTTGTTACTGACTGGGTACTCACCCACATGCTTTTTTAACCAATTGCTGTTTTTATACAGAGCATACAATGGCTTGCTTCACAACTTATATATGGTGTCTACTAGCTTATTCTCTTTTTAAGATTTATTTGTTTCATTTTATGTTAATGGATATTTTACCTGCCTGCATGTATATAGGCACCAAGTGCATGGATGTTGCCATGGATACTCTGAAACTGAAGTTACAAGCTATTATGAGCTGCTATGTGGGTGCTACGAGTTGAACCCAAATTCTCTATAGTCTAGAGGTACATACAGTGCTGCTAACTGCTGAGATATTTCTCTAGTCCCTTACTACCTTGTTGTTTTCATTTAGATTTTATCCAAGTATTTACTGTCTACCCATAAACCAATGCTTTCTCAGGCTTCCCTATTTTTTTAATTTTTTATTAATTACACTTTATTCATTTTGTATCCCCCCATAACCCCCTCCCTCCTCCCCTCCCAATCCTATCCTCCCTCCCCTTTCTGCATGCATGCCACTCCCCAAGTCCACTGATAGGGGAGGTTCTCCTCTCCTTTCTGATCTTAGTCTATCAGTTCTCATCAAAAGTGGCTGCATTGTTCTCTACTGTGGCCTGGTAGGGCTGCTCCCCCCTCAGGGGGAGGTGATCAAAGAGCAGGCCAATCAGATTATGTCAGAGGCAGTCCCTCTTCTCATTACTATGTAACCCACTTGGACACTGAACTGCCATGGGCTACATCTGTGCAGGGGTTCTAGGTTATTTCCACAAATAGTCCTTGGTTGGACTATTTTTTGTTCACTCCGATTACCAGGCCCAAGAGCAGGAAATGAGTTTACTCACTCCATGCTTAAGGACCAAGTTTCCGTGATAAAATACATAACTTCAAATCCATACGCTAGCATTTCCTATGGTCAATTCATGAATTTTCTTTATTCATCTTAGACAGAGTTGTATTCCATAAAGACACCTCAGAGAATCAGCATATTCTTTATTTTGATAACATTTACACCACACACTTCTTTTCAACCTACCTCCTTCCAACTGTTCATCTTCATTCCCCCAATCTTGATTCTTACTTTCATGCCATATATATGTGTGCATGTGATATGTGTGTGTCATTGTACCATATATGTGTAATTAATTTTAGGTCTTACAGAAAATCTAGCCTCCACCAATGGAAGGCTATGATATTTTTCTTTCATGTCTGTCTTAATCTTTCAGTTCTCATGATGATTTCCTTTTGTATCCACTTTCCTACCCATGACATAATTTTGCTCTTTTATTTAGAGCTAAACTCTAGTGTACATGTATTACAATTTTCTTATGTATCTGTCTGTCAAGGGATACTTAGGTTGTTAGAAATAATGCTACAAAAAGGATAGATGGGCGAGTTTCCCTGTATTGTGAAGATATAGAGCCCTGTGTGTGTAGACCCAGGAACAGTTCATAACTGATACATATTTCAGATTTACTTTTAGTTCCTTAGAGAAGCTGGATAGGACTACCCACAATGGTTGTGCTAATTTACATCCCCACCCACAGTGTTCAAGCGTTCTCTTTCCTCATGTCTTCGCCATGACTGTCTTGGAATGTCAGTGTCCCTAAATTGCATTCCCCATAGCTAAGCACACGGAACATTTTTTCTTATATTTATTGTTCTTCATCATTTGAGAACTGTTTATTTTGTTGATTTCTGGTTATTTACTGATTCAATTGTTTGCTTTTATAGTATTTGGGAATTTAAAAAAATTAGTTCTTTAAATAGTCTAGATTACTCCTAAGCCAGATATATAGCTAACAATAATTCTTCTCATTTTGTAAATTGTCTCATTATTCTACTTCTTATTTTGTTATGCAGAATCCTTTAAAACTCATGCAATCATTTTTTTTTTTCTGAGACAGGGTTTCTCTCTTTAGCCCTGGCTGTCCTGGACTTGCTTTGTAGACCACACTGGCCTCAAAATACAACAATCTGCCTGCCTCTGCCTTCCTGAGTGCTGGGATTAAAGGAATGTTCCGCCACCCTCAGCATTTTATTCAATCTTATTTGCCAATGTTTTGTTTTATTTCCTGACATGTCTCAGTCATTTTCAGAATGTCTTGTCTATACCTGTATCTCAAAGTATTTCTAACAGCTCTCTTATGTTAAAGTCTTGATTCATTTTGAAGTGGTTTTTGTGTGGGGTGAGTGATAGGTATCTAATTCCATTCTTTTACCTGATTTATCCCACTGCCCCAACATCCTTGCTGAAGAGACAGTCTTTTACCCAATGCCTATTTTGTCAAAATCCAGGTGGTTGTAGAGGTTCATTTCAGTGTCGTTTGTTCTTTTCCATTGAGTCATTTCTTTGCTCTTACACTTGTACCATTCTGGTCTTTTACTATGCTCTATGGTATAACCTGAAATCAGTTATGATAATGTATCCATTGTCTTTTTATTTAGAACTGGTTTGGACTCTCAATGTCTTTTGTACTTTCATCTGAATTTCTTTTATTTCTGTGAAGAATTTCATTCACTGAGATTTTTATGGGACTTGAATTGACTCTGAAATATTGGAGCATTTTCTTTATCTTTAAAATAGCATCTACATAGTTAACATGGTATTTTTAGACCATTTTTCACCCACTCATAGCCTAATTTTTTCTTTGCCTCAGTCACTTTACATTGATATTCAGTAAGAGATAAAGAAGCATGTCAAAATTTTATTCATAAATTAATTTGAAACTGATGATTTAACTTTGTGCTTGAGCTCAACCATAAATTAACTATGAACATAAACCTTTTTATTACTGAGAAAAGTAAAAATGCAAATTATTAAAATATGCACATCAATTTTCTGGTATATTAAGTATAACTTTTTTCTTTTGTCTCTTAAATATACCAACAGGTCTCACAAAAGACCTCATGCCCAGATATATTTGGTCCTTGTGGAGCTCCTCTCCAGGTCATATTCACTTCCCCTTCTTTCATATGATTCCCTGTACTCTGCTGAAGCTTTGGTTATGAGTCTCAGTATTTGCTTTGATAAACTTCTAGGTAGAGACTTTCAGAGGCCCTCAGTGGTAGACTCCTGTCCTGTTACTTGTTTTCTCCTATAGCCAAAAAAAAAAAAAAATGTCCATCCCATTTGTCTAAGTGATGGTTGATCATCTTACCCAGGGTCCTCTTTCTTATTTATTTTCTTTAGATGTACAGATTTCAGCATGTTTATCCTATTCAAGGACCATGTATGAATATAACCTAGAACCCCTGCTTGGATGTAGCCTATGGTAGCTCAGTGTCCAAGTGGGTACCCTAGTAAGGGGAACAGGGACTATTTCTGACATGAACTCAATGACTAGCTTTTTGACCTCTCCCTCTGCCCCACCCGAGGGAGGAGCAGCCTTGCTAGGCCACAGAGGAGGACTTTGCAGCCTGAAGATACCTGAAAAGCTAGGTTCATATGAAAAGGGACGAGGTCCTCCTCTATCAGTGGACTTGGAAAGGAGTAGGGAGAAGATGAGGGAGGGAAGGTGGGATTGGGAGGGAATGAGGGAGCAGGATACAGCTGGAATACAAAGTTAATAAACTGTAACTAATATTAAAAAATATAGCAACAGGTGTCAAAAAGGAGGCTCTTTTAACTTATCCTTCTCTTCAGCTACACGTTTCTGCCTCTAGCCAAAGTCATTCCCTTCCCATACAGACTAGTCAACATCCTAAGCCATCCCTGAAACCTGCACACATGATACCATAGAGACACCTTTTGACTACCCTGAATGTGTATGCATCTTCTTATGGGAAACATTCATTGGGAATTGATTGCCATTGCTTTTCACTTCAGTTATTTGCACAATAAAGTTAAATGGCCTCTTATATTTTCCAGGGACATGCCATTGTCCTTAGGTTAAACTTCATATTTCTTTCAAATGAAGTTTTTTCTTTTTTATAATTAATTAATAGTTAATTAATTATTACAGTTTATTCACTTTGTATCCCCACTGTAGCCCTCTCCCTCATTTCCTCCTAGTCTCACCCACCCTCCCTCTTCTCTCCCTATGCCCTTTCCTCAGTGCCCTGATAGGGGAGGAATTTCTCCTCTTTTATCTAACCCTAGCCTATAAGGTCTCATCAGGACTAGCTGCATCATCTTCCTCTGTGGCCTGGCAAGACTGTACCCCACAGGGGGAAGTAGCCACTGAGTTCATGTCAGAAACAGCCCCTGATCCCCTTACTAGGGAACCTACTTAGAAAATGGGCTGCCTATGGGCTTCCTCTGAGCAGGAGGTCTAGGTCCTCTACATGCATGGTCCTTGGTTCAAGTATTGGTGTCTGCAGAACTCCCTAGGCCCAATTTTTTTTGGCTCTGTTGTTCTACTTGTGCAGTTATTGTCCCCTTCAGATCTTTCTATCTCCCTCTTCTTTCATAAGGATTCCGGCACTCTGCCCAAAGTTTGGCTGTGAGTCTCAGTATCTCCTTCAATACTCTGGTGGGTAGAGTCTTTCAGAGGTACCCTGTGGAAGACTCCTGTCCTGTACTCCTGTCCTCTTCTTGTATTTCCAATGTATCTCCTGTTTGCCTGTCTGAATGAAGTTTCAGCCTCTTTCTTAGGGTCCTCCTTGTTGTTTAGCTTCTTGAGGAGTATAGATTTTAGTATGTCTATCATATATTATATGGCTAATATCCACTAATAAATGAGTATATACCATATATATCTTTCTCCTTCTAGGTTACCTCACTCAGAATGATCTTTTCTAGTTCCCACCATTTTCCTGCAAATGTCATGATTTCCTTGTTTTTAATTGCCGAGTAGTATTCCATTGTGTAAATGTACCACACTTTCTGTATCCATTCCTCCATTAGGGGACATCTAGGTTGTTTCCAGCTTCTGACTATTACAAATAGGGCTGCTATGAACATGGTTGAGCAAATATGCTTATTGTAGAGTTGAACATATTTTGGATATATGCCTAAGAGTGGTATAGCTGGATCTTGAGGTAGCACTATTCTTAGTTTTCTGACAAAGTGCCAGATAAAAAGTGGGGAATAGCCTTGACCTAATTGGTACAGGACACAATTTCCTGAACAGAACACCAACAATCAATACATGAGACCTCATGAAACTGAAAAGCTTCTGTAAAGCAAAGTTTTTTCCTATCTGTCTGTCTTCCTCTCCTGTCTTTCCTTGATGAGCCCCCACATCCCAACCATATCAACAAAACCCAAATTCCCAATCATGTATATGTTGTCTACAACTGCAGATTTTTGAAAAAGTGGATAGAAAATATGGAGTACACAAAATAAGTAAGCCACCAGCTTATGCAATAAAGACAAAACTTATAGAATAACAAAGCATAGATAATGAATAAATAAATTGCTTTGAAATACATGTGGAATTCATAAAGTAAACTCAATTTATATAAAAAATTATTAGCATGTGTAACATTACAAAAAAGTAAATAGAAAATATGTGTTTGGTCAAGCAGGGGCTATTACTTAAAAAAGAGAGGAATAGAAGGCCAAAGACTTGATCGCTCAGTGATAACTGTATCTCCAAATTTGACCACTGATAGGCAAAAATCAAGGTCTCCCATTCAGACCTAATATATTCTATTCAAGAAAAATAAATAAACCCCCAGTTGCTGAAGGACTAATGTCCATCATCCATGTGGTTAAATTTTTTTTTCTTTGCTCCTTTCCTTTTATATCATTGTCTAAATACCTTCCGTGAGATACTTCATTTAAAGTTCAGGGTTTGCCCACTATATTCATATAATCAATGAGCAAGTATGAAAAGAAGAGTGATGGACAGGAGCCTGTCAGAATTGTCCTCTAAGAGGTTCTACTCAGCAGCTACTCAAAACAGATGCTGAGACTCACAGCCAAACATTGGTTAATGCTTAAGAAGTCTTGGGGGAATAGTGGGAGGAAAGAGAAAAAGACGTGGAAGTGACAGGAGCATCACAAGAGAAACAACAGAGCCAACTAACCAGGGTCCAGCAGGGTTTACTGAGACTGAAGCATAAACCAAGGACCATGAACAAATGGGGCCTAGGCTCACTACAAAGATGTAGCAGATGGGTAGCTTAGGCTTAAAGTTGGTCCTCTAGTAAGGGATGTAAGGACTGCATCGGACATGGACTCACTTGCTAGTTTTTACCTCACTTTTCCCTGGAGGGACTGCCTTGGCAGGCCACAGGGAAGAGGACAAGTTCGGTCTGATGCATTTTGATGAGATGGGGTGGATGGGAAAGGGGGTATAAGCATGGTGATTTTACCTCATGGAGAGGGTGAGCCTCCAAAGTCTGGGCTCTACTGTCCAATGGTTCAGTCTGATACTGCTTACAAATAATATTGTTTTATACTTTCTGATTATTGTACATGTTTACAACTTATGATCCCTCTTCATTATTCTATTACGGTTTGATTTTGCCATTGGGAACATTCTCACTTGTGAATACCTTTTTTTTTTAAATTAGGAAATTCTTTTGTGCTTAAGAAGTCAAATCTGTAGGGTATTTAAGGTCAAAGAACTAATGAGAGTCAAGAAGAAATACCAAGTTTTGTTGCCCTTTAGCTACAGTTAAAAAGTCTTTACAAGATTTCCTTGTTTTTAAATGTACCATAATATCTTTATCTATTCTTCAGGGAGGGAGATCTAGGTTGTTTACAGATTCTGGCTATTATGAATAAAGCTACTATGAACATAAATGAGCAAATGTCCTTGTTGTATGGTGGAGCTTCTTTTGGGTATCTGCCCA
Source organism: Psammomys obesus (assembly GCF_907164565.1). NCBI lineage: Eukaryota > Metazoa > Chordata > Mammalia > Rodentia > Muridae > Psammomys > Psammomys obesus. Next base: position 14,546,923 of record NW_026596117.1, read on the forward strand.
GGAGAGGTATAGCTGGGTCTTGATATAGCGTTATTCCCAATTTTCTGAGAAAACACCAGGTTGATTTCCAAAGTTGTTGCTCAGCTATTAAAAAACAAGAAAATCATGAGATTTTTCAAGCAAATGGATTGAACTAGAAAATATCATCCTGAGTGAGGTGACCCAGAATCAGAAAGACATGCATGGTATATACTAACAGGCAGATATTAGCCATGTAATTCAGGATAACCACACTAAAATCCACAGACCTAAAGAAACTAAGTATCAAGGAGGACCCTAAGGAGGATGCTCAATTCTCATTCAGAATGGCAAATAAAATAGACACCAGAAGTGGCTGAAGAGAAGAAACAGGATAGAAGCCTACTGTAGATGTCCCTTGAAAGACTCCACCCAGTAGGAGATCGAAGCAGATGCTGAGAGTCAGCCAAACTTTGGGCAGAGCGCAGTGAATCTTGCAGAAGAGTGCAAAGATATAAGGACCTTGAGGGGATAAGAACTCCACAAAGAGGCCAACAAAGCTAACAAATCTGGGCCGAGGGGTCCCTGCAGAAACTGATGTACCAACCAAAGATCTTGCATGGGCTTGACTTAGACACCCCCTGCTCAGATGTAGCCAATAGGCAGCTCAGTTTCCCTGTGGGTTCCTTAGTAAGGAGAACAAGAGCTGTCTCTGACATGGACTCTGCTGCCTGCTCTTTGATTACTTCCCTCTGATGGGGCAGCCTTGCCAAACCACACAGGAAGAGGATGCAGGCAGTCCTGATGATTCTTGATAGGCTGGGGTCAGATGGTAAGAGAGAAGAACTCCCCTTTTCTGAGGAACAAGGGATGAGGATGGGGGGAGGAAGAGGAAAGTAGGATACAAAGGAGGGGGGCTACAATCAAGATATAAAGTGAATAAATTATAAAAAATGAATTTATGCAAAAAGTCCTTACAAGGCAATGTAGTATGAAAATTACTTTAGGATTGCTCACGGAGGGAGGGCAACACCAGCCCACTTGCAAAAATTTCAATCCAAAATTTACCCTGCCTACAAGATGTGAAGGGACAAAAATAAAGCAGAGATTGAAAGAATGTCCAACCAATGAGTTATCCAACCTGAACTCACTCCATAGGAGACAACCAACTCCTGACATGATTAATGATACTCTACTATGCTTTCAGACAGGAGCCTATCATAGCTGTCCTCTGAGTGGCTCCACCCAGCAGCTAATGGGGACAGATGCAGAGACCCACAACCAAACATTGGGTGGAGTGCAGGGAGTCTTGTGAAAGAGTGGGGGGAAGGAAAGAAGGACCCAGAGGGGAAAGGATCTCCACAAGAAGACCAACAGAGCCAACTAACCAGGGCCTGAGAGGGGTGTGTGTGGAGACTAAAGCACCAACCAAAGACCATGAATGGACTGGACCTAGGCCCCCCGCACAGACCTCATATGGGTCCCTTAGAAAGAGGAATGGAGGCTGACTCTGACATCAACTCTGTTGCCTGTTTTTCGAGCCCCTGGAGGGGCTACCTCACCAGGCCACAGGGAAAGAGGATGCACTCAGTCTTGATGTGGCTTGATATGATGGAGTGAGTGGGTAGGGAGACTCCACTTATCTGAGGAGTAAGGGAGAAGGATAGAGAAAACATGGAGGGAGGGTAGGACCGAGAGGAGAGGAGGGAGGAGACTATGACTGGGATATAAAATGAGTAAATAAAAAGAAAATCAACATTAACACTGGATAAAAATGAATATCAATAACTCAGAAACACATGGCATTAAAAGCTCTGTAGAGAAAGGAGTAATTTCCCATGTGGAAGAAAGGAAGTAAAATTTACAATTGCTTTTTCCTATGAAGCAGAGTATAGGGGACAAGTGCAAATTTTGTTGGAAATGATTAGATAAATGTTTAGGGTGAAAAACCCTCCTAAACTGAAGTATATAAGGCAGGGGCAGAAGCTTTGTGTTTCTCTTTTAATTGGCAGAGAGTCATGTGGGCCTCCTTGTCTTGCTTGCAGAATGCCTACGGTTGACAGCTAAAGCCATGTTGGAAAGCATCCATGAGTCCCAGTCTAATATTCAGATCTCAGCAAAGTAGCCAAATCATATCATAGGACAGAAGCAAAACCAAAGTAATCTCACTGATCAACCCTGTCCTGAAAGAATAATCATTTCTGTCTTTCATTGACATCTTCAGATCTGTGAGAGAAGCCTGCTTCAGTAATGAATCTATGGCTGGCTGATCGAAATTTTCCAAAAACAAATTGTTCTCACAATTTATCAAACTTTACACTTTATAGGTTTGAGAAAGTGTCCCCAGATATAAGCTGGCAGAAGACATGTGACTTAGGGATCTGGGACCAGACTGATGTCAGGAAGAGTACAAGTTGCACCGATGGCCTTTAGAAAGTGCAGAAAAACTGGCTTTCTCCGGACATCTCCAGAAAGAATCAAGACTGGACAAAAATTTTTGTTAGATTGTTGATGTCTGGATTATATAAATGTGTGCTGTTTTTATATCAATATGCTTTTGGGAATTTGACTGCAATGATAAAATACTCATGTGTGTATATGTGGAAACTGATGGGGTAAATGGCAGAATATGTGAAATGGAGGAAGACTGTGATGAAGAAGGCTTTAGAGAATGTAACCAGGGGAGTGAATGCAGGAACCAACTGGCATAAAGCTGAGCAAAGAGAATATACTTATGAAAGCAACATTATCATCTAAGTTTATTCTCTTTTACTCTTATCTGTGAAGGCTAACAAAAGTGAAGACATAGTTATTATTACCCTTTAAGTTTTTCTTAATTATTTTTTATTTATTCCAATGTGGAGAAAGCAATTAATTATACCATAATTTTTATGACAATTAATATGAGCACAAAATCAATTTAAAAGTCATTATGATCCCAACGGTAGCCCCTTCCCTCCATTCCCTTCCAACCCTATCCTTCCTTCCACTTCTCCTCCCATGCCCCTCTATAAGTCCATTGATAGGGGAAGTCCTGCTCCCCTTTAAACTGAACCTAGCCTATCAGGTCTTATCAAGACTGGCTGCATTGTCTTCCTCTGTGGCCTGGTAAGGCTGTTCCCACTCTTGGGGAGGTGATCAAAGAACCAGCCACTGAGTTCATGTCGGAGACAGTCCCTGTTCCCATTACTGGGGAACCCACTTGGACACTGAACTGCCACGGGCTACATCTGTGCAGGCGTCCTAGGTTATCTCCATGCATGGTTTTTGTTTGGAGTATCAGTTTCATAAAAAAACCCTGTACCCAGATTTCTTGGTACTGTTGTTCTCCTTGTGGAGCTCCTGTCTCCTCCAGGTCTTTCTATCTCCCTCTTCTTTCATAAGATTCCCTGTACTCTGCCCAAAATTTGGCTATGAGTCTCAGAATGAGGGAGGGGCTACAGCTGGGATACAAAGTGAACATACTGTAATTAATATAAAAAAAAGAAAATCTTATTCCCGAATTGGATACAATGTCTGCAAAGTATAAAAGTGAACTGAATAGAGAGCAAGCCTACTATCTCAATTAAAAAAAAAAAAAAAACAACCAATAAAGGTGTCAATTTCTTAAAAGTGAAAAAAGAAAGTCATTATGAAATTATGTTTAGCTTCCTGCTTCTCACTTCAGTATCATGTGATATGCTTTGGCCACCAGGACAATATGTCTATGGTTATATCTTTGATTAAAGCTAATCTGCAGATAAGCAGGTAAGGTGGCATATTCATAGCTTTTTGGGGTTAGACATGTATATTTTGGGAACAATAAATGACATTCCAACCATCTGGGTTTACAACAGGATACTGTCTCTTTTGCCCCCTCTGGATTCAACAATTTTCTGTTTTTGTGTAGTGCTGAGATGTTGGTAATGAATCTAAGGCCTTGTATATAGAAGGCTAGACAAGAACTCTGTATAGTTATATATTCCCCATGGTTCTCATACCCCTTTCTCTTCTCACAAATTATTTTCATGAAAAAAAATCTAGAATAATTGCAACCATCATGATACTTAACTCCTAAATACTTTGATATATATTCTAGACCAGGGCTATTTTATTCAAGAAATGACCACATCATTATAATAGTAAAGACATTTAACCTTTTCTGCAATTAACTTTTTTGTTTTGATTTCCAATTTTTTTTTTTTTTTACAGATTGGTAAATATATGATTGATAGATAGATAGATAGATAGATAGATAGATAGATAGATAGATAGATAGATAGAGAGATAGATAGAGAGATAGATGAGATGAGATGAAATTTGGTGGGTAGTGGGTAAGGAAGTGGGGAAAATTTAATTTTTGAGATGTTTCATCCAGTACAAATTGTACCTAGTTATATCTGAATGTCTTTGATAATTTTCTGTTGTTATTTTTAGAAAAATCAGGTAATTGAATCAAGGACCAGACATCATATTTCATTGCCAAGACTTTAAGTCCTGTTTAGCTTTTCTTTTGTATCATACTTGTTACTCATGATGTTGACATAGCTGAAGAGTTCAGGTAAGCTGTGTTACACAATGTCTCACAGTCTGTATATTTTGAGATTAAATCAGTTTTCAAGCTTCGGATAATACCACCACTTCGTGATCATGGTATCTCCCCTGCCAGGTAGAGAAGCACTTAAAGAAATGCTTAACCTCATTAGCCATTAGGGAAACGCAAATCAAAACAACCCTGAGATTTCACCTTACACCCATCAGAATGGCCAAGATGAAAAACTCAAGGGACAACACATGCTGGAGAGGTTGTGGAGAAAGGGGAACCCTTCTCCACTGCTGGTGGGAATGTAAACTTGTACAACCACTCTGGAAATCAATCTGGCGCTTTCTCAGATAACTAGGAATAGCGCTTCCTCAAGATCCAGTCATACCACTCCTAGGCATATACCCAAAAGAGGCGCAAGTACACAAAAAGGACATTTGCTCAACCATGTTTGTAGCAGCTTTATTTGTAATAGCCAGAAGCTGGAAACAACCCAGATGCCCCTCAACTGAAGAATGGATGCAGAAACTGTGGTACATCTATACAATGGAGTATTACTCAGCAATGAAAAAATAAGGAAATCATGAAATTTGCAGGTAAATGGTGGGACCTGGAAAGGATCATCCTGAGTGAGTTGTCTCAGAAGCAAAAAGACACGCATGGTATATACTCACTCATATAAACATACAACATAGAATAAACCCACTAAAATCTGTACATCTAAACAAACTAAGCAAAAGAGAGGACCCTAACTAAAATGTTCAATCCTCATCCTGAAAGGCAAAGAGGATGGACATCAGAAGAAAAAGAAAATAGGAAACAACCTCGGAACCTGCTACAGAGGGCCTCTGAAAGCCAGAAGAAAACAGGAAACAACCTTGAAACCTGCCACAGAGGGCCTCTGAAAGCTTCTGCAGTATAGACTGTCAAAGCAGATGCTGAGCCTGATGGCCAACTGATGGGCAGAGTGAATAGAATTTTATGTAAGAAGTGGGAAATAGTAAGAGCTGGAGGGAACGGGAACTCCACAAGGAGAGCAACAGAACAAGATAATTTGAACCCAGGGAACTTCCCAGAGACTCATACTCCAACCAAGGACTATTCGTGGAGATGACCTGGAACCCCTGCACAGGTGTAGCCCATGGCAGTTCAGTGTCCCAGTGGTTTACATAGTAATGGGAAGAGGGACTGCCTCTGACATAATCTGATTGGCCTGCTCGTTGATCACTTCCCCCTGAGGGGGAGCAGCCTTACCAGGCCACAGTAGAGGACAATGCAGCCACCTTTGATGGGAACTGATAGACTAAGATCAGAAAGGAGAGGAGAACCTCCCCTATCAGTGGACTTGGGGAGTGGCATGCATGCAGAAAGGGGAGGAAGGGTGGGATCGACAGGGGAGGAGGGAGGGGCTTATGGGGGGATACAAAATGAATAAAGTGTAATTAATAAAAAATTTAAAAAAAAGGAGTTCAACATAGACGTTAGGTGAGACAAAATTAATATAAATTAGGGACAAAATTCAGCTCACAACACCAGTCTAATAAATCATTTCACTTGAAACTTTAAAAAAAAAATACCACCACTTCAAAGCGTCACATACTTTCTCTGATAGCTCAAATAAAGAGATAATTAGTACTGCTTTGCATAATTTCCTCTGATGAAGTAAGATGACTTGGTTAAGGCAAAGCTGACTTTCTTCTTTATATCGGCTATGGGACTGCTAATGCATTACTTCTTTGTGTAGTTTCTGTTCTCGGCATCCTTCTGCCATGGATGTTGCTTCGTGGCTCACACAAACCTGGTTCCAACCTCTCTCCATGACTACATAGGTGACTGTGATTCATCTGAGACTGCTATCCTTCTAGGAAGGATAAAAAGCACTGTTGACATTGCTGCCATCTCTTTTTCTTTCTCTTCCTACTCAATTGAATTACTTTTTATCTGGTCATAACATCTAACTCGTTTCCTTATAAATGAGCAAATTAATAAAAATTTTTATGTGTGTACCAGGATGTATACAATTTTTAATGAGCTTACTGCCTAAGAATTGTAAAGAGTCTGGTTTCCTTATCGTGTGGTTCAATGCTGGTTAGTGTTTTATGTTTATGTTTATGTTTATCGAATGCACACTCCAGTCAAAAATCATCCAGTGTTCTACCAGCATTATTAGGTGTCTCAAGTTTTCACAATACTGAACTCGCTGTCCGGAGCTCAGGCTCACCCATTTTTTTCACAGTTACCCGAGCAGGTTTTATTTTTATTCTTAAACTGGGGCTACATAACTTATAGGGTATATTTGTGATTGTTCAAACAATAGACTTAAAAGATGAGAGATATGTAAACAGCAGTTAGAATATATGTTATATAAGACATATACATTACACTTACACATTTGAGTGTGTGCTAGGTAGGACATAGGAGGGGTTCATTAACTTCCAGAAGGGAAGCAGACCATATTGGTGGGAACAGGAGAACACTAGAACATTTTAAGGGAGATGGATGAGATTGCTGACTTGGATCCTGGTACTTGAGTTGTGAGAGAAGGGAGTAAGGTATCACAGAAGTCCTAAACCCACAAGAGACAGGCTGCTACAATCTGGAGGAGCTCCTTATAGTTAAAATATGAGAACTCAGAAGCATTTAGATATAGAGTGGGGAGGAGGTTAATGGCTTTTCATGTTCTAGAAAGAAAGGCATCTGAATTTGCAACTGCTCATAACAGAAAAGCTAAGTAGGTGTTTTGTCAAGCAATATTTACCTTTACTAGTTCCAATACACTTTTCTGTGGCTTGTGGTCTGTTTTTAAAATGCTGTCACTGCCTAATAAATTGATTCCATTAATTGGTATAGCTTAGATATTGACTGTTTCTAAAAGGCCTGTGGGTAGAAAGCTTTATCTCCAGTGGGTAGTGACTTGGGGAGGGCACTTAAAAGGTGGTACTTATGGAAAGGAATTGGGTGGTTGGGGGAGTTCCCTTGCAGAGGCTGTGAGAGCTGAGCCCTTCTCCACTCTTACTTCTTGGGGGCCATGGGATCAATATTCCTTTTGGCATTAGACTATGTCACCAGAAGCCTAAAGCAACAGGATCAAATAATCATGGACTGAAATTTCTGAAATATTACAAAATAAACTTGTCTCTTATATAACTGGTTTTCTGAGGTTTTTTTTTTTTTTTTTTTTTTACTGTAACAGAAAGCTGACTAAACTGACAAGTTCACTCATAAGCTGCTGTAATTTAAATGCATATTTTGTTTGCTCACTGAGCTAAGGCATTTTAACCTTATTAGAGAAAGATTTAAGCACAAAGTGACCTGGTATTCAAATATTCAACATAACGTTGGTAGAGTGAATGATCACTGCGTTCATCTATGTATGCATCTGTGCATTTCTGAGAAAGAAGGTAAAATAAAAGATGGTTTATGTTCAGATCACACTTTTATTTGCTTTTCCAAGTACCTCAGAAGGTAGGATACAATACAGGCAATGAAAATAAGCAAATAGCACCCAGCACCTCGGCTGCAGGAATCCAAGTACAGCCTGTGCTTGCTGACCCCCACAGGCTATCCTCAATAAGCAGTAAGACTGTTCATCTAAGTCACGAATTATCACCATAGCTACTGTTTCCATAGAAACAGGGCAACTGATGAAGCTCTTGGCTATAAAATCCATGATGAAATATCTAGTAGCCAGATGGTCTGGCAACTGAAATTGTCATGCTTTTGTGAGCATTTATCATGAATTGGCATCACAGGAGAAAAGAGATCCCTTCCAGTGAGAATGGAACAGGGATGGAGACGTGACATCAGCAGGTGTCTGTTAGTAATTGGTACCAAGGGGCAGGCGAAAGGCTGAAACCCAGCCTGGGTGCTCCACCCAGTACAATAATTCTCGGTTTGCTTTTGTGCTTGCTGTTTGCATTGCCTTATCACCCTCTGAGCATAGCATTGTGCAAGAATCCCTTTGCACCCCACAGTGTCTAAGAACAAATGGAATGACAAAAAAAAAAAAAACCTTTCAAATTCCTCTTCAAAATAATGAATTTCACATATTTGTCTGCAAGTAGAAAATGTTAGCTGGCAAGAGACAGAAACACAAGCATTTTTATTCGCTGGCACACGCATCAGCAATTTCTGTATTTTATTAAAGCCATTGCTACTGGGCCAAATACCCACTGAACAATTCTATTGGAACAAAGGTCACATTCTATGACATTAAAGCAGTAGTACAACTTATGGTTATTAAATGCTTCCTAGGTGCTAAGTACTTAATATATTGAGAACCGTATGAGGTCTGTGGTCATGTCCTCATTTTGCAAGTAAAGGAATTGGGGTAGAGAGTTCTTTAGCTGAGTTAAAGTCATAGCTAATAATCTGAATGTCGGTAGAATTCAGAGCCTGTGACTTAGTAGTTCAACAACTTTAACAGCTGCTTTTGGAATATAAGGCATTATGATGCAGGGGATTTAAGTTGGGCTTCTTAGGTTTTTGTCATCATAGATCTTTCTCATACTCAATGAAACCTATGAGTATTTACTCAGAAAAATCAATAGGTACAAACTATTGAATAAAAGATTCAAATGGAAAATGATTTATAGAAGTGTCGTTAGCAAAATTTTAATAACATAATAGTTATATATGTTCTTATAATGCATTAAATAAGATCACACAAGAGGTCTATTTACCATAATTTTAAAGTAGTTATAGAGTAGGTGGTGTCTTGAATCAGCTACAATAATTGTAATTATGTATAACACGTTATTTTCATGCCTTTTGTTTAGTCATAAGTATTGATATTCTCATTGAGGTCAGTTTTTTAATATTAATCACAGAAATAATGTATTTATAACAAAATTCAGTGAAAGTGATAGTATGAATCTTCTACACTGAAGTTCAATGAAAACCATAAACTCTTTTGAGGTCCATGGATATTAGGTTAATTATGCTGGGTTAATAGTGGTTCTTCCCACGTTTCTGTTTCAGTAGCTTGCAGAGTACCTCCCTGCACCAGAGAGACTAGAACATAGGGGTGTAGGTTCTGTGCAGGCACCAGCTCAACCTCTTCTCATTCAATGAGCTGTGTGGATGCTGTCCTCAGGAATGGGTCCTCACTGTCAGTTTGCAGAAAGAGAAAAATCTTTGTCCTAGGTTCAGACTGGATTGTTTTGGGATCTCCATGGGATCCACTCAGCCACAGCTCAACTCACCACAATCCAGCCCCGCCACAGAGAGCCTTGCCTGACTACAAGAGGCGGCCAGTTTAGATTCCACATCCATCATTACCAAAAGTCCTCACTGAGATTACTCTCAAAAGCTCCAGAGTTTCCACTTCACTAGGTTTCCACAAATGCCCTCCAATTTCAGACGTCTCTTCCCACACTCTCTCCCTCCATCCCATTTCCTCTCACAATCCGATCCCACCCACTCTCATCTCCATCACTCCTTCCTCCCCCTTAAAATCTATGCTATTTTCCCTTCCCAGGAAGATTCATGCTTCCTCCCAGTATAGCCTTTCTCCTCGTTTAACTTCTCTGGTTCTATGGATTGTAGCTTGGCCATCATTTTCTTAATGTCTAATATCCACTTATAAGTGAGTAAATACCATATTCCCATTTCCGGGTCTGTAACCTCACTCAGGATGATTTTTTTTTTCTAATTGCATCCATTTGTCCACAAATCTCATGATGTCAGTTTTTAAAAACAGCTGAGTAATAATCCATTATGTAAATGTACCATATTTTCTTCATCCATTTTTTTTAGTAGAGCTACATCTAGTTTGTTTCCAGTTTCTGGCTAGGATAAATAAAGTTGCAATGGACATAGCTGAGCATGTGTCCTTGTGGTAGGATGGAGTGTCTTGACACCAATCCAGCCACAAAACTTTTGACCTACAAGCTGTCCTGCCTTCAAGGTGTGCTGGGACAATGGTGGGACAGAACATGTGGGACAGAACATGTTGAGTTAAATTGCTTGATTTAGGGCGGGGCAAGATGGCGGCGCCGGGAGGACTCTCATTCTGAGGAGCAGCACAGCAGGATTGGCACAGTGACCAGCAATCAGAACTCGCAGCCATAAAACACAAGTGGTTGTGTTTCTCAGGTGAGAGGATACCCCACGGTGGGGGATTCGATCAGCTTTAACTCACCTGGCTAACCCGCAGAAGAGATCCCCGTTCCGCCAGGCGCTTGGTCGCCAGCCCAGAGCTACCCGCCAGCGCGATCTGGTCACGGTCCCAGACTGAACTGTGGGCCCACAACACCATAGACTGGATTTCCCAGTCGAGAGATAACCCCACGGAGCAGGAAATAATTGGGACCGACCCCAGGTTACCCAGACATCCCCTGGAAAAGACTCGGGTTCCGCGGGTGCCCCAGGAGCCAGCCCGGACCCAGAATCGGGACAAAGGCGCCTGCCTGCACAGAGCCCTGCCTGCGCGCGTGATTCGCCGCCTCAGATAGAACTGTGGGAACCAGGGCAACAGGGCACCAGACTGAGTGTCTCTGGCAGAAGGAAACCCCCAGCGGAGGGGGTCAGCAGCTCTAACGCTTAGGACACCCAGCACCAAAACACTTCCTGGACTCACGCAGACTCTAGTGCAGGCAGAAGCGCTGTGCTCTGCCGCCATTGTTGCGTTTCCCTGGGGCACTGGGACACACAGCTGCATCCTCGGACCTGCAGGAGCCGAAGAGCCATTACAGCAGCCCTCAGATACTGTGCCAGGGATCGGCCAGTTGTCCCTGGCTGGACTGCCAAAACTGTAGGAATCCCTGATCCTTCAGGGGGGCTGCACCCACAGCGTCTGGACCAGAGCGGTCCCTACAGCCGCCATCCCAGACAGAGACACACAGCTTCTGGTCCAGAGTGAGGCACCCAGCCTCCAGACCAGAGCAGTGCCCCCAGGCGCCAACTCAACCTAGGTGCACATTCTCTAGGTCCAGAGCAGAGCAATCAGCCTTTGGCCCAGAGACTTTCTGAGTGCACCTCCCACTTTCTCAGACAGAACTGTGTGCCCCAGGATAACAGACTGAGTTTCCCTGTTGGGAGAAAACCCCACACCTAGGGAATCAGCAGGTTCTTCAAGAAGACTGTACCTGGAAATTTAGTGAGCAGCAGAACACTAAATTTATAACAAGAAACCCAGCAGTGGGGCAGCTGTCTTGAGAACTTTTATGTGTAAGAGGAGATCCCCCCTGCCTAACAAAGACCACAGCTACTACTCAGGGCTATACACCTGAGGTGAGCAGTGGCAATTCCTGAGAAACACTGGCCATACAGTGACCATAACAAAAAAGCAGAGGAGGACTCCTTCAGGAAAAATCATATTCCGGCCAAGGGGATTCTCCCTACCTCAGGACTCCAGGAAGCACAGAAACTAACAGCCAACACCTAAATCAGCCCAATGGGTAGAGGTCAACGTAAAGGCTCAACCAACAAAAGACAGAGCAATATGGCATCTCCAGAACCCAGCCATCCAGGGGCGAACAGCCCTGAACAATGCAGCATAATAGAAAATCAAGAAGATGACCTTACATCTATGTTGATGAAGAGAATAATAGAGGAAACAGATAAAATACGTAAAGAATTAGAGGAAGATAAAACCAAACAGATCATGGCTATCCGTAAAGAAATGGAGGAAGATAAAGACAAGCAAATCAGGGCCATCCGTGAAGAAATACGGGAAGATGCTACCAAACAGCTTGTGGCCTTCAGAGAAGAAATAATTAAATCACTGAAAGAAATCAAAGAGACAGATTTGAAGGAACTAAAAGAAAAAGAGGAAAATACAAGCAGACAGGTGAAGGAAGTAAACAAAACAACTCAAGACCTGAAGATAGAACTAGAAAAATTAAAGAAAACACAAATGGAGGAAATAATGGAGAAGAAGAATTTAGGGAAGAAAACAGGAACTACAGAGGTAAGCATAACCAACAGAATACAAGAAATGGAAGAAAGAATCTCAGGTGTAGAAGATACAATGGAAGAAATCGATGTATCTGTCAAAGAAAATGTTAAATCCAAAAAATTCCTGACACAGACTGTCCAAGAAATCCAAGACAATATGAAAAGACAAAACCTAAGAATAATAGGAATAGAGGAAAAAGAAGACTCCCTTCTCCAAGGCCCAGAAAATATTTTCAACAAAATCATTGAAGAAAATTTCCCCAAGTTAAAGGAGAAGCCAATAAGGATACATGAGGCCTACAGAACACCCAACAAATTTGACCAGAAAAGAAAATCCTCCCGCCACATAATCATCAAAACAGTAAGTATACAGAACAAAGAAAAAATACTAAAAGCTGCAAGGGAAAAAGGCCAAGTAACATATAACGGCAAACCTATTAGAATCACACCTGACTTTTCAACAGAAACTATGAAAGCCAGAAGGGCCTGGACAGATATCATGCAGACCCTAAGAGAACACAGATGTCAACCCAGGCTACTATACCCTGCAAAACTCTCAGTCCTCATAGACGGAGAAAACAAGATATTCAATGACAAAAACGAATTTCAACAATACCTACACACAAATCCAGCATTACAGAAGATACTGGAAGGGAAAATACAACCCAAGAAAATTAGCTTCTGTCAAGAAAACACAGGAAATAATTAACCTTACTACAGCAAAACAAAAAGCAACCAAGCACACAAACTTATGAACACAGCCAACATCAAAATCAAAGGATCTAACAGCCACTGGTCATTAATCTCTCTCAATATCAATGGACTCAACTCTCCAGTAAAAAGACACAGATTAACAGAATGGATACGTAAACAAAATCCAGCAATCTGTTGCATACAAGAAACACACCTAAGGCACAAAGATAGACATTACCTGAGGGTAAAAGGTTGGAAGATGACTTTCCAAGCAAATGGACCCAAGAAACAAGCAGGAGTAGCCATTCTACTTTCTGATAAAATAGACTTTCAACCAAAATTAATAAAAAGAGATGAGGAAGGACACTTCATACTCATCAAGGGAAAATTCCACCAGGAAGACATCACAATCCTGAACATCTATGCCCCAAATACAAGAGCACCCACATTTGTAAAAGAAACATTGATAAAATTTAAACCACATATAGATCCCCACACATTAATAGTGGGAGACTTCAACACTCCACTCTCAACAAAGGACAGGTCAACAAAACAGAAATTAAACAAAGAAACAATATCTCTGACAGAGGTCATGAATCAAATGGACCTCACAGACATCTACAGAACTTTACACCCAAACACAAAAGAATTTACCTTCTTCTCAGCACCTCATGGAACCTTCTCCAAAATAGACCATATAGTTGGTCACAAAGCAAGCCTCAACAGATACAAGAAGACTGAAATAATCCCTTGTATCCTTTCTGATCACCATGGAATAAAGCTGGACTTCAACAACAACAGAAAAAGCAAAAAGCCTACACACTCATGGAAACTGAACAACTTGTTACTAAATGACAGCTGGGTCAGGGAAGAAATAAAGAAAGAAATTAAAGCCTTTCTAGAACTCAATGAAAATGAAGACACAACATACCCTAACTTGTGGGACACAATGAAAGCAGTGCTAAGAGGAAAGTTCATAGCACTAAGTGCCTTCAAGAAGAAATTCGAGACAGCTCATTCAAGCAACTTAATGGCCCACTTAAAAATCCTAGAAAAAGAAGAAGCAGACACACCAAAAAGGAGTAGACGGCTGGAAATAATCAAACTCAGGGCTGAAATCAATCAATTAGAAACAAATAAAACAATTCAAAGAATCAATGAAACCAAGAGCTGGTTCTTTGAGAAAATCAACAAGATCGACAAACCCTTAGCCAAGCTAACTAAAAGGCAGAGAGACAGCACCCAAATCAACAAAATCAGAAATGAAAGGGGGGACATAACTACAGACACTGAGGAAATCCAAACAATCATTAGGACTTACTTCAAAAGTCTATATGCCACAAAATTTGAAAATCTAAATGAAATGGACAATTTTCTTGATCGATTTGACTCACCAAAGCTGAATCAGGACCAGGTAAATCAACTAAATAGTCCTATATCCCCCAAAGAAATAGAAGCAGTCATCAAAAGTCTCCCATCCAAAAAAAAGCCCAGGACCAGATGGCTTCAGCGCAGAATTCTACCAGACCTTCAAAGAAGAGCTAACTCCAATTCTCTTCAAACTATTCCACAAAATAGAAACAGAAGGAACATTACCAAACTCATTCTATGAAGCCACAATCACCTTGGTACCTAAACCTCACAAAGATTCAATAAAGAAAGAAAATTTCAGGCCAATCTCCCTTATGAACATTGATGCAAAAATACTTAACAAAATACTTGCAAACCGGATCCAAGAACACATCAAAGATATTATCCACTATAACCAAGTAGGCTTCATCCCAGGTATGCAGGGGTGGTTCAATATACGGAAATCCATTAATGTGATCCACCATATTAACAAACTGAAAGAAAAAAACCACATGATAATCTCCCTAGATGCTGAAAAAGCATTTGACAAAATCCAACATCCATTCATGTTTAAAGTCTTGGAGAGATCAGGGATACAAGGCACATATCTAAACATCGTAAAGGCGATATACAGCAAGCCTATAGCCAACATCAAACTGAACGGAGAGAAACTTAAAGCAATCCCACTGAAATCAGGGACAAGACAAGGCTGCCCACTGTCTCCCTATCTCTTCAACATAGTGCTGGAAGTCCTTGCTAGAGCAATAAGACAGTCGAAGGAGATCAAGGGGATACAGATGGGAAAGGAAGAAGTCAAATTATCACTATTTGCAGATGATATGATAGTATATATGAGTGACCCCAAAAACTCTACCAGGGAACTCCTACAGCTGATAAACACCTTCAGCAAAGTGGCCGGATATAAAATTATCTCAAAAAAATCAGTAGCACTCCTGTATACAAAAGACAAAAGGGCTGAGAAAGAAATTAGAGAAACAACACCATTCACAATAGCCACAAATGACATAAAGTACCTTGGCGTAACCCTAACCAAGCAAGTCAAAGACTTGTATGAAAAAAATTTCAAGTCTCTGAAGAAAGAATTAGAGGAAGATATGAGAAGATGGAAAGATCTCCCATGCTCATGGCTTGGCAGGATTAACATAATAAAAATGGCCATCTTACCAAAAGCAATCTACAGATTTAATGCAATTCCCATCAAATTGCCAACACAATTCTTTACAGACCTGGAAAGAAAAATTCTCAACTTTGTATGGAATAAGAAGAAACCGAGAATTGCTAAAACAATTCTCTACAATAAAAGATCTTCTGGAGGTATCTCCATCCCTGATCTCAAGCTGTACTATAGAGCAACAGTTATAAAAACTGCATGGTACTGGCATAGAAACAGAATGGTGTATCAATGGAATCGAACAGAAGACCCAGAAATAAACCCACACACTTACGGACACCTGATTTTTGACAAAGATGCCAAAACCATACAATGGAAAAAAGATAGCATCTTTAACAAATGGTGCTGGTCCAACTGGAGGTCTACATGTAGAAAAATGAAAATAGATCCATACCTATCACCCTGCACAAAACTGAAGTCCAAGTGGATCAAAGACCTCAACATAAAACCAGACACATTAAATCTGCTAGGAAAAATTGGGGAATACCCTAGAACTCATTGGTACAGGAGAAAACTTCCTGAACAGAACACCAACAGCACAGGCTCTAAGAGCAACAATCAATAAATGGGACCTCATGAAATTGAAAAGCTTCTGTAAAGCAAAGGACACCGTCATCAAAACAAAGCGACTGCCTACAGATTGGGAAAGAATCATCACCAACCCTCTATCTGACAGAGGACTCATATCCAATATATATAAAGAACTAAACAAGCTGAAAAGCAACAAACCAAGTAATCCACTTAAAAAGTGGGGAACAGAGCTAAAGAGAGAATTCTCTGCAGAGGAATATCGAATGGCAGAGAAGCACTTAAAGAAATGCTCAACCTCATTAGCCATTAGGGAAATGCAAATCAAAACAACCCTGAGATTTCACCTTACACCCATCAGAATGGCCAAGATGAAAACCTCAAGGGACAACACATGCTGGAGAGGTTGTGGAGAAAGGGGAACCCTTCTCCACTGCTGGTGGGAATGTAAACTGGTACAACCACTCTGGAAATCAATCTGGCACTTTCTCAGACAACTAGGAATAGCGCTTCCTCAAGATCCAGTCATACCACTCCTAGGTATATACCCAAAAGAGGCGCAAGTACACAAAAAGGACATTTGTTCAACCATGTTTGTAGCAGCTTTATTTGTAATAGCCAGAAGCTGGACACAACCCAGATGCCCCTCAACTGAAGAATGGATGCAGAAACTGTGGTACATCTATACAATGGAGTATTACTCAGCAATGAAAAATAAGGAAATCATGAAATTTGCAGGTAAATGGTGGGACCTGGAAAGGATCATCCTGAGTGAGTTGACCCAGAAGCAAAAAGACACTCACGGTATATACTCACTCATATAAACATACAATATAGAATAAACCCACTAAAAGCTGTACATCTAAACAAACTAAGCAAAAGAGAGGACCCTAACTAAAATGTTCAATCCCCATCCTGAAAGGCAAAGAGGATGGACATCAGAAGAAATTGAAAATAGGAAACAACCTAGGAACCCGCTACAGAGGGCCTCTGAAAGCCAGAAGAAAACAGCAAACAACCTTGAAACCTGCCACAGAGGGCCTCTGAAAGCTTCTGCAGTATAGACTGTCAAAGCAGATGCTGAGCCTGATGGCCAACTGATGGGCAGAGTGAATGGAATTTTATGTAAGAAGTGGGAAATAGTAAGAGCTGGAGGGAACGGGAACTCCACAAGCAGAGCAACAGAACAAGATAATTTGAACCCAGGGAACTTCCCAGAGACTCATACTCCAACCA
The DNA here is from genome assembly GCF_907164565.1 of Psammomys obesus. Lineage (NCBI taxonomy): Eukaryota > Metazoa > Chordata > Mammalia > Rodentia > Muridae > Psammomys > Psammomys obesus. The sequence continues at coordinate 14,564,301 of NW_026596117.1, forward strand.
AGGACTATTCGTGGAGATGACCTGGAACCCCTGCACAGGTGTAGCCCATGGCAGTTCAGTGTCCAAGTGGGTTCCATAGTAATGGGAAGAGGGACTGCCTCTGACATAATCTGATTGGCCTGCTCGTTGATCACTTCCCCCTGAGGGGGGAGCAGCCTTACCAGGCCACAGTAGAGGACAATGCAGCCACTTTTGATGAGAACTGATAGACTAAGATCAGAAAGAAGAGGAGAACCTCCCCTATCAGTGGACTTGGGGAGTGGCATGCATGCAGAAAGGGGAGGGAGGGTGGGATCGACAGGGGAGGAGAGAGGGGCTTATGGGGGGATACAAAATGAATAAAGTGTAATTAATAAAAAAAATAATAAAAGATTTAAAAAAAATTGCTTGATTTAACTCAAGGCTCACTTCACGAGAGAGTGCCCATGTCTGAGACTTCTTGGATGGCCAGGAACCAGAGACTGGATAGCCAAGAGATCTGGGGTAGAATCGAACATGACCGGTATGAAAAAAAAAAAATCAATGCAATGATTCCTAATGATCTTCTGCTATACTCATAGAGAGGTACCTTGTCCTGTTGTCATCAGAGAATCTTTTCCAAGGAGCAGATGGGAGAAGATGCAGAGACATTACACGGGGAGAGCCTAAATTGAAGGTCTCCACGGGACTCCTCCCCTCGGAGATAAGGGAACTCAGCAGAAGAGGGGAAGGAAAGATTGTAGAAGGCAGAGGGGATGGAGGAGGACACCAGGAGAACATGTCCACTGAATCTTCTAAACATGATGCCCGAGGACTCCTAGAGACTGAAGTGGCAAGCATAGGGCCTGAATGGGTTTACACCAGGTACTCTGCATAAGTTAGGGCTGTCTGCTTGGTGTTTTTGTTGGACTCCTAATTGTGGGAGTGGGTGTGTCTTTGACTCCTTTACCTGCTCTTGAGACTCTTTTACTTCTATTGGGCTGCCTTGTCCAGCCTCAGTGAGGGAGTTTTGCCTTATCTTACTGTCTTTTGTTTTGTTGTGTTTGGTTGCTGTCTCTTGGAGGCTTGCTCTTCTCTGAAGGGAGATGGGAGGGGGAGTGAACCTGGGAGAGAAGGGAAGTAGGAAGAACTGGGAGAAGTGAAGGGATGGGAAACTTTGGTCAGGATGTACTGTATAAAAGAAGAATATATTTTCAATTACAAAAGAGAATGATGATTTCAGACTGGGACCAAATTATCCTCCCTGCAGCCCTCTTTGTAATAGCTAGAGATTCTTTTGGTGATCATGACTTGGGAAGGATGTCTAAATACAATTAAACATTAATTGTATTAAATAAATAATTGTATTAAATAAATTAAACATTCCCTCACATGGCAAAGCATTGTTCTGCTGAACACAGCAATAGTGCCAAAGTTCAGAATCCTGACTTAAGGATTTGGATTTTGGATTTAATAGTAATCATAACATGAGTAATCTTGGTAAATATTTACCTTCTGAATCTTAGTTTCTTGATCTATGAAATGAATGAAGGATTAACAATATGAGTTTTTATTTTTTTAGGATCAAATAAAATAGTGTAAAAAGTATACAGTTGAGAAGATTGCATCATGTACATTGTTTGCAATGAATGGTTTCTTGGTCCTAGGATGACAGAGGCTCATTCCAGAAGCTATCTTTGGAGACTTAGTGAAATCTATATATTTGGAATTATAGGTACCTAACTCATACTTTTCCAGATAATTTTTACTTTTTTTGTATACTGATGTTCTATGACAGATATTAACAAGAAAGCTGCTTGACACTCAATTAACAGAACGTATAGTTCTTATTTCAACCATGTAAAGACAGGCCATCATAAGAAACCCTTTATTTACTGGCATTTAATCACTTCCGTGTGCCTGGTATCACAGGGACTCAGTGAGTTAGTGTTTACTTTTGGTTAAAGTTTGATTGAGTACAACATCTTGAGAAAAAAAATTACAAAATTTACTTACATTTCTCATATTTTGGTGATTGTCTTCTCTACAGAAGCAGTGGGATGCAGCAAATGAAAGTACCAACATACTCTCATTTCTAAGCCACCTTTGCTCCTCCTATTGCTGACAAAGAGCAGAAGTACCACTTTCTCAGCTTCATGCATATGGTAATCAGGTTGCTTTCCTTTGAACTAGATAATTGTAAGACTCACACACTATCTAAAACCTGTCCATGTATATTTATGTTCTCTAGCACGGCTACACGTGTGGGATCAGTAGACATACCACTGGTTCTGTTGGTTTAAATTAAATTCCTTAATCAATCCCCTGAGAAGTGTTATCTGGGAGTTAACTGCCAAATATGCATGAATCTTTTATGTGCCTCATTCTAGAACAGCTTCTGGGAGGCCTGCAAATGGGAATTTTGTACAACAAAAAGAAGCTGCTGCCATCAGGCTGGCTTCTGGCGGCTTCCCCATCATGGTAAACTAGTAACACAGGCTTGGCACAACAGAACAGGTTCAGTAGAGTTTTCCTGAGGGAAATCTCTTGGCATTCCTCTCTCTTAGGAGTAGCAGAAGCTAACATATACTCTTGGCTTTCACATGCCAAGACTTTATTATTATTTACTTCCCAGAAGAACCATGTGTAGTTATAACTGTCATCATCATATACTTTGTTAATCTAGGAAGCTCTTCCTTAAATAAATGGAATAATTTCCCCAAGGCCAATTAACTTTAAAGTAGCCTAAATGAGAACAGGAACTACCACTATGTTACTTCCAAATATTCTTCAATGGCCCAGGTGTTCACGACTTGGTCCTCAGGGTAATGCTGTTGGGAAAGGGGGTGAGTGGCTTCACTAAGAGGTGGCACCTAGTGGGGTGTCATTGGGTCATTACAGGTGTGAATATAAAAGATATTGTGTGACCTTTGACCTTTCTTATTTCCTCTTTGCTGGTTGTTCAAAATATGAACAATTCCTATTCATGAGTTCTTTCAGTGATGTGTTCCATTGCTCCAGGTGGAAGGTACTGGGCCATCCAGCCTTATACTAGAATCTTTAATACTCTAAGTGAAAACAAATCCCCTCCCCTCCTCTCCCCTCTCCTCCCCTCCCCTTCCTTCCCCTTCTCATTTTCTTCTTTTTCTCTCATTTCTCCTCCACCTTTTTCTTTTCCTCATTATTTTGCTCCTCTTCCTCCTCCTTCTCCTTCTTCTCCCTATACCCCTCTGACACATGGATGTAAGTGTATGAGTATGTGCACACTGGGAGCATGGGTAAGTTAGCGGTTCCTGGGTGTTTTCTTCTGTAGTTCCCCATTCTATTTCCCCAAGACAGACTAGACTAGACTGGGAGCTCACTGTTTGGGCTAGGGTAGCTCATCAGTGAGCCGTTGGGAACCACATTGCTGCATGTACACTAAGTTTTTGTTAGGGGCATGAGCCTGGCTTTTGAGGTGGTTGTATGGGATTTGAACTCAGGCTCTCATGCTTGCAGGCCAAGAACTCTTTCCCAAGGAGCTACTTACTCAGTCTTTAATCTTTTCTCTGTATAAGCTGACTGTCTCAAGCATATGTTATAGTGACTGAGAACTGGCAACATAGGAACCAAGATCTTTTATTTTTAATTAAATTTTTATTTTTTATATTAATTACAGTTTATTCACTTTGTATCCCAGCTATAGCCCCCTCCCTCATTCCCTCCCAATATCACCCTCCCTCTCTCCCTCATCTCCTTGGAGAGGGGCCAAGATCTTTTTTATTCCAGAACTTATGGTCTTAGACACTTCTAGAAATTACCTATCTCAATGTAACGTTTGACCTTCTCTCTGCCCCTGCAGTGCAGTGGTTATTTAACACCTACATTTGCAGATAGACAGGTGGGGTAAGCTACAGAGATACAGACCAGTCTGGAATACCTGCTTTTTGGTTACTGTTTCACAACAGTGGATTCAGATACACAGAAGAAATCTCCTTATCTTGTAGTCCCTGTGGCATCCATATTGGTAGTTCCAGGGCTTTTCAAAGTCCTTATTTGGAAAGAAACTAGTTGGAACAAACAATCTAGTGATTGATTTTCTTTCATAGGTAAAAGAACAACTCAAGAAGTTAAACAGCACAGAACCAAAAAATCTGAGCACAGGGGTCTTTCCTGAGACTGATATTCCAACCAAGGACTATGCATGGAGATAACCTAAGACCCCTGCACAGATGTAGCCCATAGCAGTTCAGTGTCCAAGTGGGTTCCATTGTAATAGGAACAGGGACTGTCTCTGACATGAACTGATTGGCCTGCTCTTTAATTACCTTCCCTTGAGGGGGAAGCAGCATTACTAGGCCACAGAAGAAGACAAGGCAGGCAGTCCTGATGAGACCTAATTGACTAGGGTCAGAAGGAAGGAAAAGAAGTCCTCCCCTATCAGTGGACTTGGGGAGGGGCATGCATGCAGAGGGTGGAGGAAGGGAGGGATTGGGACAGGAGAAGGGAGGGAACCACGGGGGGGAGGGACACAAAGTGAGTAGAGTGTAATTAATGAAGAAAAATAAAATAAAAAAGTAAAAAAGAAGTTAAACAGCAACAAATCAAGTAACAGAGCTAAACAGAATTCTCAGTAGAGGAATATCAAATGGCCGAAAAACACTTAAAGAAATGCTCAGCGCCCTTAGTCATTAGGGAAATGCAAATCAAAATAACCCTAAGATTTCACCTGACACCCATCAGAATGGCTAAGATCAAAATCTCAAGTGACAACACATGCTGGAGAGGTTGTGGAGAAAGGGAAACTCTCCTCACTGCTGGTGGGAATGTAAACTTGTACAATCACTTTGGAAATCAATCTGGTGCTTTCTCAGACAAATAGGAATAGTGCTTCCTCAAGATCCAGCTATACCACTCCTAGGCAAATACCCAAAAGAGGCTCAAGTACACAGTAAGGACATTAGCTCAACCATGTTTGTAGCAGCTTTATTTGTAATAGCCAGAAGCTGGAAACAACCCATATGTCCCTCAACGGAGGAATGGATATAGAAATTGTAGTACATCTTCACAATGGAATATAACGCAGCAAGAAAAAGCAAGGAAATCATGTTATTTGCAGGTAAATGTGGGAACTGGAAAAGATCATCCTGAGTGAGGTATCCTGGAAGCAGAAAGACACACAGGGTATATACTCACTCATAAGTGGATATTAGACATATAGCATAGGATAAACCTACTAAAATCTGTATACCTAAAGAAACTATTCAGGAAGGAGGACTCTGGCTAAAATACTTAATTCCCATTTAGAAAGCCAAAGAGGATGGACATCAGAAGAAGGAGAAAACAGGGAAAAGTACAGGAGCCTGCCACAGAGGGCCTCTGAAAGGCTTGGCCTTGCAGACTACCAAAGCAGATGCTGAGACATATGGCCAACCTCTGGGCAGAGTGCAGGGAATCATATGAAAGAAGTGGGAAATAGTAAAACCTGGAGAGGACAGGAGCTCCAAAAGCAGAGCAACAGGACCAAAAGATCTGGGCACAGGGGTCTTTTCTGAGACTGTTACTTGAATCAAGGACCATTTATTGAGATAATCTAGAACCCCTGCACAGATGTAGCCCATGGCAGTTCAGTTAGGTGTCCAAGTAGGTTCCATAGTAATGGGGACAGGGACTGTCTCGGACATAAATTGATTGGCCTGCTCTTTGATCACCTCCTCCTGAGGGGAGCAGCCTAACCAGGCCACAGAGAAAGACAATGCAGCCACTCCTCATGAGATCTGATAGACTAGGATGAGAAGGAAGGGAAGAAGACCTCCCCTATCAGTGGTCTTGGGGAGGGGCATGGGTAGAGAAGGGAGGGTGGGTAGGATTGGGAGGGAGGAGGGAGGGAGCCACAGGGGGGATAGAAAGTGAATAAATAGTAATTAATAAAAAATAAAAAATAAAAAAGTTTCTTTAAACTGAACAAAGCTGGCACTTGGATGTCAACTGAGTTCAAAGAGAAAGGCCCTCAAATTCCCTGCCATGACTATTCGCTATGCCATGGGTATAGTCAGCAGTGACATGGACCACAGCTTTGAAAGTGAGTATGAGTGGGTGTGGCTTGGGCTTTCTTTAATTCCTCCAACTAGTGAGAGTCCCCTGTTGCTCAGAGCAGGCATTTATTGCCTTTAAAGTATGCTGCAGAAGTGATGTCTGCCTGTGCACTTGAGGCCTCTTAGCCCTCAGTTTTTAAACCGTGGTGCAGGCACTAACCTTCTTTGTACATTGAAGTTGAACTTGGCGTGATGTGATATAAGGGTGGGCATGGTGTTCAGAGAGAGGAAATACCATTTAAGCAGCAAGGGGAAGTTGAGTTGGATCACCTGCCATTATTTAACAGTGCATAGGCAGCTGCAGAAAATAACCTCCATCTATACACAAATGACTTCGTACTCCCTAACAGAATTCAGCAAATTGTCTCTAATAATTACATGATCCTAGAGGGAGGGTGATGATAATGTGTTCAGTGTCTACAGATGGCTACTTTACTAAGGTAATTTAATTACCAATTGTGGTAGAAACATTAATTGATTTCTTAACAATGTGCCGGCAACTTTGTTATAAATTATATATATATGACTACTTATAATCGCTACAAATCCCTGTAAGATGGTATTGTTCTTTTTTGATATCCACACAATTTTACTGTTTATTAAAGATGATAAAAGAAAACTGCTTTTATATTTAAGAAATAGCTATTTATTAATGAGATAGGTTTGCTTTATTTTGCAGGAGGAATTAAATCTTGTCTGAAGATTGAATACTGCTAGTATACCTTCAATATTGTTCAGACCTTACCAGTATTTTTAGAATTGTCAAAGCTGAAAATATGATGCCACAAAAATGGCAGAAGCATGTTCAAAATTCTGGCCCAACCCAAGCTAAAGCTCACTTAACAATTTTCAGCAACTCAAACACCAATTTTTAAAAAGAAATATTCAAAGACCTACTAATTTGATAATTACATATTATTCTTAATCTTTCCATCACAGATTGAAAAATATAACCCAGGGCTTTTTTGGTATTGTTAAGTATATTTGCCAGAGGCCAGAAAGCTGACAAAAAGCAGATTTTAGACTTGAGCCAAGAGTTTAGGTTTCTTGCTCTTAGATGGTCAATAAAAACCTAACAAAGAAGAGAACCAAAAAACAAGGAGAGGTAGGTTACTTTCAGTCCATCTAACCTGGAAAATACATTTATGGGGGTTGGGGAAATAGCATGGCAAGTGAAAGCCCTTGTTGCAAAGCCTCATGGCCAGAATTGACTCCCCAGTCCCCATGTGAATTTTCAGTACCCAGTACCCATCCACAACTCACAACTAAGCAAACGTAATAAAAACAGAAAACCACATTTCTATCTGTATGCAAATATTTGGATTATATAAATGTGTGTATCTGTGTGCATGCACAATCTTTAATGTATGTTGTGTTTGTGTATATACGTGCATATATAATATATATTTGTAGTTAGAAAAAAAGTTGGCCTTCAGTGATTTTGTGTGTTTTTGTTTATTTTAATAAGGGTCTTAGTTTTTATGGGGGGGAGAGACATCATTTCAACAATAATTTAATAAAAACCAGCACATTTCACAGTCGAGTAAGATGCCTTAATCTGTTTTCTTACATAATGATTTTTCCCAGTTGTTTCTTTTCTCAGCCCTGTCTCCTTTCTCAGGCTAAAGTCTCCAGCAGAGCAAGGACTTTAGCTTGTTTACTTCCTTCTTCCACAGCTCAGTGCAGCCCTGACTAGCTCAGGTTCATACACCCAGCATCTCAAGAAGACCAATGCTGGAGGCAGATTTGTAACTGCTGCCTTCCCTTAGTCCTCACAAGATAAATCTTCTCCCAAGTATATTCCATTGTGGTGTTGGAGCCCGCTGACTCCCCAGTGTGGGAGTGAATCCTACTCACCTTACAGTCTGCACAGAAGACAGGGTAAGAAATAACGTCGCCAGAGAAATATCGCCTGACTCTAAGCTTAAGAACCAAGCTGGGTATCCATGGCTCTTGCATCATCCTGCCAACTTCTTATTTAGCATGTTCACTGAAATATGAATAAATATAGCAGCTTAGGATGCCCCAGATGACTAGACGCTGCCTGGGAGGATTTTACTCTGCAAAGCTTATGCATAACATGAAGGATAGAAATGTTCAAGAACACTGCACATAAATAATAGATGTGTATATAAAAAAAGGGAAGTTCTTAAGGCTTTTAAAGCCAACACATCATGAGTTCTCTAGTCTTTTTTTTTTCCCTAGGATACTGTAGGTAGGTCATCTAAATTATATATATTTCATTTATGGATAATTACTGAATGAGCAAGAGTGCACTGAGCTAATGATTCACATAATCTTGTTATATGTAGTCACTGGTGTGGGTATAACCCTCCTTTTGGGCTCTGCTTATTGCCTATAAACAGTAGCATAAAATTAGACTGAGATGTAGTCAGAGTGTGGGAATAAGATTTGTACAGTGAAATATTTGACAGAAGACTGTCTATATTGGCAAACAATGGAAACAAGCTCATTAGTCTAGAGCATATAAATAGTTAAAATCTGGACTATTTGAGTAAAAGGATATTATAGAATATGGTAGGCCAGTGCTCACCGTGACAACTCATTTCCAAATACTTAAGATAGAACACATAGTTGACTATACAAGCACTGGAAGTTTGTAGTGAATCAACTTTATGATTCCTTTTCCTCTATAGCATGCAGCTCTTTAAAGTGCTATAGAACAAATAATAATTATGGAGAGAAGGAAACCTGAAGTACAAAGTTCTTCCAACCTTGGATATTTTATATATCTAATAAATTAAGTTGTAAAAGTAAAAATTACAACATGATGGGGATTTATTCATTAATTTATCAATGATAATGATAAATCAATAGTTTTAAATGGCATACATTAAGGGAAAATCTTGAACACCCAATGTTTCATAGAGTTATTTACACTTAATGGTCTAGAGTTACAGCAATTCCAGCTCAATTCTTCATTTTGCTACAACATTTCTCCTGCTGATTTTGAACCTAACATAAAGTTCAGGAATACACAGTGCTAGTACCACGAGTGTAAGCGGCACCCTAAGAGAGCCCAAGTGGTTCCAAGCCCTTGGACCTCCCTTTTAGAGGATAGGAACAGCAATATCTAGTTCACACTGGCTGAGTAAAGAGGGAGTCCTTGTAATTAGCTCTCATGTAGGCTACAGAATTGATGAATATTTCAAAAGTGGAAAAAGTACTCCCCTTCTGCTTTTGCTGTGGATTACATTAGTGAAACAAAGTCTTCAAAAAATATTTTGGGGGAGTCAAGTTCTAGCACCTCTAGGGCACATTGGGAGATCACAGAGCAGTCTCAGGTTTGCTTGGCATGCTTTCATTCTTTTCAATTTCACTGCCATGTTCTTCCCCTTATTGCCTCTGTCGCTTCTTGAAACTCCACAGGGGATATGTCTTAGAAAGACGATATGAGATTGTGTACAGTGTATCCTGGAATGGAGTTCTCAAAGAACTCTTTCATCAAAAAGGCTGATGTGGTCCACTGGTTTCTAGGGATTCTGCCATTTGTAATACTTGAAAGTAAATGTGCCTCCTGGGCAGAGGTTGATTAAGCCAGGGAAAGAGATGCTCCACATTGGATGGTGGCCAGCAGGCCAATCAGAACCTCTTTTTAGAGAGGCAGGAATGCCAAATGGGATAGGTTAATTGCATCAGCTCACATTAAAGTATGATTTGGTTCTTTACAGAGCCAGACTTGGAAACATGGCCACTGTATGATGCTCTCCTATATTTGATGCCATTCATCTATAACCTATGCTTATCCATGTGGGCCCAACTCAAATGGTTAGTTAAAAATGGTTAGAGATACGGTACATATATTATACAGGAATATATATGTGTATATATAATCGTTTCTTAATTTACTCTATATTATCTCTCAGAAAGAGTGTTAAGGCAGAAAAAATATGAGCTAATTGCATTTTCTATTTTCAACTTGTTTGCTGTTAAAGAGGAAGAAAAAGAAAACCCAACGATTGCATATACAACTCCTTGCATAGAAGTCAGTTCTCTGACCTGTGACAGGAGTTGGGGGTTGGGGCAGTTAATGAGTGTACAAACTAAAAGTGCTGTAACCTTCTGAGATCAGGCATAGTTTATTCTGGGCTGAGCCATCTTAAAGTTAATTCTGTGCTATAGGATAAACAGACCATTCAATATACTTGCGGAGCTGAAAGAGACCAAGATTATGGTCCGATCGTTACCTTGGACCACACAGGTGAAGTGGGTTAGTGCCTTTAACAATCTCTTGCCTATACTGAAAGGTTATTTTTGAAGACAAGAGGACTGAATGTTCCTCGTTCCCACCGTTGTCATGGAAACCTTTCAGCTAGCTGAATAGGTTAGCAGGATTTTATGTTCCCCATTTTGACAAATACAAGAAGACATGATCCCAGCTTTGCATTACTAATCAGAAACTTCTGTTTTCCAGGTTTCTGGCTCTTGATTAGTCACATTTTCTTAATGTTTTGTTTTTGCCACTGCCCCCCCCCCCAAATCAACAGGCAGGTTGTCTTTCAGAAATCATTTCCACTTTAGAAGCAGAGCCAAAATCGTGACTGCGCTGACCCTGTTGTGTGGGGACTCAAACTGCTCGCAGCTCTGAAAGGCTCCCGTAGATTAATTTAGTCTCCCGCTGAAGCTCTTCTGATTTGTACTGATTTCCAGTGGTTTCCTGGAGGTAAACTCACTTGCTAATAGGCAGGAATTATTCCTCATTTTAGCAACAACAGACTGCCAACACCGATTTCTAAAGCATAGGTGAGATTCAGGCAAAAGGCGCCCAAGGTTGAAACCAAAACAGGCTCGGCACATGAGTAAATTCAGATCCAACAGATAGGACTTTCCCTCTTTTCTCGTCTCTAATCGCCTTCCACCCTTCTTCCTGAGCTAACAGAGCTTTCAGAATCTGAGGGCAAGCTGGACAGGCAACAACTGTGCTGTGGATGTAGGGCTGAGCGTTTTGGTTAGACTAGTTGAGGACGGACTTTATTGGAGCCTGGTTGTGTGTGGGAGAGGAAGAGACAAGGCTGTCATCTCAGGTTTGATGAGCAGTGTGTGGTGAAATGACCTTAGGAGAGCGTTGAAGAGAATGGGCTCTTCTGACTGTGTGAAATGGGGAAGTTGTCCCTAGTGAGGCTTCATCATAAAAGACGATCAGAAATATCACCTCCATTTTCTTGTGCTGAGGGGTAGAGTTAATTCCTGCACTTTGATCGTGTGTCTCTGTACATGAAATATGTACCCTAGGCATATTTGGCAGGACAAAGCCTCAGAGGAGATGGAATTAAGTGATGGAAAACGATAAGGAGACACAAGAGAGCCGAGGGAAGGAGGTGCGCCTGGCCACAGGCAGTATTATTTTCAGTTGTACTAATCACTGGACAGGACCAGCATGACCATTCCAGCACCAAACTCCACCAAACCGATCTCCATCTGTATGCAACTAATTGAAAGGGTTTTTGCAGAACACATTTGACTAAAAGTGGTTTCTGTTATCCAATTATGTACCAGTGAAATCTTGCTTTCTGTTAAGTGCTCCATTGTCTTTTCTGCACCAGTACAATCAAGCTTGCCTAAGTAACATTGTAAGAGAGAAGAGCATCCCACGAACCATTTTCCTAATGGGGCATAACGTGTTTGTAGTTCAGGGGTTTCAACTTTTCTATAGCAGTTATATGACACTGAGAATTAGTGCTTTGAAATGCACTAAGTTCTGGATACTTGCAAGGAGATAGTAACAACTTGGCTGGTAAAAATGGATGCAAAAAGAAACCAACTCCAGTGTCATTAAGCAGGTCTTGAATGATTTCAATGATTTAGGAAGCCATCAAAATAAATGGTAGCAAATGGCTTAACTCTAAAAGGATGGGCCAAACAAGATGGCAGGCATGAAGATGAAGCACCTTGGATCCTTTTAACTGTCTTGAAGATGTTTGTGTAATGGTGAGCAATAATTTACATAAAAATTATATCATTAAAAAAATTAACTAACCCACTGTGTGTTATAAAATTTACATGGTAGAAATTTTTTCTCCTTTTTCCATCTGATGATGATGACGATGATGAAAACAAATTTCAATTGTTAAATATTTTGTTTTACATTTAATCTTTCCATCTAGTGTAGTGTTCTTGTCTAGAATGCACATTCTGCTAAGGAACCTGAAGCAGGAGGACTGCTTCTAGTTCAAGGTAAACTTGCACTATATGATGAGTTACAAAACCACTTAGACTATTAGTGTGAGACCTTACTTATGGGCTACTTAACATGAGATAAAACAATGAGTGCGTACGTAATAATCTCTAGATTCAGAAATTTTAGTGAACACTGAAAAAAGTAGGACCCTTAGCTCTTTGGCACACACCAATTATATTTAAATTGGTTTTTATTTGATACAATACATGGACATTGTAAACACTTTTTTTTTTAAGTTGTAAGAAAATAAAATAGCCTCTGTCCTTCTTTCCAACTCTTGGTTTAGTGCTTCAGAAAAATAAATTGGATTCTCTCTGGACTTTGCTTCTGGGGCTTGTTTCCATTCTTCTAAACAGCATGCTTTTTTTTCAGTACAGCCCACAACTGGTCACATGACACCAGCTGAGGGCTTAGCCATGCAGAAGAGTATGGAGTCTACTCTACCATCCTATCTTGGGGCAGCCATACAGCATGCGCTACAGCAACTCTCTAAGACAATGTGCAAATGGCAGCAAGTGTTTTAATTGTCTTTCACATTTGATAGGTAGCTTATAACACAAAGAGTTATGGAATTTAGTCATTTGCCTTCTGAAATTGATGCTTGTTAAGCTGACAAGACAGGGACTTTCCACACTCCTGTTCTTTGGGTAGGATTTGTTTCCTCTTCAGAATCCCATTCTCTCTAGGAGGCTTCAATTTTGTTTTGCACTATGAAATGACATGTTAAGGTTTGTAATCTGGGAGACTCTAGGACTCTTTCAACCTGGAAACCAATTTTCTCTGATCTGTTAAAGTTATTTTTGGGATTCCCCACATTTTTTTTTTACACAGTGCCTCCTATAGTACAGGTTGGGCTCTAGTTCTTTATGTAGCCCAGGCTGTGCTTGGATTCCTGATTTTTCTTTCTTCTACTCCTGGGTAATACCCAAAACATCAAATTCTGCTTACAGTAGAGATTCTTGAATATGCAGGCGTGTTCAAGCACTATTCACAATAGACAGAGCATAGAAAAAATGAGCCCACTAACACCAGAATGAATAAGGTAAATAAATAAATAAAATAAATACGTACATGTGCATATGTGTGTAAATAATGGACTTTTACCTCATTGCTGCAAAAGCATGAAACTTCTGTTTATAGAAAAACAACAACAACAAAAAGATGTAGATAATCATGTTAAGAGAAACAGACTAGATTCACAAGAATTAACATTGCATCTTCCATGTGGGAATAAGGGAAAACACATGCAATTAAAATAAAAGGGGAAGCATGAGGAATACGCAAGGAAATGGATAAACGAGAGGAAGAAGGTAAGAAAGATCAATAAAGAGGAGTGATCAGAGCACATTTTATATGTATAGACATGTCATAATGAGACCACTTACTGTGTATGGTTAAAACACAGTAACAAAAATGTGCTTTGTCTATCACCAGAAGAGGGAGTAGTGGCCTTGGTCATTTGGGAAGCTGAATATTGCTATGGAAGCTCAAGTGTAGAGCTTGCTTTGGAAGCTCTCAAGTATAGAGCTTCCATCAGTAGCTTGGTACCTAACACTGAGAAAAGCAGATAGCTTTCTTTGTTAACCTTCCCCACTCCTTTTAATAAACTGGTACAAATAGTCCTGGGAGATATTGAACAGGCTGGATAACATAGTAAAAAAATAATCTTATGTGGTTAAGAGGACTGAATCACAAGTGATGGAAATCTAGAATATGCAGTTGTGACACTATACATTGAACATCAGCTACATTTAACCTATGACCCTGACATATGGACATTACAGTGGGAGAAACTGGTTCTAGTGTCAGAGGCCAGGGTTAGCTTTGCTTATTGTTATTACTGTTTTTATTCTCCTCTCTTCATTTTCCAAGTTCATGGATGTAAATCAGGTGGACCATCGTGTAGTAGTGGTAAAAAGATACCACTTTTCTCTGGGCTGGGGAAACCTGTTTGTGTGAAGGGCAGGCAGGCTTGTCTGTAAGTGAAAATAACAGAGACATTCTGGGATTGTTAAATGTGGCTGTCTGGAAGATAGATGTCTATTTATACGTGATCAGTTCTGTTGCGGGGACAAGAATTGATCACACTCATGGCAGCAATGAAATTCTCCTTCAAGGCTGCAGCCTACCTAAAACAACCACATGGATGTGACTGGCATTGACTCGCTTGTTTAAGCTCCAGCACAGCAGCAGGCAGAACACTGAATAAGGGGTATGGGAATTGAGAGACTTTATTAATAGCTTTTGTGTAACTTGTTAGAATAGAAATTTACTAGAGTGAAAATAACCCTGGGCTTGGAGGCAAGAGATCAGATGGAGATTTTTACAATGCACCGGAGTCTCATTCATTTCCAGGGTAACAAGACACTTTCCAGGAAAAGAAATTGAATTGCTTTTGGTCACACGTGTCTTGGATTTAATTATCACGGTACTTGTGTGGAAACTTCACATCATTTTGTACACACAGCTCGGTAGCATCAGATATTGACCAGTAACTGAATCTTAAATTTTAAAACTTCATTTGCATTGCATAGTTTTTTTTATCTACAAAAAGCTACATTTGCAATAACCATTAACTTATTATTATTGTTATTTTTGAAAGTCTCTATTTTCTCCGTGTTAGCCATGTGTCCATATTTGCTCTCATTGTATGACAATTTTATAGTAAGAGATCTATGGTTATTTGGATAAAAACAGGTTGAGGAAATAATACATTTAAATTTAAAATGCTGCAGAACATACAGTAGCAGAATACAAAGGATGACTAAATTTAGAAATCTGACACACAGCATGAGAAACCCAATAAAAGCACAAAGTACATGAGCAACTGTTAGGTTTTTTTTTTATTTCTCTCTTGAAATGAAAAGCTAAATTAACTGGGAAATTATGTGAGATGATGCATATGCTACTTGGCATATTATTTAGGATTCCTAATGATGTGATAAAACATCATGACCAAAAGCATGTTGGGAGTAAAGGGATCTATTTTGTGTACACTTCTACATCACAGTCCATAATCAAAGTAAGTCAGGATGGGAACTCAAGGCAGGAACCTGGAGGTGGTAGCTGAAGCAGAGCCGTGGAGAATGTTGATTGCTGGCTTGCTTCCGTGGGTTTCTCTCCTTGCTTTCTTACAGCACCCAGGACCATCAACCCAGGAGTGGCTCTGCGCACAGTGAGCTTGGCCTCTCTTACATAGATCATCAATCAAGAAAATACCTGGCAGACTTGCCTGCAGTCCAGTCTTATGGAGGTGTTTTCTCAACTGAGATACTTTCCTATAAAATGATTAGTTGGTGTCAACTTGACAAAAAAAAAAGAAAGAAAAAACTAGCTGGGATAGTTGGCTTCCTCAACATAGTAAACACTTTTATATATACAAATAATATTATGTAGAATTACCTAAATCTATGCAATAAAAATGATTTTTCAACAATGTATATTAGTAAAAATATAAACTAATTTCTTTTTTATTTTATTTATTTTTTCTTTTTAAAAAATTTTTTAGGTTATATCCATACATGGTTCTTGGTTGGAGAAACTGTCTTATAGAAGACCCCTGTGCCCAGATATATTTGGTCCTTGTGGAACTCCTATCCTCTCCAGGTCATACTAACTCCCCCTTCTTTCATATGATTCCCTGCACTCTGCCCAAAGTTTAGTTATGATTCTCAGCATCTACTTTGATAAACTGCTAGGTAGAGTCTTTCAGAGGCCCTCTGTAGTAGGCTCCTGTCCTGTTTCTTGTTTTCTCCCTCTTCCAATGTCCATCCCATTTGTCTTTCTAAGTGAGAATTGATCATCTTACCCTGGGTCCTCTTTCTTGTTTATCTTCTTTAGGCTTACAGATTTTAGTATGTTTATCCTATCTTATAAGTCTAGTACCCACTTGTAAGTGAGTATATACCATGGGTGTCTTTCTGCTTCTGGGATACCTCACCCAGGATGATCTTTTCTAGATCCCACCATCTGCCTGCAAATTTCAAACCAAGAACCATGTATGGATATAACCTAGAACCCCTGCTCGGATGTAGCCCGTGGTAGCCTCAGTATCCAAGTGGGTACCCTAGTAAAGGGAACAGGAACTATTTCTGACATGAACTCAATAGCTGGCCTTTGACCTCTCCTACCAAGGGAGGAGCAGCCTTGCCAGGCCACAGAGGAAGACAAAGAAGCTAGTCCTGAAGATACCTGATAAGCTAAGGTCAGATGGAAGAGGAGGAGGAGCTCCCCTATCAGTGGACTTGGAAAGGGGCAGGGAGGAGATGAGGGAAGGAGGGTGGGATTGGGAGGGAATGAAGGAGGGGGCTACAGCTGGGATACAAAGTTAATAAACTGTAACTAATATTAAAAATAAAATTTTAATTAAAAATTTTTATTATTTACAGTTTATTCACTTTGTATCCCAGCTGTAGTCCCCTCTCTCATTCCCTCCCAATCCCACCCTTCCTCCCTCTTCTTCTCCTATGTCCCTCCCCAGTCCAATGATAGGGGAGGACTTCCTCTTTCATCTGATCCTAGTCTATCAGGTCTCATCAGGACTGGCTGCATTGTCTTCCCCTGTGGACTGGTAAGGCTGCTCCCCCCTCAGGTAGAAGTAATTAAAGAGCCAGCGCATGAGTTCATGTCAGAGGCAGTCCCTGTTCCTATTACTAGGGCACTCTCTTGGACACTGAGCTTCCATGGGCTACATCTGTGCAGGGGTTCTAGGTTATCTCCATGCTTGGTCCTTGTTTGGAGTATCAGTCTCACAAAATACCTCTGTGCCCAGATTTTTTGGTTCTGTTGCTCTCCTTGTGTAGATCCTGTCACCTCCAAGTCTTCCTAAGTCCACCTTCTTTCACAGGATTCCCTGCACTCTGCCCAAAGAGTCTCAGCAAATACCTTGACACCCTGCTGGGTAGAGTCTTTCAGAGGCCCTCAGTGGTAGGCTCCTGTCCTGTTCCCTGTTTTTTCCCTCTTCTGATGCAGATGAGTGTTTTACCTGCATGAATGTAAGTTTATTGCATGTGTGCCTAATGCCCAAGGTAGCAGAAACAGGAAACTAGATCCCTTGAAACTGGAGTTATGGATGGTAGTAAGCTGCCATGTGAGTTCTGAGAAATAAACCAATGTTCTGAAATCATTTTAAATGCGTTCTACCATTGATCCAATTCTTCAATTCTGAACTTAATTTGTCAACGCAAAGATCTGTGGCTTCTCATATCTTATAGAAAACTTCTAGCAGTACATGAAACTGGCATCTCATCTGATATACCATTCTCTGAACTCAGATTCAAACTTTTATTTACCTACATACAATTGACTTGGCTGTATTTAGAAACATATATGCATATACATATATGCATTTAATAGCAATTAGAAGAAAAAAGTGGCCATAAATTTGAAGGCAAGCAGAAAGAAGTATATGGAAGGGCTTAGAGGAGGAAAGGGAAAGGATAAATGTTGTAATCACATTATAATCTCAGAGATATAGTCATGTTTAAAAAAGAAAAAATATAATTAGTTCTGGAAAGTTGAACATCCATCTGTTTCCTGATGACTTCATGTATGTTAACTTTAGATACATGTAACTCTATAGTTAGGGATATGGTAGCATATACACTAGGAAAACGAGTTCTACTTGAAGAAGGTAGAAATACAAGACAAAATAGAAAGGCAGCACTCCAGAGAGATTCTTCTTCACCTCACTCCATTCCATCCATTCAAATATGAATATACATCGTGTTCCAGGTGGTAAGTTTCAACAGCCTCTTCAGAAACATCACAAAAGCATTACTGCATTCACTCTCATTTTTTCACCTGGAATTTTAATTGGTCATCTTGTTGATGGAAGGGGCTGGCATTAGAGTGAGATGTGAGGCTGAGAAAACTAAAGGTTGTCTCTTACAATCTCTGTAATGACCAAGCCATAGAACCCATCAGCTTTTGAACAAACTACTGGTGTCATTTAAAAGGTGTTGAGAACTGGGTAGACAGGGTAATTTTCAGAAAATCTTCATTTTGTTGAAAGGCATGCTGGTATTTAACAATGAACTGAGATGGGTATGGAAAAAAACAAATAAGGTCTTCACTCTTTCCTTTTTCTTCTTCTTCTTCTTCTGACAGGTCCTCCCACTGATCAAAACCAAATGGAGGAAATCTACATATGTTCTCTGCCTGGGGCAGAAATCAAATGGGAGAAAATGCAGAACAAATTTGGAGAAAAAAAAAAAAGGAGTTTGTCTGAAACAATCATGATGTACTATGTAAGTCATGTTTTTTTTTTTCCAGTACGACAGAGATCACACAACATTTGCTTTGCAGAGATTGATGTCACTGAACTTAAATACTTGATGAAGGATATGTAAAATAATTCCTGTTGTAAAACAAGTACTGACTATACAGTAGCTATTGGTATCTCTCTCTTTTCCTTTTTTTCTCTTCCATACACACATGTACACACACACACACACACACACACACACACACACACACACACACACAAATACACACAGAGGACTTACATACAAATAGGTAAACACATGGGATGAGTCTAAATCATTTTAGCAGCTATTTAGAGCTGTTAAAGTTTAGCTTGTTCATTAACAGACTGATTGTACTTGAACAGCGTGTTCAAACACGGTCTCTCCTACCCTTCCACACACGATTTTGCCATCTCTGTTTTAGTTTTGCACTTACTTATCTCAGACCTGCATCATCTTCCCTGACTTACCATGCCAGACTTCTTGACTACATAAGCAAGTGTCAGATTTCTCACTTCTTAGCTCATTACCATTTTGTACATCTTTTCAGACTGGGCCTCAGAATAAATTTTGTCCTATCAGAGGGATATATTTTTCAGTAGAAGTCTATGTTTTTCCAGGATCATGTACCTTCTTCCTTCGCTGGTCTGGTTCTTTCTATATATTTGCTTCAAAAAACCAAGTTGCTTGACATATCACTCATTTCCAAAGGATTCTCAGAATGTATTCCCAGGGCAACTACAACAAAGTTAGCGATAGCCATTAGAGAAAAAGAAATCTTCAGATTATACTTCAGTTTATTTTAACTTTGAGGTTGTGGCCTAGCATTCTTTTTTGACTAGCAATTCTGATAAGTCTTATACACACCTAAGTTCTGGACCTAGCATTGTATCTCAAAAGGTCATGGCGGTCCTTCCTTCTGAGATGTCCATTCTACTTCCAGATCTACCTCAGTCATCACAGACTCCAGGATTGGTTTCCTCATTCATTCTTCTTTCAGGAAGAGGGTAACAAATGCTTGCTGATTTCTAAGTGTTATGACAAAGTAATTTTACTTTACCTGAGCTCAGATCTTTTCATAATATTTGGGGATGCAGCATTGTAGGAATGTTTGTTCAGAGGGCTAATGCATTTACTAGGAAAGGAAACTCGCATAATCAGACAACTCATGAAAACATGTTCATATCAGCTGATGATTCAAACTCCATCTAATTGGTTTCACTTTATCAATGAAGAAGCTAAGGCCCAGAGAGTTACATGTTTTGCTAAGGATCGTCAGTGTAGCTTGAGGCAGTCTCAGAACTAGAACTGAGGTTTGTCTCACCTCACAGATCAGATTTTAAAACATTACATTATCTCTAAAATACAAAGAAATCATTTTTCTCTGTGTTCCTACATGGCTCCCTTTTTACTGCAAGCAAAGGAGAATGAAAGGAAAATATTATTTACTTCTAGGTGACAAAGTCTACTTCAAATTCATCACTGTGAAAATTAACAAAAACTGTGATTTGGTCCAGCTTTACTTTTCTTCCAATGTCACCATAAACTAGTTAATTCAAAATGACTAGCTATAGAGTTTGCTACAAATAGTAATGTTATTTGTAATGCATTTTCATATATATTGACAAAATTTCAAGGTTATATAGTGGCATACATACTCTGAGGTGCTTGTACTTTCATATGTCTTTGTGAAGGGAAAGAAGCTCAATGGTGTTGCCAATGGATAAGAAGTGGTGCAAAGATTATAGTGCAGTTTGAAGGAGCGGGGAGATCATCTATACACTGCAGCAAGAAGAAAATATGAAGTACTAAGGCTTCACAGCCATACAACAGAAATGATGACTGTGGTGAGGAGAACGGGGCCAGGAATTTTTGGAAAGCCTCTGTTTTGCTTCTCAAGAAAAGTCAAGGAGATTTTTCTCTGACAGAATATTCTTGTGTGCAGCGTGGTGAGACTCAAGGTTCTTGATTGCTGACAATCAAGACACAATTAGAAGAGAACTTGATGTATCCTCTCTACAAACTAATAGCTTAAACTAACAATGATTCCATTCTTTTTAAAACAAGGTGCCTCTGCTATCAGTAGGATACCCTGTATTTTTGTTTTTAAGTAATGTTAGCTCATTTGCTATTCCAATCTCAATAAAGTAAAACATGCTATTCATTTTGTGCAATCACATTAACGATAAGTGCCAGCATATTCAAGAAAGTATACAATTACCAGTCCATTAGCCATTTTACTAAAGAAATTTCATTATGGCATTTCTTTGAAAAAACATGACCATTATGGCCTTTTACTTATGTACTGGAAGATTGTGTCCTAAAAATTAAGCGCCGCGGTTCTCCCTATTGGCTTTTCTGCATGTGCTTCACGGAGACTACCTTAATGATTCATTTTAAAATTTTGATTAAATTGTCTTAATTTAATTCATAGACAAAAATCCCAGAGTACTGGGGCCAATCAAGTAAGAATTTTATCGTCATAAAGAAGAGTAATGGTTGAGATATTATATGACATTTTCCTTAAAGCATTTGAATAAGCTAGCTTACTGGAAAAGTGTGGTATGTAAATAAGCCTAAAGAAAGAGAATTGGAGGGTGAGAGAGGTCATCACAATGAAGGCATAACAACAAAGGAAAGGATGAAAAGTTTAATCATCATAGTTACCCTTTAGAAGATTTAATACAAAGAGAAGGTCATACTTTTAGTTACTTTAGAAATATTTCTTTGTATTTTAAATTTATTTTATTTTTATGTGTAGGAATATGTTGTCTGCATGTATGTCTGTGCAGGACATGCATACATGGGACCCATGAAGGTCAGAAGAGGGCAACAGGTCCCTAGAATTAGGAATATAAGGGTTGTGACTGGGAATTGAAACTGGGTTCTTCAGAAGGTAGCCAGGGTCCCAAACCATAAGCCATCCATCTAGTACCCTAAAGTTACTTTCTAGGTTGCCATTCCAAGGTTTTTCTGTTTGTAATCAATGATTTTTTTTATAAACTTATAACTCAATTTCTTTCTGTTTTACCTGGATTCACATAGTGTCTCTATTGATATAAACAGCTCCTAATCTTTGCTTCCTCATTCAATTCCTCATGTCTACTTCAATAAAAATTACCCAGCCCTGGTCCAGTATCTTTTTTTCTTTCTGTTTCTGTGTATTCCTGGCTGTCATGAAATTTACTCTGTAGACCAGGCTGGCCTCAAACTTAGAGCTTTAGCTTCTTCTGCTTCCTGAGTGGTGGGATTAAAGGCACGTGCCATCATGCTCGGATTTCTTCTTCCCCAGTATATCATGACATCATCATCATTATTTTACATTCAAGATCTCATGAATGTGAGCCACATAGCCTTATTTCTGATCACCACCAAATTCCAAAAGGTAAGATGTTGGACTAGGGACCCACCTCTTTGTGGATGACTTTGTTGATGTGTAAAATGGAGATAATGAATGTTTTTCTACTTCTTACGGAAGATTATCTGGTTATTACACCTGTATATGAAGCACAGAGCATAGCTTCCAGAACATGCTAAAGGCAGTAAGAAAGTAAGAAAGATTTCAAGAATCTTTTCTCCCATTTGCTAAAAGTAATAAGAAGATATGACAAAGAATTTTTAAAAGAAAGCACTGTGCACACTTGCAGCCATGCCAAATACTGACTCAGATGTTCTTCCTGAATGCTTGTATCAGCCTTTATCTTTTTTTTTTTTTTTTGATCAAAAATGACCAAGTAGAGGAGACAGTTCTCATTTTCTTAAGTACAGGCATGAAGTGGCAAATGTTGAGCAGAAGATGGTCTAAGTATCGGAGAATAATTTGGTCTTGACTTGGGTAGATAACCTGCTCTCCTATGGCATACTGGAGATTCTTGTTAAGTTTACAGGCTCATGCTGCTGACTGTGGCCATTGTGAGCTATTTTGGCAAGCAGAGCACACACAACTCCATACAGTTTTCTAAAGATTCTCTTCTACGATTTTTTGCCTCATAGCCAGTGTCTCTAAAATGTTTACCAAGGTACAAGAAAAGACAGCCGTTTCATTAATGACTATATTCCATGAGATTTATAAGCATCTCCTTTTCTTTTCCCAAATGACTGTAAATTTAGAATTCATAAAGCAAAAGTGATGGGCTATCTGCAAAGACTCATTACCACATGTTACATTTTATATTTATATTAGGACGTTACACATGTCAACATTTTAACTTACTGGGTGAAGGAAAGTTTTCTGAATGCATCTATCTGGAAAACTTCTCTTAGAGAATATTAGCTTGACAGTTCTTTTTTTTAATTTTTTTTTATTTTATTTTTTAAATACTAGTTACCATTTATTAACCTCTTATCCTAGCTATATCCAGCTCCCTCATTCCCTCCCAATCCCACCCTCCCTCCCTCATCTCCTCCCCGCCCTTTTCCAAGTCCACAGATAGGGGAGGTTTCCTCCCCTTCCATCTGACCCTAGCTTATCAGGTATCTTTAGGACTGGCCGCAATGTCCACCTCTGTGGCCTAGTAACCCTGCTCCTTCCTCGAAGGGGGAGGAGGGAGGTCAAAGAGCCAGCCATTGAGTTCATGTCAGAAATAGTCGCTCTTCCCCTTACTCGGTTACCCACTTGGATACTGAGCTACCATGGACTACATCCGAGCAGGGGTTCTAGGTTATATCCATGCATGGTGCTTGGTTGGAGATAAAGTTTCATAAAAGACCCCTGTACCCAGATATATTAGGTTCTTGTAGAGCTCCTGTCCTCTCCAGGTCATATCAACTCCCCCTTCTTTCCTATGATTACCTGCACTCTGCTGAAGGGTTGGTTATGAGTCTCAGCATCTACTTTGATACACTGCTAGGTAGACTCTTTCAGAGGCCTTCTGTGGTAGGCTCCTGTTCTGTTTCTTGTTTTCTCCTACTTCCAATATCATTCCCATTTGTCTTTCTAAGTGAGAATTGATCATCTTACCCTGGGTCCTCTTTCTTGTTTATCTTCTTTAGGCATACAGATTTTAGTATGTTTATGCTATCTTATAGGTCTAGTACCCACTTTTAAGTGAGTATGTACCATGTGTGTCTTTCTGCTCCTGTGATATCTCACTCAGGATGATCTTTTCTAGATCCCACTATTTGCCTGCAAATTTCATGATTTCCTTGTTTTTAATTGCTGAGTAGTAGTCCATTGTGTAAATGTTCCACAGTTTCTGTATCCATTCCTCCATTGATGGACATCTGGGTTGTTTCCAGCTTCTAGCTACTACAAATAAAGCTGCTACAAACATGGTTGAGCAAATGTCCTTGTTGTGTACTTGAGCATGTTTTGGATATATGCCTAGGAGTGGTATAGCTGGATCTTGAAGAAGCACTATTCCTAGTTGTCTGAGAAAGCTCCAGTTTGATTTCCAAAGTGGTTGTACAAGTTTACATTCCCACCAGCAATGGAGGAGGGTTCCCCTTTCTCCACAATGTCTCCACCATGTGTTGTCACTTAAGATTTGATCTTAGCCATTCTGATGGGTGTAAGGTGAAATCTCAGGGTCATTTTGATTGGCATCTCTCTGAGCACTGCTTTCATTGTGTCCCATAAATTTGGGTATGTTGTGCCTTCATTTTCATTGAATTCTGGGAAGTCTTTAATTTCTTTCTTTATTTCTTCCTTAACTCAGCTGTCGTTGAGAAGCAAGTTGTTCAGTTTCTATATGCATATAGGCTTTTGCTATTTCCATTGTTGTTGAAGTCCAGCTTTAGTCCATGGTGGTCAGATCTGTAGAGGCTTGCTTTGTAACCAACTATATGATCTATTTTAGAGAAGGTTCCATGAGATCCTGAAAAGAACATATACTCTTTTGATTTGGGGTGAAAATTTCTGTAGACATCTATTAGGTCCATTTGAGTTAGGGCCTCTGTAAGTGCCTATATTTCCCTATTTGACTTCTGTCTAGATGATCTGTCCCTGGGTGATAGTGGGGTGTTGAAGTCTCCCACTATTAATGTGTTGGGATTGATGTGTGATTTAAGCTTTAATAATGTTTCCTTTACGAATGTAGGCACTCTTGTATTTGGGGCATAGATGTTCAGAATTGTGATATCCTTTTGGTGGATTTTTCCTTTGATGAGAATGTAGTGTGCCTCCTCATCTTTTATGATTAATTTTGGTTGAAAGTCTATTTTATTAGATATTAGAATAGCTACTCCAGCTTGTTTTCTGGGTCCATTTGCTTGAGAACCATTTTTTCCAGCCCTTTACTCTCAGGTAGTGTTTATCTTTGTGTGTTTCTTGGATGCAGCAGAATGTTGGATCCTGTTTCCATTCTATTAGTTTGTGTCTTTTTATTGGAGAGTTGAGTCCATCGATATTGATAGATAATAGTGACCAATGAATGTTAGTTCTTTTTATTGTGGAGTTGCTGGTCTTACTGTGACTCGTTGCTTGTTTTTTTTTTTTAAATTTTTGTTGGGAAATTATCTGTATCCTATGTTTTCTTGGGTATAGTTATTTTCGTTGGATTGGAGTTTTTCTTCTAGTATCTTCTGTAGGGCTGGTTTGCTGTGTAGATATTGCTTAAATTTAGTTTTATCATGGAATATTTTGTTTTCTCCATCTATGTTGATTGAAAGCTTTGCTGGGTATAGTAGTCTGGGTTCTCATCTGTGGTCTCTTAAACTCTGCATGACATCTACCCTGGCCCTTCTGGCTTTTACAGTTTCTGATGAGAATTCTGGTGTGATTCTGATAGGTCTACCTTTACATGTTACTTGGCCTTTTCCCCTTGCTGCTTTTAATATCTTTTTTTTGTTCTGTAGATTTAGTGTTTTGACTATGATGTGATGTGAGGAGTTTCTTTTCTGGTCTAGTCTATTTGGTGTTCTGTAGGACTCTTGTATATTTATGAACATCTCTTTCTTTAGGTTGGGAAAGGGTTTTATTTTTATGATTTTCTTGAAAATATTTTCTGGACCATGGAGACTGAGATCTTCTTTTTCATCTATTCCTATTGTTCTTAGATTTCTCTTTTTCATGGATTTCTTGGATGTTTTGTGTTTGGGACTTTTCGGATTTTACTTTTTCTTTGAGAGAAGTGTCAATTTTTGTGAGTGTATCTTTAGCACCAGAGGTTCTCTCTTCCATCTCTTGTATTCTATGGGTGATGCTTACCTTTGTGGTTCCTGATCTTTTCTCTAAGTTCTCCAGCACCAGGGTTTTCTCAGTTTGTGTTTTCTTTATTGATTCTAAGTCTTATTTTATGCATTGCACCATTTCCTTCATCTGTTTGAATGTGGCTTCTTGTCTCTGTATGATGGCCTCTATTTTTTTTTTTTGTTTGTTTGTTTGTTTCCTCTCTATATGCCACTAATTGTGTCTCTATTTGTTTGGCTACATTTGCTTGTGTTTCTTTGAGAGCTTTCTTCATTTCCTCTTTCTTTGCCTCCACTTGGGTGGCCAATTCTTTGAGAGAATTGTTTTCTGTTTAACTGTCTGTATTTGTATGGCTATTTCTCTGAGATATTTGTTTGTTTCTCTTTATGTGCCTCTAATAATTGGATAAGCATAGCTTTAAAGTCATTTTCCTGTGTTTCCAATGAATTGGAGTATCCATTAATTTTGGGGTTGCTGGCGAAGCCATGATGTCCTGATTTTTGCTGGATGTGTTATTTTGCAGACCTCTGGCCATTTGCTTATGTGTAAACTTCACTGTTTGTTCCTGAATTCTGCAGTTCAGACTGGTACCGTCTTTCTCTGGTATCTGGAGAATTCTTCAGGAAGATGAAAGAGGTCCAGTTGTTTCAGCGTGTGCATTAGTGTTTCAGCTATACCTGTGGGAGGAAAGTCCGCGGGCACAGAAGGGCAAGTGCTGCAAGCATGTGTGTGGAAGTGTGTCTTGAGGGACAGGGTGCTAGAGAATGTAGAACCCTTGAGTATGTGGGAAGGGTGCTGCCTTGCAGGCATAGACGGGGTTGCATGAGCTGAATGTGTAGCAGGTGCTGGTGGCAATCATGGGTGCAATTTTCTTATGCAAATTCCCTGAATACCTCAGTGGCTTATGGGCTACTGGTATTTGGTTCTGTCTGAGTTCCAGGTTTTTTTGCCTGAACTTCTCTGGTGGACCTACAGAGCCAGGGGCTTCAATGTCCCAAGAGTCCCTCAGTTTCCCACAGTGGATGTGTGGGTGGGAGGTATCTGATGTCTGGCTGCTAGCTTAGGAGCCTGGATCTGGAGCTCTGCAGGCACTTGAGGGTGCACTCACTCTCAAGCAGGTCACATCGGCAAGGACCTGGGTACCCCAGCTCTCTACTCTCAGGTTTGGACCTGCTGAGTCATATGCAGGAAGACTGATGAGCTCAGCCAGCTCAGTGGTGCTGTATCCACAGAACTAGGGAGTCCAGCTGCAGCTGCAGACTGGGAGGCTGGTCCAGATGCCTTCTGGGAAGTCCTGGGGAGTCACAACAGTGGTTCACAGACCAGGTGCCTATTGTACCTGGATTGTTTGGCGGTTCTGCTGGACTTTGGTGGCTGTACAGCCGGCTATCTGCCATTGAGGTGTTGGGCAGGCCTTATAGTCACTGGCTGCAAAGTCCTGCGGAGTCAATAGGGCCCCTCACAGATGTGGGACCAGGGAGGATGGTACCGATCTGGGACTAAGAAGGCTGGTACAGCTGGCAGCTGCAGCTGAGGAGCTAGGAGCCCAGCCTCTGCTCTCTCAGTCCCCAGGCAGTGAGTTCTGTGCTGAGAACCTCTGTGAGCTAGCTCTGCCTAAAAGGAGGAGGGAGGCCTGAAAAAGGGGAGTGCAGGGAGATCAAAAGATTGTTCCTCTCCATCCCCAAAGAAGTCTGCTGGTGATCTGAGTTTAAAGGTCTCAACTCATGTGATGTTCCCTTTTGTTCAGAAAGCCTCACTGTTGATTTTCTGGCTTTAGCTGTCCCTCCACTCACCAATTCCGGAGTTTCGGATCCTCTGCCTCTCATATACTGTGAGCACTGGTTGCAGCCATCTTGGATCTCTCAGATTTACAATTCTTAAGAAAGTCATGAGAAACTTCTGCAAATATGAATGTGTGCCTTCATAATTCAGATACAGTTCAGGAATTCCTAACTATTGCTGAGCTTTCCCCAGTTGCAAAAGACCTGGGCTTTGCAAAGAAAAGAATAGAATTCCAAAGCAGAAAAGAAGACGAGACAGCATTTGTTTGTATTCTAGGAAGGACACAGAGCACAGGCTACAGATGAATTTTCTCCTAGAAGAGAAGGAAGACTAGAGTCAAAGTGGGACCATAGCAGGTATTCCAGCCCGCCAGCCTTGTAGAAAAGATGGCACCTTCTATTCCCACTACTCTGTAGTGTGGGGAAGACCACAGGGGCCAGACAGTCTCACTGGCCAGCACCAACACCCAATGATGACTTCAGTCAGCCAACACGCTAGAATATGGTGGCATGAAGGAAAGTACCCAAATACAATCTCCTATCCTACAGTACTCAGAAGCTTTAATTCTAAAATAAAAAGTATTTAAAACTTTTATTTTCAGCATGAAGTTTTAGTATTGCTATCTATCATGTGAAATCACGTACATAGATTTTTCTTTTCTTCTTGAAAAATAACCTATAATAGTATTTATGATACTGGAGAGCTAAGCCACAGGAAAGGAAAAAAAAACATTTTTTGAACTGTGAAATTCTGAAGCTGATGTGCAAGGGAAAAGAGGAATGCTGATTCATTATCAAAATAAAGGCTAACTCCTCTAGATGTGGTTTTTCCGTGACTCTTCCTAGTCTTACAGGTCATTTTAACAAATATGTGAAATTTGCAGTTCTGTTGGGTAGAGGTTGCAAGCTGTGAAGGGAGAAACAGGCAGGGGCATGAGGAAGAAGTGGAAGGAGAGACAAAAAAAGAGATAACAGGTAAAGGCAGCTAAGATTCTTAGATGACACTAGGACTAGGTTTCTTTTTTTTTTTTTCAGATTGCAGGGAATTTTATTTTATTTTATTTTATTTTTTTATTTTTTTTATTTTTCTTTTTAGTTACATTTTGTTAACTTGCTATAGTTGTGTGAGCCTGTACTAATTCCATATTTTATCTTAGGTTGTCTGTATTGTTATACAGAGAATGAGACACTTAACATTCTCATTCCCATCATTTCTAATTCTTACACACTCTGAGGCTATGAACGAAAAATACTTGTTTTTCCTAGATCTTGGTATATTTAGGTTCAGCCCCTCACACTGTGTCATGAACAGAACCTCAGGAAATGAAGCAAAGAAGGTGCTTGGTCATCATTGGCTCCTTCTTCTTGTCTCTCAGTAGGAATCTTGAGAATGCCTATTGCAGCATATATAGGTTGCTATAGGCATCTGGAGAACATTTTGTAAAGCTTTAGTCAGTGTAACACACATGCCACTCATGGAAAACTCTATTTTCCATTTACTGAGGATGTGCAAACAGATGCTTGTTTGGAGACACAGCTCTTATTTCTCGTAGGCCTGTCCTCATTATCACCTTGGCAAAAGTAGGGTCATGGA
The DNA here is from genome assembly GCF_907164565.1 of Psammomys obesus. Classification (NCBI taxonomy): domain Eukaryota; kingdom Metazoa; phylum Chordata; class Mammalia; order Rodentia; family Muridae; genus Psammomys; species Psammomys obesus. The sequence continues at coordinate 14,593,281 of NW_026596117.1, forward strand.
TCAGTGCTTGTAATCTGTCAAGATTTTGACATGTTAGTCCATTTTCCTAAATTCTCATCTTTTCTTCCTTTGCTTCTTCTTGCACGGAGGAGAGTAGCTCAGAAAAAGGCAAAACAACAGCATGAACAACAAAACAGAGTCTGAAAACGGTACCCGAGTAGTTAGATGCTTGCAAAGTGGGACTAATCATTACGAATAATAAATAATCACAAACATACTTTTCAGGCTGAGTGACAGGGTCGATGACAAGAATTCTAACAAGGCTAAGGACTGAGCAAATCGCCTCTTGATTTCTCCACTGAGAATAATTTCATGCAAATCCAAGGAGGCTGAGCTGCTGCTGCTAATCCACCGTGTGTGGTGACTAATTTTATTAAGTGAAATACAAGAAAGAGAGAGATCTTTGCAGTAGAAGTGTGCACAGATGATTGCCTTGGCCTAAACACCGTGCCCCGTGGCTGTGCACTGTGAGTCAGGTTGATTAGCTTGTCCTGCAGGCAGCTCCAGAGCACAGAGGCAGGACCAGTGCCAACCTGCCCGGGGAAGACTTGCCTCCACTCCGCACCACTGAGAAAGTGGAAAACAACCACTTCTCTTGACTTTGAGGTAACCTTGCCACTGAGGAGATGTGTGGATGGTATTTAAGGAACTCTACTGTCCTTTAGCAGAAGCCCACAAATACTGAAAATGTGAAAGTTACAATTTTAGATAAATCAGTGCACTTACTCCTGAGTGCTAAGAGGTAGAAACTCAAACTTTCCGAGGGGGGGGGGGTTGTAAAGAGAGAGAGAGAGGTATCACAGGACAGATGGGACCTGGAAGTAACTGGACAGGCCTCTTGTTTATGCATATAAATTTCCATTCTAAAACATCCTAATAAATCTAATTAAATACACACCTCATCTGAGCCATTTTTGCCAAGTGCCTATCTTAAACACATGGACAAGAGATGTGAGTATGAAAACGTACCAGAAGACATTCACAGGCAAATGTATTTATAATTATCCAAATGTGGTAGTAACCCAAACATTCACTAATAAGAAAATGGATGGTTAAAATGTGTTATAAATATAAATAGCATGTTTCAAATGAGTACTAATACACCAAATACATGTCTGTCAGCAATATAAATGCCCTTACCAAAAACAAACTGATTTAGAAGAAAACAGAGAAGTTAGACTGTAAAATACCATCTACATTAAGTTCAAGCACAAAGAAACTATGTAGTGTCGGAAGTCAGAACACCGGTTATTTCTTGAGATGAGATGCTTTCTGAGAAGGCTTCAGTGAACCCTCAAGGATGCTGAAACTACTCAAAATCTCTACTTGGGATGCTGTTACATGCATATACACATTTGAGTACCTGCACCAAACTGAAATCTACTGTTGAGTATGGTGTGTATATTCAATTAACTGTGTGTGTGTGTGTGTGTGTGTGTGTGTGTGTGTGTGTATGTGTGTGTGGCATACCTTAATTAAAAGCTAAACATTTCTGAGACTGAAAGAAACAATTCAAAATGAAACAGTAGCTGTATGAGATAAATAAAATAGGTAAAAGTCACAAATTGGATGAATAATGGTGGAAATATATCCTTAACCGATGTTTCAAAAAAGCTGAAGTTGGGTCATATTTCTTCTTTTTGGGAAAGAATCAAAAGAGCAAAAAGAGTAACTACTCAGCTCTGTTCATAGAACGTGAAGTTAGTAAATCTTTCTCAAGACTGTCAGATCTTACATACTTGTATCAGTCAGTTTTGTGTCACTATAGCACTACCCGAGGTAGCAAAAGCACTGTAAAAAGAAATGCTCTATTTGCCTCACGATTTCACAGTTTCAGTGTCCAAGATCAGACAGCTCTATTAGTTTAGCCTCTGATGAGAGCAATGGAGGACACATCACAGTTGGAGAACGTATATTTGGAAGATACACATTGCTAAACAAGAGCCAAAGAGGAGAGCAAGAGATATGAGAAGAGAACACACACACACACACACACACACACACACACACACACACACACACA
>NW_026596117.1:14595313-14622477 GCF_907164565.1 Psammomys obesus
ACACACACACACACACACACACACACACACACACACACACACACACACACACTTGCACACACACAGTGGTCTTAGTTCCAGAGTTCTAACTGCATGTCCAATGACTAAAGAGCCTCCTACCAATCAGACACAGCCTCTGGCTCCCCCAGGAGTGTTCAGAGACTCATATTTCAAAAATACTATAGCATGTGTAGGGGGGTGGGGGCACATAGCTCAAGTCCACCCATGAAAGTTACCATTTTAGATTTTAAATTTTATTTATATTTTATATCTATCTATCTATCTATCTATCTATCTATCTATCTATCTATCTAAAACAAAAAAAATTGATTAAAAACTTGCGAAGGTTTTCAATTGTTGGGCAGTGTGCATGGAATCTTATGTAAGAAGTGGGAAATAGTAAGATCTGGAGAGGACAGGAACTCCACAAGGAGAGCAACAGAACCAGAAAATTTGAACACAGGGAACTTCCCAGAGACTCATACTCCAACCATGCATGGAGATAACTTAGAACCCCTGCACAGATGTAGTCCATGACAGTTTAGTGTCCAAGTGGGTTACATAGTAATGGGAAGAGGGACTGCCTCTGACATAAACTGATTGGCCTGCTCTTTGATCACCTCCCCCTGAGGGGGGAGCAGCCTTAACAGGCCACAGAAGATGACAATGCAGCCACTCCTGATGAGATCTGATAGACTAACATCAGAAGGAAGGAGAGGAGGACCTCCCCTATCAGTGGACTTGAGGAGGGGCATGTGTGAAGAAGGGGGAGGGAGGGTGGGACCAGGAGGGGAGGATACAAAGTGAATAAAGTGTAATTAATAAAAAAAAACTTGCCAAAATTATTATATTGCCTTAGAGTACATCATTTTAAGTTTAAAAATAGTTTTTTTTCATGTGTTTTATTTTGATTACAGTTTTCCTTCTATCCTACATCCTCGCCACTTTCCCAAGCACCCAAATCCACATTCTCCCCTTTTCTTATTAGAATACAAATAGACATCTAAACATAATAAGGAAAAATATTTAGGAATTTAGTAACAATCTCTTCTATTAACCATTTCATTATTTTCATTTATGATGTTGTTGATTTTTGCACTGAGAGTTCACAAAGCCTTGCCGTCTTTTCAAAGTGTGTCTCCTTATAATGGAGCGAGTAGGAAAGCCCGAGTCGATTCCTACAGCCTCTTGACTGTGCCATATGATGTCTGTACGGTAAGGGAATTAAAATGAAATTTAAAGAAGGCCTATAGTATCCCGAGAAATCAGTATTTTGTGTAGTTTTGGGCACAAAAAGCTATAAAGGGAGTAATTTTTCTGGCCTTCAGTTTCCTAGTAAGTAAGCACAGGGTCAGTATTCAGAAAGAGGTTTTCTGGTTCTCAAATGCTGAGTCTAAATATCTATAGTCCGCGGGGTACCGTAGAGAGATCTTTGAAAATGTAAATTCTAACTACATAATGTTTTTCCCCACAACATCGGATGCATCCTTAGAGTTGGTGTGCTGAAAGTCGAAGGCACGGGTCTCGTTAGTACACACATGAGAAAAGGTAGCAGAGCTCCTGCGGGCAGTAGCAGAAGCCTGGAGGACGGTGGGTGAGAACTGTGTTAAGGGCAGAGCGTCGAGTACTGAGCCCAGACCTAGGCATGCGCATGGCAGAAAGACTCCATGCACAACTGCAAAACACATTCTCACATCACAGGTGTTGGCAGAGTGAAAGGGTTACTTCTTCCTGTTCAAAATTTTAAAATTAGAGTAACCTTGGTTTAAGAAAACAATTTTAACTTCTACAGAGTCTTTGAAAGCAATAAAGTATCATGATCTATACAAGATTTAGGAAACTGTATTTTTAAAAAAAAAAAAAAAACAAATGATGCCAGAAGAAAGGAATAGAGGGTTTGTTTGTAGATTTTGGGAGACACAGTGTTGGGACAGGATGTGTTTGCCGTGGTTCTGAGTGAGAACACTACATTACACTCTGGAAGCCTAAGCTTCATCAAGTTCTTATAAACAACTTAATAGTTTTCATTAAAGTATTTTATCAGCCCCTAAGGAAATTCGTTAAAACCAGTGAAGAGAAAGTTCTATGCTTATATTTGTATTATTCTGTCACACTTCAAGTAATATTTCATAGTCATTAGGAGTCTCAAAGTAAATACATTAGAGAAAAACAAGACAGTGGAATTAATTTTTTCTTGAGTAGTTTAATGATGTTAGATGCAAATTTCTTGGAAATAGCCTGTTCTTATTTGGGGTCTGTAATAAGTTATACATCTGAGGTAAACATTTTAGCTTTAAAATAATCTGATGTGTAACTAGCATATCATTTCTAAAATGTACTACATGCTGTTTCACCTTTCAGTTTTGTAAATGTTTTCACTTTTTATTTACAGTGTAGAGATTGAATCAAAGCCTTGTACATTGTAGGCAAACATTCTACCACTAAGCAGAACTTTTAACACAGAAGTCTTTATGAAGAAATCGGGAGGCAGGGCAAGATGGCAGCACATATACAACATAGGATAAACCCACTAAAATCGGTACATCGAAGCAAACTAAGCAAAAGAGAGGACCCTAGCTAAAATGCTCAATCCCCATCCTGAAAGGCAAAGAGGATGGACATCAGAAGAAGAAGAAAACAGGAAACAACCCTAGGAACCTGCTACAGAGGGCCTCTGAAATCCAGAAGAAGAAAACAGGAAACAACCTAGGAACCTGCCACAGAGGGCCTCTGAAAGCCTCTGCCATGCAGACTATCAAAGCAGATGCTGAGCCTGATGGCCAACTGTTGGGCAGAGTGAATAGAATTTTATGTAAGAAGTGGGAAATAGCAAGAACTGGAGAGGACAGGAACTCCACAAAGAGAGCAACAGAACAAGATAATTTGAACACAGGGAACTTCCCAGAGACTCATACTTCAACCAAGGACTATTCATGGAGATAACCTAAAACCCCTGCACAGATGTAGCCCATGACAGTTTAGTGTCCAAGTGGGTTACCTAGTAATGGGAAGAGGGACTGCCTCTGACATAATCTGATTGGCTTGCTCTTTGATCACTTCCCCCTGAGGGCGGAGCAGCCTTACCAGGCCACAGAAGATGACAATGCAGCCACTTTTGATGAGAACTGATAGTCTAAGATCAGAAAGAAAGAAAGGAAGACCTCCCCTATCAGTGAACTTGGGGAGGGGCATGCATGCAGAAAGGGGAGGAAGGGTGGGACCGGGATGGGAGGAGGGAGGGTCTTATGGGGGGTTACAAAATGAATAAAGTGTAATTAATAATAATAATAAATATTTAAAAAAAAAGAAATTGGCCTAGCAGTGTGAACCGAAAGAAAAAGAATTATAGAACAATTGATATATTTCTAAGGACTGAAATCTCAAAGACTTAGAAACTAGAAGTTACTCCTCAAATTAAAAAAAAAAATTCTTACTGAAAATTTACGTTAATCATGATCAGAAGTTCACTTAAAGCTTGTGGCTATAAGAAGTTTGAATGAAGCATCTGTATCAAACGCCTCTTCGCAAGGGTTAGAGAGCTTTACAGAATAGGGAGCAGTAAGACAGTGCCAGAGGTGGTGAAAAACCTCAAGGGAACAGTGTCTTCTATATGTAGTAGGACAGCTGCTCAGATGAACTCACAGCCATTATGACAGCATGCATAAAACCTGTACAAGCTAGAGCCAGACCAAATCCGAGGGCATTGTGGGGTTAGACATGAAATCATACTGATTGCTAAGCAGCTATACACAACTGTTAGCCGCTGGAAGAGGGAGGGCCGGTTTTCTTTAAGAGCTTAGCTTCTGGTAAACAGGCCATGCTCCAGTGAAAGGATATTTATATTATTCTTGGATATTTCCAAGAATATATGAACAGCACAAATTGGATTTGATGGGTGAAAAAGAAAATAATACAGTAATTCAAATGTGTATGGAAAAAGGTGTGGATCTGAGAATAATGCTGGAAATGTATGGAGATTCAAATGTCTAAAATATATCTAAAAGAATGATGGCTAAAAATATTTCACAGTTAGAGGTACCTCATGATCACAGGGAAATAGAGTATCATGAAGCTCTTATCTGAGACTTGAAGACCCAGATGATGGTGAATGTCCTTTAAGGACACTTCTAGCAGCAAGACACTTGTTTATCTTAGAAGCAGAGCTCTTTGGTCTCACAGTGATTGAGCTCCAGATTGTTGGACCATTGGAAATTATAATATGCTTGATAATTATCTTTTCACAGATGAAGGAACTAGGTCCCAAAGAAATGAAATGAGTAACTCGAGTATTCCTGTGACTTAAGTTAACATATGGCATTACCAATGCAGCAACCATGATTCTGTTGAAATAGCAAATTTATTTTAAATAATGCTCATGAAAAACTCAGTTTTCGTAAGCACCGCACACTGTGGTTTGACAAAATGACTCAATCATTAGTAAGTTGATAAAGGTCTTTAGATCACTCCAGGCACCTTCCCGGTGACAGTGTGGTTCTCATATTGGGGCACGGGACAATTTCAATTCTTTAACTATTCTGATTTTCATTACTAGTCTGAGTTTGTTTTTATTTTATTTTTATTTTTACAAGTGTTAATTCGCAGGAGTAGAAGACATTAAAGACACTTTTGCCATTTGCTTCCTGGCTGACAACCAACAGCCATATGGATACCCAGTTGAGGGTCCTGTCAGACCTTTACACCATGAATGCAGTGGGCTCCACTGAAAGTCATTCTTTCAGTCAGCAGCTACTGAATACTACAGTGTTCTAGTTGCAGGCTTTAAGCAGCAGGGTTTCTAACCAGTAGAATGGAAATATGGCCTAAGAAGTAACAGTCACATGTTCTGGAAATTAAAAAGTAACCACATCTTGAAGAATTCTATTTTCAGCTTACCAAAGACATCATGGCTTCCCAAAAAGTGCATTTTTGCTTGGATATGTACTTTTTATCTTAAGCCAGGGTTCACTACAGATTCTATATTGAAATATACGTATATAATAAATTATATATTAAAGAACTATTTTGACAGACTGATGCAATATTAACCATTCAATCAACCACATCCATCTAACATGCATGTTATATTCAGTGCTGGCAAATATTATTTTTATTATTTTACTATATATTGAACCTTTCTTATCAAATAAATCATGGAAATAATTGGAATACAATAGATGTTTTAATCATTCACATGTCTTTCATCAAATGTATTTCAAATATCATGGAAGGATTCCAGATTTGAGACAGCCAATTTAAAATCACTTAGCTCACTTCATTCTTCAAATAGCCACTGAAAAGGGAGCATAAAGCAAGGTGGGGAGTAGGATTTGTAGAGAGGGCTATAGTAGGTAGGACATAGGTGCTATGAAGGGAGAGAGGAAAAATCAGGGAGTCAGAAACTGGAGAAAAAGAGATAATACAGAAGAAAAGGAAAGGGGAGATAAATAACAATAAGAATATTTGAAAAAGTCATAGGGAATCATTATTTTACAAGCTTGCCTCAGAATGCATGCAGTTTTAAATATATGTTAATATATGTGTCTGAAGGTGCTATAAAAACTGCCAAGGGAGGAAAATAAGCAACGGTCTCATGGAGATGTAAACCACTGCAATGACCATCTTGCAAGATAGCTCCAGTGGTACAATAGTGGCACCTGGAGATACTCATCAGCAGTATAATTGGACTTAAAAATGTTAAATGGGGTCAGGGGAGTCATGCAAGGTACTCTAAGCCTAGTCAACTACTGATGGATGGAGAGGTCATGGACTCTAGAGAACCTACCACAGCCATTTTCCTGAGCAATATATTTTCTAATTGTATCCTAAGTAATTATTCTATGTACACAGATAAGTGTATGTAGCTCTCACTCTTCATCAAAGCTTCTGCTTGCAACAAATGGCAACTATTACAGAAACCCATAACTAGTAAAAATGTTAAAGTAGTTGGCTGTGAGGTGCCCAACGCCAACTGATACAACTACAATGCAGTTTCCACCCAACGCTCAGGGAAGTCATGGAGGAGGGCTGAAAAGATTATAAGGTCTAGAGGATCAGGACATAATTCTGCTTGTGGTTGTACTCCAGAAATAACAAGGAAGCTGCATACACGAAACTGTAACAATGTGACTTGCATAAAGACAGTGGTAGCTGATATGACAGCAAGAATGGAGAGTCCTTCACAAGGATCCACACCTTGATGAAGAGCTAGGGTCAAATTGGCTTCTGAGAGAGGAAGAATCAATTTTTTCCAGAACTGAGTTCTATGATAGGTTATTCAGTCCCGACTGGTCAACACAAAATACATTGTGTGCTTATTCATAGGTACATCAAGCAACACTAAATATATTGTGTGCTTATTCATAAATATTATACCATATATAACATAGATGTGTAACACTAGTGACAAAAGAAGATGTCATGAATTTGAGATGGAGTATGTGGAGAGTATGTGAAGAGCAGCAGTTGGGAGAGGGAATGGTGGAAATGATGTAATGCAGTACTCACATATAGAATTCTCAACAAATTAAACAAAGCATTTAGGGCTTTGAAACCAGACAGACACATCCTGGTTGTGCCACTTAGAAACAATGGGAAGATCAGCTTATCTCTCACAACATCATTTTTCTTATCTGAAGTGGAGCAGTGAGCACTCACTGGCCAGTACTGTGTTGGGCATGTGGCTGGCATTCTGTAACAGTGGACATTGGTATCACATCCATTAGAGAAGAAATTAGACTTCTTGGAAGGGGTATTTTACCAAGCTTCATACAGTGTCTGCTCTACAGTCTCGTCTCTGCCCACTGAATCATTCTAAAATAAAGTCATTAAGGTTCTACCTCATTGAAAAGATATTTCTTTGAGCTACAAGCCAGGATTAGAATATGGGCACTCTCGTGAGTTGTTTTTAGACAGGAATACATATATTCACTCTGATCCTGGAAGAAAGTGGAATATTTAAATGTGCTTTGTAACTTCTGTGTTGTAGACGGCATTAGCTTGGATTTATTGGGTCTACAAAGTCTGGGACAAGTTGGGAACATTCTAGACTTTTGTTATTATAAACAACGATGTGTGTTGGGGGGGCAAGATGGCGGCGCCGGGAGAACACCATGTCTAAGAAGCTGGACAACACACTCCGTGCAGCGACCAAGAGACTGAACTCTGGGCCCTAAAACTACAGAGATCGTATTTCCCAGGTGAGGGAAGGCTCCCACAGCATGGGAATTGGTCAGGTCCACTCTTGAGCCACACAGCCAGAAGCCAGAAGAGATCCTGGGTAACGTGGGCTTTGGGTCTCCCTGCTGGAGCCACACACCTGCGTGTCCCGATCATTTCCCAGGCTGATTGGTGGGCACAAGGGAGCCTGAGACTGAGAGTCCCAATCGCAAGAAAACCCCACGGGGAAGCAAAGTTGCGAGTCTGATCAAGGGTCACCCAGTCTTTCCCTGGAAGGTCTCGCTGACTGTGGGTACCCACCGCCATCACAACTGAGCTCCCGCTGCGTGCGGAGAGCAGCTGCGTGCCCAGCTCAAAATCCCTACTCCCTCTTGGGAGGAGGCAAAAGGCTGCCAGCAGAATCTGCCACAGACCACATTGTATGTACCCCAACCCGAGATCGGGGCTGAGAAAACCCAATCCTTTCGGGCACTCCCCCAAATGCCGCCATAACCCTGCCGCGGCAGAGCAGAAGGATAAAGAGGCGCACAGCGGCTTCACAGTGCTGGAACTCTAGTGCTGCCGGCTGCTCCTAGCAAACAAACTTCAGCTCGGGATCTGGAACTGTGGTCCTTCAACATGTCCTGAGATTCTCCTGGGTCCAGCTCAATAAGGTCTAGCACCAAGTCCTATCACTGGCACCCCCGACCACTGGCAGAAAAACCCCGGCTCAGGATCAGGACTGAGAAGTCCCAACCCCTTCTGACACCCCCCTGAGAGCACCGCCATAAGCTTGCCCTAGCAGAGGGGAAGGTCAGAGGGGAAGGACAGGGAGGCAACCTGCCACAGGACACAGCACCCCCTCTCCAGCTCACCCAGCGGCCCCTGGCAGAGAAACCCAAGCTCTGGATCTGAGGACACTCAACCATACCTGGTACTCTCTAGAGATCAGCAAACATCGATTCTACCGCCAAGCTGCTTCTGGTAGAGAGATCTGGGCCTGGGATCTGGGATTGAGAACACTCAACCTAACTCTTTCCTGCGCTAACCCGGGACCAGTCAACATAACACATCCTGGCAGAGGGAAAGGACAGAGAGGCAGCACACAGGAAAGGTAGACACCGAGTCCTATGGCCACAGTGTAACAGAGCTGACTGTTAGCCTACCTGCGCATATTTCGCAGTAGGACCAAATCAGAGAGTAGAGAGCAAGGGGAACCCCTGTGCATTCCAACTGGTCCTACAAGAGAGTGAGTGAGCCTTCTAGGGAGAGTTTGCCCCAGACCCAGGGCATCTTCACAGAAGCAACCAGACAAGATCCCTGCCACCCACACCCCTAGTGTGGGCATCATAGGGATTCTTGGGATAGTGACCCCAACGTTGAAGCCTATGCCTTGTAGGTCCACCAGTGTAATCCAGGCAAACAATCCCTGGATCTCAGACAGAACTGCATAATAGTGGCCTGCAGGCCACTGCAATAGTCAAAGAATCCGCGCATGCACACTGCACCCGCTAAAAGCACATGCGAATAGCGCCAGCGTCACATTCCTTACCTAGGCAAAACTGAAACCACAACGCATACTCCCAAATCAGTGAACCTCTCCCATCTTCCGGAAAAAAGTCCAGAAAACAGAAAAAGATGATCATAGCCTGAACTACAAACTCAAGGAACAAACAGTGAGGGGTATAAATAGCCAGATGGCTAGAGTCAGACTTAAGAGCACACTCAACAAAAATCAGGACATAATGACCTCACCAGCAACCCCACAAAACAATGGACACTTCAATTCACTAGATATACAAGAAAACGACCTCAAAACTATGTTTCTCCAGCTATTAGAGGCCCATAAAGATGAAATGAACAAAGCCCTCAGAGAAATAGCCAAAGAAATGGAGACTAACCAAGAGGAAACAAATCGAGCTCTCAGAGAAATGACCACGAAAATTGAGGCAAACAAAGAAGAAATGAACAAAGCTCTCAAAGAAATGTCCACACAAATGAAGGCAAATAAAGAAGAAATAAACAAAGCTCTCATAGAAATACAGGCAATCATACCCAAAGAAGTAGAGGCACAATTAGTGATACATAGAGAGGGAACAGACAAAAAAATAGAAGCTGTCATTGAAAAGCAGGACTCCACATTCACACAGATGAAGAAAATGGTGCAAGACATGAAAACAGAATTAGAATCAATAAAGAAAACACAAATAGAGAAAAACCAGGAGCTGGAGAACATAGAGAAAAGATCGGGAACTACAAAGGTAAGCATCACCAACAGAATACAAGAGATGGAAGAAAGAATCTCAGGAGTCGAAGATAAACTTGTGGAAATTAACACATCTCTCAAAGAAAATATAAAATCAGAAAAGTTCCAAACACAAAACATCGGAGAAATCAAGGACACCATGAAAAGACAAATCTAAGAATAATAGGAGTAGGAGAAAAAGGAGACATCAGGCTCAAAGGTCCGGAAAACATTTTCAAGAAAATTATAGAAGAAAACTTTCCCAACTTAAAGAAGGAGATGTCCATAAACATACAAGAGGCCTAAAGAACACCAAGTAGACTAGACCAGAAAAGAAATTCTTCATGTCACATCATAGTCAAAACACTGAACCTACAGAACAAAGAAAAAATTCTAAAAGCAGCTAAGGAAAAAGGCAAGTAAAATATGAAGGTAGACCTATCAGAATCACACCAAAATTCTCAACAGAAACTATGAAAGCCAGAAGGGCTTGGACAGAAATCATACAGTCCTTAAGGGACCACAGATTCCAACCCAGACTACTATACCCAGCAAAACTTTCAATCAACATAGAGGGAGAATTCAAAATATTCCATGACAAAACCAAATTTAAACAATATCTACATAGTAACTCAGCTCTACAGAAGTTACTAGAAGGGAAACTCCAAACCAAAGAAAACAACTACATCTAAGGAAACAGAGGAAATAGATAACTACACAACAAAAAAACCCAAAAGAATACAAGCAATGAAACTCAGTGACACCACCAACCCCACATCAAAAGTAAGAAACAATGGTTGGTCACTAGTATCTATCAACATCAACGGACTCAACTCCCCAATAAAAAGACACAGACTAACAGAATGGTTGCAGAAACAGGATCCAACATTCTGTTGCATCCAAGAAACACACCTATGCAACAAAGATAAACACTACCTCAGAGTAAAGGGCTGGAAAAATGTTTTTCAAGCAAACGGTTCCAGAAAACAAGCTGGAGTAGCCATCCTAATATCTAATAAAATAGACTTTCAACCCAAGTTAATCAAAAAAGATAAGGAGGGCCACTATATTTTCATCAAAGAAAAAATCCACCAAGAGGACATCACAATTTTGAATATCTATGCCCCAAATACAAGAGCACCTACATTCGTAAATGAAACAATATTAAAGCTTAAATCAAACATTCATTCTAATACCTTAATAGTGAGAGACTTCAACACTCCACTCTCACCAAGGGAGAGATCAACTAGATAGAAAACAAATAAGGAAATAAAAGCACTTACAGAGTCCCTAAATCAAATGGACCTAATAGACGTCTACAGATCTTTTCACCCAAACTCAAAATAGTATACCTTCCTTTCAGCACCACATAGAACCTTCTCCAAAATAGACCACATAGTTGGTCATAAAGCAAGCCTCAACAGATACAAAAAGACTGAAATAATCCCTTGTATTCTATCTGACCACCATGGACTAAAGCTGGACCTCAACAACAACAGAAATAACAAAAAGCTGATATGCACATGGAAACTGAACAACTTGTTACTCAATGACAGCTGGGTTAAGGAGGAAATAAAGAAAGAAATTAAAGACTTCCTAAAATTCAAAGAAAATGAAGGCATAACATACCCAAATTTATGGGACACATTGAAAGCTGTGCTCAGAGGAAAATTTATAGCACTAAGTGCCTTCAAGAAGAAATTCGTAACATCACATTCAAACAACTTCATGGCCCAACTGAAACCGCCCCCCCCCCAAAAAAAAATAAGCAGATACACCCAAGAGGAGCAGAAGGCTGGAAATAATCAAACTCAGGGCTGAAATCAATCAATTAGAAACAAATAAAACTATTCAAAGAATCAATGAAACAAAAAGCTGGTTCTTTGAGAAAATCAACAAGATAGACAAACCCGTAGCCAAACTAACTAAAAAGCAGAGAGAATCTATCCAAATCAGCAAAATCAGAAATGAAAGGGTGACATAACTACAGACACAGAGGAAATTCAAACAATCATTAGGTCATACTACAAAAGCCTATATCCCACAAAATTTGAAAACCTAAATGAAATGGACAATTTCCTTGATAGATTCCATCTTCCAACATTAAGTCAAGATCAGGTAGAAAGACTGAATAGCCCTATATCCACCAAGGAATTTGAAGCAGTCATTCACAGTCTCCCCTCCAAAAAAAGTCCTGGGCCAGGTGGTTTCAGCGCGGAATTCTACCAGACCTTCAAAGAAGTGCTCACACCAATTCTCCTCAAACTATTCCACAAAATAGAAACAGAAGGTACATTACCAAACTCATTCTATGAAGCAACAGTCACCCTGATACCTAAACCACACAAAGACCCAACAAAAAAAGAAAACTTCAGACCTATCTCTCTCATGAACATTGACACAAAAATACACAATAAAATACTTGCAAACCGAATCCAAGAACACATCAAAGATATCATCCACTATGACCAAGTAGGCTTCATCCCAGGCATGCAAGGGTGGTTCAACATATGGAAATCCATCAATGTAATCCACCACATAAACAAACTGAAGGAGAAAAACCACATCATCATCTTCTTAGATGCTGAAAAAGCATTTGACAAAGTCCAACACCCATTCATGTTTAAAGTCTTGGAGAGATCAGGGATACAAGACACATATCTAAACATAGTAAAGGCAATATACAGCAAGCCTATAGCCAACATCAAACTCAATGGAGAGAAACTTAAATCAATCCCACTGAAATCAGGGACAAAATAAGGCTGCCCACTCTCTACATATCTCTTCAACATAGTACTTGAAGTCCTAGCCAGAGCAATAAGACAAGTAAAGGAGATCAAGGGGATACAAATCGGAAAGGAAGAGGTCAAATTATCACTATTTGCAGATGTTATGATAGTATATATGAGCGACCCCAAAAATTCAACCAGAGAACTCCTCCAGCTGATAAACACCTTCAGCAGAGTGGCAGAATACAAAATCAACTCAAAAAAATCAGAAGCTCTCCTGTATACCAAAGACAAAAGGGCCGAGAAAGAAATTAGGGAAACAACACCCTTCACAATAGCCACTAATAATATAAAGTACCTTGGGGTGACACTAACCAAGCAAGTGAAAGACCTGTTTGAGAAAAACTTCAAGTCTCTGAAGAAAGAAATTGAAGAAGATCTCAGAAGATGGAAAGATCTCCTGTGCTCATGGATTGGTAGGATTAACATTGTGAAAATGGCCATCCTGCCAAAAGCAATCTACAGATTCAATGCAATTCCCATCAAAATACCAACTCAATTCTTTACAGACCTTGAAAAAAAGATTCTCAGCTTCATATGGAGAAACAAAAAACCCAGAATCTCCAAAACAATCCTGTACAACAACAGATCATCTGGAAGCATCTCCATCCCTGATCTCAAGTTGTACTACAGAGCAATAGTAATAAAAACTGCATGGTATTGGCATAAAAACAGAAAGTTGGGTCAATGGAACTGCATAGAAGACCCAGAAATAAACCCACACACCTATGAATACTCGATTTTTGATAAAGAAGCCAAAACCATTTAATGGAAAAAAGACAGCATCTTCAACAAATGGTGCTGGTCCAACTGGATGTCTAAATGCAGAAAAATGAAAATAGATCTATATTTATCACCCTGCAGAAAACTAGAGTCCAAGTGGATCAAAGACCTCAACAGAAAACCAGATACTCTAAATCTGTTAGAAGAAAAAGTTGGGAACAGCCTAGAACTCACTGGCACAAGAGATAACTTCCTGAACAGAACACCAACAGCACAGGCTCTAAGAGCGACAATCAATAAATGGGACCTCATGAAATTGAAAAGCTTCTGCAAAGCAAAGGACACTGTCATCAAAACAAAATAACTGCCTACAGATTGGGAAAGAATCTTCACTAACCCTTTATCTGACAGAGGACTAACATCTAGTATATACAAAGAACTAAAGAAGCTGAAAAGCAGCAAACCAAGTAATCCAATTAAAAAATGGAGAAAAGAGCTAAACAGAGAATTCTCGACTGAGGAATATTGAATGGCAGAGAAACACTTAAAGAAATGCTCAACCTCATTAGCCATGAGGAAAATGCAAATCAAAACGACCCTGAGATATCACCTTACACCCATCAGAATGGCCAAGATGAAAAACTCAAGGGACAACACATGCTGGAGAGGTTGTGGAGAAAGGGGAACCCTCCTCTACTGCTGGTGGGAATGTAAACTGGTACAACCACTCTGGAAACCTATCTGGTGCTTTCTAAGACAATTAGGAATAGTGCTTCCTCAAGACCCCAGCTACTTCACTTCTATGTATATACCCAAACTTTGCTCAAGTACACAAAAGGGATACTTGCTCAACCATTTTTATAGCAGCTTCATTTGTAATAGCCAGGACCTGGAAACAATCCAGATGTCCATCAGTGGAGGAATGGGTACAGAAATTGTGGTATTTTTACACAGTGGAATACTACTCAGCAATAAAAAAGGAGGAAATCATGAAATTTGCAGGCAAATGGTGGGATCTAGAAAAGATCATTCTGAGTGAAATATCCCAGAAGGAGAAAGACAAACACAGTATATACTCACTTATATAGACCCATAAGTTATGATAAACATAATGAAATCTATATATTTAAAAAAGATAATCAAGAGAGCAAACATGAGATAAGATGATCAATCCTCGTTTAGAAAAACAGATGGGATGTGCATTGAACATATGACAGGAGTCTACTGAGCGCATATGAAAGACTAACTAGCAGTGTTTTCAAAGCAGATACAAAGACTCATGACCAAACCTTTGGCAGAGTACAGGGAATCATATGAAAGAAGGGGAGTTAGTATGATGGGGAAAGGATAGGAGCTCCACAAGGACCAAATATATCTGGGCACATGGTCTTTTCTGAGACTGACATTCAACCAAGGACCATGTATGGATATAACCTAGAACCTCTGTTCAGATGTAGCCTGTGGTAGCTCATGAACCAATTGGTTTCCCATAGTGAGGGGAACAAGGACTATTTCTAGCAGGAACTCAATGACTGGCTCTTTGACCTCCCCACCCGCCAAGGGAGGAGCAGTCCTGGTAGGTCACAGAGGAGGGCTTTGCAGCCAGTTCTGAAGAGACCTGATAAAACAGGATAGGATGAATGGGGAGGAGGTCCCCCCTATCAGTGGACTTTGAAAGGGGCACGGTGGAGATGATGGAGGGAGGGTGGGATTGGGAGGGAATGAGGGAGCGGGATACAGCTGGGATACAGAGTTAATAAAATGTAACTGATAAGAAGAAAATAAAATTAAAAAAAATAAACAACGATGTCCATAATGTTGAATAGATAAAAATATGAGGGAGCTTTAAGACAGTGAAAAAGAATTGACAACAACTCTGTGTACTCTTCCTTTTCCATGCATGGAAAGAATTGGAATTAATGTAAGATTAGCCCTGACACTGAACCATCAGAGAGCATATATGGGCCAAACCTAGGCCCTTGGCACATATAAGCAGCTGTGCAGCTTGGTCCTCATTTGAGATTTCTAACAGTAGGAGCTGTATCTGACTTTGTTGCCAGCCTTTGTTTCCTTTCTCCCTAACAGGGCCGTTTTGCCTAGTCATGATAAGAGTAGGTGAGCTTAGCCCTACTACAACTTGACCTGCCAAAGCTGGGGTGGGGTTGGCGGGGTGTGTGTGTGGGGGAGGTGAATGCAAGGGCATAGGAGGGTCTAGGAGGAGAGGAATGAGGGGATTCTGCTATCAGGATGTAAAATTTAAAAATATGAAGCTACAAAATATAAAAAATCAGTATATAAAATGTAAAAAATTAACTAATTAATTAATAAAAAATTAAAAATTCATGTCTTGTTAATTAGCAACAAGTGTCATGTACCTGGAAAAATTTAGCAAGATATACATACATACATACTCCAAAGGCTAAATAATGGATGCAAGGGCATCCTTTCCAAAGTTAGATTACTGTATCTTGCATCTCAAGGCACAAAGGAAAAAAAAATGCCTGGTAGGCTGTTTATTTTGTTTTTTCCTTCCTAAGGTAGCACATTTGTTTTAATTTGGACTCATGGTTCTGACTTTTTTCTATTCTTTCCAGTTCAGGAATAAAATAAAAATTTTATACCCATATCACTACTGTGTTTTACAATGATTTTAGAATGATACTTAAACAGGTTCTTTGAATGCACAAATATACAAAAGATTTTTCCACTAGGGCAAATTATACACAAATTTAACTCACACCTGATTTAAATATTTAGGTGAGATTCTGAAATTAGTATTCATGTTTAAAGGCGTTGAGACTTTTGGACTCTTGAAAATGTTTATATGTGTATATGTACACATGTATATTTAATTTCAGAAGGACATATGGCTCAGCATTATGAACTAAATTGTGTTCCTTTAAAATTCACACGTCATAGTTTCAACCTCCAGCACCTCATTTTTATTTGAAAACAAGGCCTTTATAGATTCCATTAAATAAAAATGGAGCTATTAAGTGAACCCTTGTCTAATCTAACATATGTCTTATTTGAAGAGGCAATTATGACAACCTGAGGGAGTTACTAGGCATGCATACACATTGACCAAACCTCATGAAGAGGCGACAAGAAAGCAATTATGGGCAAAGTAATGAGAGATCAGCCAGTGAAAGGTAATGCTACTAATGCCCTGATCAGAACTGTAAGAAGAAAACACAAACACAAACAAAAACAAACAGCCCTTTACCCCACAAACTGTACGGTATTTAATCATGATCCCCTTAGCAAATGAATGTATACCCTACTCAATCACTGAGCTGTGTGCGGCTGTAAGTGCAAAGCTATTGATCTAGCTGAGGACAGCTTGACCGTATCAGCTGTAAGATTCCATGTAAAGATCATCCAATTCCCATTACAATTGCATTTTAGACCTCCTCTCTGGCTGGTCCCACCTCTTCTGCTCTGTTGTGTATATTCTTTTATTTTTTAATATATTTTTATTTTTTATATTAATCACAGGTTATTTACTTTGTATCCCAGCAGTAGCCCTCTCCCCCATTCCCTCCCAATCCCACCTTCCCTCCTTCATCTTCTCCCTGCCCCTTTCCAAGTCCACTGAAAAGGGAGGACCTCCTCCCCTTTCATCTGACCCTAGTTTATCAGGCCTCTTCAGGAGTGGCTGCATTGTCTTCCTCTGTGGCCTAGCAGGGCTGCTCCTCCCTTGGGGAAGGGGGGTCAAAGAGCCAGCCATTGAGTCCACATCAGAAATAGTCCCTGTTTCCCTGTTTCCCGTACTAGGGTACCCACTTGGATACTGAGCTACCATGGGCTACATCCAAGCAGGGGTTCTGGGTTATATCCATATATGGTCCTTAGTTGGAGAAACAGTCTCATAAATACCCCTGTACCCTGATATATTTGGTTCTTATGGAGCTCCTGTCCTCTCCAGGTCATAGTAACTCCCCTTCTTTCATATGATTGCCTACACTCTGCCAAAGGTTTAGTTATGAGTCTCAGCATCTGCTTTGATACACTGCTAGGGAACAGTCTTTCAGAGGTCCTCTGTGGTAGGCTCCTGTCCTGTTACTTGTTTTCTCCTACTTCCCATGTCCATCCCATTTATCTTTCTAAGTGAAGATTGATCATTTTACTCTGACAGCACATCAACAATTTTCCTACATACATACATATACAACATTGCAGTGTTCGTGTCTTTTAAGACATGTCTTAAGAGAGACAAGTTAACTACATGTAACACAAAGAGCATTTGACAAGCAATTGCTTTCAATGCCAGCTTTAGCTTCATCATTCCATGATTATGAACACATGAAAGATTTATAAATTATCAGCTAATCAACTCATTAATATAATATTGTTTGTATGAACTAATTTCACATGCATTCTAAATTCATCTTCCTAAAATGGCATTTCAATGAGATTACTGAATCAGATTTAGTTTGATGAAGAAATGAGCCACCTCTGACATCACCCTCAAATTCTTGACATGTGGAAGATAAAGGGCATAATGCCCAGTCACATGAATACCTTTATTCTATTTTAACGTAAAATAGAGCAATCTGAATTGTAAAACAGTTGTGAGTTTAATATTTCATGGTCAACAATGAATGTTATGCACTGTACTCTTTCCCCATTTTAGTGTCCCATCTCTAGTCAAATATCATGTGGTTTAATAACTAGCATTAACTAGAACTACCAAAAACATACTAAAGGAATTTGACAAATACATTGCTTACAGGTACAATTTTCTTTTCACCAAACTTACTTAATTTATGTGTACATATTACAACCATAGAATATACATGTGATAAGCTTATTTATTAGAAATTTTTTATGTCTGTGATTCTGTTCTCTTTTGTGGTTCAAGAAAGACAAAATGCAGAAAATTCCAGAGCAGGACTGAGGTTTGTTTTCATGAAGGCTTCTTCATGACAATTATTTCCTGTGTTTTATAAATAAGCAGCTCATTAAAAAGATTCTTCCAGACATGTGCTTGAGGAAGGAGAAAAGGCTGCAGAGTGATAATGAAACAAAGGCTGAGTTCTTCAGAGGAGAAGGGAGATAGAAGTTTAAACATCTTTTTTGTGGTCTTCAACCACAGGGACTTTGCCCTTTCTGTTAGTAAAATGGATTTGTCCTCAGATATTATTAAGGTTTACTCTTTCATCTCTACTAGGTCTTTAGTCATCAACTTCATTCTTAAATATCAATTTTTTCATGCCCTACTTTAAATGGCAACCCTCATCACCCACCAAAACAGATTCATCAGCTATTTTTCTTTGTAACGTTTATTTGTATATGGCAAAATTACATATTTCACTCATTTTCATTGTCTGTTTCCCCCACTATAAAATTGTGAGCACAGATTTTCTTTGCTTTAGGAATTTCTACACCAGTGATCTAGCACTAGGTTTAACAGCCAGTGTTTAATAATAAATAGTGCTGGAGAAATCCCTGTAATATGGTCATCTCTGGATAGTGAGCATTACTGGGAAATGTATCAGGTGAATTGCAGAGTGCAGTGAAGCAGGACTTGAAGAGACTTGACCAAACTTCATGTTTTCAACAACTAATAGTTATGTTTATTGAATTAACTTTTGTGAAAGGGTTGTGCAAACAAGGCTTGAATAAATTACTAACTTAGGTTAATCATGGTGATGTCATCCATAGAGCTAATCAGATCTAAGATGGCAATGATAACCATGTAAAAGAAATAACATTCTATTATCTGCCATCTGAAAGAGGTACTTTCATCTTCTCTTCCCTGAAATGCTTTTACTGAGATTATTTAATCTTGCATAATTAGCATAGATTTCTTGATCCTGAGTGTGGAGAAGTTAGGATTTCTGTAATTTATTTATCTTTCCATCTATTATTCAATCTTGTCTCAGAACAAGAGAAAAAACACATTTCTGAATTTGAGATTTGTCAAGAAAAATAGAGCATATCTCCTTCTTTGTTTTTTAACTTCAATTTATTTTTATAATTTATTCACTTTATATTCCAATTGTAGCCCCCTCCATCTTCTCTAGGTCTCACTGTCTCTCCCTCTTCCAGCCTCTACCCCTCCCCTATTTCTCAGAAAGGCAGACACATCCCCTCCTACCATCTGAACCCAGCCTATCACTTCTCATTAGGACTGCCTGCATCTTCTTCCTCTGTGGCCTGGCAATCTTTCCCAACCCTGGCAAGAGGGAAGCAATCAAACCTATTAAAATCTGTACACCTAAAGAAACTAATCAAGAGGGAGGACTCTTGCTAAAATGCTCAATTCCTATCCAGAAAGACAAAGAGGATGGGCATCAGAAGAAGGAGAAAAGAGGGAACAAGTCAGGAGCCTGACACAAAAGACCTCTGAAAGGCTCTGCCCTGCAGACTATCAATGCAGATGCTGAGACTTATGGGCAACCTTTGGGCAGAGTGCAGGGAATCTTAGGAAAGAAGTGGGAAACACTAAGATCTGGAGAGGACAGGAACTCCACAAGGAGAGCAACAGAACCAAAAAATCTGAGCACAGGGGTCTTCCCTGAGACTGATATTCCAACCAAGAACTATGCATAGAGATAACCTAAGACCCCTGCACAAATGTAGCCCATGGCAGTTCAGTATCCAAGTGGGTTCCAATGTAATAGGAACAGGGACTGTCTCTGACATGAACTGATTGGCCTGCTCTTTAATTACCTCCCCCTGAGGGGGAAGCAGCATTACCAGGCCACAGAAGAAGACAATGCAGCTAGTCCTGATGAGATCTAATTGACTAGGATCAAAAGGAAGGAAAAGAAGACCACCCCTATCAGTGGACTTGGGGAGGGGCATGCATGCAGAGGGTGGAGGAAGGGAGGGATTGGGACGGGAAGAGGGAGGGAACCACAGGGGGGTTACAAAGTGAATAAAGTATAACTAATAAAGAAAATAAGTGTGCAGCAGAGTTCATGTCAGAGACAGCCCCTGATCCCCTCACTAGGGAACCCACTTGGACACTGAGCTGCCTATGGGTAACATCTGAGCAGGGGATCTAGATCCTTTTTATGCATGGTCTTTGGTTGGCACATCAGTCTCTGCAGGTACCCAAGGACTGAGATTTGTTGTTTCTGTTGGTCTTATTTAGCATCTTTAGGGCTGTGGATTTTAGTATGGTTATCCTGTATTATATGGCTAATATCTGCATATAAATGAGTATATTCCATGTATGTCTTTCTGTTTCTGAGTGATCTCACTCAGGATCATCTTTTCTAGTTCCATCTATTTGCCTGCAAATTTCATGACTCTCAACTAATATGGAAAAACAAAAAACCAAGAATCGTTAAAACAATTCTGTATGATAAAATATCTTCAGGAGGTATCTCCATCTCTGATGTCAAGTAGCATAATAGTGCAATAATAATAAAAAAGATGCATGGTACTGCCATAGAAACAGACTGGTGGATCAACGGAATTGAATTGAAGACCCAGAAATAAACTCACACATCTACAAACATTTGATTTTTGATGAAGGAGTAAAAACCATGAAATGGAAAAATGCATCTTTAACAAATGGATCTAGTCCAACAGGATGTCTAAATGTAAAAAAAGCAAATAGATCCAGATTTATCACCCTGCACTAAACTGAAGTCCAAGTGGATCAAAGACCTCAATGGAAAACATGACACATTAAATCTGTTTAGAAGAAAAATTGGGGAAGAGCCTTGAGCTCATTGGCGAGGAGATGACTTCCTGAACAGAACACCAACAGCTAAGGCTCTAAGATCAATAATTAAGAAGTGGGAACTCATGAAACTGAAAAGCTTCTGTGAAACAAAGAACACTGTCAACAGAACAAAATAATAGCCTACAGACTGGGAAAGGATCTTCACCAACCCTATATCTGACAGAGAGCTAATATCCAGTATATATAAAGAACTAAAGAAGTTAAACACCAACATATCAAGTAATCCAATTCAAATGGGGTACAGAGCTAAACAGAGAATTCTCAACAGAGGAATACTGAATGGTAGAGAAACATTTAAAGAAATATGCACCATCTTTACTAATCGGAGAAATGTAAATCAAAATGACTCTGAGATTCCATCTCACACCCATCAGAATGGATAGGATCAAAAACTCAAGTGATAGCACATGCTGGAGAAATGTGGAGAAAGGGGAACCCTCCTCCATTGCTGGTGGGGATGTAGACTTGTACAACCACTTTGGAAATCAATCTGGTGCTTTCTGAGAAAATTGGCAACAGTGCTACCTCAAGATCTAGCTATACTACTCTTGGGCATGTATCCAAAAGATGCTCAAGTATACAACTAGGATATTTGTTCAATCATGTTCATAGCAGCTTTATTTGTAATAGCAAGAACCTGGAAACAGCCTAGATGTCCCTCAGTTGAGGAATGGGTACAGAAATTGTGGTACACTTATACTATAGGATAGTACTTAGCAAAAAAAAAATACAACAAAACAAAACAACAACAACAAAAAACAAAACAAAACAAAACAAAAAAAACAACCAAGGAAATCATGAAAATCTCTTTCATTTTGGGGCTATTAAAAGAGTCACCTTATCCCTAGATCATCACCCTCAAAGCAACCAAAACATGGACAAACAATGGTTTTTCAAATTCTTCTGGGAATTTGATGAAGTAATTCTTCAAATAAAAATTTGATATCATCAGTTCTCCTCCTCACATAAGTCTCTCTGTAGTTTCAGAAACACAACCTCCTGGGATCCCTTAATGAGAGCAAGAGATCTGCTCAAAGGTCACAGAAGACATTAATATCCTATCCTTGGCGTCAAAGACAAACTGCATGGGGACACCCGTGTGGTTACAGTCCTAGTGTCCCAGCCGAGCTTTGCACACGAAGGAGAAGAGGAACAGAGTCTGCTCGTGCTGTCAATCCTTAACCAACCTTAGCTCGACTCCCGAGAGCCTCATCTTGACTCATCCTTGTCCCTGTCTTCCTGTAACGCTCCTTTCACTGGCTACCTCAGCATCTTCACTAAGTTGTTCCGTCCAGAATTTTATTTTCGTGTGTGTGTGTGTGTGTGTGTGTGTGTGTGTGTGTGTGTGTGTTTATATGTATGTAGGCACCTGTACACACAGGTGACTCTGAAGGTCAGAGAGGGCAGCAAATCATCTGGAGCTGTGTGTTCTGTCTCTCTTCCCAGAGGAGAGAATTGATCTTTATTACAATAATTTTAAATACAGTTTTCCTTTCCTTGCTGTTTGAGTCTGTGGCTCCTGGGGTACTTTGTGAGTCTTTCAGTTCCCGAGACCCCGAGGCATTCTCCCAGGCTGTGAAGCATACAGTCCTCCTGGGCGACTATGTATTCCAAAGAGCTTAGTGAAGCATGCAGCATTTAGTTGAACATTTAACCTTAGACACTTATCTTGTCTACCCTGTCAGGCTTGCAAACCACCATTATATCCTATTATAGTTGAGTGTACAAAAAGTCTGATTCCTTGAAATAAACTTGTCTAAGTCTCAGTCTTACTGAGATCCCTCCAGCCCGGCCCGATTCATTCCCACTGACCTTACTGGGAGTCTCTGGTTTGGTAAAGAAAGAGCTGGCACTTAAAGATAGTGATTTTTGGAGCACTGAGTGGTGGTGAGGGAACTACTCAACCTCTTTTGTTTCTCATTGCTAAGTCAAATTCTACAATATTCTACAATACAATTCTTGCAATAATAGTTCGACTTTCAGTAGTACCAAGTTCAGTGATTTGAAACACAATAGTCTATCTCTGAAGAAATTTTGGAGATTAGAAAATGTCCCTATCTTCTTAAAACTAGAGGTAGTTTTTCCAGCTATAGAAGCTGACTAGATTAGGATGCTGATATTGCTCCTGGGAACCAGAGATTTGAACTCATAATCCTGCAGCATTTTCATGCTCTGCTTTTCCTGTAAGAGCTGATTTTTCTAATGCCGTAGTACAATCACACAGATTTTTTTAAGAAAAAAAATCATAATCTCGAGGTGACAGAAGCCCTGTATGTTGGCTATAATAATTTTCTGACAGAGACTGCTGACTTCTACATACTACAAGTCTGACCTCGAGTCTTCTAAAAACCATAACTTTAGTTTTGTCTTTTGAGAGCCTTTCTATTTTATATAAATAAGCACAACAACCCAGCAATCTTTAGTATGCTATAAAACTGTTACGGTGTTTATTAAAGAATGGAAAACATTTCAAAATAAGTGTGTCTGGACTGGATTAAGCATGGTCTTGAGATGTTCATTCATCATCACATATCCATATACACGTTTAGGGACATACGTCATTTTACTTTGTCTTTCACCTACTACATTTCATATTACAGTATAAGAAGAAAATGTTAGGGCATTCTTCCTTTCAGTTGTAGAATTATCTATCTATCTATCTATCTATCTATCTATCTATCTATCTATCTATCTAATTGTCTATCCATCTATATCTATTCAGAACAAATAAATAGTAGTAGATGCATTTCTAGAACTTCATCAACAAAATAAAATTGTTCTAGTTCTCATATCTTCCAATGTAACAGGAATGGAAGTCGTAAAGAAGTCAAGCTATTTTGTGGTACTATTGATGGTTAAAAAAAAAATTAAAAAGGAAGAAAGTTTTTAAAAAGTTGCTGTTGTTTCTTAGGAACTGCTTCCTCTAGGTTACATCAAGGGAAGCAATTGCTTCAGGGATGTTGCTTCGTTGCATGACTATGGGGGACCTGAGAAACTGCACAGCTTCAAATGAGTTTGGGTGGCAAGATGTCATTTAATTTCTTCCTTGAGCACTCATGCTGCTAAAAGTCTAGAGGAGACAACTCATTATGAGATGGATCTAAGAAGGGGATTTTTGTTTTCAGGAAGGTATTTGCTTGCAAGTAAAGTCTTTAAAGTATACATTTTTTAATGCTTAAAATTATTGACTTGAGGAATATAAAGGCTATAAGTTATTCATAAGTTCTTAGCAAATTACCTCAATATTTAGGGAGGGACTTAAAGACGAAAAGTGAATTATTTGCCCACAATCGGGCATTTATTCATTTGGAATATGTAAGCTGTTTAATTTTATAACCAATTGAAGCAATCGATTGTATGGCTGAGATCATCTTGTATCTTGGCTGGAGAATTAATGATAGTCTTATTAGCATATTTGATGACACTGTTAACTTTAATTGTCAACATGACATACCTTGCAGTATTAGCTATCTGAAAAGAAAGGCTTGCTTGAAGAATTGATTATAATAGGCTGGTCTGTAGTTTGCCTGTAGGGGTTGTCTTGATTATTTTTTTTTAAGATTTATTTATTATTTATGCAGCATTTTATTTGCATGTGTGCCTGCAAGCCAGAAGAGGCACCAGATCTCACTATAGATGGTTGTGAGCCACCACGTGGTTGCTGGGAATTGAACTCAGGTCTTTTTGAAGAACAGACAGTGCGCTTAACCTTTAAGCCATCTCTCCAGCCCCTTGTCTTGATTATTAATTGGTGCAAGACACTCAGCTCAATGTGTGTGGCATCATCCCTAGATAGAAAGCAAGCTAAGCATGGGCCGGAGAACAATCCAGTCAGCAGTATTTTTCTACAGTTTCTGCTTGAATTACTGTTTGGACTTTCCTCATTGATAGACCATGACTTGTACATGTAAGATGAACTAAACCCTTTCCCCCAAACTTATTTTTTGTTCAGAGAATTTTATCACTGCAGCAAAAAGGAAATACAAATGCTATTTTGACAGGTAAAAATGAGAAAAAAAGAATAAGAGTTATTTAATTAAAGCCATGAGAAAATGTTATGTTGGAGAAATATCAGTGAGAAAGCTTGGGGAATTTGGGAGGGGTCTATATGTATCACGAAGATGAAGACTTGATGCAGTTTTGACATCAAATACGTAACAACTACCACTTACTGAACATTTAATGCTGTCCTTGAAGCTGAGACAGACAGGGAGGTAGTTAATAACTTCTAGTCAGAGCTATGCTTTGTTCAAAAGTTCTGTTTGGCAGAAGTTCCATTAGATTTAACTGAGAGAGGGAAAGCTACAAGGGAATGCTAAAAGAAGAAGTAATGATATCACAAGGGCAAGCTTATAGATTAAAAGAGCATGTAGAACCCCAAAGAAGATCACAGTGCTACAGACACTAGGGAGTTCTGATCTTGTATCTAAGGCTCAGGGATCATTATAGAAGAGTAGGGCAGAAAGCCAGAGAAACAAACATTTTTCTGTGAGATGTGTCTCTTAGAAATGTCAGGGAAGCTAAACCCATGAAGTCTGACCAATATGGATGCTTAAACATGACATGATCAAGGAGCATCCACATAAAATATTCATGTAGAAGGTGGAAAAGCTCAAGAGGTTAATCCAAGGTGGGGGGGACACTACAGACAACCAAGGAATGCCAAGATCATGAAAAACAGTCTTCTCCTGGGAGGATCACACTAATCAATTATTCAATACCAAATAGTCCTAAAAACACATACACACAAGTAGCACTCTAAAAGCTGAGCATGTAGCATTTATGTGTTAATTGCGACAACATTTAAAAAAAAACTATGAATTTGAATGAGAGCAAGGGGGTTATAGAGAAGACTTTGTAAAGTGCAAAGGGAAGGAGGATCTGATGTAATTATATCATGATCTCAAAAAATAAAAAAAATATTAAAATATTATTCCTGAGGTATGCATTCATAGCAACTGACTTTCTTGCATGAGGTAATATAGAAACTATGTTGCATGCAGATCCATGTAAATCTTGTTTATCTATGTATAGCAGTGTTCATGGCATGACTACATAGTTTTCCGTTCTCCTAATAACAGATATTTAGGTCATTTTCGCTTTTTCTTCATTATCAAAACAATGCAATAATAAGCACATATTCAAAAATTTTAAACACAGATATGAGAATAGAACCTTTGGATTGAAGAATGCATGGATTTGATTTATTAACTGTGGACCAGCTGCTTTTCAAAGAAGTTTACTGTGTGCATATTTCCTATGGCAATGTATGGAAGCTCTACAGGTGAGCATATTATTAGATATTTTTGTCAATCGATCAGTATAGGTACAATTAAACTACAGAGAGCATTGACTATCTTATGTCTTTAGATTCCTATAATTCTTATCAGAAATCTATGCATATTTTAGTTTTGTTCTTGGCTCAAATATTAATATCACCATAGTTTGTATTATTTTACAATAAATTATTCATATGCATCAAAATGATAGAAAACGGTATCATATTATGGTGTCTTGGTGCTTACTGAGGCTCCAAGTGGTATCTCTGTAGCCCAGAAATACCACTGCTAGTAATCTCAGGTGACCTGTTCTGGATTTTTGATAACTCTTTTCCTGTCATACATTATCACTTCTTTTTTTTTTAAAAAAAAACAAAACAAAACAAAACAAAACAGAGTATGACTGTATCATTTTATGATGGTCAAAGAATACTCTATCCTCCTCCTCATTCTTTAATTATCAGAGAGAAAACTAAATTAACACTACTGTGAGATCATACAATGTACTTTGAGTGAGTTGAAGGACAAAAAAAAAAAAAAGATTGAACCACTTACACTAAATTATCTGTAAAAAACTTAAAACGAACTCTGGTGTGTTCCTTTTTCATCTTTCTTCTGAAAAGGTCATAATATTCATGATCTAGTTTTTATATTAGTTCCTGTTTTGTTACTTGAAGGCCCTCTTCTTTTTTGTGACTAATGCATTTCACTCCATTAACATCTGTCAACAACAGCCAAACACACAAGCCGTTCATTTAAACTAATAGATTTCACAGAATGTGGCATCAGCCACTTGAAATAACTTATGCCATTTCAAAGTGCTTGTGTGAATAATTTGAGAGAAGCCGTATCATGCAATATGAATGATGAACTTGACTGAGGTGCTTCAGAAGAGGTGTTATTCATTGCTACTTTATGAACCATTTTGGGTGGGTGGGGTATAAATTCAGTGCAAATGCCTTATCTATTTTGGGCTTATCCCTACTGAAGATGCACCGTTATATTAACCTACATTGGTTCCATAAGTTAGGCATATCAGAATTAAGCAGATTAAAATTTCTGGGAAATGAAAATAAAAATTAATGATCATTACCCAAGATTTGTATTTTTAAATGTATAATAACAGAGAAATTCAATTTCTAGATGTTTTAATCCTTTACTAGTTTCAGAGCAAACGTTAATTTTCCCAGTCCATCCATCTATCTATCTACTATCTATCTACTATCTATCTATCTATCTATCTATCTATCTATCTATCTATCTATCTA
>NW_026596117.1:14622487-14652157 GCF_907164565.1 Psammomys obesus
CTATCTATCTATCTATCTATCTATCTATCTATCTATCTATCTATCTATCTATCTATCTATCTGTGTGTGTACCAGGGAGCACATATGGAATTTGTAGGTCAACTTTTAGGAGATGGTTCTGTTCTTTCACCAAAGAAAGCCAAGCTATCTCTGCCACCCAGAGCACATTGTTTTATTTATGTATCTTTTGACTTTCTTTTTTCCTCTCCTTAGCTTAGTATTTGGACTACTTTTTTTTTTCAGTGAAAAACAAAAACAAAAACAAAAAAAAAAACAAAACAATTTTTTTTTCCAGGAATGCTCACTGAATTCTTGAAACACAGAATTTTCTTTTCAATCTGTGGACAAACTTTTGGAATCAGTTTGAGTTTAGCAATGTTGATGACTATAGAAGCAACCTACAAATTAATCACAATGTTCATAATTATAATTATAAATACTATCAAAAGCAATGGACTTTTTTTCAACACAAACTATAAAGTATCTAGTACTATTATGAAACATAAGAATGACTTCTTAATAAAAATTTATAGTAACTACTAGTGATAATAAGTGATGTGTTTTGCAATATAAATCAACTTCATCAAAAGATGAGGTAACATACAAACAGACACACACATCAGAAATACAGGTAGCTCTGTGCACAGCAGATTTACAAGTGAATTAAGTATTACATTATATTAGTACTATATTTAGTAGCTACTGAGAATGAAAAAAAACAGTTTTTCATATCTGTAATTATTTGCCAATATCCTGCATGCTTTTAAAATTAGGTCTTGCTGAGAATGACATTAAGTCTGAAACAAGAATGGCTTAAAAACCGCAGGTGCTTAGTTCTTTCTCGCTTAAATGCAAACTAATTTTCAGCACTCTTCAATAGATAAGACATATACAAAACAGTCACAGGCCTGTCTGTGTTTCATCTCGAAAATGTGAGATTTCTACACTCTGGTGTAGGATAATTTCTTCCTAGTCATTAATCTAATATTCCCTGCAGCAGCCAAGGGCAAAAGCGAATACTAGTATTGCATTAAGACACCTTTGGTTCCCTTCTGTCTCACACATGCTCTATGTCATATTCTGTTAGAAGAGAAGTTAGGATGTACATAGTTTCATTTGGAAAGTCGTGTCACCTACATACAACACAAATCTTTTTTTTTTTTTCTTCCTGAGGAAGTGAAGAGTGGATATTTCAGGATTTCTGTCAGCCTCTGTCACAATGATCATTAGCCTTCTGCCATCATGACAATTTTCCTTCACTTCTGGGTTTAGAAAAAGATGAAAACCTGGAAAATATTGTTAGGAATGTGTTGCTGTTGTTATGGCTGAAAAGTTTTTTCAATTTGCTGATAAAAGCATGAGTTTATTTAATAATCTACTTAAATGCCTTTACTACTCTAATTTCATGACAGATTATTGATACTTTTTTAGGACATGATTTACACACATTTCTATGATGTGAGGTATTGTTTGAGATCAAGGTTTTTCCACATATTTTAAAATAAGCACTTTGGTTTCCCAAGGATGTGGGATAAAAATCACTCCTTGTACATCCCTACTGCCAAGGATGAAAGAACACAATTGTATTCGAGTAGGAAATCCTTCAAACCAGTCCAGCTAGATATGGAGTCCACCTTGGAGCTGGCTCATGGATCCATAAGTTCAAGAGAAATTTGAGACTAAGGAAAACCCAGTACTATGCTGAGCACAATGCTCTAGACCAGTGGTCCTCAACCTTCCTAATTCTTTAAACCATTCCTTCATTTGTTGTGACCCCAATCATAAAATTATTTTGTAGCTCTTTCATAACTGCATTTTTGCTACTGGTATGAACTGTAATACAACTATCTGATGTACAGGATATCTGATATACAACCTTCAGTTTGAGAAGCACCACTCTAGACTGTATGCAGGAGACACCTAGTACAGATTCAAAATTTGGCAGCTCAGAGCATCATACAGAAAAGTTCTGAGTGTCGATAGCCTGGAATGCTGTCTAGAAACATTCTTATGGAATTCTAACTCACTTAATGATGAAGAGAATGAAGACAAAAAGCAGGAAAAATTATGAGTCTTGCCATAGGAGCAAACAAACCACAAATCAGTAAGATATATCAGTTCCTACAGTACAGAGGAAAGCATTACTGATTTTAGGACCTATGCCTCAGGTACTGAGTGATAAGAGTATAAAAAAAGCTTAGAGTTTTGTTTTGTTTTGTTTTGTTTTTTTTTGCTAAGATATTTTGTATGCTACCTGAATCACTGTGCACAACTGCTATCAATGGCCCAAAAGATAAATCACTTGCAGATGAACAGAAGATGGCAAGATGGCAATGGGACTAATCCAAAAATATAGAAATGAATATCATAGGACATCAAAGGACCTTCTTCTGATATCAAAGAAGTCTGAATTAGAAATTACAAATTCAGAACACAAATAAGAAGTAGGAAGCAAGAACAAGACCCAGCTAAGGAGAAAGGGTTAGAGAGAGTGCAAATTTAAAAATACATTAAATATTCATGGGTTTATTGTATTGAACTTTGAACTTTTCCCTTGTATTTGAAGTTTGTCAAAATAAAAGGCACAAATGTAGAAATTCAAAAATTATTTAATTTCTCTTTTGTGTCAACCACTATTCTAGGGGCTTGTAAGAGTAGAAGGAGAGGGAAGAAAGAAAAAGCAGATGCAAAGACAGTAAAGCAGAATCAGGTAGGATTCTGCTACCTCTGCAACTCCTTTTTTTAATTAAATTTTTTATTTATTACAATTTATTCACTTTGTATCGCAGCTGTAGCCCCCTCCATAGTCTCCTCCCAAATCCCGCCCTTCCTTCCTCTTCTCCCATGCCCCTCTCCAGTCCACTGATAGGGGAGGTCCTCCTCCTCTTTCATCTGACCCTAGCCCATCAGGTCTCATCAGGACTGGCTGCATTGTCTTCCTCTGTAGCCTGGCAAGGCTGTCCCTCCCCCACCCCTTAGGGGGAGGTGATCAAAGAGCCAGCCACTGAGTTCATATCAGAGACAGTCCCTGGTTCCCCTTCCTAGGGAACCCACTTGGACACTGAGCTGCCATGGGCTACATCTGTGCAGGGGTTCTGGGTTATCTCTATGAATCCTCTGCAGCTCTTAAGCTCAGTGTGGTTATTACCTTTAGCACCTGGTGGTGGAGGGGAGCTGGTCTAGAGTGTCTCTCCCAGCAATCTGTCTCAGGTTGTAAACACCCAAGAGGAGGAAGCTGCTGTGTCTAGTCCTTGAACACACTGACACATTGATCAGTCTTTCATAAACACACATCCTCTAAACCTAAGGAGAATTTTTTCATTCTATTTGAGCCTGGCTCATATAAATAACAGATCTGCCAATTTCCTATGGGCCAGAGCACATGGCTATGCTCATGTTAGTGTCAACAACAAACACAGTTTACTCTTTAAGACTTTATTCACTCAACCTCTAATCCTTACAAGGCTCCCTGACTTCATTGCAATTTCATTATAACAAAGTAAATTTTATTAAAAAAAAAAAAAGCTTAGGAGAGTAGGTGTCTTCTGTTCTTCTCTACCATCCCCTCTTCTCGTCTTTTCTCTCTCTGCACCCAGGAGACTGGCACCAGGTTGTCTTTAGTGGATTTGCTTTGACATCTGGTGTTGGTTGGTTTGGACCAATGAGAGAGCCAGCCGGAGGAAAAGAGGTGGAAGGTCATGAAAAAGGGGTGCTTAGTTTCCCATATTCTTCTTTCCAGGGTCAACCTAGTGAACCAGGTTGCTCTTCTAAAGCCCACATTTTATACCAACTGCCATCACTGTGAAGCTCCACATGAGTTTTTGGAAATCTGCTCCCTCCCCTTCTCCCTCAGAATCTGATGGGGTGAATGAAAATTTCTCTACCTCAGAAATGCAGGTCACATTCTTTGGGACCTATGCTTAGCTGATACAGGATATGGGACTTTGTAGATATGATTAAAGACTTGAATTGTCTTTACTTTGATGTGTCCTCATGAAAAGGCAAGGAGTCAGATACAGACTAGAAGCAGAGAGGTTCAAGTGATTTGTGTGAAGCCATATTTCCTGGAAAAAGCAAGGAGGTGGGTTCGCTTTGCAGAACCTTCAGGAGGAACACTGTCTTTCTGGTGCCCTACCTTCAAAATAGTGAAGTTTATTTGGGGCTCCTGACTTACAGATCTGTAAGCCAACAGGCTCTGTAGATGATAAATGTGTATATGTTACGTCAGTGAGCTCGTGGCGATGTGTTACAGTGTTGTGGGGCACTCACACACAGCTTAGGGGAGTAAATGATTGCTGCTTTTCTAGTGCGGAGTGACGCAGTACCCCAGGAAGCTAGCTTGGACTTGGTCCATACTCTATAAGTAGTTCTTTCTTTCATTTTATTTTTCTTTTTATAATTTTTTACAATTTATTCATTGTATATCCTGATTGTAGCCCCTCCTTCAACTCCTCCCAGTCCCATGCTTCCTCCCTCTTCCCCCCATCCCCTTTTCCTAGTCTACTGAAATGGAGAGTTCTCCTTCTCTGCCATCTGCTCAGAGCTTATCAAGTCTCATCAGGACTGCCTGCATTCTCTTCCTCTATGGCCTGGCAAGGCCGAATGGCCAGGGGGAAGTGATTAAAGAGCAGGCTTCTGAGTTCATGACAAAAGCAGCCCCTGCTCCCATACGGAGACTGAGCTGTCTCTGGGCTACATCTGAGCAGGGGATCTAGGTCCTCTCCATGCATGGTCCTTGGTTGGTGCATCAGTCTCTGCAGGATTTATATAATGGAATAATACCAAGCTAATAAAAACAAGGAAATCATGAAATTTGCAGGCAAATGAATGGAACTAGAAAAGATCATCCTGAGTGAGGTAACCCAGAAACAGAGAGACACGCACAGTATATACTTACTTACAAGCAGATATTAGTTGTATAATATAGGATAAACATACTAAAATCTACAGACCTAAAGAAGCTAAACAACAAGGAAAACCCTAGCAAGGATGCTTACATCTCATTCAGAATGGCAAACAGGATATAAGTAGTTCTTAGGTTTTCCTCCATCACTCACTTTGAGTGTGCCATATGTCTGTCTCCAGAGTATCTAGAAGAGTTTTTCTTTTCTTTAATTTTTTTAAATGGAGGTTACAGCACCTTTCCCCACTCAGGCAAGTGAAGGTAGGTGAGCTATAGTTTTCTTAAGTTGTAAAGTGATTGCTCTGGTAGTTGAGATGTTCTCCTTCAACTGTTCCTGGGTTCTATGCCTTTTGTTACTTGGAGCAAATGAATAACCAATCTGAAAAGAAAAAGGATGTCACCAGCATATGAGTATGATGTTCAAGTCACAAGATTAGATTATGATTAATAGTCTCTGGGCAGACATGAAAAGGTTGATGATGAGGGTGTCGAAATGGCATTATACCTGCCCATGGGAAAGAGTCTGGAACTAAGCAGTACTTTTCAGGTGCCAGCAAGCTCTGCCTTCCACATGAGATGGGACTCTTTGCAGTTGTCTGTAGGAGTTTCACACACTGTCGAGATCTGAAATGTCTGTTTGCTTCTGCTATCCAATTTTTACTTGTCACTTCTACCCAGCAGCCATCCGTAATCCCCAAGCTGAATTAAGCCAGGCCATAAATATTCTCACGGTCCCTATGCCTTTCTCTTTGCTAATCAGATCAACGCATTTGACTCTCTCCCACCACTCAGCTGTCAGTATACCATATCCATGTTCTTAACATACAGTGGCATCTAGAAGAGCCCAGGAATTACGGAGACTCCAGTGAGTCCTTTGCAGTCCTTTGGTGTGTTTGTAAACTTGCCACAGTAACTAAGCAAATAAATATAGCACATATTTAAAATTAAATCTGTATATTTAATGTAGTAAATCAATGCACTCAGTATTAACTTTTACGGATTCAGGACTTGTTGCAATTAATGGCCTTTAAATGGTTCTCAGTACCTTTATAATAGTTTACAGATCAAAACTAATGCAGGGGAAATGCCATAATGTAAAAATAGCTACCTTACGTTGAACAGCCAGACGTCAGAGTCAAATAGAAATGCTCACACAAAACTGAAAATCTGCAGACCCTGAGAGACTTCCCTTCTGCTGTCTAAATTTAATGTGGGCAATTTAATACTTCACAGCTTCTGTGTAAATTTAGCTCTTCACTTTAGTGAGCAAATAAACTGTAAGGTTAAATAGCTTTTATCGACTTTCTATTGGAATCAAATAGGTCAAAGATGGGAGGGCATATTAGCAGACATGATTTTTTTTAAGTTATGGGATCCTTCCTTTAACAGAGATTCTATTGCTGAGTCTCCCATTCCTTCTATTGTGATGTATATTAAAATGTACATCAACTGAGTAATAGTTCATGTGAGTAAGGAAGACAAAGGGCATTTTGGAGCTGGAAAAATTTTTCTACCTAAGTGGAATAGTTCTGACATGCCACGGGCAAGAAACTGCTTACTTTAGAAGCTAATACCTTGCTCATCCTTAGCACAGATGAAACATTTGGTGAGCTGTCACTCACCAGCAGTGAAGGGGCCTTCCAAAGGCTGCAGACTGTACAACCTCATTTCTAGGAACGGACTGCCAATGACCCACGGCAAGTCTCACTAGTGCCTTAGCTCTCCCGGGCTGCACATTGACATTCATTTCTCCACTCACTGATTCCCTTAGCAAGGTTGTCTGATCAGGTACCTTCATTAAAGTAATAGGGGGAAAATCACAGATTTCCACTGGTATGAAGTTCTAGGTTTTCTATTGAAGTCTGAAAATTATATCCAAAGTTGAACAATGAAGGAATACTATGAGAGCATTGTAGTTACTCTGTATAGACAGGGTGACAAAGAGGACTCTCAGGATGTAAGAAACTGCAACATATTCTTGAAGAATTGAGTGTGGAATTAAGTCTGAATCCAAACTTATAAAACTGCAAAGGTAGGTTTAACGAAATAACTCTACATTTTTTTTGTCCACCGCACCTCATCTTTTGGGGTGCTGAGAGAGTTATATAAGTTATTAAATTATCCAATTTAGTCTCCCACTGATTCAGTCGCTAGAGTAGATGGGATAACAGGCAGAAGTCATTACTTGCAATCTTTTTTCTTTCTTTTGTCTCCTTTCTTATTTTCTGCCTTGAGAACAAAATAGCTGGCATTACAAGGTTTTAAAGTATCCAGGAACATTTAAGTGGGAGGTAGGATAGAAAGTTCTGGAAATAGTCTTAGAATGTTGTCAAGGCTCAGATATAGTGGTCAACTCTGTGACCCAAACTGCTGTTTAAATAACTGAAGGGAAAGGCAAGCAAAGCTGGCAGGCACATCCATTTAAATGCAAGCACAACCAAAGAGACAAAGGGATTCAATGTCAAGACAGTTCGTCAGTTCTTAAAAATAGACAACACAAATATAACCAAAAGCTCAGCAAACAATGGAGTTAGGTCTATTTTGGCCATGTACACCTTCTCAGAAGGGACCCACAAACAGGGTAAAAATAAAACACCACAGAAATATGAAGCATGGGGGTCAGAAGAATCAGGAACAAACCCAGGGACAGTACAGGGGTGCGACAGTTTCAGCAGCCAAAGGTCTGTGACATGTGCCTCTCTGTGAAGACCTTAGAGATTCCACACCTCTCATTTCTTTATTGTTTTTGTTGATCTGAGTCTCACTATTAGCCCTTTTTTTGTCCATTTTAAATAGTTTTATTGAAATAAAAACAATCCTTATAAAATGTAAAATTAAAGTTTCTTTGTTATATTATTTATGTGTAGTAAGCTATAGACACATAAAGTTTGCCACATGAAACATTCTAAGTATGCTGTGGCTGACCTGGAGCTACTGTGCATTCAAGGGTTCATTGCTTGTCCCTGAGATCTTTCTGTCTTATGTGCATATTCTTACATGTACCAAGTGATGCTGTGGAAACTTACCTCCCAAATTATCCCTGATTGGTCAATAAAATTGCTTACACCTGGGCTTGGCTAAAATTCCCAGGCTTGGAGCGGCAGAAGGATCAATGGAGAGAGAGAGAGAGAGAGAGAGAGGAGTGGAAGAGAGAAGCAGGTTGCCAAGGGTTAGTATAAAGAAGCATGAATTCCAGGTGAGCTTGCTCTAAGGATTGGCATCATGGAGAAAAGCAGCTCAAGTGAAACATGTGCAAGTATTTATGGTGATTTAAGCTAGAGAATAAGCAAGATAGCTTAGGGAGTTTATATCTGCCCAGCCCCAATGCTATAAGGTTATTAAAAATTTAACATGTTTCTGTGTACTATTTCCAGCATAGTGGGTTACATAATACCCACTGTATTAATGAGTCAATATTAATTATTTATAATCTCTCTACATAAGTACACAATCCAGTGGCATTTATAACATCTTCCTTATTATACAACTACTGCAATTTAAATTCCTCAATCATCCCACAAAGAACCTACCTGTATGAATTATTCACTTCTCATTCTGTCTGTCTTCAGTATCTGATTGTCTCCTATCCACTTTCCATCTCTGTGACTTTTTCTTATGATATTGCACACAATTAGAATATCACTCCTTTTTCCTTGTGTGTCTTGTTGATTTTCGTTTATTTTACACAATATTGTGTTTTAAGGCACATCTCTCTTATGTTTATCAGAACTTCATTCATGTTCATGGGTGTATAATATCCTTTTCTTTGTACGAATTATGTGTGATTTTTTCCCAATCACATGCTAATGGATACTGGTTAGTTTTTTTCCATTTTTGTGTGAATATTATTGCTATAAAGATTTTCCCATAAGCCACATTTTTTTCTTTGAATTGAAAGAAATATTTGTTTTCATACAGCATACATACAAATTCTCATACAAATTCTGGTAATGTTTATCCTCACTTCCAACTACTCCCAGCTACTCTACACCTCCTTTATGGCCTATCTTTGTGCCCTTTCTTCTTCCTTATCTTTATCTTCCTTATCTTCCTTATCTAACAAACAGAACACAAATAAACAGAACAAAAAAGACAAGAGATGAGTGTAGACATAAACAAAAAAACCACAAAGTTTGAAACCAAAATACATGAGCAAAAGGCCTAAAAGACAAAAAAAAAACCAAAAAAAAACAAAAAAAAACCCAACAAACAAAACAAAACAACAAAAACCCAAGTCAAACAAAGTTATATGAGACAAAAAGTTTACAGAAATGCCACTGAATTCACTTTTTATTGAGCAACTCCTCCTGGGCATGAAGCCTACCCTGATGCATGTGGTTAATATACCCATTGAGACTCCCCAAGAGAAGACTAATTTTTGCTTCTTGGTTGGGGACAGGGAAGAGCTTGTCCACAGGGACTCCATCTGCCTTGACCTGTACAGGCCCTGTGCATGCTACCACTGTCTCTCTGAGTTCGTTCATATGTATATCAGTCCTCTTGTGTCTGGAGAAAACTGTTGTGGTTTGTTTGTTTGTTTGTTTGTTTGTTTGTTTTGTTTTTTTGAGTCACCTACCACCTCTGGCTCTTACAATGTTTCTGCATAGATCTGTTAGCTCTGATAGGAGGCGTTAGCCATATAATTGTGAAGAACTCACAACTAAATCAATGTATATAAGTTAATTATCAATGAGGTAATAGTCTGCAAATATACTTCTTCATATTTGACATCACTAGTCCAAAATATAAGCATAGTACTTTAAGTTTCTGCAATATCTAGGTTTTATGAAACAAAAGATAACTATAAAATAAATCCTCATCAATTGTCTAGAGAGCCTGTGAGGCATTTTGGGAAGCTACATTCATGAAAAATCAGTTGCAACAGAGACATCAATTTTGAGTCCTCAGCTGTTTTGACTGGTATATGATGCCAGACATTATGAAGGGAGTAAAAAACCATCCTGACTCTGAGAGCACATTTTTTTTTTCTGATCACACAGAGGTCATGCACTAATAAGCAAGCAAAGCCAGAAGTTGACACTCTCAGGAGGAGATAAACAGAGAAAAGTCAAATTGAAATGCAAAACTTGTCATCATCAAGGTACTGCACTGACTGGTGAGTAAATGAACAAAGGTTCTGCAGGGTTTGTGAAGACAGAACCATGAGGTGAAGTTATTGAAGAGCCTAGCGAGTTCTAATAAGGTTGTTTTTAAATTGAATACCTCCCATCCTTGCTAAGAAATTCATCTCAAAGTAACATAGATTACTGGAAAGATGGAAAAATCAGCTCATTTTAGACTATGTTTCGATGTTTAGCCATTTTGCAGACAGTGTCAGGTAGCTAAATTTCTTTCAAGCCCCTGAATAGGATTTTAAAGTCAGATAAACCATTTTCTTCATGGGTGTAGCCTTTTGGACATTTCCAGGAGACACAATCTCACAGGAAACTGCCTGTTCCCCTGGCTCTTGCACTCTGTTTACTACCTCTTCCTCAATAATCTCTGAGCATTAAGTACAGGAATGGTGTGGATGTACCCGTTGGAAGAGGGCACCACACAATCTCTTGTTCTCTGCATTTTGATCAGTTGTGTTTCTATTTGTTGTTGTTGTGATTTTGCTTGTTTGTTTTTGTGATGATCTCCATCTCTAGCAAAGAAAAGTTTCTTTGATGAGGGGAACAAACTACACTTATTTCTAAGTATAAGTATAAATAAAATTTAAAAAGGACATAAGTGTGAGAGTGAGAGAGTGAGGGTGAGGGGTTACATAAGAAGGGTTGGAGGAAGGGAGGAGAAGGGGATGTGATGCAATTATATTATATTTTCATAATACACTATATGTTATAATTTCAAAAGTATTATAAAGTGAAAACTATTTTATGGTTCATTTGAAAAATACATATAGTAATCAAATGAATAAAATGAAATCCAATATCTGGGAGTGTAAAAATATGAGCCATTGGCCCCATGTGTGTGTATTTCATGTACTCTTTCTTGCTAGTTAGACTGTGTGGGCATACCATCATCTATTCTAACTATCTGTGTAATGTAATAAAATTACTGCCATCACTTGAAATCTATAGTTAAACAGAAAAACTAATAAAACTCACATCTTCAGTAGTTTGAGGACTAGATGAAGTAACAAAACACATAATCATATACAGTAAAATAATCAGCCCTTAAATTTAACATTCAACATCAACACTCACTGTGTTTGAAAATAAGGATTAGATGCAGACTTTTACATAATTGGTTGTTCATGGTCTTGAGACACAGTGGCAAAGCTTAACAAGAGAAAGGGTGCATTGGAAAGATGTGAGGACATTGTATCATTAAGGGGATAAAAGGCTACCTAACTTTCATGGACAGAGGTATATTTCTGTTTTTGGAATTCTTTAGTAGAGTTATTTATCGACTATACCAGGATTAAGAGCCTTCATAAATTCTAAAGCAAACAACAAACAAAACCTTGACACTAAGCATTTTCTCCTTAGCTTTCTCATTTACACCAGGTTAAACAATCTGCCTTCTTTACTCTGATTTTATACCATAGTCTGACTAAGACAAGACAAGTCCCTTTCTGGCAAAACGAAAATCCAAATCCTGAAGATAATTTCATATCTTTTAATCCATCAGTGTTTATTTATTTATTTATTTTGTGACTCTATTGCTTGCTTGTGAAGTGTGTTACTAAGAAAATCCCCATGGTTCTTTTGTGGTTGAGCCTGTAGATCCTAGCTAACTCTGGGAATATACTCTTGGATGGTCTTTTAAAGTATTGACTGAAAAGTTGAGGAGAAATGGGAGAAAGGAAAGATTGTTCTCAACAAATAGTGAAAGTCAGCTAAAACACTTCATATTTAACTTATTTCCTTAAGAGAGATACATAGAAGGTATTTTCTTTCTTTACATTATCTGTCACTGATTTGAAATGTAAAAAGGCTTAAAGAGAAAAGGAGGATGAGAAACAGTTAACAGCTGAAAAGAGGTTATGTTCCAGATACTTGAGAAGAGGCTGGCACAAAGAGATGGAATACCAAACTAAGAGCAAGGCCTCCAGGACCCGCCCACAGACATTACTTAAGAAGATATTTCAGTATGTGCATTCATATAAATCTAAGCTCAGTTACTTTTAAGTTTAAAAGGAAATAAGTTATGTGCATGCATTTGTTTCAGACAAAATTAAGGTACATGGAATCTAGAAAAAAATGAATACTTAGACATAAAAGGTGTCCCCAGATCCTCACAAGCCAATGGATCTTATAAAAGTGACATATACCAAGTACAGACACAGTCCCTTTGAACTGAATATATTCTAGAAAACTGAGAAATTGGCAACTTTCTCTTCTGCCACATTTTTCTCTAAATTTCTTAATAATCCTAATGCTTTCTCTCTATAAAATTTATTTTCATGAGAAACTCCGAGTAAATCATGAGTTTAGGGGCTCAGTCACTAGTGCAGCGCCTATCACTGGGATTTCACTCCCAAGCCAACTATGCAGGCAACCATTTTGTGCCATGAAAAGACACACGTATATCTGTGTGGGCACAAAGTAGCGAGGAAAGACACAAGAGGCTTTTAAAACACCATCAAAAAAGGCACATGTTTCATTCTTTCATTTTAAGTGTCACCAAATCACAGCAGGTAGTAGCACATTTAATTAATATGTCTGGCTACAGATTGAAGGCCAGTATTAGCCAAGAGAACAGTGACTGACTGAACACTTCTGGACAAATACAGTTCTCACGGGAGGAGGGTAAATTCTGTGGACGAGTTCTGTGAGCTATCAAGGCTCCTCTCTGATCAAGATAAAATAATCCACACGTAATTTCCAAATATTTGATCTCTTGTTATCTCAGTACTTACTGCTTCTCATTGTGTCTAATTTCTAGATATCTGGTTCAGACCTTCAAATACAGTGACAGAAAAGTCACAATGTGCAGTCTACATGAGGCACAGATTGCAGTGTGAGCCATGAATTCATACACCCGATCTCAGCTCTGACGGCTTAGCACACCAGCTTTGGAGGCAGTGGCAGATAATGGAGTCACCTCCTTAAGACCGCTGTGATTTACCAGCTACATTCAAAAGCATCCACCTCCTCCACTCTCAAGGCAAATTCCAATATTCTTTTTCTAGGCTTTGTTCTACAACCCTGATTTTAGATGAGGAGATTCCAAACTGCAGTGAGATTACCGAGTTAGTTTCTAACCCACCTGTTTTAGAGATTTTTTTTTTCCTCAGACCTCTGTAAGGTTCTCTGAGGTCCTTTTCATTTCTCAAGCCTAGAATGAGCCAATGGAAAAGGCTCAGAGCAGCATGGGAGTTGAGCCAAGAGCAGTACTGTGAGCATGCGTTTGTCCCTCCACCTACGCTTTGAGGGGGCAGCTGTGATGTCTCGATGGGATGAGAAAAAACTCAATATGCAAGGCAATCTGGTGCTGTGCCCATGGGACCACTGAGGGAAAAATAGACTGTGCAATCTTTTTCCCTAGAGAAAATAAGCTTTGCTCAGTCCTTGTGTCACAAATGCAGGTTGCCATCAGCAACCAGGGCAACCTCTGTGTCAAAACAGTTGCTGAAAGCGAGGCAGGATATAGAAGGGCTGGAAAAAAATCTTAGGAACCTGAGAAGAGGAGAGAAGCCCCTCATTCTGTAATCCAGTTGAAGCCCTTCCTAATGACGAAACACAGACTCCAGTGCAACTGAATGACTGCCTAAGGCCATTCTCTTTTCTCAGCCACGATCCTACACTTTAAAGAGAAAGAACATGTACTAACCTCCTTGGGAAATCCTAGTGGCTTCTAGTTTTATTTTATTAGATTACAATTCCATCTAAAACAACTTTGAAGCCACCTCATATCACTCTTATCAAAAGTCAGAAGGGATAAATGTTTCATAGCAACCCTTTGAGATATATCATGAGAGTCACTAAAACGCAACAGATGGCCAATGCTAAGATAGTTAATTGCCTACAGCCCCTTGAAAAAAGCCCAGACCTATACTTAGTATGTTTTACTTTGCTCTTCCCTCTCATGTGAAAGCGCATAACCGACAACCTGAGTGTGCTTGGCTGTCTTCTGCTTACCCCTCCGTTTAACTATTACACTGAAGTTTGTATAAGAACATCTTTGATCAAAATCACTAACTCTGCTTCACTGCACTGACCAGTCTTGAAATTCCTTTCAGCACTGAAACCATGAGCGACAGTTTGGTCTGAACCGAAGGAAATGTGTCTGTGTCTTCTCAGCACTGACACACAGAAAGAATTGATGGATGACCTTAACAGCAGAGACTACTCTCTCTGGTTTCTCTACTTCTAAGGGTTCCTGCTCATTACCTCTGCTCAGCATTTGCATGATATTCCAGGGTATTGAGGGAGGAAGTAGATTTTAGGATAGACAGGATTATTTGGTGAATGAAAGGATAGAAATGATAAACTTCCCTGTTGGATAAATAACATCAAAGAGTGGCAGCTACTGGCATTTGAACCATAAAGTGTGAAGCATTACTATACTATTAGAAATTGAATGACTTCTAGTAAGGGAGACATCCACAAATTACTGCTAGATTGTAGAAAGGCAGAAGATGTATCTTTAGTGGCAATGAATGCCACGAGGAATAGACAGAGAGAAAACATTTTCTCCCTGTGTATGCATGCTTGAGATTGTTTGGTCTCTTTAGATGCATAATCTGTAGAAGACGGAGTACATGATGACTTAAATGACCATGTAGTGAGAGCTGCTCACCTCAAAGACCTGCTTAGACAGTGGAGGCAGCAGGCAACTCATTTTGTTTCTGTTTCAGCCCTTGAACATCCACTTCATAGACACTGTGTTCTCTTAGAGAAAGGATGCACACAATAGCTATTCTCTGGAGTCCTTGTATTATAGGCAGATGAATACCACCTAGACAACCACATTATGAGGAAACCAGTGCCCGTTTCTTTGTTTTGAAAAGAAGTAGTCTGTTCAAGGAATGAGTGCGGATGGAGGCTTTCTCAGAGCTCTCCACAATAAGACACCTCTGGGGGTGGAAAAGAGTCCTTCAGACTGGCCATGAAGGAGGTCAAATCGCTCTTTAGCAGTGTCAAGTAGGCATGGTAGTTCGTGTCTATAATCCCAGCATGTGGGAGTCTATGTCAAAAAGATCAAGAGCTCAAGAGCAGTGTTGGTTACATAAAAAATGTGAGGGGAACCAGCATGGGCTTCATGAGAACACACCTCAGAAAAACAAAGAAGTGTTCTTGTTGTCCCATAGAAAGGAAATAACTTCCTGAAACAGTGGTTCTGATTCTGTATTAGCTCTGTTCTCAAGATGCAGTCTAAATCTTTTTTTTCCCTCTACTGAAAGAGTCTGTGTACTGTGAAACCTGAGGAGATTACCCCATAAATCACACAGCATCTGAAGCCATCCAATTGGGTTCCCTAGTAAGGGGAACAGGGTCTGTCTCTGACATGATCTCAGTGGCTGGCTCCTTGATCATCTCCCCCTGAGGGGGGAGCAGCCTTGCCAGGCCAAAGAGGAAGACAATGCAGCCAGGTCTGTTGAGACCTGATAAGCTAGTGTCAGATGGAAGAGGAGGAAGTGGATTGGGGGAGAGGCAT
Source organism: Psammomys obesus (assembly GCF_907164565.1). Classification (NCBI taxonomy): domain Eukaryota; kingdom Metazoa; phylum Chordata; class Mammalia; order Rodentia; family Muridae; genus Psammomys; species Psammomys obesus. The sequence continues at coordinate 14,637,999 of NW_026596117.1, forward strand.
GGGAGGAGATAAGGGAAGGAGAGTGGGATTGGGAAGGAATGAGGGAGTGGGCTACACTGGGATAAAAATGAATAAAATGTAATTAGTATAAAAAATTAAAATTAAAAAAATAAATACAATCACAAAGTTAAAAAAAAATACTTGTCAATAAAAACTGAATTACATTTTCTACCCCTTAATTCAAGGTCAAGATGGTAAATACTGAAAGATGAGACACTAAATTTCTATTTTTAATGCACGTTTTGGATGAATTTTTAAAAAAATCATCCAAAAAATTTTAAGCCATGTGAGTATATATTTTCATTCTAATGATTGCTGAATCATGTCCCAGGCCTTTCAGTCCTTATGCATGGAATTTGTTTTTTCTTGAAGGATTCCTCTTATTCTCTGATAAATGATAACACTGGGAGGTCATTGGGAGTTCCTTAGAAGATTTACACACACACACACACACACACACACACACACACACACACACATACACACACACTGATATGAATGCAGAATGGATCTGATGAGCATACAGACATGTACTTGGTTCCCAGCCAAACTTCTATGCATTTATGAAAATTCTTGATAGCTGATTGCTCAAGAAGTCACCTGTGAAAATTCACATATGTGTTTTACTTTAACAAATAATCTATTTTCTTCAGAGAGTTAGCTCTCAGGGATCATTTAAGATTTCAACATGAGGATCATCCTGAGTGAGCTGTCCTAGAAGCAGAAAGACACACACGGTATATACTCACTCATATAGACATATAACATAGGCTAAACCTACTAAAATCTGTACATCTAAAGAAACTAATCAAGAGAGAGGACCCTGACTAAAACTCTCAATCCCCATCCTGAAAGGCAAAGAGGATGGACAACAGAAGAAGAAGAAAACAGAAAACAACCTAGGAACCTGCGACAGAGAGCCTCTGAAAGGCTCTACCCTGCAGACTATCAAAGCAGATGCTGAGACTTATGGCTAACTGTTGGGCAATGTGCAAGGAATCTTATGTAAGAAGTGGGAAATAGTAAGATCTGGAGAGGACAGGAGCTCCACAAGGAGAGCAACAGAACCAGAAAATTTGAACAAGGGGTCTTCCCAAAGACTCATACTCCAACCAAGTACCAGGTATGGAGATAACCTAGAACCCCTGCAGAGATGTAACCCATGGCAGCTTAGTGTCCAAGTGGGTTACATAGTAATGGGAAGAGGGACTGCCTCTGACATAATCTGATTGGCCTGTTCTTTGATCACCTCTCCCTGAGGGGAGAGCAGCCTTACCAGGCCACAGAAGATGACAATGCAGCCATTCCTGATGTGATCTGATAGACTAAGATTAGAAGGAAGGAGAGGAGGACCTCCCCTATCAGTGGACTTGGGGAGGGGCATTCATGAAGAAGGAGGAGGGAGGATGGGACAGGGAGAGGAAGAGAAGGGCCTTATGGGGGGGGGATACAAAGTGAATAAACTGTAATTAATAAAAATAATTTAATTTAAAAAATAAGCTTGATCTGTGCAGGGGTTCTAGGTTATCTCCACGAATAGTCCTTGGTTGGAGCTGAGGGGGGAGCAGCCTTACCAGGCCTCAGTAGAGGACAATGCAGCCACTTTTGATGAGAACTGATAGACTAAGATCAGAAAGGAGAGGAGAACCTCCCCTATCAGTGGACTTGGGGAGTGGCATGCATGCAGAAAGGGGAGGGAGGGTGGGATCGGGAGGGGAGGAGGGAGGGACTTATGGGGGGATACAAAATGAATAAAGTGTAATTAATAAAAAATTAAAAAAAAACAAAAAATAAGCTTAAAATATTTCAACATGGCACTTATTTAGGTCTGATCTGATACTCCCCCTTTTGCTTTTACAAGGTAAATTCTCATTTTGGGGAGTGTCATTTATAACATTATTTGGTAACTGTATAGCAATTAACCAAAAATACTTAAGTGTTTAATAATGAAGACATTAAGACATAATATAATAATTTAACTATTGGCTTAATTTAGGTAGTTTAGAGCATGCAGTGACAAGATACGTGAAAGCTGGTGGTCAGCTTTTAAGATATTTACTTATGTATGCATATAAGCTGTCATAGTCCTCTTTGCCTATCCAAGGTCAAGATGTACTTTCACTGTCAAATTAATGGAACTTTGTCTACAGGGCTTCTTCTCTGCATTGGATCATTTCAAGTCTTTAGAAATTAATTTTACAGTTATGTTCTGAATCACATAATCCTTCAGCTTCTAAAGCCTAGAAATGCCTCTGTTCTTGACCTAAGGCACAGATCTTAATCTGAGTCTCTGGCTGTTTAAGCAACTTCACAACCCTCAGATAGGACTTGGATTGAGTTTTTAAAGAAATGTGGCTCAAGTTTTTAATGGCTTCAGAATCATCTGTCTCTAAATAATATTCACTGAGGCTGACGGTGAGTCTTAGAAATACCATCATTATAAAAGGAATCCATAAAATACCTTCCCTTTTATTAACCATAAATTCTTTTCTCATGCAATACAATCTGAGTACAGCTTTTTCTCTCTCTGGTCCTCCCAGTTCACCCCCACCTCATTTCCCATCTAGATCTGCTCCCTTTCTGTCTCTCATTGGAAAAGAACAGTCTTCTAAGAGATAATTAAAAAACCCTCTAAAATGTAATAAGATAAAAACAGAATTCATCATATTGAAATATCTTATTAAGCCTCAAGAATGTACTCCCATTGTTACATTTTGTGTACATACATATTTGTTTGGATAACACCTACCTAATGATTCACCACAAGGAACATAGCATTTGCTGTAATAAAACCCTAGAACTATCATTGTCTTAGTTAAACAAAGCTACTAAAAGGAAAGTTAGAAGTTTGATAACACTTTGTTCTAGACTGTGAAAAGATCCAATAATGTCAAATGATATCCATTCCTCCACTGAGGGGCATCTGGGCTGTTTCCAGCTTCTGGCTATTACAAATAAGGCTGCTACAAACATGGTTGAGCAAATGTCCTTATTGTGTACTTGAGAATCTTTTGGATATATGCCTAGGAGTGGTATGGCTGGATCTTGAGGAAGCACTATTCCTAGTTGTCTGAGGAAACGCCAGATTGCTTTCCAGAGTGGTTGTACAAGTTTACATTCCCACCAGCAGTGAAGGAGAGTTCCCCTTTCTCCACAACCTCTCCAGCATGTGTTTTCACTTGACTTTTTGATCTTAGCCATTCTGATGGGTGTAAGGTGAAATCTTAGGGTCGTTTTGATTTGCATTTCCCTTATAACTAAGGACGTTGAACTTTTCTTTAAGTGTTTCTCTGCCATTTGATATTCCTTTATTGAGAATTCTCTGTTTAGCTCTGTACTCCATTTTTTTAAATGGATTACTTGATTTGTTGCTGTTTATTTATTTATTTTTTGTTGTGATGTTTCTTCATTTTTTTTTAATTTTAATTTTTCTTTTTAGTTACAATTTGTCAACTCTGTGTCCCAGCTGTATCCCGATCCCTCATTCCCTCCCACTCCCTAATTCCCTCCCTGGTCTCCTCCCTGCCCCTTTCCAAGTCCACTGATAGGGGAGGACCTCCTCCCCTTTCATTTGACCCTGTTTTATCAGGTATCTTCAAGGCTGGCTGCAAAGTCCTCCTCTGTGGCCTAACAGGACTGCTTCTCCCCTGGGGGTGGGGGGAGGTCAAAGAACCTGCCCTTGAGATCCTATTAGAAATAGTCCTTGTTCCCCTTACTTTGGAAAACTACTTGGTTACTGAGCTACCACGGGCCACATCCGAGCAGAAGTTCTAGGTTATATCCATAGATGGTCCTTGGTTGAGTGTCAGTCTCAGAAAAGACCCTGTGCCCGCATATATTTGGTACTTGTAGAGCTCCTATCCTTTCCATATCATACTAACTCCCCTTCTTTCATATGATTCCCTGCACTCTGCCAAGGTTTGGTTATGAGTCTTAGTGTCTGCTTAACAAGGACATTTGTTCAACCATGTTTGTAGAAGCTTTATTTGTAATAGCCAGAACTTGGAAACAACCCAGATGTCCATCAACAGAGGAATGGATACAGAAATTTTGGTATTTTTACACAATGGAATACTACTCAGCAATCAAAAAGGAGGAAATCATGAAATTTACAGGCAAATGGTGGGATCTAGAAAAGATCATTCTGAGTGAAGTATTCCAGAAGGAGAAAGACAAACTTGGTATATACTCGCTTATATAGACCTACAGGATATGATAAACATAATGAAAACTACACACCTAAAGAAGATAATCAAGAAAGTGGACATGGGTGAAGATGATCAATCCTCATTTAGAAAGACAAATGGGATGTGCATTGAATGTATGACAGGAGTCTACCGCAAAAGGCATCTGAAAGACTCTACCTAGCAGTGTTTCAAAGATTTGTTGCTGTTTAAATTCTTGAGTTTTTTATATATACTGGATATTAGTCCTCTGTCAGATAAAGGGTTGGTGAAGATTCTTTCCCAATCTGTAGGCAGTCGTTTTTTTCTGACGACAGTATCCTTTGCTTTATAGAAGCTTTTCAGTTTCATGAGGTTCCATTTATTGATTGTTGCTCTTAGAGCCTGTGCTGTTGGTGTTTTGTTCAGGAAGTTGTCTCTTGTGCCAATGAGTTCAAGGTTCTTCCCCACTTTTTCTTCTAAGCAGTTTAGTGTGTCTGGTTTTATATTGAGGTCTTTGATCCACTTGGACTTTAGTTTTGTGCAGGGTAATAAGCCCAGCTGTCCCTCAGTGGAGGACTGGATACAGAAATTGTGGCACATTTACACAGTGGAATATTATTCAGCAATAAAAAACAAGGAAATCACAAAATTTGCTGGTAATGGTGGGATCTGGAAAAGATAATCCTGAGTGAGCTATCGCAGAAACAAAAAGATGCACACGGTATATACTCACTCGTATACACATATAATATAGGATAAACCTACTAAAATCTGTACACCTAAAGAAACTAATCAAGAGGGAGGACTCTTGCTAAAATGCTCAATCCCTATCCAGAAAGCCAAAGAGGATGGACATCAGAAGAAGGAGAAAAGAGGGAACAAGTCAGGAGCCTGACACAGAGGACCTCTGAAAGGCTCTGCCCTGCAGACTATCAATGCAGATGCTGAGATTTATGGGCAATCTTTGGGCAGAGTGCAGGGAATCTTAGGAAAGAAGTGGGAAACACTAAGACCTGGAGAGGACAGGAACTCCACAAGGAGAGCAACAGAACCAAAAAATTTGAGCACAGGGGTCTTTCCTGAGACTGATACTGCAACCAAGGACTATGCATGGAGATAACCTAAGATCCCTGCACAGATGTAGCCCATGGCAGTTCAGTATCCAAGTGGGTTCCAATGTAATAGGAACAGGGACTGTCTCTGACATGAACTGATTGGCCTGCTCTTTAATTACCTCCCCGTGAAGGGGAATCAGCATTACCAGGCCACAGAAGAAGACAATGTAGCCAGTCCTGATGAGATCTAATTGACTAGGATCAGAAGAAAGGAAAAGAAGACCTCCCCTATCAGCGGACTTGGGGAGGAGCATGAATGCAGAGTGTGGAGGAAAGGAGGGATTGGGACAGGAGGAGGAAAGGAACCACAGGGGGGATACAAAGTGAATAAAGTGTAATTAATAAAGAATTAAAAAAAAGTCAAATGAGAACTCTGTATCAATCTCATTTTTATAATAGAATCGGATAACCCCACAACATCATTAACAACTGTGCACGTCAACGCACATGCCTGGCACCTTGCTTTCAAATTTATCTCTTCTATTTCTCTGCTAAATGAAGCTGAAGTTATTCAGCTTTCTTAGGCTTGATTTATCCATTTTAAAATGAAGATGTAGATAGGCCCATGTGATGTAATTTTTATTTATTTATTTATTGTTTTATTAATTACAGTTTATTTACTCTGTATTTGAGCTGAAGCCCCCCCCACCCCAGTCTCCTCCCAATCCCATCCTCCCTCCCACATCTCCTCCCAGCCCCCTCCCCAAGTCCACTGATAGGGAAGATCCTCCTCCCCTTTCCTCTGATCTCAGTCTATCAGGTCTCATCAAGACTGGCTGCATTGTCTTCCTCTTTGGTCTAGCAAAGCCACAGCCCCCCTCAGGGGGAGGTGATCAAAGAGCAGGCCATTGAGTTCATGTGATGTAATTTTTACAAAGACTAAATGAGTAAGCCTGGCCTGTTTTCTTAGTCATTTAGAAGCATACACAGAATATCCTTCTCAGTTATAGTGATCATTGATGTAGTCTCTCAGCTGTTAGAACTACTGTCACTTTTATAGCACTCATTTTTTAGTTAAAATTACAATAAATATGCTTAATTTTGTATGAGTATAACACGATGCAAAACTGGAAATTAAAGTCACGTTCTAAGGTGTTTACATTTTTGTAGAGGGAGAAACTTCAGACATTTAATTACATTCGAACATGAACTTTCAAGGCTGCTTTACATTTTTTTTTTAATCTGCTCTTTCGATGGAATCTGTTCTGATTTACTTTTAAGCGGTTCAAACTGTATTTTAATCTTGAAACAATTTCTAGTGCTTTAGAAATAGATGGTGTGAACTCCTTAAAGAACTAATGATGTGATAAAACAAAATGATTGTCATTAATTTACAAATATAAAATGTCCTCTTTAATTTTAAGACTCATATTTGATTTTAAATGAGAACGGGACTGAATTGTTTGCTATTATTTTTCCCACAAAATAATATAGTTAACATGTTTTAAAGATAGTTTCAAAAACCATAGGAATGGTTGCATTGGCATTTAAAAATCATAGACAACAAACAATTGGTGGCCTTGGTACACATACACTTGAGTTTTCATGCCATTTCTCACAAGCCTTGAAAACCCAGGGCTCTGATGCCTGTTATCCAAAAAACCTCTTCCAGAGATGCAATTATATCTTCTACTCTGGTATGAAATTGAAATGCAAGGACAACACCAGGAAAGGATGTGAATTATAGCTTGGCAACAAGCTATAATGGAAGTCCTTGAACTGCTAATTTAAATGCTCAAAGTCTTTAAATGATTATGCCACAGTTTGTGATTTTTAATCAGGATTCTCTCTATCTACATTGAGGGAAAGATTTTTAGTTTTGCATCACTTGTTTAGGTTTTTGCTCAAAGTATTGGCAGTTAGTTTTTTTTTTTAATTAATTTGCTTTTTAGTTCTTTGTGATGATTTAGCTCAGTTACTCCTGCCTTTCCTATTCTTTTCCTTGGAACGGTTTTCAAGTATCTTGGACTTTAAAACTACTCCCCAAACACATGTAACACTCATAATAGAAAAAAAATGGTTCGTTTTACTTTCAAAATAAAAAAATTAAAAGTTTATTATATTTTAATTATAATTACTGTATAGTTAAAAAAGAAAAAAGTCAAGTACAATTCAATTCCCATTGTTTATCTGTATATACTTCATGCCATAATTAATACTTGAAAGTTTCCATTACACACAATATTGTGCTGTGGTCCAGTGACAGGAGTAACTCTTAGCCCTCATAAAAGAAGCTTCTTTTGGAAGCAGACCATTAGGGAAAGCCACAACTAGTCAAAATTCAGTGAACAACTAACCATAGTGTGTGCCACCCTCATTGATACGTCTACATCACAACTCCTATACTTGAGGTTCAGGGAGCAAATTAGAAAAAGGAGTGGAAAGACCACAAGAGCCAAAGGACCAGGAAGTCAGCTGGGAGATTGTGTCTTCTAGATACAACAGAAACTACACCCATGTAATTTCAACATCACAGCTGCCTAAACAAGAATTCCAGCACCAGTTGACATCCCAACATAGATGGGAAATCTCACTGGACTCTGATACTGATGATGAGCTACAAGCCATTAACAACTGCTGAAAGTGGAGAACTAATCTTCTCCATGGATAACATGCCTGACTAATTATATGCCAATACAGGACAATGAAAGGATTCAGCAGGTGGTACATTTGTGTGAGTGTGTGTGTGAATAGTATTCCATTGTGTAAATGTATCACAATTTCTGTATCCATTTTTCAGTTGAGGGACATCTAGGTTGTTTCCAGTTTCTGGCTATTATGAATAAAGCCGCTATAAACATAGTTGAGTAAATGTCCTTGTATGGTGGAGCATCTTTTGGCTATACGTCCAGGAGTGGTATACCTGGGTCTTGAGGTAGAACTAGTCCTGATTTTCTGAGAAAGCACCAGATTGATTTCCAGAGAGGTTGTATAAGTTTGCACTCCTTCCAGCAATGAAAGAGGGTTCCCCTTTCTCCACATCCTCGCCAGCATATGTTGTTGCTTGAGTTTTTTGATCTTAGCCATTCTATCTGGTGCAAGATGGAATCTTAGAGTCATTTTGATTTGCATTTCTCTAATGGCTAAGGACATTGAGCATTTCTTTAAGTGCTTCTCAGCCATTCAAGATTTCTCTGTTGTGAATTCTCTGGGGAAAAGGGGAGAGAGGAAGAAGATAGAAGGAGAGAAAGGATCTGGGAGAATAGGAGGGAGGAGACACACCTTGGGATGTAAAGTAAATAAACTGAAATAAAAAAATAAATAAAAGTTAAAGAAAAAGGACTGGTACTGTCAGGAAATGTGGCTTTCTTAGCTGTGGCTTTGTTGAATGAAGTGTGTCATTGGGAATGGGCTTTGAGGTTTTAAATGCTCAAGCCAGGCCCAGTGTCACTCTTCCTGCTGCCTGGTGATCTGGATGTAGAACTTTCAGCTACTTCTGCAGCACCATATCTGCCTGTCACCCAGCATGTTTTCTGACATGATGCCTATGCACTAAGCCTCCAAGTCTGCAAGCCAGCCCCAATTAAATGTTTTCCTTATTAAGAGTTGCCATGGTTGGGCTGGAGAGATGGCTCAGAGGTTAAGAGCACTGGCTGCTCTTCCAGAGGTCCTGAGTTCAATTCCTAGCAACCACCACATGGTGGCTCACAGCCATCTGTAATGAGATCTGGTGACTCTGGCCTGCGGCATACATGCAGGAAGTACACTGTATACATATTAAATAATTTTTTTTAAAAAAACCCTATTTATTTATTTAATGTATGCACATCTGTGTCTGTATCGGTGTATGTAAATATATATGTACACGTGTGTGAAGAGAAATGTGAACGGCAGAAGAAAGAGCCAGATCTCTTGGAGCTAGAGTGGCAGGCAGTTGTGAATCACCTGCCATGGAAACTGGGAACTAAACTTGCTCTTTGGAAAAGCATCAAGTGCTCTTAACCACTGAGCTATCTTTCAGGTTCTCAAGGAGTCTTTTTTATCTTGACTTGGCTCTTGTGCACACACCATGCAATGTCCTCTCTGTTCACTTCAAGTGTGTATGTTGCCATGATAACTGTTTCTGTATACTCATCTCTTCTCTTTAAGGTAACTTACAAATTCAAATGTCAGCTCAAATGTCACCCTCTTGGAAAAAAAAACTCTATTCTGTTCACAGTTTTCATGGGAAGATTTAGGCTTCTATCCTTTGGGTTATACAGCTGGTGTTTCAGAAACTTTTGCCAAATGTATGTGCAGAGGTTAACTACTTAGAGATACTGAGCCACATTTATTGTAACGTTCAGCCCAGAGCAGTGTGAATTTAAAGAAGTAATGAGGTCATGCATTACTTTTGTATAAAGGGAGCTTGAACTGTTTGAGTATATCAACCATCTTCAAACAGATTGATAAAAAATGTTATTAATGTAGTCTATGTTAGCTTCCTAGCGTCTTCTCTTACACCTCTTTCCTTTCTTTCAGACTAGTTTCCTGCATGCATCATAAAAGAAGAAATGGAGAGAATGATTTCTTTATTCCCCCTCTAAAGCACATTGGAGTTCTGTCAAACCACTGAATTCCAAGAACAGCAGTACTTTTTGGAATATATGAATTTACAGAGAAGAGTACTGATGTAGTAGGGCAAGCACAGCATCATTACTTTGACACCCCAAACACAACTTTTTCTTCTGCAAGGTACTTAGATTTGGGAAAAAAAATAAGCTAAAAAATGCTTAGTGAATAAAATGTATTTACTGTCTAAAACAGAAACCTAAAGCAGACACTGAATTCACGGGGTGGCTGGTTCCAAACTAGGTTCTAATTTGAAGGTGAAGACTTCCACTTAGATTTACATTTTGTGCCATACATATTGACTCCTTTATCTAGCTCATCCAAGGATTAATGTACAAACACTGTGTGCTCACCATGATCCAGCCACTAGAAATACAAGCAGTCCATATATAATACACAATTCATATAATCACATACCTGAGCACATCTGGCTTTTAGAGCTACTAATCAAAGTACAAACTAATGCATAATTTGAAAAATAAATGGTTTAATTAATATGATGAGAAACAAGCCAAGATAAATAAGCCAAGAGTGATCAGCTGGCACTTTGAAATTGTTCTGAATGGAATGCCTGCTCTGCAAACATCTGGAGCGATCACTCTGAAGACAGAGGTGGTGGTGTGATCAAGAGCATCAGACAGGAATCAGCTGGTGCACAGACTGAAGGGACCAAAGGAAAGTTATGGAGAAGTGAGACTGGGGTAAGGTACACAGGTCAGATAATAGGGGAGAAGTTATTGGAGTGCTTTTATTAGAGAATTTCCATGACTTCTCTTCTAAACTTCGTCTTGTTCACATCTAGCAGAGTGTAGAGAACTTATTAAACCTTGGAGGTTGTGAGCATGCAAGAAATGAAGGCACATAAAATCAGGCAAGAGAAAATACTTCTAGGTAGGGAAGGAAACACATGGACGGAGGTGCTGAGGTGTGTTGCTCTCAGGATGAATTAGAATACAACCAATTTATACCAGTCCATATACACACTTATCTCATAATAAAAATTTATTCAAAACCCTAGAAATGTTTTTAAGAACTGTTTTTAATATTTACTTATCTTTATTTTATCTGCTTTGCATATACGTATGTATGTACACCACCTGAATGACTGGCGTCTTGGAGGTCAGATAGGGTAGTCAGATCCCCTGGAAATGGAATTATAGATGGTTGTGAGCTGCCATGTGGATGTTGGAAACCAAACCAGCTCCTCCGCAAGAGCAGAAGTTGCTCTTAACCTCTAAGCCATCACTGCCTTCCTCCCATATATTTTTTTAAATTAATTTTATGTTTGTGTGGGTTTTGCCTGTATGTATGTATGTATGTATGTATGTATGTATGTATGTATGTATGTATGTATGTATGTGTATGTGCACTGAAATGCATGTCTGTTGCCAATGGAGGTCTGAAGATGGTGTTGGATCCCTTGGAACTGGAGATAAGGATGCTTGTGAGTCACAATGTTGCTTCCAGGATTGGAACCCAAGTCTTCTGTAAGAACAGCAAATGCTCTTAAATGCTAAGTCATCTTTCTAGACCTAGTATAACTACCCTATAATACCAAATGGCTTGAAGGAAATTTTGGATTTTCAGTCTTTGTCCTTAGCATCCTAATCTTACTATCTACCAATATAAAGTGGCTTAGGAATAAGCTCCATGTAAAAGTCTGTTTTTATTAGTAAATTTTGATCTACTACAATTTCATACATGTATATTATGTGTTCTGATCCCTTTCCCCACAACCTTATCCTATTTCCTTCCTACTCCCACCAGCTCCTTCTTTTACCTACAAATTTCTTTCCCCCATTTACTAGTTTTGATTTTTAATGACATAAGAGTACAATTATTACTGTTTGTGTGATCCTGAGTTAGGAGCTGACCATCGGAGCTTGCTGGGACTGTGTTTATCTTATAGGGATTTTGTGAGTCTGAATTAGGATAATTCAAGTTTTTTTTTTTTTTTCACTATGCTTGTCATAGTAAACTCTCAATAAAGCCTAGTGTTTTAATCAGCTGTTATCTATTATAATTTCATAGTTTGGAACTGCTTGGAAACTGCTTCCAAGAGGTGACCAACAATAATGCCCTAGTGACCTTGTTAGTAAGGCGAGCTTACCATAAATAAGCCATGAGCTAATAGCCCCTTCACTTGAATATGCCACTGCTTTTAGCAAGATGCTCATTGAGACATGAACACTCTGAGTTCCCATCCTATTTAACATTTTAGGAAAGGTGTGCATCCTAGTTTGATTTTTTTGTTGTTCTTGTTGCTGATGAAAAGCAGCTCGAGGGGAGAAAGGATTTATTTCATCTTATACTTTCAGGTTATTGTTTCATCCATAAATCAATGTTTAAACCTCATTAATTTCTGTTAAATTAAAATTGTAATTAAGGACATTTCTGTGATTTTTATGTACATATTCTAATACTAAGAAAGCATTATAGTATTTTTATATGTTGATTTTCTGACATAAAATTGAAAAAAATAGTCATTTAAGTATACTGATTACAAGAAAGAGTTCAGGGTTGACTCTCCAGATTTGATTTTATGATATTCACTTTGGGATGCCCTCCCCCACCCCAAACACACAGATTGGTGGCTTCTAAAACTGAAAACACATGTACGGAGTATTGCTTAGCACATGACCCGAAATGACCATGTCAGCCAAAATAGCACCACAGATGAGGGAGCTGCTCTCCAGGCCCCACACTCCCTGAGGAGCTATTGGCAATTGTTAGCTACTGAAGATGGGAGACTCAGTTCTTGAGGGTATGACCACTAGCCGGTCACCCATGCTTCACGGCATGGCCCCCTACCCTTCCATGCACGTATGGACAACACTAGTTGAATTCATAGTGTCTTCTAGACATGATAGGGTTGCTACACTCATGAATGCTCAACAACATGCCTGTGTCAATAACACATGGGCAATGATCACATTTGTGGGTGTGCCAACATGGATAGCACAAGATTTCATGCTGTAGGCAGTCACTAGCTGCGGAGAAAGGGAGAATCGTGTCTGTTTGTTTGTTTCCTGGGGATGAGCCCCTTGACAGGCTTTCCAATCCTTACTGGTTAATCCCGAACACATGTACATAGCAGTAAAATGAAATGGACTCAGTGGGTTCTATACATACACATATGTATATGCGTGTTTGTAGTAGCTATGTACTTGTTTAGTAATAATTAAAGAACACGAGGTCATGAAGGAGTGAGGAGTTGGAGGGACATGGAAAGGGTTGGGGGGGAGAAAGGTGTGGAAATGAAATAAATGCAGAACTCATGTATGAAATTCTCAGAAACATTAAAAAAAAATAGCTGAGGACGTGAAGTCAGAAGGAGTACATGCTGTGTATGGGAATTATGGAGGAGTTGGTGGCAGAAAACCAGATGTGGCTGTCATCATATTTATTGTATGGATGTATGAATTATCAGAAATAAAGAACATATAAAACATCTCTCTGTTGGGGCCTTAGGGAGTTTTTCTCTCAGTGTCAGTGTAATATTATGGATAGTCACAGCACTTGTGAAGACATTCAGTTAAACGCTTTGGGAACCTTCTAAGGGGAAAAGCTATATATATTACAGACCAGCCTTGGCCATTTTTGAACATCTCTTTATGTTTTCACTTGGTTAAGTTTAGCATAGCCATCAAGATGCTCTCCCTTGAGACATCTGAACAGAAGCATCGTGTTCCAAAGTGAGCAGCAATCTGCTCCTGTCGTCTGTGAGGCACAGCGCCACAGTGCTCCAGAGCAAGGATTTGCAGTTCAGGTTTCTTTTTTTAAATCCTGTTTGCCCCATTCTTTGAGGATGTATTGTTTTATCTCGTTAATGATTATCATAGATTGAAGGCTTCTTACTCTTGGGTCGCTTACACGCAGTGATATATAATATGAAAATCCCATGAAGAAGTTTCTGTTACTAGTGTCTTCAGAGGAGAAAATTGAAGCATCGATAGTGAGTATTCCAGAGTTAAAGCAGCAAATAAGAACTGGATTCTGGATGCTGTTTTGTCTGATTCCATTGCTCCACTTACTAATACATCACACATCTTTCACAATGGGGCAGTGAGCAGTGAAAGTTCCATATATCTTATATCAGGAAGATCAGGGGTTGACCTTTAAATAAGAGGCTGAAATCGAATTCATTGTTGTATGTGACTGATTTTGTATAAGCTGTGACCTTTAACTTCAGAGTGAGAAGATGTATAAACAGTTTTCCAAGAATCACCAGTCTTGGTTCCTTCCACAAATTTACTTGGTTTAAAAAAAAAAAAGAAGGATTTCTTTCTTTCTTTCTTTCTTTCTTTCTTTCTTTCTTTCTTTCTTT
>NW_026596117.1:14652167-14699143 GCF_907164565.1 Psammomys obesus
TTTCTTTCTTTCTTTCTTTCTTTCTTTCTTTCTTTCTTTCTTTCTTTCTTTCTTTCTTTCTTTTCTTTCTTTCTCTTTTTCCATTATTTATATGTTAATTTTACATCCCAATCACAACACCATTCCCTCCTCTCCTCCCAGTCCACCCTCCCACCCTCTTCTTCCATACTCTCCCCTCTCCCAGCCCCCAAACCCAGTACCAACCCACCCTCACACATTAACTAGCATCAAGTCACTGATGCAAGACAAGGCATCCCTGCTAGAGAAAAATAGCTTCCAGAGGGAGGCAACACAGTCCAAATCAGACACAGCCCCTGCTCCAATTGTTAAGGGACCCACCTGAGGACTAAGCAGACAATTAACTTCACATGTATAGAGGACTTAGGACCAGTTCATGCATGTTCTTTGGTTGGTGGTTCAGTTTCTATGAGCTCCCATAAGCCCAGGTTAGTTTACTCTGTAGGTCTTCTTGTGGTGTCCTTGACTCCTCCAGCTCCTTCAGTCCTTCCCCTAACTCTTCTGTAAGACTCCCTAAATTCCACAGTGAACATTTACGTTCTAAGGATTTTCCTTTTGAAAGGATGGGGATGAATACTGACAAAATTACTCCTTTGCAAATAAAAGCCAAGAGAATATTTTCTGAATGTCAAATTCGTGAAGGGCATTCTAAGCACAGAAATAAACCAAATTAAAATAACCAGAATGCCTTCTTGAGAACAGTGAAGGCAGGTGTGTTGGGCCTTAGGCAGATCTGCTACACTGTAACATTAGACACAGTTCATGAAGAAATAAAAACTAAAACATAACTAATAATGGTTTTCAAAATAAGTCGTTTGGTGATAACCAAGTGGGCCTCGGAGTCCTGGGAAGTCTTCCAAATATATTGACTGATGTATATAAGAGCAACTTCACATGTCAGGGAATCTGTGAGCCCATGACTCTGTCTTTTAGTAAATACCACAAAGGCTACCAAACTTCAGGAATGTCATCAACAAGAGTTGTCCAGAAATACAGGCATCCATGCCATTTTGTATGACCAAACTTTTTTTTTTGGGGTGGTGGTGGTTAGGAGCACACACAAAAAAGTAATCTCTGCTAAGTCAAACGTAATATTTTCTCCAATCCTTGAAACTATACTGGCTTCTGGCAATTGACCTCGTACAAAGTATGTACCTAACGTAACTAAAGGAAACTGACTTGGGGAAAGGACTGCACTTGACATTATTAGAACAGTGAAAAGAATAGTCCCAGCCTTGCAGCTTACGATTAATAGAAGCAGGTAAGTTAACGTGGAGAGTCAGAGCTCATTCTTCTCCTTCTTCTTCTCCTATTCCTACTCTTATTTAAGAAATTGAATTATTTTATATCCACCCATCAAATAACCCATTTAGTAATTCCTTTGTTGGATAATAAAAGTACACACTTGCAATAAATGATTCTTAAGTGATAAAGAAATGCATAAAATTTATTCATAGGGAAATATGCAGTTAGAGTTTTAAATCTAACTGCAGAAACAATGCAGGAGTTATAACATTTCTAGTGACTGTACACAAGAAATGTTACAGAAAGTATAAATGTTGAAGAATAAATTCCTTCAATGTTTTTCTAGTACCCAAGAATGAAGAAAAAAGAAGTAGTTTACTAGAGTGCCTGAGTGTTGGCGCTAATTTTTGAAACATAATAAATGTTCACAAAATAGATTGAGAGCTCTATTATAACATGACATTTTTATTGAATAAAAGTAAGGATTAAAAAGTTGAAAGCATAGAGTGGTGGTTCAGATTTTTAATTCCAGGTGTTGGTAGGTGGAGGCAGGCATAGCTGTGCAAATTCAAGGCTGACCACATAGCAAGTTCTAGGGCAGCCAGGGTTCCACAGTAGGGGGGGGGAGAATAACACTGCTTGCTAGGGCCAAACTTCCATTTGAGGGTTGTAGATGACTTGGTAAAGAGATTAAACTAATAAAGGCAGACGGATTGAATACAAATAGTTTTTCTGCCTTGTTTTGCATATGGATAAATTTGGAAGCAAATGGTCTTAAATAATCCACAATACTGTATGTTTGAATGCAGAATCAACAGAATTGAAAGTAGAAAGTGGATCAAAACAGCAAATGTGACTTACCTGAGTTGTGTAGGTTGATAATTACGATTTACTTCATACATAGCAACATTAACAGGGATTTAAAAAAGGTGTTATAGGCAGACAGAAAGATATCAGGGTTCCATAGCTTCAAGTAACAGTTAGGAAAAATCTCCATGTTGCTTAGTAGAATAAGAGATCAGAATTCCTCGGAGAAAATGATATATAGGCCATATATTCGCAGATAGCCAGAAGTTAGCCAGAAGGCTGTAACTCTCCTATATTTAGAGGATGGATCCCATGTGTGTATTTCTGCTTCTGGGATACCTTCCTCAGGATGATCTTTTCTGGTTCCCACCATTTGCCTGCAAAGTTCATGATTTCCTTGTTTTTAATTGCTGAGTAGTATTCCATTGTGAAAATGAACTACAATTTCTGTATCCATTCCTCAGTTGAGGGACATCTGGGTTGTTTCCAGATTTTGGCTATTACAAATAAAGCTGCTATGAACATGGTTGAGCAAATGTCCTTGTTGTATACTTGAGCATGTTTTGGATATATGCCTAGGAGTGCTATAGCTTGATCTTGAGGAAGCACTGTTCCTAATTGTCTGAGAAAGTGCCAGATGATTTCCAAAGTGGTTATACAAGTTTACATTCCCACCAGCAATGGAGTAAGGTTCCCCTTTCTCTACATCCTCTCCAGCATGTGTTGTCACTTGAGTTTTCGATCTTAGTCATTCTGATGGGTATAAGGTGAAATCTCAGGGTTGTTTTGATTTGCATTTCCATGATGAGTAGAGATGTTGAACATTTAAGTGTTTCTCTGCCATTCGATAGTCCTCTATTGAAAAATCTCTTTAGTTCTGTACCCTAGTTTTCAATTGGGTTACTTGATTTTTTGTTGTTGTTGAACTTCTTGAGTTCTTTAAATTACACACACGTGGTATATACTCACTTATAAGTGGATATTAGACATAAGATATAGGATAAACATATTAAAGTCTTTACACCTAAAGAAGCTAAGCAAGAAGGAAGACCCTGGGTAGAATGATCAATCCTCAGTCAGAAAGACAAACGGGATAAACATAGGAAGAGGGAGAAAACAAGGAACAGGACAGGAGCCTACAACAGAGGGCCTCTGAGAGACTCTACCCAGCAGTGTATTAAAACTGATGCTGAGACTCAAAACCAAATTTTGGGTGGAGTACAGGGAATCTTTTGAGAGACGGGGAAGATGGTATGACCTGAAGGGGACAGGAGCTCCACAAGGAGAGCAACAGAACCAAAAAATCTGGGTATAGGGGTCTTTTTTAGGACTGATACTACAAACAAGGACCATGCATGGAGATAACCTAGAACACCTGCACAGATGTAGCCCATGGCAGCTCAGTGTCCAAGTGGTTTCTTAGTAATAGGAACAGGGACTTTCTCTGACATGAACTGATTGGCCTGCTCTTTGATCACCTACCCCAGATGAGGGAGCAGCCTTAACAGGCCACAGAGGAAGACAATGTAGCCAGTCCTGATGAGACCTGATAGGTTAGGGTCAGATGGAAAGGGAGGAGGACATCCCCTATTAGTGGACTTGGGGAGGGGCATGGGAGGAGATGAGGGAGGGACAGTGGGACTGGGAGGGCACAAGGGAGGGGGCTACAGCTGGGATACAAAGTGAATAAACTGTAATTAATAAAATAAATAAGTAAATAAGTAAATGAATAAATAAGTAGAAAAGGGTATGATGACCACATATGAACCGTAATAGGCCATGCAAGCTCAAAATCAAACGTTAAATCACACATATGTACGCGTGTCTGTGCGTGCTGCATAGAATAGCGGTAATATTACCACTTTATCTGTCTTTACCTTTCTATGGAATGTAAACATTATTTTACCATACCTGAAACACATCAAATATGTGGAAACGATAAAGATGTTATGTTGGTAAAAACTTGTAATTGATATATTTCTTCTCTTTAAATTATCAGCTATAAATTTTATGCTTTCATACTGACCTTTATTGCAGATGCAGTCTGAACTTCAATAAATAAATTTGGATGTGGTGACACACGTCTATAACCCCAGTTTTCTGGATGCAGAGGCAAAAAAATTTTGAATTTGTATCCAGGCTAGGTTACATACAGTCTTCTTTACCTAGTGAGTTTCCTTGTCAAAAATCAAGGTCTGATCACCTCCCCCTAGGATGGTGCAGCCTTGCCAGGTCACAGAGGAAGACAATGCAACCAGTCCTGATGAGACCTGATAGACAAGGGTCAAATAGAAGGGGAGGAGGACTTCCCCTATCAGTGGACTAGGGGGAGAAGAGGGAGGGAAGGTGGGATTGTGAGAAGAGGGAGGGGGCCACAGCAGGGATACAAATTAAATAAATTGTAATAAATTATAGTAATAAATAAAAAAATACTGAAAAAAATCAAGGTCTGACTCAATGACTGGTTGTGTAGCATGTACAAGGTTTAAATGTAACAGTAGGAGAATTCTACGACAAAGGTCACCAGTACACAAGAGTCCTGAAATCTTCACAGTAGGTTGGATTTGGTCTTGTAAAATAAACAACAGCAACAACATTCTCAGCAAGTGTCCTAGATTTAGCATTACTAGAAAATGAAGAAATTCCTTTCTTGACATAGTTTTAAACATTAAGGAACTTTATTTAACTTGATTGAGTTAGCTCTAACTTTCACAACAGCTTTTGCTTTATGGATAGAGGGTAATGGGAGACGTCGAAGGGGAACTGCCTGAGTGATAATAATGAAATTCTCTATTATGCTCCTTTTGCTATGTGACAAGAGCTTAGCATTTGCGTCACATAATGCTTTCTGTAAATGTAAGTATCAAAACTCCCACCCTCTTAAATATCAAAACCTTTATTTCTTTATAAACATGGGAGTCTACTGAATCATTTGTTATCAAGTTGTCTTATAAAATATGTTTGATTATTTGAATATTTGAATGTCACACTCTGTTTTCTGGAATATATCATATCTACTGTGACTAAGATCCTGCATATCATCTTGGAATTTAGAAGATACTGTATCACTATGCATTAATAGAAATACCTGGCTATGACACACACACACACACACACACACACACACACAGAGCAGAGAGAGAGAGAGAGAGAGAGATCTAGAAATGTCTCTCATGACTTTTATAGGATATTCTAGGTAATGTCTTTCAGATTCCCATGATCATGCTTTCATAATTGCTAAATCAACACAGTCATTCACTTTTAGATACAGTTACCAGTACCTCTAATCTTACTAAAGTAGAGCTCAGATCACACTTATAATTCTCCCCAGGTATGCCTTCATATGAAGCTTTGGAGCCCACCATACTGTGCCTTAAAACTGAGCAAAGAAAGGGCTAAAAACTGGCTGTCCAGCCATGTCTGGAGCCTTGGTTTACAAAGACCCGACGAAGGAATGCACATAGCCACATCTCTTGTTTGGATTTAAAGCTTCTGCCGGTCTAACCCTGCTGAGAAGCGACTACAACCCAGTGCCTGCAAGAGAGATCTCACTTGGAAGATGAACTAATAACTAAGATGTAGCAAACACAAAGAGAAAACAAACACCATGAAATCTTACCCTTGAGGTAAAAGCAATCGTAAGAATAATAATTGCATCAATCGAAGCTACTCATAAGGACAAATTATCTATAATGTTTGTTATAATTGCTTTACACATATTTCTCATTGTTATTCTAATGATCTTATTAAAAAGGATAGTATTATTTTGGGCCTCTTGTGGATGAGGTAGATAAAAGGAACTAAATTAATAAATTAAATAAGCAACTAAATAAATAAAGTTAAAGGTTTAAAAAAAAGATAGGGCTAAGGAGGTAGGTAGCAGCTGTACCATAGAGGGTTAAAAATGACTAGACATTTTATTATAATGGATATAGTGAAAGTTAAGAGTCCTCTAATATTAGGCTTATTTGTAGCTTTATAAAGGTTATTTGATAATAGTATTGTTGATAATTTACGTAAGTCATGAATTTGAGTTAGAAAGTTCAGTTAAGATAATCATTGTAAAGATGTCATGATTTGATAACTTGAACTAAGACAAAGGTAAACAGTGTTAAAAGTAGAATAAGCTCCAGATAGAAAAGAAAAAAAAAATAAGTCCAATAGAAACTGAGAAGAATGGTAATAAATCAGTAGATTACTGGAAGAGCTGAGACAAGAAAACCTAGACAGACATGAGCCTTAAATTACAGTTTAAAAAAATCTCAGAATGCCAATCAATACAAGAGATTAAAATTTCTGAGAACCTCCTTACAAGGCACATTATAAAACAATTACATACGTAATTTACAATAGGAATGAAATTCCAAGGAGAATATAAAGAAATAACTTTTAAATTATTTATTTATTTATTTATTTATTTATTTATTTATTTATTTATTACAATTTATTCGCTTTGTATCCCCGCTACTGCCTCCTCCCTCATCTCCTCCTTTGGCCCTACCTTAGACCACTGATAGGGGAGGTTTTCCTCCCCGTCCATCTGAAGAATGAATTTTTATTCTTGTTAGTATTAATCCAAAATAGACCTCCCACAAGCCTTACTACTGAGATAAAGCTTCAAAAACTTCAAGTTTTGAATAAAAATTTACTTTCAAAGTAGACTTTAATAGCTGTTGATGATTTCAGGAAATGGCCCTCATGAAATACAAATATTTTCAGATGAATAAAACCAGACTATCTCCTCACCTCCCAAGGGAGGAGCAGTACTGTTAGGCCACAGAGGAGGACTTTGCAGCCAGTCCTGAAGATACCTGACAAAACAGAGTCATATGAAAGGGGAGGAGGTCCTCCCCTATCAGTGGACTTGGAAAGGGGCAGGGAGGAGATGAGGGAGGGAGGGTGGGATTGGGGAGGGAATGAGAGATACAGCTGGGATACAGAGTTAACAAAATGTAACTAATAAGAAAAATAAAATTAAAAAAATTATAAAAAAAACAAACAAATTACAAAACAAACAAACAAAAAACACCAGACTGTCACTATTACCACTCTAGCAAGAAGAAAAATCAGATGAAAAGAAAATCAAGACAAAGAGAAAGAGCAACAGCAAAAACTAGGACTATCCATTGATAAATACAGATCAGCATTGATTTGAAGAAGAACATAGTAGTGGTTCTAAGGCTGTATTAAAAAATAAACTAAATAAAATTGGCAGCCAATATCAGGAAGTAACACAAACTATAGGAAAACTGGAAGATCTCTCCATATATTTGAAGGGACATATGATGCAAATCTGTTTCTGCTTTTTTTAAATTTTATTTTATTAATTACACTTTATTCACTTTGTATCCCCCCATAAGCCCCTCCCTCCCCTCCCAGTCCCATCCTCCCTCCCCCTTCTTCATGCATGCCCCTCCCCAAGTTCACTGATAGGAGAGGTCTTCCTCTCCTTCCTTCTGATCTTAGTCTATCAGATCACACCAGGAGCTGCATTGTCATCTTCTGTGGCCTGGTAAGGCTGCTCCCCCCTCAGGAGGAGGTGATCAAAGAGCAGGCCAATCAGATTATGTCAGAGGCAGTTCCTCTTCCCATTACTATGGAACCCACTTGGACACTAAACTGCCATGGGCTACATCTGTGCAGGTGTTCTAGGTTATTATTAGAAAAATATAAGTGTATGCTAAATATGTAAGCAACATGTGTATATCTTCAAATAAGCACATATGCCTATCTATTCCTAAGTATGTAACCAAAATTAAAGGGTTCACTTTTCCAGAGTTGGTGTAAGTGAAAAAGCACCAGTGCTCACCAGTTAATATCTTTGGCAAGTTGTAGCTGCTGTTATTACAGTATTTATTGTTTTTCTTTTTTGTCTTTGAGACAGGGTCTCACCATTTCATTATGTATTTCTCACTGGTCTAGAACTCACTATATAGACTGGGCTAGCCTTGAATTCACAGATAACTGCTTATCTCTCTGGAGTGTTGAGACAACAGTCACGCACCAGCACACTCAACTCTTACAATGATTTTTAACTCTACTACAAATATACACAGGACTCAGGAAAAACCCACAGAAGGAAATCAGAAAGCTCCAGGAGGGGGCATCTCTTTGACAAGCTGGGGACCTATGACGGGGTAGACTACTGGGAGAATATGGGGATGACGCCAGCTGAGACTACAAATCTCAAGAAATGTAAAGAAATCTATTTGACTATACATTTACATATACCAAGTTTATTCAGGGTTGGTTTAAAAAGTACCCAAATGACTAAGTCTTTCAAGGATAAATATGGAGACCATTGTAGACTATTACTTTGATCTCCATGCCATTTGGTATAACTTCTATCTTGTAATGTGAGTATTCTATGAGACTGACATTGTTTTTTTTTTTGTTGTTGTTTGTTTGTTTGTTTCACTGTTTAAATCTTCTTTTATTGGTTTCTCGTTTTTAAATGTTATTATCATTTATTACAATTTATTCAATTTTTATCTGGCTGAGGCCCCCTCCCTCATCTCCTCCCAATCCCACCCTTCCTCTTTCTTCTCCCTCTGTGCCCCTCCTCTAGTCCACTGGTAGGTGAGGTCCTCCTCCCCTTCTATTTGACCCTATCCTATCCTATCGGGTCTCATCAGGACTGGTTGCATTGTTCCTCTGTGGCCTGGCAATGCTGCAACGCCCCCACCCCATCCCAGGCAGAGTTGATCAGAGAACCTGTCACGGAGTTCATGCCAGAAAAGTGGGGTCCCTAGTAAGGTGAGACTGACATTTTTAATATTAAACTTTATCAGAAACATTTCCACTACCCAGACATAACGTTTTAATGTCATGCTTCAGTTAGTATGATATTTAACTCTTTAAGAAATAGATGTCTCTATCTGACTCCAGGGGAAATAGAGTTTGCATAATAAAAGTCTACTTTGGAAGAAATTTTGCTGAAATGTTTCCCTTATACAGCTGAGTGATATATTTAAGCACAAAAACTACTTGAATTTTTCTACCTCAGGGAGTATCTATCTGCTTGAGGTTACAATGTATGTTTATGCTGTTGTTCTTTTATTGTGTGGGTCTGTGGAGGGAGTGTAGTATTGATATGAATACTGGTCACTTTTAATCAGAGCTTGAGTCTTAAGTATAATTTAATTTAATAGGTCCACATCCTACAAATTTGATAAATACAAAACATCTATTCAGAGTATCAGGGGTCTTAGTCTCTAGTTTGGGGATGCTTTTTTGTTTGGTGTACAAAGCAGAGGCAATTTAATTATCAGAGGGATGTCTGTCATGATGCCAAGTGATGGATGGACCAAGGACGCAAGAAACCATAGACTTCATTCTGTTCTCCAAAGTACTCTTCATTTTTAATGATCTTGTCATAACAGCACCTAGTACTGTAAATCAAATGTAGTGGTCCCTCAAACAATGTTGACGAATGAATGGATAAGCTATGTTTCTATTTCTTTTGGAAAGCAATACTATGGAAACAATATGACAGCTAGCAAAAATAGCAATACAAGGTTGTAGATGTTTACTATTGCATTCAGTTATACATTAAGTGTTTTACATAAAATTTCACCTTTAATTCTTAAAAAAAATCTTATAAAATTCTTATGGAATCTGCACTCTTTGACCCTCCATATTCTGGAAGGAAAAATCAAATTCAGAGGAAGTTTGGGAATATTGTCTAAGGACATCTTGCTGGTAAGTGATGAGATCAGGTCATACCCCATTATGTGTCCACTAAGGCTGACACCCAGACCTTGAGAACAGGCACACTGCAATCATCAGGTGCTTGGGCACCCAAAAGCCCAGAGTGGTCTAACTATAATGCTTCAAATTTGGCCATATACTTTGGTTCACTTGACCTGCTTTAGGTCCAGAGCATTCTGACAGACAGTTTGTGGCTCTATGATTTCTATGTCTATATTTGGGGAAGAAAGAGGGTATACAGTAAGGCAGTCTCCTTATAACTTGGAAGCTAGGAAGAATAAAGGGACCATGGGCCATGGAGAGCAGTGAAAGACAGTTTTTTCCATGTAGGTGCCACATCTGACATTTTCAGAATCTCTTACAGAACTATACGTTAGTCACCAGTCTTCATCATATGAAGCTGTGGAAAACAATTCATATTCAACCCATGATATCTTGGCATGTAATGGAGGACTATTCCCTTTTCTCCATACCCTTACCAGCATGTGCTGTTGCTTGAGATTTTGATTTAGCCATTCTGACTGGTGTGAGATGGACTCTCAGAGTCGTTTTGATTTGCCTTTCGCTGATGACTAAGGAAGTTGAGCATTTCTTTAAGTGCTTCTCAGCCATTCGAGATTCCTCTGTTGAGAATTCTGTTTAGTTCTGTGCCCCATTTTTTTTAAACTGTGCTTTTATTTAGGGCTAAGCTGGAGAAAGTGTCATCCAATAGTTACAAAAGGGTTACAAGGAGTTTTGGGGAGCCAGCATGAAAAGAGCAGTCATACTGAGCTGCAGCTTTTAAAAAATTATTTTTTATTAATTACAGTTTATTCACTTTGTATCCCAGCTGTAGCCTCCTCTTTCATCCCCTCACAATCCCACCCTCCCTTCCTTTTATCCTACCGTGCCCCTCCCCAAGTCCACTGGTAGCAGAGGTCCTCCTCTCTTTCCATCTGACCCTAACGTATCAGGTCTCATCAGGACTGGCTGCATTGTCTTCCTCTGTAGTCTGGTAAGGCAGCTCCTCCCTCGTGGGGAGGTGATCAAAGAGCCAGCCACTGAGTTCATATCTGAGACAGTCCCTGTTTCTCTTACTAGGGAACCCACTTGGACACTGAGCTGCCATGGACTATACCTGTGCAGGGGTTCTAGGTTATCTCCATGAATGGTTCTTGGTTGGAGTATCAGTCTCAGAAAAAACCCCTGTGCCCAGATTTTTTGGTTCTATTGCTCTCCTTTTGGAGCTCCTGTCCCATTCCAGGTCTTACTCTCTCCATCCTTCTTTCATAGGATTCCCTGCACTCTGCCCACATTTTGGTTTCGAGTCTCAACATCTGCTTTGATACCCTGCTGGGTAGAGTCTCTCAGAGGCCCTCTGTTGAAGGCTCCTGTCCTGTTCCCTGTTTTCTCCCTCTTCCTATGTCCATCCCATTTGTCTTTCTGAGTGAGGATTGATCATCTAACCCAGGATCCTCCTTCTTGTTTAGCTTCTTTTTAAAAATTTTATTATTAGTTACATTTTATTAACTCTGTATCTCAGCTCTATCCCCCTCTCTCCTTCCCTTTCAATCCCACCCTCCCTCCCTCATCTCCTCCCTGCCCCTTTCCAAGTCCACTGATTGGGGAGGACCTCCTCCCCTTTCATCTGACCCTATTTTATCAGGTATCTTCAGGACTGGCTGCAAAGTCCTCCTCTGTGGACTGCTGTAGCAGGACTGCTCCTCCCCTGGGGGGGTGGGGAGGTCAAAAAGCCTGCCATTGAGTTCCTGTCAGAAATAGTCCCTGTTCCCCTTACTATGAGAAACCAATTGGTTACTGAGCTACCATGGGTTACATCCGAGCAGAGGTTCTAGGTTATATCTATCCATGGTCCTTGGTGGAGTATCAGTCTTAGAAAAGACCTCTGTGCCCAGATATATTTGGTCCTTGTGGAGCTCCTGTCCTTTCCACATCATACTAACTCCCCTTTCTTTCATATGATTTCCTGCACTCTGCCGAAGGTTTGGTTATGAGTCTTAGTATCTGCTTTGACACACTGCTAGGTAGAGTCTTTCAGAGGCCCTCTGCGGTAGCTCCTGTCCTGTTACTTGTTTTCTCCTACATCCAATGCACATTCCATTTGTCTTCCTAAGTGAGGATTGATCATCTTACTCTGGGTCTTCTTTCTTGTTTATCCTCTTTAGGTGTATAGATTTCATTATGTTTATCATATCTTATAGGACTATATAAGTGAGTATATACCATGTGTGTCTTTCTCCTTCTGGGATACCTCACTCAGAATGATCTTTTCTAGATTCCACCATTTGCCTGCAAATTTCATGATTTCCTCATTTTCGAGTGCTGAGTAGTATTTCACTGTGTAAAATTACCAGAATTTCTGTACCCATTCCTCCGTTGAGGGGCATCTGGGTTGTTTCCAGGTTCTGGCTATTACAAATAAAGCTGCTACAAACATGGTTGAACAAATGTCCTTGTTGTATACTTGAGCAAATTTGGGGTATATGCCTAGCAGTGGTATAGCTGGGTCTTGAGGAAACACTATTCTTAATTGTCTAAGTGCCAAATTGACTTCCAAAGTGGTTGTACCAGTTTACATTCCCACCAGCAATGTAGGAGGAGGGTTCCCCTTTCTCCACAACCTCTCCTGCATGTGTTGTCATTTGAGTTTTTTATTTTAGCCATTTTGATGGGTGTAAGGTGAAATCTCAGGATCGTTTTGATTTCTTGCTTAGCTTCTTTAGGTGTACAGATTTTAGTATATATATATATATTTAACAACATCTGGACATGCTAAAAGGAGGAGTTGAGAAACAAAATGAAAACTAGATAAAGTAAAACAACAACAACAATAGACAAAAAGAAAATGGAGGAGGCCTGAGAGCAACCAGAATTTTGTTGTTCTAAAGGAAAAAAAAAAGATACTTGCAAGGGCCCTCTGGCCTCCAGATGGACATCAATGAAAAGCTCTGGAGGCAGAAGGCACAGCAAGTCTTCCCCAGGGAGCAAATAAATTATAATAACTATGCTATACTTTAAAATGTGTCCTTAAATAATTCAGTGTTTTTTTTCTGATTCTGAGTTTTTTAATCATTGTCTTTAACTACTCTAAAGTCATTTACCAAAGATAAATACAATGGTTTTATTAAATAGTTTTCCTGTTTCTTCATATATTGTTACAATATATGCAAATTTATTTACAGAAAAACAGAACCTGCATCATTAAACATCTCTGTTTTTCAAAATTCCCTGTAAACAGTTTCAGAAATTCTTCAAAGTTTGTTTCTCTCTCTTGTTAAGGAGTGTGCATGCGTGCGCGCGCGCGCGCGCGCGTGTGTGTGTGTGTGTGTGTGTGTGTGCGTGTGTGTGTGTTTTCTAGTTATTTGAAGATGAAAAATTCCCAGTTTTCCCAGGCCTGGATAGTTTCTGGAACCAGCACAAGAGAGTGATGAAGAGGTTAAGAGGGCAGGAGAGAGTGAGCATGCAGGGCTCAAAAGTAAGCATGTTTAAGTTACAGAAATAAAAGCCATAGTGGTTAAAGATATTAGCACCTTCATGGGGGCGTGGATTGGGGAAAAATGCACTTTGTACTAGGTTCAGAAGAAGATATCATAAAGTCGTTTCAGGAGTTAGTGATCACCACACTTTTCAGGCTACAGATTTTAAAGCTGTAAATCCATTTGAAAGACTTCCTCTTGATGTTCTTGAGAGAACACCTCCAGCGTGCTCTGTTTACACGTGGGCACATACGGAAGTATTTAGGTTGAAAAGTTCTGCATTCAGAAACTGTCACAGGCATGGTCTAATGCTACTCAGTTTTGCTGCAAGACTTTGATTTGATCCTCTTTGGGCTGGTTTTTCATGTACTCAGAATGCCTGAAATTCAGGGACATGGAGGGGGTTTGTTTATTTTTTATTTTATGTATAGGTGTGCTTTTCCTGAATGCATTTTTATGCACCATGTACAAAGTCTGGTGCTTATGGAGGCCAGAGGAAGTAGTTGAATCCCTTGGAATTGGAGTTGCAGATTGTTGTAGGCTAGTATGTGGTTGTTGGGAATTGAACCCAGGTCTTCTGAAAGAGTAGCAATTGCTGTTATCCACTCTGCAGTACAATACCATGGAAGAGTTTTCAGGAAAGCCCATGAAGTTACAGAATGTGTTCCAGGGAGTAGATTCTAGTAGCGGGACCACGTTAAGGTGATCGATAAGCCTATTAGAGTGAATCGTAAACCACACTACAGAACCCAGTATATTGGGGGATAACAACATGAAGCGTTTGATAAAAATCTCAGACAACCAATGAATCCAATCTAGGAGATAAACTATGAAGGCTCCAAACAGCAAAAGAGGCAGGAGTGAGGCTGACCAAGAATGTTCAAGAACATATAATACTACAAATGCATCTGCAGCCAGATGAGCAGTTATGCAATTTCTTGTCTGTCTTGCTGGCTTTTGTTCATACTTTGGTCACTTCCCTCCTTTCTATAATCCACTTTCCTCATTTGGAAGGAAAAGATTTACTCCATACCAATGTATAATGGAAGTTGGAATCTTGTCTTGATTTTTCAGGAGTTCATTGTTAGGCCATAAGTCTTAGGTAGAGGTTCTGGATTTAGACTTTTCAGCAATAGTGGAACTGCAGAAATTGTAGACTTTTAAATTGGACTAAATATATTTTTTGGTTACAAGAGAGTCATGGTCTTTTGGGGAGCAGAGGCAAAACATTAGGTTGCTATGTCTTCCTCAGGTTCATGCTTTGGACAATGGATCCCTAGATGGTGGAGATTTTTGGGGAGACTGTGGAAACTTGGGTATGTGGGGTCAAACTTTAGGAGATGGACCATGGTTGGTATTCTTGAGGATTTATTATTCTCAGCCACTTCTCTTATTTCTCAGTATTCTTTCTTCTGTGAGATGAATTGCTCTGCTCTGTAGTAATACCCTCTCTTCTTTGGTGGTTAAAACTTTTGAAACCATGAGCCCACATATAACTGTTCTCCCGTAAGTAGTTTTGTCAGGTATTTGGTCAGAGAAATGTGAGAATAATACTGCAAATAACTTAAATATGGCCGATTACACTTATCGTCATAAAGAAGCAGCATTTTGGATACTGCAGATAATAAAAATGGAGATAAAAGCAAAACATGAAAGGAGGACCTGGAACAAAGTATCTCATCATATTGTGTTTCTCTACATTCCACCATAAATGCTGTGCTCAACCATGACTCCTAATTTCCTTAAGCTTCTTAGCAGAAATGAAATCTCTACACATCTCATTTGGCTTGTGTTGCTCTAGATAAAAGAGAGAAAGGAGGCTAATCTTTAAAGATGTTTTTATCTTTCTCTAAAAATGGTGTTTTTCTCTGGCCTTTTTATATGGAGGTGACTAAAGATGACTTTGTATTTTAGGCACATACAGTTTTTTTTTTCCCTTTGGTACAGAATTATCCAGTGACACAAAAGATGAAAGCACATAATACTTGAAAATAATGAGCAATAGCAGAGTTTCCTGTGCGAGCACAATGGCTGTGTTCTCCTCTGGACTCACCAATCTAATGACAAAAACCCAGAGCACACGAAAGAAGGAAATTCCTCTTCATTGTGTAGTTTGAACAATCATGGAGAGAGTCTAAGACATAGCAGCAGATATCATGAAAAGCAATCCAAATGATACTCTATGGGCCACAAAAGGGCTGTCCATTTAATCTCCCCAGGAAGTGAAAGGACACCTTAAAGGAAGGACACTCAACTCACACAATAAATTCTAAGAATAAGCACAGCCACCATTGAGTGCTCACTAGAGGACAGGTAATTTGTTACTAATTTTAAATTTTATTTTCTCACTTGAATGGTCTCTAAAAGTGTGTATTGTTGGCCAAATCCTGATCTTACTCAAGAAATTGTGGTATAGACAGATTAGTTTGCCTAAAGTCATATAGTTGGCATAAAGTAAATAGTTACATTCAAAGACTGTCTGCCCCCAGGGCTATGCTTTTAATTTCTGTGATTCTTTCCCCTTTGTTGCAGTGTAGAGTTGCAAGTACCTTACAATCTATTTAATCAGCCTCACATTCAGAATCCTTAAATGGACTTGGGGAGTGGCATGCATGCAGAAAGGGGAGGGAGGGTGGGATCGGGAGGGGAGGAGGGAGGGGCTTATGGGGGGATACAAAATGAATAAAGTGTAATTAAAAAAAAATTTTCTCGTGATGCCGGACTGGCTTTAGAATGGCAAAAGAAAAACAAAATTCAATGAGCAAAACCATTGTTCTTATTTCATATGCAAGAGTGCTTACAAGGTCTTAAAGAGAGTTGTACTCCAGCCTGCTTTGGAATTAAATAAACTGAGAGTCAAAGAAGTAGAGTAACTGAAGACATATCACAGGTGATGAAGCTGGTCTACCTTACTCCTAAACTTTTGATTTTTGTTTGTTTTTCTTTTTCATCAGTTTATCTATCTCTATATAGTCACTACATAAGTATTGGCTCTATCTCTTTTAAAATGTTTTATCAATCCTCGTTTAGAAAGACAGATGGGATGCATTGAACATATAACAGGAGTCTACTGAGCGCATTTGAAAGACTCTAACTAGCAGTGTTTTCAAAGCAAAGACTCATGACCAAACCTTTGGCAGAGTACAGGGAATCATAAGAAAGAAGGGGAGTTAGTCTGATGGGGAAAGGATAGGAGCTCCACAAGGACCAAATATATCTGGGCACAGGGTCTTTTCTGAGACTGACATGCAACCAAGGACCATGTATGAATGTAACCTAGAACCTCTGCTCAGATGTAGCCTGTGGTAGCTCAGTAACCAATTGGTTTCCCATAGTGAGGGGAACAAGGACTATTTCTAACAGGAACTCAATGACTGGCTCTTTGGCCTCCCTACCCCCCAAGGGAGGAGCAGTCCTGTTAGGCCACAGAGGAGAGCTTTGCAGCCAGTCCTGAAGATACCTGATAAAACAGGATCGGATGAATGGGGAGGAGGTCCCCCCTATCAGTGGACTTGGCAAGGGGCACAGTGGAGATGAGGGAGGGAGGGAGGGACTGGGAGGGAATGAGGGATCGGGACACGGCTGGGATACAGAGTTAATAAAATGTAACTGATAAGAAAAAAAATAAAATTAAAAAAAAATGTTTTACTGCAGAAAGTTTCCAAAGAAACTTTTTTCTCATTAGGTTCACTGCGTTAAACAAATGAAACTGACACGTTGCTTGAACGTTCCTAATGTTGGGCCTCAACACACAGGAAAGCTATGCCTTCTTTGAAGCGACAGACTCTCAGTATTTCAGGGGAGTTATACTTCTCTACTTCCTAGTTTTCCTGCTTCCTTTTATATTTCAGTACGAGCCCTCAACTGTTAGCTTCAGTACATGCAGCGGGTCACAAAAACAAAACTAGAAGACACACACAATGTAGGATAGAGACCTATAGGGAAGAGAGAGGAGGGATAATAGATGTTGGCAGGAAATAAGAGAGGTGATAATAAACAAACCCTTTGAACATGCATAAAAATGTCAAGGAGTAATTTAACAAGTAAATAAATCAAACCCTTTTTAAGATCAAGTGACTGTATTGACATCTCACTTGCAGCCACAAAAGTTGAAAAGCTAAATCTATGAGTTTTGTAATCTCAGCTCCATAGAAGCAAAGTTCCCAGTCTTATGCGAACTCATCTATGTTTCTTTAATTCTTTACTACATTTGCCAGTGTCATGCTTCATTATGTTATACAAGTCTGAGAAAACAGTCTCAATGGACATGACCTACTGATAATGCTCCGTTTCTATCCAAACAGTGTGTGGCCACTCAGACCATTAATGCAGATTGCTTGGTTTTGGATTCTGGGTGGCTGTTTCAACCATGCTGTCATAAGCAAGTTATCTATATGCATTGTGCTGCTTCAGTTTAGCCAGTTTAAGTAGGATGTTAAACAAACTCCCTTTCTTAATGAGTTATTTTGGTAATTAAATACTGGCACCAGCCAGATTTTTCTTCTGCTTGTTCTGGAGACTTTGCCTTCTCTGCTGATGAGACCAATGAGCTCTGCTTGTTCCTGATGAAGTGTCAACCGTTTTTTCTTTCTGTCTTCTTCTTCTTTTTGTTTTTTTGTAGTATATCTGGTAACTTTTCACCTTCTTAAGGACATTGCCTTGGTATTTCTTCCATCTCCAAACTCACCAAATTTTCCTTCTCAGATCAATATGTTTATGGTTTACAGTGCCACTCATCTATCCATCCATTTCTCATCTGTTCCATTTTATGGTTTGCAGGACCCACTACCATCATACCAAAGTCCCCATCTTCCACTCTTAAATCTGTTGGTCAATTTGATCAGTATTTAAATAACTTGATGTATTAGCCAGACCTCACACAGTTGATTAGCCCCATTTCTTTGGCATACTTTCTTCACTCAGCTTCCAGGATACCATGTTCCTCTGGCCTGCTTGATTTAGGTAGCTGTCCCTTCTGGGTTTCTTTTGCCCCTCGTTTTTAACTCACGTGTTAGGGGCTTTTGTTGTTGCCCTGCACTTCAACTTCATCTCCTTTTGATCTTTTCTCATCCTTGGTTAGCTCATACAATCCGATGCTTTTGTTGTCTGTTTTCAAGAGACATCAACACACTTGCTTATGATTTGAACACAGTTTAAGAAACAAATACAGCAGCCACTGTGCTTTTTAGAGTGTTTAAATTGAAAAACTGAAGGAATGGAGTGGTGGAAAGTACTTCTGGGGAGAAGCCAAGAATTGTCTGGGGATATTGTGTTCAAAATATCTGTAGACATCTAGGTACAGAACTCCATGCAGGACACTCAAAACAGTTATCTGGATTTGGATGCATCTGCCTACTTTAAAATAAGCCACACAGGCTAATTATTTGCCATTTCTACACCTTTCCTCCCTTGTCAAAGACACTGAAAACAAGCAAGTAACTTCTTTGCAATTAGAAGGAAATGAGTTAGTCAATTCTTTCAGCTTGAGTTCACTGCAATTTTATTAGGTGCTGGAAAATAGTTGTACCTTATGTTTATTAAAAATAACAAAATGATGCAGGAAAGGTAAACCACCATTTTTTTCCCTAGAAGTTGTGGACAAGAATAGCTCCTAGCCCAGATTCAGTGCATGCTGAGTTGCTCATTCTTCATTGTAACTGTCTGTGCTCTGGAGGAGCAGCATGCTCTATTTGAGCACAGCATTCTGTGTTCCCAAGCAGAGATTGAAAAGAGTGAGTTACGCAGGAAAACATTTTTATCCCCTCCAAATATGTTCTGTGGGCTGAAATACTCCGGAGAACAAGGCACTCATTCCAGTAAATGTGCTTCTGTTTCCCCATTCCTTCTTTTGCACTCAAAAAGGCAATACTAGGTACTATAAAGACCCTTGCCGACTGATCAGAATATTTGGGTTGACGTGCAAAAGTGAGTCAGCTCAAACTCTCGTCTTAAAGGATATTTTAATTGCATTTTCACAGCACACAGTCTCCTTTGTGACATCACTGTTTTAGGCTAACTTAAATTATTGCTTCCATAATGGCTATGGGATGTTCAAATAACCCACAAGCATGCTGCTGATGCAAACTGTAAAGGCTCCATATCTTGACATTATGATTTTGTAATGCTTGAAAATATGACTTATATATCAGGTGTAGTATTATATCCAATATGATATCTGCGATGGAACTTTATATTTGAGAAATATCCTATAACTCGCATTTGATTTACAAAACTAGAAGTAAAGTCACAGTGCAGTAAGACTACGGCTCCTCAGGTTATCACTTCCCAATCTGAGAGCTACAACACTACACAGAAGGGAACATAGCTTCAACTCGGTGCCTCAGACAGTTTGCAAAAGGAAATTAAGTCTTTATTTTAATGCTGACGAGTATGTGAACAGAATAAGTTTGTTATCTAACGTATACATCACGTGTTTTATATGAGATAAATGAATGTTTCTTTGGCCATTACATAAGTAATGGATATTATTATTTTTTGCTGCCATTAATCTGATTATTCTTAATGTACCCATATGTTATCTCAGTTCTACAAAAGAAGGAAGATCATTGTAAACAAAGCACTTTAAATCTTTAATTAACTTGATGTCTGCATAAAAATAATGGTTTTCCAAATACTAAGCTAATAAAATTACACTAAAATATGTATATTTATTCATATATACACTCGTGCAAGTAAAAACGAGTCAATATTTATAAATGATACATAGTTGGGGAAAAAGCATGAAAATAAAATTTGTAATGGAAGCCTTCCTTTACCTCCCCCTGCCCCCCAAGGGAAGAACATCCTTGCTAGGTCATAGACAAGGACACTGCAGCTAATCCTTAAGATACCTGATAAGCTAGGGTCAGATGGAAGGGGAGAAAGACCTCCCCTATCAATGGACTTGGAAAGGGACAGGGAGGAGATGAGGGAGGGAAGGTGGGATTGGGAGGAAATGAGGGAGGGAGCTACAGATGGGATACAAGGTAAATAACTTGTGATTAATATAAAAAATAAAAAATAGTATAAAAAATAAAATGAAATTGTGTTTACAGAAAAAAAAAATTGTAATGGGAGCCTCATGGAAAAGTTAAGAATTTTGGGGAAAAAAATTGCTTCAAAGATTCCACATGAGGGCCTGGAAAGATACCTCAGAGGTTAAGAGTTCATGTTGTTCTTACAGAGGACTCAAACTCAGTTCCGAACATCCATGCTGAGTGACTCACAGTCCCATGTAACTTCAGGTAAGGGAATCTCACCCTGGCGTGAGATTCTGTGGGCTCTTGTGTATACACACACACACACACACACACACACACACACACACACACCCCACAAATAATTACACACACACACACACACACACACACACACACACACACACACACACACTAGACAACTAAAAATAAATAAACATTCTGAAGGAAGGATTCCAACACATGATTATGAAAACTAATAAATCTTCTTGACAGTTGAGATCTTTTTCAAACAAGAAGCTAGGCTTTACAGCACATATCTGATGTATGAGGCTCCCCTCTCCCTCTCTCTTTCTACTTCATCTCCTCTCCTCCTTTTCCTTCCTTCTGTCTTGTCTTCAACTTTCTCCTCTTTCATTATTTTCTCTTTCTCTTCTTCATTCTAACAGCTCACAGTCGGTATTCTCCCCTAGGATAATTAACTAAGCCTGTGAATTTCGGATATACTTTAAAATATTATATGGTCACTGTCTGTATTTAATATTCTATATGAATTACAGAGTATTAATCATAATGACACTTTGGAATACCACATGGTCACAAATAGCTATAGTAACTGCATAATTATATAAATGGATTATTAGGTATTTAAATTAGTCACAATGCCTTATTAATGAGAAAGAAGACCCTAAAAAATGTCATGTAATCATAACTTTTTTATATAATTACTTATTCATTAAAACTAAAAACCTAGGCAAAAAAAGCAGTGCTTTCCTTGAAAACAATTTCAAATGGCTTTTTTTTTTTTCTGGTTTTCACTGGTGAAGTTATAAAATATAAAGCCATTAAACAGTGAGAGGCCTATGAAGCCTGCCCTTTACAGGAATGGCAAGGAGAATCTCTATGCATTCTTTCTGATAAACCGACAATCTACCTGTTGTTTATGCCTGGTCTATTTTCTTTTTCTTCAATTCAAAACATCAAGCTTCCTTCTCTTACAAAGTACATTTTTCAATATCAACCAGTCTCCTGTAAACACCACATCAGCCCACATAGCCATTCTCTGCACTTAGATCCACAGTGTTGTGGCTTAGTGTATGCACCGTGAGCGCCCTGCCAGCTGCCGAGAGCTCTTTAATGCAATCATAACAGCTCTGTGTGGGCCACATTTTAGGAAAGAGAACAGTTTTCAGGGTCCACAATCAATACAGAAAGAGAATATGAAACATTTAGGAACTCTAAACGGCTCTAGGAATCAATAATGGCATCTATACATTCCTATGTTTTGGGATCTGTATTATCAAGATAATTGCCTCTGCTTTTTAGTTGTTTTATCATAAAGACGAGGATATGATAAGATGATCCTCCAGGGGAATGCGAGAAATGCTGTCTTTCTTTTGCAGTCAATATAACTGTAGTCATTGATTTTATTCTCAAACACAACCCATGGTCAGGCACTGCCAAGAATATCAAAACATCAATTTGAAGTAGAGCTAGCTGCACAAATACAGTAGGCAAGTTCTCAAGGTCCACACCAGGCCACAGGCTTCTGGTGAGCAGTAACCTCATTTTTTATACCCAAAGTTTAGAACATTCATTTTGGAACATGGACTCATTGCTATGTGTGGGAGGACCTAACAAAAGTTTGTACATTTGAAAATGTACACAACCTTGAGAGAGTTATTTCTACTTGTGCTGTGTACTTTCTGCAATTCTTATTTCTGTAATGGAGAACAAAAAGGTCACTGTATATAGAAACATAGACAACAAATACAAATGCTTTTAAGGATTGATTTGAGTAGGACATTAACGGCTTTATGAAGAATATGGACAATGAAATGAGAAGACAGGTCCAACATTGCTTTCAATGTTTACAGGTGTTTTTTGCAATAATGGCCTAAAGAAACAGAGCAGTTTATGTAGTCTGTCAAAATAAAGAAATGGATGTCCACCTATATCTATAAAAGTGGAAGAGAAATATCAAACAAATGAAAATGTTCATAATTAAGGGCAAGAATATAATGGACAGAAGTAGAAGCAATCAGAAAATTTGGCCTTTTCTTTTTTTACCTTTTACCTTATCGTTTTCTTGTAGACCAATGTAAATATGTTGTATATTATAAAAAAAATTAAACTGAATTTTAACAATATGAAATGACTACACTCATTCACTAATGCTGAGTAGTTGGCTAGTTTTCCAGTAACACTCATGGTTTCCCTCTTGTTGAGTGACTCTCAAGTCTGGTTACAGTACCCTTGGTTACTACCAGTGAAGGCATTCCATCCACTACTGTACCCTTAGTCATTGTTTTGACTCATAGGCATCACAGCTAGATAGGAATTTGCTTACTCTCCTCCTTCAGAAGCTTGCATGGTGCTTTTTGGTATCATGAAAGCTAGTCTTCAGAGAGAAAGCTTTTAGGTTTGTTCTGGCTCAGGGACTTCTGGATGCCTGCTTCTGAAGTTCATGGAATCTTCAAAAATGGAGACTTAACTTGCCCACTTTTGGATGGAAATCAAGGCCAGCAGCGCTCAGCAATATGTTTTGGAAGTGTTATGAGAAACCCTGGCCAAAAACTCAAAAGAGGGATTCTTCTATTGGGTATTGTGGTTTTGGTTAGCTGGTCTTTGGATCTTATTAGAAGCATTATGGTAAAACTTGATTTAAACTATATATATGGATTTATACATTGAATTTCATGTATTACAGATATTTTTAAGTAGATAATAGCATGGTTCTTTATGACTTTCTCAGGTAAGCATAGTCCTCATCAAGGAAAATTCTCTTTGCAACAGAAAGAGACTATAATGGAAAAACCATAAACAACAAAACACAGAGTTACTGCACTCAGTCCCAGCTGATAATCTACAAGATGACTCCCACACCTGAGACTCAGCCATCATTGCAATGAAGGGGAGAAAAGATTGTAAGAGCCAGAGGAACAGGAAACTTGCCATGAGATTATGTCGCCTAGGAATGACATCATCTCAGCAATATGTCTCCTCAAACGTGAGCTGAAGAATATCAACAATGGACATGCTAAAGTGCATAGGGGTGGTAGAGGTCTGGATTCCAGGAAGTCTCAACGCTACACAGAGAACTACAAGCAACTAATGAGTGCTGAGAGCAGAAAAATAGTCTTCTCCAGAAAGAGCGCAGCAATTGGCTATCCAATACCAAATGTTCAGCCCTGAACACATGCAGAATAAGTAACATAATACAGATAAACAAGATGTACTTCTGTGTTTAGAAACACGTGCGCGCACACACACACACACACACACACACACACTAACAAGTAATGACAAAAGAGGCCATGAATTTGAAAGAGAGTAAAGAGTGGCATATAGGAGGGTTAGAAGAAAGGGAAGAAAAGAGGAAGATGGTATAATTATTTTATAATCTTAAAAAAATAAAAGAAATAGCTAAACAATACAAAATGTAGAAAAATTATAGTTTAATCAATAGAATCTATTACAATAAAATTAATACATATAATTCACCTGCATGCTACATTGTATCTTAATTTATACATACATACATGTGTATAAACAAAGATACACATATATGAATGTATATAATATATATACATAGATGTGACATATATAGCAGGTAAATTAATTATCATTTAAATATCATTAGGAACAAATATTTTCTAGGAAAGAGAAGATATAAAATTCAAAAAGTAAGTCAATGTCTTACATTCTCAATATTATTTAGAAGTGTCAGTGCAGAGTTGTGATGTTTTTCCCATTTCTGGACTAGGGAATTAATTGATAATTTAGAAAAATAAAGAAACTTCAAGACTATTCCAGCCCTAAGAATTCTGCAGCAGAGTTTAAAGGGCCACAGTTATCTACAAATGATTTTTTTAAAAGTTAACATTGGAAAGAACAACCACAGTAGACTTCAGCCTTGACACCGGTTACAACCCCTGACTTCCTAATGATATACAAACACACAAACTAAGATCAAAATTTGGATCTCAGTGGTCACACTTGGAGATGTTAGAGAAGCAAGTTGTTACAGCAAAATCTGACATGTTACAGAAACGCAATTGATTCTGCTCTTCTAATGCAATGAACACACTGAGGGTGACAATATCTGAGGTAAAATCCTTACTGGCATGAGCGGGGACACAATGACAGTCCTGACACCCGAAGAAGTCATCTCCAGAAGAAAGACCTACCTCTCAGTTCTGATAACTTGAGTTTATGTGTACTTCTTGGGTTTTTCATGCTCTTTGTCACATTGTTACATTACTGTGACAGTACTTCACTAATTCCTATCTACTTTTTTTTTTCAGCTATAAATAAAGTGCCTTAGATTATTTTTTTGCTATAACACACAGTACACTTTGAGATCAGCAGTGATGGCAGAGGGAAAATTCTTTAGGGAATGATCTAGTTGATAAATGAAGATGGGAAAAATGTAGTATGACTATGTTGAAAATTGGAAGTTGATTGAGACAATACAGTTATCAGAATAATTAAAATCATCGGCATCGCAGGATGACTTATCTATCCCCAGATTCATATGTTGAAGCTCTAACCCCAGAACTTAACTCTATCAAGTATGAAATCTTTAAAGAGTGATTGAATTAGGGTAGCCCTAATTCAAATGACTGGTACTCTAGTGAAGGGAGAAATTTAGACACCTGACACATAGAGAGACTGTGAAAGCTTCGCCATGACAGTGCTCTACACAAGGAGAGAGGCCTTGAATAGACCCCTCCTTCCTCTCAGCTTTCAAAAGAAGCCAGCACTACTAACATGCTGTTTGTTCCTAGCCCCAAATTACCAGACAATAACATTCTGTTGTTGAAGCTACCCTGTGTGACATTCTTTGTTTTGGTAGCCCTGTAACCTCCCAGTAGCCTAAGGAGGTTAAAAGTAGTGGAATTATTGCGGCGGATAGAAGTTTAATACTCATTTCATCATAAAGAAACAGCTGCTGGCCTTTGCTCCTGGTACAGGTCTTGGTGAAGTGTCTTGACCAATGATAGCACCACAAACACTGAATCTATCTACCATTAAGCTCAGGTAGGAACACATCAAGGGATGGAAAGACAAAAACAACATATTATTTATAAAGGCATTAAATAGAAACCAGGAATCTACAAAGTTTTTGATAATACATTAATCAAATGTGATGTGTATTCTTTTTTAGTCTGCTTTTAAAAAAGAACAAATAGAAGCTATAGAGATTCCCCAGTGGTTAGAGCAATGGCTGCTCCAGCTTAATTCTAGCCTAGATCCAATATCATTTTCTGCCTTTCACAGACACCGGGCATGCATGTGATGCATAAACATACACGCAGGCAAAATACCCTCACGTATAAAATACTTTTTAAGTAAGCAATAAAAAATGAGATTGGAAGGTTTACTTTGTATTTTCTATATCGGTATATATAGAATTAGCTTCGTAATATGTATAGCTTATAGGCCCAAAACAACAACTAAATATGTACATGAAAGTGGAGTAACAAGTCGAGTGCAAAGCTATAGTGCAGTTTCAAATATACAGTTTCATATATATATTTACAGATACATCTCATGGTAGACTATCTACAAATATTACTCTAAGTGACACAGTATACACAACATTACCTGTGCGTGCTCACAAGTTGTGAAGACACCTAAGTGTGCACACTGAGTCTCTCTGTGATTGGGCTACCCATTTGCCTACTGAAGCTTTCACAGAATCTTTATAGCCCCGGTTTCACTTCCAGTAGAAGACAGAAAAAGAAACACTTTAAAAATAATAAAAGGAGAGCACTGGTAGAGTTAAAAGAGGAAGACAAAAGGAGGAGAGGGTGTTCTTGGGAAGCTAAATACTCCACTAAATGTCTTCACGTAATCAAATCGTTCCATGCCTGCCGCTTTTTAAGGAGAAAAAAACAAACACAGTTTTTAGCCCCCACATGTATAGGCCTTGGAGAGAGCTAGTGTGTGCGACCATCTGGATGGTGTTTGCATAAGAGACTGAATACATCTGGTCACTAATAGCAACAATCACTCTTTGCTTAAACGCCATCATTTAGATAAAAGAAACATTGCAGCTGATGACTATGGGTCAGGTAAGTGCATCCTGCACATATTAACATTGCTCTTACAGACATGTTCTGGGCAATCCTTTAGTTTAAGAAAGTCGGGTAAATGAAATTAATATTTTCAATCATTGCACAATCTTATTTACACGAAAAGTTTAACCAGCTCCAAGACACCGAGAGTTAAAGTGTCATAAAAACAGTTGAAAACCCAGCAGTCTTGGTGAGATGAAATTGTGATGGGGTATGGAATGACAGTTGTCCTGTGGGTTACAGAGAATGTAGTCATCTTTATGGAAGAAATTTGAGAGAGGATTTCAAGACAAAGATGTAAAATGGGAAAAGTTATCATGGGGGCAGAGTGGTGCCCTTATAAAGAGTGAAAACTTGGACACAGGCACACAGTGAGGCCATGTAAAGAAGAGAAGATGACATCCATTTACACAACAAGGGAAGGGCACTTTCAGCAAGAGAAGGAGAGGCCTTTAATAAGACAGCAGCGTTGCAGTGACATGGTATGGTATCCCACTATATTATAATTTCCAGGAGATTTTTTTCAGTACTCAGTACATAGTTAAGTTTGAAATTTTGTAGAGATATTTAGAGAAACAACTAGAGATTTATCAATTCCATAGAAAATTAAACCAATTTTATGTGGACTTTGAAGCTACTAATTCAGCGTGGAGGCTTCAAGCATGTTCGTAGGAAAATAAAGATGACAATGATAATAAGTAGAGAAAATGAGTGATGAAATTGGCTAAGGAGTGACAGTGAGTTAAGGTATTAATTTAGATAGAATAACCTGTAAACGAGAATGAGTTAAACAGTACAAGTAAGAAGCAACAGGTTAAGTCTCAGGGATCAAGGTATCTTGTGTTTTGTGCTGACATACTAGGATGCTGGTAGTTTTGTTATTACATGGGACAAAAAGGAATCCTGGTTTGATAGAAAAACAAATGACATGAAGTAAGAATTATGTCTGGCAGAAAGGCAGAGCTTTCCAATTCAGATACTGGTAGCCAATTACAAACCTTTTTTCCAAACTTGGTTGGGGGATTTTAGACACTTATTGTTGTTCAATTCAATGAGCAGATCAAATCTGCAATAACCACGACAGCACATATTAGAGACAAAAGATAAGCTCTCAAGGCAAGGACAGTCGTCATTAAGTCATTCAATGAAAACAAGTAGAGAGTGAGAAATGGCTTTGGTAACTATGGACGTGGCTGCTTAAGCAAGTAGCCTTGCTGATGAAGACTGCGGAATGAATAGTGATAAAGAAGAGGAAACCAAGGTTGTAAGCAGATTGGAACTCAAAGAGAAAACCAACTTGAAGGAATCATTAAAGAGAAAAGTCTAATGATTAAGCTGTAACGGTGCTGTGTCTGAAGACTGTGCAATAATAAGATTAGATGTTATTGTTAAGAGGTTAGCTCAGAGAGAAGAGAAAACTCTGAGACTGAAATGAGAAGAAAGAGAAAAGGAAGGAGGATTTTGAGGACCTGATATTCGACAGTGAGTGACTTGCTAAGAAAAATGAATGATTTTGCCAACTTTTGGAGGATAGAGGCTTGTAGTAATAGATTAAAGTACCAGCTCCTATTTACAAAGCTATAATAGTGGTGGCAGAGTTACTCCTTTGAATAACGTATTTTGTTACAGCAGAGGTTACTCAAGAGCAAAGGCCATAAGGACCGGTGTGTTAGAGAGCAGCTTCACAGAAGCCCAGTTACTCAGTATCATCTTATATCAAGTGCCATTCCGTAAGAATGCTTACAGGATAAGATACTGCACTTTGGGTATAAAATATGACTTGGAATAGTTTTTAAAATCTTGTAATTTCATATAGCTTAAAAATTGCACCTCATATTAAATTTGAATAAAAATTTTGACTTAATTTAAGAATTTTGTTTTATGATTATGGAGTAGTTGGCTAACAGGGCTTTGGGTACATCAGTCTTTTCATTACTAAAATTACTTCTTAATATATGGGCCCATTCACCATGACAATTAACTGGACTTACGAAAATGGATAAAGCCATCAGTATCATTCTCTCAATTACTTATGTCTAAAATAAGTACTTTACCCTCCTAAAGATGCCAAAACATATGTTATATGACAAGGACTTTCTGCTTTGTCTGCTTAAGAATGATAAATGATAGCTATTTTTTTAAAAGGCTTTTATGAGAAACAGGCAGATTTTCACTTTTACAACCAGCAAATGTTATGTCAGAGGAACTGAAGTGAGCAGGATTTAATAGATAGGCTAAGAGAGGAAATCTGATAGAAGCCTGAGTCATGGAAATGGCTGACTAGAGAACAGGGACTGCTTAAGCTGCAAGTATCTTGGTTCTTCATTCCAGATGCTGCTTGCCACAGTGAGACGCCTCCAGACTCCGAGAAAACTCTTCTCAGGGTCAGAATAGCAGATGGATAGGCACATGGAGCAGGCGCTGAGTGCTTTCTTAATTGGACAACTGTATTTGTGTTCTAATCATTAGTAGCCCCAGGAGTTAGAGGGCTGACCGCAGAAGGCAAGTTTCCAATATCCGATGAAGCACAGTTTAGAGAGCTATGACTTAGGGGCTACTATGTACTCA
The DNA here is from genome assembly GCF_907164565.1 of Psammomys obesus. NCBI lineage: Eukaryota > Metazoa > Chordata > Mammalia > Rodentia > Muridae > Psammomys > Psammomys obesus. Next base: position 14,681,271 of record NW_026596117.1, read on the forward strand.
ATCTCAAATTAATTACTTTATGATATTTTTCTTAATAATGAGCTAGGGAATATTAAGCCATCAGTACATTGTTAAAGGCTGCCAATAGTTTCTAAAATTCCTGAAGTGAAACTCTAAACTGCAACTTTGATTTTCGTTATTACCAGACATAGCTGCACTCTGTTCCCCAGCAGAATACTGATAGTAAAACCTCTATAGCTTTCCTCTGCCTCTCAAAGGGCTTATGAAGGCAATACCAGCACTTCGAGCAAGTCATGGTTTAGTTAAAGTTTTTGTAAAAGTAAAAATAAAATTTGAAATGTAACTTAAATTTTTAATTATTAAGCCTTCAGTTACAAAAACGTTGATAACATTTTTATGACTTAGTAAATAAGCAAAATTAAATGAAAGACCCATTATGGTATAAAACATTGCTGATCTAAGTCAAAGACAAATTATCTTTTTACTAGTGTCAAAAACACAACAACACAAATGTGATACAGAAAACAGCTGATAAAAATTAGAGATAGCTCAAGGAAATAAAGAGATATCATATTCATGAACTGGAAATCTGCGTAATTTCATGATGTAAATTCTTCCCGTACTAATTTATTGACTCAGCACTTCTTCATAGTAGACATTTATTGTGATAGACGGACAAATTCATTCTAAAAGTTGTAGGAACATGTGACGAATGTTCAGTCTCAAACAACTTGAAATGTTAATATAATATTAAAGGCCATATACACTTTGCTTTCATGACTTGGCTTAGAGCCACCTGAATTAAAAGAGGGTGACCCTGTGTAAAAATAAATAAATAGAACCATGGGACACAGCTGACTATATTTTTAAAAACCCAGTATATTTGATCAATGTTGTTGGCACAATCTAATGATGAAAATTCATTTTTAATAAATGATACACAAATAAACTAGAGATTCTGGGGGAAAATTGAACCCTACCTGTAGCTCTTGCAAAATGTCCCAAAATAGTTTAGTAAAAATTATAGACCTCAATATAAAGGCAAAATGTAAAAAAATGAATGAAATAAAAAACACTTTGATTTTTTTTTCCTTAAAGTTGTCCCAATTTTTCCAATTACTTAAAAAAAATATCTAATTTTCTTTTATAATTTGCTATACACAACACTCAAAATTCATTTCGGTTCTGTCTGATTGACTCTGTGATAATCAGCCAGTTGACTTTAAATCTATTTGGAACAAAGAACTTTACTACTTTGTTTTGTGACAGTCAAGAAAAAAAACTCCTCACTTACAGATGATGGGCAAGGTTGTCTACATTGCGCTCAAATAGACCCTCAAAATTTTTCTAGCAAAAGATATTGACACTAAGTATGTAAGCCATTCTCCGTGCTTCTCTCCCTTCTGCCCGCTTGTAAAAGTAGACTATAAAACAGAGACATAAAACAAGCAATATAAAAGTATTTACCTTAGTCCATAGAGAACAGTTCCATCAGGATGCAGCCTGATCATTCGGTTTTTCACTGTGACCCCATGCACAAATGATTTCTTGTCATTGAGAAAGTAGGTGTCTGGCACCCAGAGTTGGTCAGCCACCCTATTGTCAAGGGTCAGATTTAATGGGATTCCAGAATATGAAAGCCTTTTGTCCTTCCAAGACTGTTGGAAATACATGGTGAGTGTATAATCCTGTGAAAGAAAGAAAGAAAGAAAGAAAAAAAGAATTTTACAAGCATCATCATTTCAGGACATTTGTTGAGAAACCAAGCACATGAGGTCAGCAAGAAAGCTCAGAGGATCAAAACGCTTGAGCACAAACCTGAAAGGCTGAGTTCCTTCCTGGAACTCTTATAAAGGTGGAAGAAGATAACTGACTCACCAAGTCATCTTTTCACCTACACATGTGTGCCATAGCCATCTGCTCCCTGACACAATACCATATACATAAATAGCAATAAGAAATGAAAGAATAAATTTCATAAAAAGAACCTGTGCATGTGGTATTGTGAATACCTAGCTAGAGTCCCCTCCTGTGCTTCCAAAGAGATACAGCGGAGTACATTGAAATGTATACTTCCAAGCACAGAGCAACGCATGTGTTAGAAGTCCCGGGGCAGTGACTGAATGCAGATAAGCATTCACAGAGCAAACAAGTGTAACTTGATTTTAAGATTGAAGCTTATGGCAACAATTATTTTGGGGAAACTAAAAGGAAAAACCTTGAATGATACCCAGTAAAAATGTTCACCCCTGGTTATCATACTCCAGTTTTATTTCAGAGTGGAACATTGGTTCTGTGTTAACTTAAAGTGAGTGCTCTTAGAAAGATAATATGTTTTCAAACTGCAACGCCATTTGAGCGACTGGTGGTCTATTAAACTTGTAAGTGTTATCAGTTGCCTTTCTCTAGTTATTCATAGTGACTTACAATTTGGCTGTGTTTCCTGAGAGGCAGATATAATTCGTATGTAAATGAAGATAATTACGTAGTCTGAAGACTGATGCCAGTAGTATAAATGACCAAGTTTCTTTCTTATGTTATCATTGCTCCATGTAAAGAATGGATTTGAGTTCAGAGTTGGATTTATACTTAATTGCTTGCTTTCCTACACCCTGCAAAGGCTTACAATGAAGACATCTGACCACACTTTTTTTTTTTTTCTGGCAATAAGTGACAGAAATATCTGGCCTCAGTACATGTAGTACTCCAAAGGAGAAGGATTTTGATCATTACCATTACCATAGTGCTTTAGGTATTATCTCATTTTAAAGAACTAACAGCACAAAGTATGTATGTTATGAGAAAATCAGTTTGTAACAGTAAGATCATGATGTCTCTAAGATGTAAATGCTAATAGTAAAAATCAGTGTCTGTGAATTCTTTACCGATGATCAACCAATAAGAACCTAGCGCACAACCTATGTGCCCTGGCATTGGTAGCGGAATGGACGGTCGCTGCTTTGAATGACGATGATTGTATTTGGCCATCCTGTGTAGATCCCTCAACATAGAATTATGTATTTCTGAAAAACACTAAGTCACGAGGAATACTGACCCCAGAGAAGCAATTTTAGCACCTTTATGTATTCAGGCACACTGTTAATATTTACTCAGAAAACATCTTGCACCGAGTCAGAGCCATTCTTGTTCAAAGGCAATAATGTTGAGTCTTCTGTTCTAATCATACACAGAGCCTGTGAACAGTCTGAAACAACAGTTGGCCTTCATATGTAGATGAACTCATGTCCCATCAGACATATACAGTGCCTTGACACCAATAACTCTCTCCAATAAGTAAGATTTGGGTTGTGAACTTAGAGCATAAAAAGGCATAATCTTGAAAATTAAAAGAATAGATTTAAAATGTTCTTACCAAGAAAGTACAGGTATGTGAAGTAATGCCTGTGTTAACTACTCAATTTGTCTTCTTAAAATATATACATTTTTAAAAATATCATGTTAGACAGGATAAGTTTATATAATATTTGTCAATTATATTGAAAATGAATGTTGTAATTAAAATATATCTTGTGGTAAGTAAACAACAGGGAGTTGAAAGAATAAATTAGTGTAAACATAAAATAATATAAAAGAGTAACCTTTATGAAGTTGTATATGTATGTATGTGCGAGTATGTGTGAGTGTGTGTGTGTGTGCATTCATGTGTATGTGTTTTTGTGTCCTCTCCCCTTCCATCTTTGGAGGCTGTTTTATTTTCAGTGGAGAAATGAAGAACTGTAAGCATCTGGTGAGAGCTTTGCTATACATAACTCAGTCTGTTTTCAATATTGAATGAAAATTACATCATGGTTCTAAATTAGAGCAATGACATTTCCAATTTGTAGTAAAAAGTAATCCAGAAGAGCTGGCCCTGCCCCTCATCTGCTACAGTACTAGGGAGAACTGGACCTGTACCTCACCTGGGCAGCACAGTAGAGCTGACCCCGATGGCAGGGTGCAGGTGAGCCAGCCTGAGGGCTTGAGCATGGGAGAGCTGGCCCTGCAAATTGCATGCCTTGTGATAGCATGGGCAAGGGAGAGACACCCTCCTCTTCATCCTTATCCCTTGTCACCTATGGCAGGTGGGGGAATTTGTCATGAGAGTAAGACACCTGGGCATGTCCCTCAGTGGCTGCATCACTCAGGAGAACAGGCCCCATACCTTGCCTGGGCAGCAGGGTAGAACTGGCCTTGTTTGGAGGGGGTGTTGCAGTGAGCTGGCCCTGAGGGTATAACAATGGGAGGTGGGTTGAACAGCTCAGATACCGCTGGGCCCAGATCTAAGGCTTTGCATTGGTCTACCCCAGCCTCTAGCCTATCAATGAACTGCTGGGGTGCATGAAAGGGCTGGTCCTACAGATCAAAACTACAGTTTCTCTATGACACAGGGTAGTAACAACAGAGCATCTGAGAGGAGTCCTAGTGAGTTTCCAGGGCTGATAGAATAGTAGAAGCCAGAGGCCTCGTACCAGATTAACGAGTCATTGCAATAAACATTTTCAAGAAAAGAAGTGTGGACAGAAGAGTATACTGTGGGACACACTGTTACACACTACAGCTTCCACAGCAAGATTTTTTTTTCCTGTTTGAGGGGATGTTGCAAGAGTAGAGGGTAAGTGTGAGGGGAGAGGGAGATGAGCGGGATTGAGGTACATGATGGGAAAATCATAAAGAGCTAACAAAAAGCTTAAAAAATCTTTTGAAAAAGAGAGAAACCAAAACACAAGTTCTCTAAAGTTTTGACATTTCAGGAAGGGATTCTTGCTCCTGGCCAAGAATACTAAAAGAATTCCACTTCCAGGTATGAATCTGACATTATTACATCATTCATCTTGCTTTCTGAAGTTTGCAAGTTACTCCTTAGGGGAAATGTGATGCTGATGGAAACTGCTGGCCAAAGGGTATTCTCTGACACTGAGTAAATTAATAGGATTAGTGGGTGTGAGATTGCTAATGAAATTGGTCAAGCTAATTCAGGCATAAGGGAATTTGATTCATTGAAAGGGAGAGCATATCAAATCAGTAACATTCAATGAAGGTTCATGAAAGATAGTATATTAAATAAAAGACTTTCTTTTCTTTCTGGTGAATTAAAGACATTTAAATTTAGATCTGTGGTTATTAAATAATTTTTTATTAATTACAATTTATTCACTTTGTATCCCACCTGTAACTCCCTTCCTCATTCCCAATCACACCCTCCCTCCCTCATCTCTTCCCATGCTCCTCCCCAAGTCCACTGATAGGGGAGGTCCTCCTCCCATCCCCTCTGATCCTAGCCTATCAGGTCTCATCAGGACTAGCTGTATTGTTTTCCTCTGTGGCCCAGTAAGGCTGCTCCTCCCTCAGGAGGAAGTGATCAAAGAGCCAGCCACTGAGTTCATGTTGGAGACAGTCCCTGTTTCCCACACTAGGAAACCCACTGGAACACTGAGTTGCCATGAGCTACATCTGTGCAGGGGTTCTAAGTTATCTCCATTCATAGTCCTTGGTTGGAGTATCAGTCTCAGAAAAGACCCCTGTGCCTAGAGTTTTTGATTCTGTTGCTGGTTGGTCTGAGAGTAGTGGTGTTTACAACTAACTGATCACAACAAGTTATAGATCTGTGGTTTTAAAGTTATGAGAATTTTGCTTTTCAAAATACCTCTAAAGAGAGGTCTGGCAGTAACAACTGGGTGTGGCACTAGCATCTGTGAGGAGAAAATGGCCATCTTACGAACACACTGCTATGCACATCATAGCTCCCACAAAGAATTAGCTGTTTTAGAGTGTTCATAGTTGAAAAATTCTGGCACCCTTACTAGGGAACCCACTTGGATACTGAGCTGCCATGGGCTACATCTGAGCAGGGGTTCTAGGTTATATCCATGTATGGTCCTTGGTTAGAGAAACAGTCTCATAAAAGACCCCTGTACCCTGATATATTTGGTTCTTGTGTAGCTCCTGTCCTCTCCAGGTCATACTAACTCCCCCTTCTTTCATATGATTCCCTGCACTCTGCCCAAGGTTTGGTTATGAGTCTCAGCATCTGCTTTGAAACACTGCTAGGTAGTCTTTCAGAGTCCCTCTATGGTAGGCCCCTTTTTGTTTTTTGTTTTTTTTTTTCTCCTACTTTCAATGTCCATCTCATCTGTCTTTCTAAGTGAGGATTGATCATCTTACCCCGGGTCCTCCTTCTTGTTTAGCTTCTAAGGAACAGGGCTGTCTCTGACATGAATTCAGTGACTGGCTCTTTGACAACCCCCCCCCCCCCCCGAGAGAGAAGTAGCCTTGCTAGGCCACAGAAGAGGACATTGCAGCCAGTCCTGATGAGACTTGATAAGCTAGGGACAGACGGAAGGGGAGGAGGACCTCCCCTATCAGTGGACTTAGAGAGGGGCAGGAAGAAGATGAGGGAGGGAGAGTGGGATTGGGAAGGAATGAGGGAGGGGACTACAGCTAGGATACAAAGTAAATAAAATGTAATTAATACAAGAAATGAAAATTTAATTAAAAAAAGAAAAACTCTGGCAGCTCAAGATTGAGAAACCCTGCCTTCAATGAAATAACTTTCGTTTTGGCATTACTAAACATTTCAAAGTCTTGCATCACTATTACAGAAATATGTGTGCTTTTACAATAGTGTTCAAGACTTTCTGCTAAAGATCCCTAATATAGGATAATTAGTAGAACTGAGACTCATAGCCAAACAATGGGGGTAGCATGAGGAGCCTTGTAGAAGAGAGGAGGGAAGGGTGGAAGGATCCGGAGGGGACAGGAGCTCTGGAAGAAGACCAATAGTCCTGACTAACCTGGGCCCAGAGGGGCTTACAGAGACTGAAATATCAACCAAGGGGCATGGACTAGACTTAGGCCCTCTACACATAAATATCCAGTGAGCAGCTTAGCCTCCATGTGGGTTCACTAGAAAGGGGATTGACAGCTGTCTCACACATGGTCTCTGCTGCACTCTTGTTGATCACTTCCCACTAGTGGGGTTGTCTTGCCAGGACACTGTGACATACAGTCCTCATGCTAGTGGATGTGCTAGGGTGGGTTGGGACAGGGGAGGCAAGATAGGAGGATGATGGAGGGATAGAGGGAAGAATCTGGGAGAGGAGGAAGGAGGATAAGATTGAGATGTAAAGAGAAAAACTAAATGAAAAAATAAATACAAAGGAATGTAGTTTAAAAAGATGGTTAGTAGTCTCCTGTTTTGCTATACCGAGGTATACCTGTTACTTGAAGGTGTGCTAAGAGGACTTCTCAGAGACCTAGGAACAAGAGAGTGGCTTATTACTTGCCTTTGCCAGCAGCACATGTCTCACTCAATGTTAGCACAGACAATATATCTCTTTAACATCTAATATTATATCCAAAAGGATTTTATAAACAATTCTTCCCCTTCAAACTTATAAAATAAAAGTTGTATTTTGAGAAAGAATCAAGGCCCTGGCTCACATTATATTTTCATCTATTTTAATACATGTTATAAGAGGTCCTAAGCACAAATCCTTGTTTTCTTTAAAACAGCCATGCCAGTTCAGGAGAGCTGTGAGATAGGTTCTTTTCAAAGCTAAGTTTACTTTCTCTGACAGGTTGGTTATGGTGAAGCTCAACATGACTGCCTCTCACTTCCGCAGCTCCTAGCATGATGGAGAGTATCTTACCTACCATGCCAGGTGATAGAGAGTATCATAGCTACAGCTCCTTACAAAATGGAGAGTACCTTATCTACAGCTCCTGCTGATGGAAAGTATTCCTACAGTCCTGCTGATGGAGCGTTTCCTCCTTACAGTCCTGTTCATAGAGACTACAGTACCCACAGTCCTGTTGATAGAGAGTATCTCATCTGCAGTCCTGCTGATGGAGAATGTACTATGTACAGCTCTTAGCATGATGGAGAGTATCCTACCCACAGTCTTTCTGGTGGACGGTAGACTATCTATAGCTCCATAGACTATCTCAGAATGATGGACAGTATCTCAATTAAAGCTTCGGTTGTTGGAGAGTATCTTGTTTACAGCTCCATGGTGAAGCATCGACTAACTCTCTACTACTTGGCTCTGCTCTTCTCTAGCTTCAAGAATGGGGATTAGATAACTAAATAAGAACTTCTTTTTCACATGTATATAATAAGCATATGCCTGACAAAAAAAAAAAGGAAGGACATATTGAAGTCTTCTCTAAGAAATTTATTACTGAGCAAATATATATTTGACACAGTCTCAGTGAGACTGAGTTTGAAAGCCATGACACATAATTAGGAATGCATTGTTGCATAGAAGGAGAAACAAAGAAAGTCAAAAGGCAAAGTTCATTGTTTTTTAGATAATGAATGAGTAAATGGACAATGGTTTTCTACTTCTTTAGAGTCCAAACATCTTCTGCTTCTGAGCTCATTGTATCATATTTAGTATTACTCTCCTTGGGATACAATGACACAGTTTTTATTTTTCTCTAATAAGAAAAAGAAACAATTATGCTGACCAGATCAGAATGTCATTAATCAGAATATGTTACTGTTACTTATGATATATATATGACAAATGAAACATCAAATTACCCACATACAACTAATTGACTTATAAAGTGGAAATACTATAAGCAATCTGAGAACCACAGATGTTAAATGACTTTCAAATAAAGGCCACATGCTTGAGATAAGTATGGCTTATTAACCAGAGGAGAAAGGAGAGAGGAAGCACACATATCTCCTGTCAAAGCAATTCCTTTTAAACAAAGAGAACTACCTGGAAAAGTCATCTGGAGACCAAATGGTAACAATCAGCACACTACAATGATAAAGGGGAAAAGAGACAAATCTAGCACTTTAGTGTGCCCAATTAAGCAAATCTAAATAATAGTAAAAAATGAACCATAGAAGACTTGATTGTAGTGGAATCTTCCATTTAAGTGACTAGTTTGCCTGTTCACCACACAGAATGTTCACCTTTGTATATTTCAGATTTGCTGTAAATTTCTAATCCTTCCTTCCACGTTTGAGTACTATTTCAGCTATTAATACATATTTGTTGTATTTATTCATTAGCCAAATTTTGTTAAGACCTTTACATTGTATGCATTCTCCATTATCATTCTTTACAAAGTTCATGTTATTGTTTATGAAAATTTATTAATAGTAGCTTAGTGTGTGCTTCACAGGACAAAATCTATTTTTTCCGGAGAATGAAGGACAGATTCTATTTTAGATCTATAGTTTTAAAGTCATGGGAATTTTGCTTTCAGAATACCTTTAGCAAAATCTGAGGGGGAAATTCTGGTTGTGACAACTGGGTGGTGGTAATAGCCACATTTGGTTTTTCCATCTGGGTGGTCAGACATTTTGTCAGTCTTACGTTATTTCCTGAAAATGTTTGGAATTAGCCAACAACAGTGAATAATAAAAAGCATTTGCAGTAATATTGCTAGTCATATACTAAATAAGAATCAGATAAGGAAGCCACATCCAGCAAATAACAATAAATGTATGCATGTGACAGTGACATGACAGTTAAGTACACAATTCTTTTACAATGCCATGAACTACATGGGACCCTATCTGGAACTCAGAGGTGATACTACTGCAGAGGCTCAGCATTTTAAACTTGATTTATACTGTACAAACTACAAATATTTATTTTCATTAAAACTATTAAAATCTTCATTAGCTACTAGATCTGTTGTTCTCAACTTTCCCAATGCTGCCTCCCTTTAATACAGTTCCTCATGTTGAGGTGACCCCAAAGCAATAAAATTATTTCATTACTATTTTATAACATAATTTTGCTATAGTTTGAACAGCAATGTGGATATCTGATATGTAACCCCTGTGAAAGGGTCATTTGACCCCTTAGGGGGTCACAACCTACAGGTTGCAAACCACAGCACTAGATCAAATTTCTCAAAATCGATGATAAAATTTATGCTAAACAGTGACAGTTTATATGTCTTATATTCTACAGTTTTGGTGATCAGAAGTGCAAACAATTAAAGTTGTTCTTGTGGTAAAACATATCAAAATATTGACTCTAAAGCAAGTACAGTTCATTTTAGAAACTTCTGGGTCAAATAATCTTAGTGTAACTAGAATGATGAATTTATTCCATTAATATCTTGTGATTATTTACTATAATCAAAGAGTTATGCCAGATGATGAGGAAAATAGGTTGAGTGATATATATTCCTCACTTGTGAAAGATAATGACCAGTTGGAGAGGTTTAGCTTTGTTTAGTTCCAAGTTTCTCAGTTTTTCAATTAGTAGTATAAGCAGCTCATGGCCTGAATTTTTCCCCCATTTAAAGCACTCAGAAAACTCAGGATAATTTCACTTTTCTTAATTTATATCTCTGTAGTAAGAAAGTCACACTATCAAGTAGAGAAATGTCAGATTAGTAGCGGCTTATGTTAACCTAGAGAACAAATAACAGTTAATACAGCAATGACAGTAAAGAGGAGAAAGAAAATGGAACTCGATGGAATCTTAAAGTCAACACTTGATAACTTTATTAAGTTGGATGGATAAGAACGAAGCATCATGACACCCACCAGGTTTGTGACCTGTGTAAGTAGGTAAAACTGAAATATGAATACTTGAAGGCTAGGTGTTAACAATGACTGTTTATTGTATGTAAGTGGTACTGTGGTCTAAATTATCAATAAAAATTCCATGCTAACACAATGCTGAAACAGACTGAGCTATCATTTAATCCTTTGGCTCAGACATTCAGTATGGTAATGAGACTTGGCGTCAAGAATTAGGAGACTTGGAATCTACTTAAAGATGCGCTGTTTATTAGAGCTTAATTTTGGAGCAAATCTGTCCACTAGTGCGGTACTTAATTACCATATTTGTGTTATATGAACAAATATTATTAACAAGACTGTGGGACTAATTAATCAAAAGACTGTGTGCAATAGGCCTAATACTGTAAAAGCTATGTCTAAACAAATATGAAAATTAATTTGCTTAACATATGTTACAGAGGAACATAGCACCTTATATATAAGTTGTCCAATTTACCACCTACATAATAATGAGACCTGGCTTTAATTAATATTTTATCACAATTTCACCATTTTAACTGATGTTTTTCATATGCTATATATACTATGTATTTAAAACTCAAAACTTCCCTTACAAAATTGGAATTAATCTCATATATGGAGGAAGCTACATGAAGGCATGTCCACAGTGATTCTTGTGAAACATGTCTTGACTGTGTTTTAAATCTACAATTCTAGTTCTTTTCCACTATTTCATATCACAGATGATGACTTAGGTACCAGGTACAGCACAAAAGGTTTTCCTCTAAGATTTAGCTTTTATCATTTGCCTAGGGCTGACTTTTGCTTTGTGTTCTAATGGATACCATTTAGTCATTGACATTCAGTTCCACTGGGGACTTTTCATTCATCTCTCTGATATTTTCCCATGAATCTTTCTTCATCATCTTGTTCATAAGGAACATCACTGCTATCCTCTTACTGGCATGGTGATGACATCCCCATAGAATGGTAAGTACAATCAATTGTTCAGCAGTACCCTGGATGGTTCATCAGATGATGCCTAAGAAAAAGTCAACATTTTTGTTCCATAATAATCCTCAAGGAGCATAGGGAGTAGAGTAATTTTCTTCTGGTACAATGGATGTCACACACAAAAGCCTGCCAAAATATCTTACTACTTTCAACTAAAAGACTCATTAATCATTAGCTACTGTAACAACTATATTTTTCATGCTAAAAATTATTTCCAAGTGACAATTAGATAAAAGTCAAATATCACATGAAACTGGAAGCAAAGAATCTCTTAATTTAGATTATACATGTATAACATTCTAGGAAAAGTGGATGAGTTTATTGGTTAAGGGAAGGGCTAGAAATGAGCTGACAGAATCCTGGATAATGGAGTGAGTGACCTATCACCTCAGTATAAACTACATCCACAAACCCATAAATCTGGTCCTCCATAACCATCTTGGTGCAATCATCCAAACTCAAAACTAGAAGTTATTCTTGACTCTGTTAAACCAACTAACCAAGGTGGCATTTGAATTTTTTATCTTGTGTATAATACTTACCACTGACTTAGACTGTATGACTTACATGACTGACTATAATAGGTTCCTAACTAGTCTTCACTTCCCACTGTTTTTTCACTCACCCATCTTTTGATGGATAAGGAGCTAGTTAATTTTGTTCCTAATTAAAAGAAATGTGAGCACAGTGATTTCAAGGTTAAATCTGCTATAATAGCTCAATACCGTGAAACCAAGAATGCAAATTCTCAAAGTGCAAGAAGCATCTTTTTTGTCCCCATCTTCCTCTCTCGTCACACTTTTTACTTGTTTCTTTTACTCTGTCATCCAGCCATTCTTGTTTTTCAGTTGCTCAAACATCAGTTTCTCTTAGTAAGCTCTTCTTGGCATGGGACAATCATTCTTCTTCAGTAGCTTCTTTACCTGGATACTCTTCACTGACAAAAGCCTTAGATTAGAAGGAGAATACAGTGCTGTCTTCTTGGTCAGAAGATAGAAGCTTGGGTTTAACTATTCCACATGTTCTTGCAAAACTTGCTCATCCTCTTGAGTGTCATTATACAAGGAGAAAGATCTGAGTGCTCTTGTCTTACCTCGACTGGACTCAGCTCCAGCATATCTACCACGTCATTGCCTTAGCACTAAGGATAGGAATTAGCATCTAGAGGATACACAATGACTATTTGTTGCCCTGATCAATAATTGGACTGGATGAGAGGCAAATCCAGAGATAAGGAGTCCAACTTGAGAAAAAGCTCAATTTTTTAATAGCGGTAAGACATTTTAAAGCCTAAATAGAGGCAGAAAGGTTTCGGGTTAGCAGGAGAAGAGAACTAGACATTAAAACAAAACAAAATAAGCCCCCTGTTGTTAGAGGGCTGGAGAGATAGCTAATGTGTTAAGAGTGCATGTTGAGATTGATACTCCAACCAAGGACCACGTATGGAGATAACCTAGAACCCCTGTGCCCATGGCACAGTGTCCAAGTGAGTTCCATAGTAATGGGAACAGGGACTGTCTCTGACAGGAACTGATTGGCATGCTCTTTGGTCACCTCCCCCTGGAGGGAAGCAGCATTACCAGGCCATAGAGGAAGACATTGCAGCCACTCCTGATGAGACCTGATAGACTAGGATCAGAAGGAAGGAGAGGAAGACCTCCCCTATCAGTGGACTTGGAGAGGGGCAGAGGTGGAGAAGGAGTAGGAAGGGTGGGATTCAGAAGGGAAGGGAGGAGGTGGGGAAATACAGGGAGGAAACAAAGTGAATAAATTGTAATTAATAAAAATAAAAAAAAGAGTTCATGCTGCTGTCCCAGAAGGCTGATATTTGGTTCCCACCTGCTTCAGATGTCTTACAACTCCCTGCAACTCCAACTCCAGGGAGATGGACACCTCTAATATTTTCTGATAATATTCATATGTACATACACATAAAAACACAAGTGCACACACTTAGACATATTAAATATGAATATTTTAAAAAGTATTGGAAGAAGGTGGGGAGATCTAGGAGGAGATGAGGGAGGGAAAACTATGATAATAGCTTGTATGAAAATAATTTTATTTTCTAAAAGTTAAAGTTAAAATAAATAAATAAAAGTATATGGAGCAATTAGAATGGGCCCAAATCAATCACTATAGATATAATAGATTGAAAAAAAGCTGTAACTACTAAAGGGAGGTCAAGATAGAGAAAAAGTTTATGTTTGGGTGGCTACATATTAATGTGAAGTGACAAAAAATAGAGATATTGTGATGGACAACCTTGATTGCCAACTTGACATGCCTGGGAAGAAGCATCTTCAATTGAAGAATCCCTTCATCAGACTGGCCAGTGGGTAAGTACGAGGGATATTTTTTGATTGCTAATTGGTATAGGAGGACCCAAGTCAGTGTGGGTGATATCATTCAGGTAAGTGCGCTTGGACTCTATAGGGGAAAGTAGCTGAACATGAGGCTGGGAGCAAGCTAGTAAGCAGCACTCCTCCATGATTCCAGTCTCTGGTCTTGCTTCAGTTTCTGCCTGAGATTTCCTCAGTGCTGTGCTCTGACTTGTAAACTGAAATAAACTTTTTCCTCCCCAAGTTTTTTTTTTTTATTTCTTTTTTTTTTCTTTATTATTTACACTTTATTCACTTTGTATCCCCCCTGTGGTTCCCTCCCTCCTCCCCTCCCAATCCCTCCTCCCCTCCCAATCCCTCCCTTCCTTCCCCTTCTCCACACACTCCCCTCCCCAAGTCCACTAGTAGGGGAGGGTTTCTTTTTTTTCTTTCTGATCCTAGTTTGTTAGGTCTCATCAGGAGTGGCTGCATTGTCTTCTCCATTTTTTTAATTGGATTACTTGATTTGTTGCTGTTTAACTTCTTGAGTTCTTTATATATACTGGAAATTAGTCCTCTGTCAGATATAGGGTTGGTGAAGATCCTTTCCCAATCTGTAGGCAGTCGTTTTGTTCTGATGACAGTGTCCTTTGCTTTAGAGAAGCTTTTCAGTTTCATGAGGTCCCATTTATTGATTGTTGCTCTTAGAGCCTGTGCTGTTGGTGTTCTGTTCAGGATGTTGTCTCCTGTGCCAATGAAGTCAAGGCTCTTCCCCACTTTTTCTTCTAAGTGGTTTAGTATGTCTGGTTTTATATTGAGGTCTTTAATCCACTTGGACTTTAGTTTTGTGCAGGGTGATGAGTATGGATCTGTTTGCATTTTTCTACATGTAGACATCCAGTTAGACCAGCACCATTTGTTGAAGATGCTGTCTGTTTTCCATTGAATGGTTTTGGCATCTTTGTCAAAAATCAGGTGTCCATAAGTGTGTGTATTTATGTCAGGGTCTTCTATTCGATTCCATTGATCCACCAGTCTGTTTCTATGCCAGTACCATGCAGTTTTTAGTATTGTTGCTCTATAGTACAGTTTGAAATTAGGGATGGAGATACCTCCAGAAGATCTTTTACTATAGAGAATTGTTTTAGCAATTCTGGGTTTCTTGTTGTTTTGTATGAAGGTGAGAATTTTTCTTTTCTTTTTTTTTTCATTTGTTTATTTTTATTTTTTATTGTTCGTTATTATTATTTACATTTTATCAACTCTGCATCCCAGCTGCATCCCAGCTGCATCCCGCTCCCCCATTCCCTCCCAATCCCACCCTCCCTCCCTCAGCTTTTCCCTGCCCCTTTCCAAGTCCACAGACTGGGGAGGACTTCCTCCCCTTTCGTCTGGCCCTGTTTTATCTGGTTATCTTCAGCACTGGCTGGGAAGTCCTCCTCTGTGGTCTAGAAGAACTGCTCCTCTCTTGGGGGGTGGGGAGTCAAAGAGCCTGCCATTGAGTTCCTGTCAGAGATAGTTCCTGTTCCCCCTACTACGGGAAACTAATTGGTTATTGAGCTACCATGAGTAAAGGTTCTAGGTTATATCCATACATGGTCCTTGGTTGGAGAATTTTTCTTTCAAGGTCTGTAAAGAATTGTGTCGGTAATTTGATGGGAATTGCATTGAATCTGTAGACTGCTTTTGGTAAGATGGCCATTTTTACTATATCAATCCTGCCAAGCCATGAGCATCCTCCCCAAGTTTTATTTGCTCAGTATTATATAACAGTAACAGAAAGCAAACTGAAGCAATGACATGTTAAAAATAAATCATACTTTTAATCCACATCATTCTATGTATTTTAGAATCTCATATTCATCCTCAGGGAAATATATTTGACAGGTAAGCATCATCAACAAAAATGATCCAGAAAATAGAAATCCCCACCATAACTGATAATCTAGACAATCAAATTGTTAATTAAATCATGAAGGTACACTATAACATTCATTGGATAATACTCAACAGGCATTAATTTAGTTACGCCATAAGCTTTACATTGTTTAGAATATTTTCTAAGAATGTTACCTGTTAAAAATTATGTGGCACAGATCAGGTGTCCATAAGTGTGTGGGTTTATTTCTGGATCTCCTGTTTGGTTCCATTGATCCGCCATTCTGTTTCTATGCCAGCACCATGCAGTTTTTATTACTGTTGCTCTATAGTACAGCTTAAGATCAGGGATGGAGATCCAACCAAGTACCATGCATGGAGATAACCTAGAACCCCTGCACAGATGTAGCCCATGGCAGTTCAGTGTCCAAGTGGGTTACATAGTAATGGGAACAGGGACTGCCTCTGACATAATCTGATTGGCCTGCTCTTTGATCACCTCTCCCTGAGAGGGGAGCAGCCTTACCAGGCCACAGAAGATGACAATGCAGCCACTCCTGATGTGATCTGATAGACTAAGATCAGAAGGAAGACCTCCCCTATCAGTGGACTTAGGGAGAGGCATTCGAGAAGAAGGGAGGGGAGGTGGGATTAGGAGGGGAGGCGGTAAGGGTTTATCGGGTGGATACAAAGTGAATAAAGTGTAATTGATAGAAGTTGAAAAAAATAAATAAACAAAAACACAAGAAAATCATTAAAAAAAAGTATGTGGCACATTTGCTTTGCTGATAATGAACTCCAGAAATTAGACATGATCTTTTATGTCTCCGGCAGTCTGGTTTCCACAAAGGGGACTCTTTTTCCTGGTAAAGTCAGTAGAATGATGCAGATCTATAACTCTGCACTCCAAGTAATCACCAACTGGGTGACCTGGGTTAGGACTCGAAGGCATGCTGGCCTAAGATCTTCCTGTGGGGTGATATTTGCAAAGATATTGTTGCACACTAATTCTCACTGTGAGTAATGGTGAGTTGGATACTCCCCAAGGGTTGTTTCAACTCTTAAATGTGCTGTGCCCATGTTTTCATTAGACAGATGAAATCTGTCCCTGACACTGTTTGGAATTGTCATTGTCTACTTCCTTCTCATATTATATACCCATTTCAGCAAAAGGAACCTAAGTATGAAAACATCTCCCACTGTTGCTCTATAAAGACATGTTTTTCAAGAATTGCCAAAGGAACAAAAGGAGAAAGAAGTTAAGGGGGAGTGGAGAGGGGAAAACGATAAAGAGGAGAAACTTACTGTATTTTCTTTTTAGTATTCTGTGTCTTTCTGCCCCTTCAACTTACTCGTTTTGCTTTTTATATTTATATGAATTAGTTTTATTTCTATAGTTAAGCTCTGGAACATTCTGGAATTGTAATACTCAGCTCAAACCTGAGTGGAAATGAAGAGTTATCCCATGATGTGATCCTGATGTATCTGCAAGCACATGAAGAACTTCATTTCTGGCAAGCAATGTGGGTTCTCCCTCATCTCCTGCACCTCTGTTGTGGTCATTTCTCCATTCCCAAAGGTGGGAAAATTTAAGGTCAAGAGACATCTTACTTGTAAATGGCAAAGAAATCTTTAGGGAGATAAACAGAGCTGTACTGATGCATTTTTAAAAATCTGCTTGGAGCAGTATGTATTTTGGTACAGTGTTAAAAATCCTCAAGCAATTTCTCTCATGTCACAAGTTTAAAGAGTTATCTATGAATGAGTCAGCCTAGGAGTTGCCATGGTAACAATTCTCCTTTCTTTGGAGCTAGGCCCTCTTTAATGTTGCCACTGAACTACCTTAGTTTCAGGAGTGTGTGAAGTTCTTATTGAATTTAAATATTCATTATGTTATACATTCATTTCCTGATTTTGCAAGATTACCTGACAAGAATTCATTTTTAAAGATCTAAAAATAGATATGTAATGTTGTGCTCACTTCTTTCACAAGGTGAACAAGTCCATAAAATCCATCTAATGTTTACAAGGCAGTCTCTTTTCCTTGCTTTCTCTTCTACCTATCGCCTGTATTTTTGTGTTTTCTTTCTTACCTATCTATTTCTATTAATATATTCCTTCCTGTCATCTACCCATCTTCTTTCTTTCTTTCTTTCTTTCTTTCTTTCTTTCTTTCTTTCTTTCTTTCTTTC
>NW_026596117.1:14699153-14785289 GCF_907164565.1 Psammomys obesus
TTCTTTCTTTCTTTCTTTCTTTCTTTCTTTCTTTCTTTCTTTCTTTCCTTCCTTCCTTCCTTCTTTTTTTCTTAGAATTTATTCACTTGTATCCTAGCCTCCTCCCTCATCTATTCCCATTTCCACCCTCTCTCCCTCTTCTTTTCCCATGCCCCTCTCCAAGTCCATTGATAGGGGAGGTCCTCCTCCCCTTCCATCTGACCCTAGCCTATCAGATCTCATCAGGATTGGCTGTAGTGTCTTCCTCTGTGGCCTGGTAAGGCTAGCCACCCCCCTCAGGGGTGGTGATCAAAGAGCCAGCCACTGAGTTCATGTCAGAGACAACCCCTGGTCCCCTTACTAGCTGCTATGAGTATGGTTGAACACCTGTGCAAAACAAAGTCAAAGTGGATTGAAGATTTCAACTTAAAAACAGACATATTAAAGCTGTTAGAAAGAAAAGTGGGGAAGAGCCTTGAAATCATTGATACAGGAGACAACTTCTTGAACAGAACACCATCAGCACTGGCTCTATGATCAACAATCAATAAATGGGACCTCATGAAACTGAAAAGCTTCTGTAAAGCAAAAGACACTGTTGCCAGAACAAAACGCCAGCCTACAGATGGGGAAAGGATCTTCACCAACCCTATTTCTGACAGAGGGCTAATATCCAGAATATATAAAGAACTTAAGGAGTTAAACACTAACAAATCAAGTAAACCAATTAAAAAATGGGGTACAGAGCCAAACAGAGAATTCTTTTTTATTTGTCAAGTCTTTTTTTTATTATGAACAAAACTCACAGGTAAATTTGATCTATATAGACACTAAGAAAAATCAATTAAATACTCTGGCTCAATTTTGATGCAGATATAGAACAAAGGCTACTTAACCCATGTGTTTTACAGTTAAACACTTGGGCGCTACCATATGGGAGAAACAGTAAGGTAACTCTGTGCTCAGCTCAAGTGCAGCTGGCAGAGAAAGACTTAAAGAAATGCTTACTGTCCTTAGTCATCAGGAAATGCAAATCAAAATGACCCTGAGATTTCATCTTACACCCATCAGAATGGTTAAGATCAAAAACTTAAGTGACAACACATGCTGGAGAAGATGTTGAGAACGGGGAACCCTTCTTCATTCCTGATGGGAATGTAAACTTATACAAATACTTTGGAAAATAATCTGGCACTTTCTCAGACAATTAGAAATAGTGCTACCTCAAGACCCAGCTATACCACTCTTAGGCATATATCCAAAATATGCTCAAATACACAACAAGGACATCTACCCATCTTCTATCATCTCTGTTTATCTTCATTTTCAGGTGTAAGTTTGTATATTTATTCTTGCAATTGCTACCCTTAATCTTTGAATGTATGGAAAAGAAACTCTGGAATAAGATAATTTCAGGGGAGTACTCAAAATACTGGTGTGCTTACCATTCTGGAATTGCTCCTAAGCCCAAACTATGCTGTGGACTAGTACAGGGTAACTAAGGGAAACGTTGTGCTGTGTCCTGATTTTCATTCCAGAGAAGATCTTCTTGGCAGAGTGAAATTGCTTCTAGCTGACATGCATCCAAAAGCAGAAGTGCAGACTCTCTTTAGTCAAGGAAGGTTTTAATCATCTGGCTCAATTTGCTTTTCCAATATCTTTCCCCCCAAAGCATCTGTTTATCTCTGCATACAACAGGCTTTAAGGAATACTCAGTATTTCCTTTACATTCTTGAATTTTCCCTATTTCTCTTGGTATATTTTCCTCTGCTGATGGCCAAAACACTGCTTGCCCATAAAGCCATAGCTGATTTTAATTTATTCAAAGCTAACTGTCTTTCCAAATCCAATTCACCTTCCTCTAAACCTGCTCCTTATAATTTTATTAATATCTATATCATATACTTCTTTATCCTGCAGGTTCCACAAAGTCAAGACTTAGGTATTCATTTGCCTTCCTGCTCTATGCTCTCCAGGGTGTGATTTTATTATCATTCTCTGGGTACCTACAATGCTTACCCCATAGACTCCTCATGATGGCAGAAATCCTGTGAATATATAGCTGTTGGCTTGTTTGAAATAAATTCATGTGAGGTTTGTAGTTCAGGTTATGAAGCCATAGGTAAGAAGCGTATATTCTTAGCTTGGTCTTCTTTCCTGTCTGGTAAGATAATTCTGCTGTGCAGTAGGACTGCAGCTTCATGTTTATGGCATCGAGGTCAGTCGATCTGAGTGTAGCCCTGGCGTTGTCTGCTAACTCCACAGCCAAGTCACTTAGCCTTCCCGTGATCTACTCTGCTCATCTTTTAAACTGAAATTAATTGAGAGAACTTAAAAGATGATTTAGCACAGCACTTGTAACACAAGTATGTGTTCAAATAATACTAGTTAGTTCTACTGTCAGCATAACTCAGGGAAAATGCAAGAGGTCACTTATTTTAATTTTTCACAGTGGCAGCAGGTGTTCTCCCGGTAGTTGGCGTACTGCACTTGAAAAAGACTCTGAAGTCGTTACAGGTTCATGATTCCAATTCATGCATGTACTTGAACATAGTTAGGCCAAATTACTTTTCTTCTTCCCGAAAAGAAAGAGGTTAATGTAGATTAGGTAGTGGTCTATGGCTAATATTTATTCTGGTCAGTACATATGATCTGTATTGTGCCATTCAATTCTCCACACAACAGAGATCAAGCAATACTCTGCATTTCCACCACATCATCGCACTGTCATAAAAGATTATGAATATGGACTCTCAAGTTTGAAAGCTACTACAGAAAATGTGGCTTGATTAGATGTGTGGAGAAGGAACAAAGATGCACAGAGAGGAAATAATGTGTGTAAGGAAAACTGATTAGTAAGAACTGGCGAAAGCAGTAGAGCTAGAAATGCTTTTAGATAAGTGCACACAATGAGTGCCTGAGCCCTGGGGTGGGGGTGGGGGGAGACAGAGCAAATGGCAACAAATGCATTAGAATTACTTTGGTGCTGGGACACGTGCAGAGATGGTGCTGAATCCTTAACTGGGTCTAATATCGTTTGTATGTTAAATACACTCCAGAGAACCACAGGTAAAGGCTTGATCCCTAAGTTAGTAGTTTTGGGAGGTGCTTTGGATCTTTAAGAGGTGATGAGGTCCACAGGGAGATCCCTAGGTTTCTAGTTAACAGCAAAATCTGGGCTTTTCTTTGGTGGGAGATAGAACATTTCACTCTAGCAAAGCTTTCCCTCCATGGCAGGTCTGAAATGAAATTATATCATAAAGTGTTGGCCCCTGACTGACGTGAGCTATAATGTTTGGATTTGGGGTCTCAGAAATGTGAGTTAAAAAAAGCTTTCCTTTTTCTAAAATTAATTACATCAGATAATTTTTCTCACTGGAACTATTATATGCAGCTAGTATGAAGTCTTCGTTCTCAGTGATTCTCTACTGTATAAATTCTTGTAATTTTTTTGTTTTTTTCATTTTTCATGTACCATCAACTAAACTAATGTGAATCCACTTATTCTCGTTATCACCTGAAAGCGCGTTCTTCAATATCTCAATATTTCTGTTGTAAACACACATATTATTTGAAACTCACACAAAGCAGTCACTGATTAATCCATCTTTTGAGTAAGCATTAGAACCTTGACAAGACTCACTCCCCCATTCCACCGCTACTCTTTTTCTTTTTTTTACATTTCACCTACACTTTATTAAAAAACATTAGTTAAAGTGCCTTCATAACACAATAGAGAGCTTGCCAGTCCCATAAACAATTTTATTTACATCATCATTCATATGATAGTTTGTTTATAAGCTAATTTGCTTTTTGTCTTCTATCCCTAAACATTAGTAGTTAAAGATTTTTTTTTTTTTTTTTGTGTAGCTTTGGTTATCATGGACTGGGTTTGTAAACCAGGCTGACCTGCAACTCACAGAGATCCATCTGCCTCTGTCCACCCTGAGTTCTGGGATTACAGGCATGCACTATCTTGTGTAACTAAAAGTTAATTTTTTTAAAAGATATGTAAAGAATTTTTTTTAAATTTTTATTTTTTTCTTTATTAATTACTTTTATTTATTCACTTTGTATCCCCTCTCCCCCCACTACTCTTATACTTTGGCGTTAACCTTGGAAGAATGCATTATATTTGTCTATTTAAATATTGGTGACCCTACGTACGGTTCAGCTTCACAGAAGAGGATGTTATGCTTTTTTTTTTTTATCACATCATGTAGAATTCCAGAACAGAATGGCATTCATGAACAACCTCGGATGTTTGTATAGATGAATAAATACATCAATAAGTGCTATGTGATTTCAACATGAAGCTGTTACAATTTTTTTGAAGATGGTATGAAATACAGAGATTCGCCTCGTTTTCTTTCTACCTCTGAAGTTGTGAACCCCTCCCCAATAAGTTTATATTTATTTGTTTGCCAGTTGAGTAAGGAATTTGTAGACCTAACATGTATGCCCAATTTATTAAAGCCTTTAATTAACTGATGTTCACATTTTCTTTTTTTATTTAATTATTTTTATTTTTATTAATTACAGTTCATTCACTTTGTATCCCCCCCCGTACCTCCCTCTTTCTTCCCCCCCCCATCCCACCCTCCCTCTTCTCCACTTGAGTCCCTCTCCCAGTCCACTGAAAAGGGAGGTCCTCCTCTCCTTCCCTCTGACCCTACTCTATCAGGTCTCATTAGGAGTGGCTGCATTGTTTTCCTCTGTGGCCTGGTAAAGCTGCTCCCCCCTCAGGCAGAGGTGATCAAAGAGCAGGCCAATCAGTTCATGTCAGAGCCAGTTTCTGTTCCCATTACTCTCGAGGCCATTTGGATACTGAACTACCATAGGCTACCTTTGTGCAGGGGTTCCAGGCCATCACTATAAGTGGTCCTTGGCTGGAATATCAGTTTCAGAAATACCCCTGTGTCCAGAATTTTAGGATCTGTCACTGTCCTTGTAGAGCTCCTGTCTTCTCCAGGTCTTATCGCCACTTCTTTCATAAGATTCCCTGTACTCTGCCCAAAGTTTGGCTATGAGTCTCAACATCTGCCTCGATACCATGCAGGGTAGAGCTTTTCAGAGGCCCTCTGTGGTAGGCTCCTGTTCTGTTCCTTGTTTTCTCCCTCCTCCAATGTCCATCCTCTTTGCCTTTCTGAATGGGGATTGAGCATCTTTAGCCAGTGTCCTCCTTCCTGATTAGCTTCCTTAGGTGTACAGATTTTATGATTATCCTATAGTATATGTCTAGTATCCACTTATGAGTGAGTATATACCCTGTGTGTCTTTCTGCTTCTATGTTCACATTTTCAAAGTAGGAAAGGGAGCAAGCATATGCGGAATTCTGTGGATAATACTTTTTAAACCCAAGACAGTGAAAGACATATATCTGTGATCCACTTATTCTGTTAAGTCAACAATACCAAGATACTATGGTAAAATCCCTTTATTTTGTAATTGTATTTTGATGAGAGGAAGTCATAACATATCACCAGAGTTATAACTGATATTCAGAAGGAAGCCTTCTGATACCACCTATACCTTTGGTACTTACAAAGAATGAAATCAACATTTTCTGAGCATTATCAACAAACCAGACAGTTTAAAACAGTTTCGTCGAAGTAAAATTGAAGTGCATGAGAAATTCATATTGTTTGATATGATAAAAGTGCATACTGTTTGATATTTGGCACATACCCAAGCCTTTGAAGCCGTCGAAGCCATTACCAAAATAATTGCAATAGATGTGTCCGTCACCTTCAAAATTTCCCTTAGCTCTCCTCTTTCCCTCCCTCTTTGTGTGTGTATGTGTTAAAACACAAAATGTGAGATCTGTCCACTGACATTTTAAAGCACGTCGTACAGTATCGTTGATTCCAAAGGAATATGCTGTACAGAAACCTCTAGAATCAATTGTTACTATAAATTTCCAATGAAAGACTAATTAATCCTGGACCAGAAAGAGTCCATTCACTTTTTGTATAGCACTTTACTTCACACAATTCTTTACAGTCAAAATAAGACAGGAGTACTAAGGTTTAGGGGGACTGGAAATGAAAAGCATCAACCCTGGGTCTTGACTTTCCCTGACCAACTCCACAGCTGTGCTTTCCTCTATGCAAGGCATTTTTTTAAGTGGTCCTTTGAAAAGATATGTACATGTCCCTACACCCAGAAACCTGTTTGTACAAAGGGCCCCTGCTGGTGTGGTTAAGCATGCTCAGATGACATCATTCTCAGTGACTCTGGTGGACCTAAGAGTAACTGACCAGGAACATACAGTGAAGACACATACAGATAATGTGAAGAAGGTAGCCAAGTTACAGTTCTGTAACCACAAACCAAGAAATCCATGGGGGACACCTTCTGATGTCCACGACAAGATGAAGAGTGATCTCAGAGCACTATCAGTATTTAGTACAGAACTGCTGACGCCTTGGTTTTGAACTTCTGGCCTCCAGATGTCTGAGGCAACACATTTCTGTTTTTGTTTGTTTGTTTTGTTTTGTTTTGTTTTTGAAGAAACAAGAGGGAACACCTTCTTATTTATTTATTTTATTACAATTTATTCACTTTGTATCCCAGCTGTAGCCCCCTCTCTTATTCCCTCCCAAATGAGCCCTCCCTTCTTCTTCTCCTCCCATGCCCCTCCCCCAGTCCACTGAGAGGGGTGTTCCTCTTCCCCTTTCAGCTTTGACTTAATGAGCTGGGGTGAGCGAATGGGGACTCCTCTTATGTGGAAAATAAGGGAGGGAGGATGGGGGAAACGAGAGAGAGGGGGCTACCATCAGGATGTAAAGTGAATAAATACATTAATTAGAAATTAAAACATGGCGAAAATAACATACATCATAATATTTCTTTATAAAATGTCATTGCTGTTGTTTTAATGTACTTAATTGATAGTAGTTACTTAGAGAAGCCAAGATGTCTCATCATGCTTCTTTTTGAATTTTAGATAATTTGTGTATATATATAAAACATTTTTACTCAGTATTAGTATTCTAGTAGTTAAATTTTTAATCTCTAATAATTTAGGTCCTGTGTGGAAAGGAACATGTAATATTCCATACCTTTACTGTGGTCATGTGAAAAACTACATATACGACAGTTAATGAGCAGTATCCATTCATAAATTTAGAAACATTCATTCAGAATGATATATACATTCTGAATGAATGTATATCTTACAGAAGAAGCACAGCTTTAGGTGTTTAGGATGCAACCATGAAACTGATGGAAATGTTGCCTATTTTTTTGTAACATTCAGGGAATAAGGAGAGCTACTTTTTGAGACGTAAAGGAAAAATAATAAATGTAGAATTCAAGGAACAAAGGGTAAGCTTACCATGCATTTAGGATTTAAAGAGATATTCCTTGTCTATCATTACCATTGTTGTTATGAATCACTCAGTTAGCCTCCAAGCAGTATTTTTAGAATTTGCTGAACAAACATTGTTGGATATTCTAAATATGCAAATGCAAATGCCAAGGAATTGGGTCAGTCTGATCCAGCAAAAAGTAGATGAGTTCTTGTGGGCTTGAACATGACAATCGCCTCCAAAATATTTTTCCATCCATGTACCATGCAGTATCTACACGGTACCTATAAAAATCTTTTTCTAAAAGTGTGTGTGTGTGTGTGTGTGTGTGTGTGTGTATGTGTGTGTGTATGCATGTGTATGTATGTATGTGTGGGGTTATATATGCGTGTGCCTGTGTATATGTGTGAGTGTGCATATGTATGTGTGTGTGAGTATGTGTGAATGTTTGTGTGTGTGTGAGTGTGTGAAGACAGCTCTATCAGTAGAAACCCTTGACATTTTAGGACAGGATGCCCTAAAGGAGAAAAGGCAAAAGTAACTTAAAAATGAGGGCCATACAACATGCCTGGTGTCAACTCTACAGGAAGGGTACTCCTGCTCACTGGATCAACAGCAGACAACAGAGGGGAAGTGCAAAGTGTTCCTTTTCTTTTGCATATTGTTTTCTGTTCCTGGCCTGATACACTCAGTGGAAGGAAAGCATTTTAGCTGGCTGCTCTTACTCCATAATGTCACAGAAAAGCCATATACTGTAACACTTCTTTAAGTGTTACTGGAGACTTTCGGAACAGATTTTATTTTTTATTTTTATTATGATAGAAATCTCTAATTCTAGCTTCTAGCAAGGAGGTCAAATAAATAGTTTCCACAAGAACTAGGTGGGTATGATTGCAGACATAATTAGAACGGGAGAAAATTGGCAATGAGGAAAAACATTCAACCTGTAACACAGTGATTCTCAACATGGGGGGCATGACTCCTCTGGGGTTGAATGACCACCTTCACAGGGGTCACCAAAGACCTTTGGAAAACACAGATATTTACATTACAGCTCACAACAATAGCAAAATTACTGTTATGAAATAGCAGCCAAAATGGTTTTACATTTAGAGGCTATCACGACATGAGGGACTGTATGACAGGGTCGTAGAATTACGAAGGTTGAGAAACACTGCTATAATAAACAGTTGTAGAGCCATAGATTTAAAATCACTGACTCAGTCAGCAGTCACGTGTTTTTCACGGTACAGGATTAGCTTGCTCACCTTTGATTTTTAGCTTCGTTTTCTTCACCTGTGCTCTCAAACAGCCAATGTCCAGTTTCCTTCACTGCTAAATACATTTTAGATACATTTTCCATTTCGAGGCTCATCTTACTTATATCAGGGCAAAGTCTTCTGATCTGGTATCCTTGCCTTAAACTCTCTTACCTCTCCAAACCCATTTGTCACATTACAGTGAGAATAATTATGTTATGATTGAAAATCTAATTACGTCTCTACCTTTCTTAAATGTCCCTCTACTGCTAGCAGAATGAAATCAAAATTTCTTGACACAATGTTTTAGATTTTTATGATTTATTTATATGCTTAGCCTCATCTTTCATTTCTCTTCCATATCTTGTACATTGTAGTCATGAAATTGTATTTGTTACTTATTGAATAAGCTGTTTCATTGATCATTTTCTCAGGTTCTCATGCTCTCCCAGTCTGAGTACATCTTCAGCATCTCTATTTGCCTTTTCTACTTGTCTTTGCTTTCATTGTATCTCTGTTTGAACTTTCTGCTTGCACCTCCTCTACAGTGGCCATGTTCTAGCCCTAAACTGATGATATGAACTCAGCTACAATTTAACAAAAAACAATATGGAGATAGTCCATTCACCTCATAGAACAAGCATTAGTCTCACAGCACTCAGTGTTTATTTTATTTTAGCATATATTTATAGATATTACTTGTTTCCTTATACATTGTTTTTAATTTTTTTTATTTATTTAATGTGTATGGGTGTTCTGTCTCCATGGACATCTGTGAATTCTGTGCATGTCTGATGGAGGTGGAGGCCAGAAGAGAGCATCAGAGTTTTTGCAAGCCATCATGTGTGTGCTAGGAATCGAATCCATGGTTGTATGGAATTGACAGCCAGTGCTCCTAAGTGCTGACACACCTTTTTAGCCCATCCCCATGTAGTCCATTCACCCATGCTTCACAGTGGCTTATTGATGGATTGATTTTGCTTATTACTCTGAAAAAATAGTTTCTAAATTAATTCATATATGAACCAAAACAATAACAAAACCCAAAAGAAAGTCCAATTTCTGAAGGCAGAACTTATCAACTTATCACGTTTGATTTCTGTGTTAGCTGAGTTACTATCCCAAAAGCATCTTTAAAGGACATGATGGTGTGGTGACGGTTGCTCGGTTGCTAAGTATTCATATTTATGTGACTTTACTTGAAGCTAAGAGGTAGTATGATCTCTAGAGATAAAACCAAATGTTGGAGAAACTTCTGCCATTGTTGGTTTAAATGTAATTAATAATGTTTTAAGAAAGAAACAAGGAAATGAAAGTAGGTCAAGCAATTGATTTTTTGGAGCCTAAAATATAATATGGATAATGAAATTTCATTCCTAAGGAATTGTATTTATAAAATATGAATGACTTTACTTACTATGCGTAAGCTGAAAATCAATTACTTTCTTTTGGAAGTGTTGTATTTGAATTAAAAAATATGGTTCTGGGAAAATGTTAACTGGTGGGCTTAGCCATGATCATTATGTACTTTTGTGAAGTCTGGGAATCAGAACCCTATCTATAGTTACAAACAAAGTGGTTGAAAGTCCCGGAAAAAGAGATCTGGAGGTGCTGATAAATTCCCAACACCGGTTCCCATTTAATCCTAAGACTTACAATAGTGGGCTCAACATTTAGTGTCCCTGGAACTCAGTTGATTACATTCTCACCACAACATAAGGTTTTCACATTTTTAACAACTGTAGTTTATTAACTTTGATCGGCACACATGGTATATTAAAAGTAAAAGAAAATACCCCTTCTATCTTTAGGGCACTTTTAGGTTTATTCCGATCTTTTAAACATCTTTCTTATAAATGCTTTCAGGCATTATAGAAAGCCATTGAAGGGATATTAGACACCTGTCAAGATGTCTGCAATTTGGGAATTCTTAGTGATTTTTGAATATCATTTATGTCTCCCTGGAAATAAGAAAACATGTCACTTTTGATAATTGAGTAAATTCTAGTTTTCCTGTTACCACAGGTTAAACAAAACAAACAACAACAGCAACAAAATAATGGGCAAAAGTTCAGATGACTCAGGGTATAAGAGAGATACACGCCTGTCAACATAGAGAAGCATGAAGAAACACAGTATATAAACACAATTGAACGGTTTTTATATGTGTGTTTGTGTGTATTCACAAGCAAAAAAAAATACCTTTGCAAAGAACTATATAAAAATTGGAAAGAAGTATGCTAAATGCAAAAATGCACACATTTGACAAGAGCAGAAAAGTATAAAAGGGGCCACGATTGTAGGAAGTGACATTAAAGGAGTGAAAAGGAAAAAGAAGGTTACGAAATCCATTTGACATGAAAACATGGCAGAGAACTGTTTGGGATAATAGAAGGTACCAGCAAGGGAGAGGTCAGGGAAAATAGAAGACAGTGACTGAGAAGGATGAATAAGAACAAATATAGAGGCATTATATATATATATATATATATATATATATATATATATATATATATATGTATAATGCATAATAAAAGCAAATTATTACAATTAATTTTAAAATGTCATTCAATCATAGAAAGTTTAGAAAGCTGCATCGTATTGTTTAATGAGAAAGGTTAAACTATCTGGTAGAGAAACCTGGTACTTGTAGGCTTGTAGCAGGGGTATGAGTTGGAAATATCAAAATTGATTTTGCACTTTAGACACTTGAGAAACATTTTATTAAACTATTCATGGAAAAATCAGGATCTTTTACTCTCAATGGCAGCAATCAACTTAGACTAGTTCAAGGGAATTATCTGTTCTTATATGTGGGAGGGTCAAACGAAGAGCATCTTTCTCATGTTAGGGTCAGCTAGAGCAGTTATTAACTGATATCAGCAAAATCTTGCCCTATTCCATTGCTTTGCTTATTTCTGTTATCATTAGTTCCTCTACATACCTGAAATGTGACTTTAGAAGCACCAAGAATATTAATTCCTTAAACCTGATTATTGCCAAAGAAGGAGAAATTCATTTCCTGCTAACACTGGCAACTGTTTGAGGAGTTGCTGTCCCGGGTCCAGTTTTGTTGACATATTAAATCACACACACACACACCTGTACACAGAGGATGAGAACAAACTCACATGATCAGATGTGAAACCAGAGGGTAGTGTCAGCTTTCAAGCAGAACCACACAAATCAAACAGGATTTTGGAGGGAAGAGAGTTTATAGCCACTGCAGACCAAGTGTATCGGTTACTTTTCTGTTGCTATAACAAAAGCCACTACCAAGGCAATTTATAAAAGATCATGCTTAATTGCACTTTTGGGTCCAAAGACTTAGGGTCCATGATGATGGAGCTATAGTATAACAGTTGGAAGAGCTGAGATCCCACATTTCAAACTGTAAGCAGAAGGCAGTGAGAATACTAGGGACAGAAAGAGGCTTTTAAGATCTCAGTCTCCAGTGAAATAAATCCTCCAGCAAGGAGTTATCTCTTAATCCTTCCTCAACAATTCCAGTATTTGGAGAACAAGCATTCCAACATATTGAGTCCATGGGGGTCATTCTCATTCAAACCGCCACACAAAAGCCTTGCCAGATTTCTGTATGGAGATGACAATGGTCAAGCTGAACTGGCTCACAATCTGATATGAATCAATGAATCAATAGAGAACACTTTCAGGACACTGAATGAAGTATATCTTAGCTTAGCAGGCATATACGTCTTTGCTTTCAACCTTCCATCTTTTCTCTTTTGTGTTTTTTTTTAAGATTTATTTATTTATTATGTATACAGTGTTCTGCTTGCACGTATGCTTGCACACCAGAACAGGGCACCTATATAGATGGTTATGAGCCACAGTGTGGTTGCTGGGAATTGAACTCAGGGCCTTTGGAAGAGCAGCCAGTGCTCTTAACCTCTGGGCCATCTCTCCAGCACTCTCTTTCGTTTTTGAAACATCTTTAATCCCATGACCATACCCCAAATAAGAAAATTTATTAAACTTTTCCAATCATACAGAGGGATTCTTTTCAGAAATGAAAACTACAGACTCTTAGCTATTTCACTTGGTTTTACTGATGCTAGGTAATAAATTATAACTAGCTATCTTTATAAACCTTATCTTACTGATTAAACATTATTATATTTAAGAAAATTTGATTTTTACATTTATTCTAAGGTTTTTATTAGCATATATTAAATACACAGAATAATTTATAATTCTTATACATGTAAATCACATTCATTCGCCATTATCCTTTCTTGCCATCTCCCAATTCTGATTAGCCTCCTTTCACTTCTCAACTAGCTCTCCCTTCTGACTGTGTGTGCGTGTGAATGTGTCATTACAGGAACATAGGTTTTAGCTTGTGTACAGAAGCCTATGTACTTCACTAATGGCTATACCACCAAAGAAAATGTCTCTCTTTACCATTAACTCTTAACTGTATAAAAATACATAGTGATGCCTTGAACCACATGAACCCTTACAACTTCCATGACAGAACAATGGCAGACCATCTGTATCGAGGTGATCTTGTACAGTTAAAACTGCTGTGAGTTCAAGAGTTCAATAGCCTCATCATTCAATAGCCTCAACCACTTCCCTATCCCATTGGCCTATGTTCTGTCCTCGCCTTCTTCCTCCTTGGCATATCCTGAGCCTAGGTTTCGGTCTTAAAGGCATGATGTTTATGACTGGACATTCAGTAGACATTTATACCCCACATTTAGAGAAATTCTGAGTGTGTGAGTTCACTACCTACCACTGCAAAATTTCTTTGACCAAAGCTGACAGCAGCATTGTTCTGTAAAGATAAACACATTAATGATTACCAAGAAGGTGACTTGTCAGACATTTCAGATTTATTTAGCAAAACAACCACAATAGCTTCTCCTTTGGGTTTATGAATATCCAAGCAATAGCCTTTTGACTTGGTGTCTTAGTATTGTATTCCTGCAAAGAGACACTTTAAGTAAAGCATTTTTTAAAGAAAGAAATGAATTAACTTAATTGATTACAGTTTCAGAAGTATAGTCCATTATTATCACTATTGAAATCATAGTAGGGACGTGTGGTGTGGGAGAGTACCTCACAGGCACATCCTCCAGCAGAAGGGAAGGAAGTCTGAAAGCCCACTCCCAGTGACACAGGAAGGCCATCAAAGCCTGGCCTCCTAATCTTTATCAAGTAGTGCCATTCCCTGATGACTAAGCATTCAAATGTATAAGCCTTTGGAGGGCATTATTATTCAAACTACCATACTGTTTGTTTTTTTGTTTTGTTTTGTTTTGTTTTACTTTTTATTGACTCTTTGTGAATTTCACATCATGCACCTCAATCCCCCTCATCTCCTTGTCCCTTCATATCTGCCCTCTGCTCTTGCAACCTTCCTCCCCAAAAGAAAATAAAAATGAAACAAGAGCAACTTCTTCCTGGGGAAGCTGTGGCATGTACATGTAACGGTGTGTCACACAGTACACCCTTTTGCCCAAACAGCTTTACTTTGCAAATGTTTATTGCAATGAGCTTTTGGTCTGTTTCAAGGCTTCTGTCTTCCTCTACAATATTGTAGCCTCATGACAGGGTGGCAGGAGGTTCTTCTCTGGGATATCCTCTGTTGCCCTGTGGCATGGAGATCCTGCAGCTTTGGATCTGCAGGACAGTCCCTTCACATGCTCCAGCAGGTCATAGATGGGGTAGATGTTGGGGTGGGTGAACTCAGACACCTGGATCTGGGTCTGAGTGGAAGCTGGGTTGGTCAGCCTTCCAGTGCCTGATCTCCTGTTTGTGCCCAGGCGAGGGGCAGGGCCAGCCTGCCCACTCTCACCCCCATTGGGCTATCCTGTATTCATGCCACCAGAGCCAGCTCTACTATTTGATAGTAGAGGTGTGGGGCACTCTCCAGAGTGCATTAGTGCAGCCAGCAAGGGAGAAGACTACCTCTCCTTTATCATGCCTAGGGCCCAGCTCACCTGCCTCCTGCAGGTAGAGGGCATCTCTCCTAAGTAAAAAGGCAGGGTTCAGTAGAGGACAATGCAGCCACTTTTGATGAAAACTGATAGACTAAGATCAGAAAGAAGAGGAGAACCTCCCCTATCAATGGACTCGGGGAGGGGCATGCATGCAGAAAGGGGAGGGAGAGTGGGATCGGCAGGGGAGGAGGGGGGCTTATGGGGGGATACAAAATGAATAAAGTGTAATTAATAAAAAAATTAAAAAAACAAAACAAAACAAACAAACAAACAAAAAGGCAGGGTTGGCTCACCCACAGGCAAACCACTACAGTTAGTTCTACAGTACACATTAGGTTTTTAATGACTGACCTAAAAATTCCTTTCTGTGGAGCAGACATCAAGCCCAATCAGAAAGTGGCTAGTTAACACCACAATAGACTTGCCACAATGGCACCAATGGGATCTCCTTGCCTGGACATTGACATTACTTCAATAGTGCCCGTGGCTAAGTAAAAATTTTGATGATAATTCTCTCCCAGCAGCCTGCAGGGCACCTTCCAGGATTATGAGGGCTAAGGAACAGAGAGGAAGTTTACAACACAATTCCTTTTGGTTTTTAGTTTGATTCTCATGACTAAAGCACATGGAATCTTAGGCAATAGAGTCTTACCAACTAGTTCTAGTGGGTAATAAGAGCTTTGGTGTTGTCTATATTGTTCGGGGGTCTCATGGGCTTTACTGACCAACAGCTGACCCACGGAGTGTCCTCCTAGCTCTGGGATATTTATTTAATTTCATTTGGATTCTGGGGGCAACTTCATCCATCTACACAGGGTACCTGCACACAAATGGTTTTGTTAATTTATTTTTTTCTGATTAGCATAGCACGTTTCTCATCCATCATTAATTTCTGTTAACCCTTTTCTGCCCTTGGAAATCTCTCCTCAATACAATATAAATAGCTTACTGTATTATGATTGCCTTCACATTTGTGGATAGTGTCTATGACTGTAGATCTGAGGGGGTTATTACTTTTGTATATTGGAACAAAATGAACTGAATTAATTCTAGTTTGAAAGTCTCCTAAAGTTTAATAAGAATTTATTGGTTCTACTTTCTACTATACACTCCAAATTTTAGTGGGATTTATAAACAAATTGACTAAGTTCCAAGATGCTTTAATTTTTATCATTAAGCAAGAATAAACAGCAATAATTAAAATATTTCAAGGTAAAGTATCAGTTATCTTTATATGAAATTCCAAATGGTGGTACCTTCTTTTTGAATTTCCATAGAACATGGGTGTATGGATTAATTAGACAGACAGATAGTAGAGGAATATAAATATAGCATTCTATTTCATTTGACACAAACAAAGAGACCTAAATTTTAAATTGGTTTATTTTATTTAACCAAAAGCTGTAACATGAATGTTTGAGCATATGAAAAATTATTTTTTTTCTTGCTTTTTCTACTGAAAATAATGTTTTAGATACAATATATTCTGGTTACAGTTTCTCCTACCCCAACTTCTCCCAGATTATCCCCAATTCAAATCCATATCTCCTTTTTAACCTGCCAAAAACAAAACAAAACAAAACAAAACAAAAAAACAACAACTGGGTATCTAAAATATAATAATTATTAAATAAGATAAAAAACAAATAAACCAGAATCAGACAAAACAAACAAACTGGAAGATTTTTACTAAGAAAAAGCTTAAGACATACATACCAACATTGTGATACATATATTTGCACACACATAAACCTCAAAAAAAAAAATCAAAACCAGAAGCAAAAGACCTGTAAGGTTAAAAAACAAACACCGGGTTGGAGAGATGGCTCAGCAGTTAGGAGCAATGGCTGCTCTTTCAGAGGCCATGAGTTCAATTCCCGGCACCCACACGGTGGCTCACAACCATCTATAAGGGGATCAGATCCCTCTTTTGTCACAGGCATATATGCATGTCATATGTATAAATAAATAAATCTTAAAAAAGTGGGACCTGGAAAAGATCATCCTGAGTGAGCTGTCCCAGAAGCAAAAAGACACACACGGTATATATTCATTCATATAGACATACAACATAGGACAAACCCACTAAAATCTATGCATCTAAAGAAACCAAGCAAGAGAGAGGACCCTAACTAAAATGTTCAATCCCCACCTGAAAGGCAAAGAGGATGGACATCAGAAGAAGAAGAATAAAACAGGAAACAACCTAGAAACCTGCTACAGAGGGCCTCTGAAAGCCAGAAGAAGAAAACAGGAAACAAACTAGGAACCTACCACAGAGGGCCTCTGAAAGCCTCTGCCCTGCAGACTATCAACGCTGATGCTGAGCCTGATGGCCAACTGTCGGGCAGAGTGAATAGAATGTTATGTAAGAAGTGGGAAATAGTAAGAGCTGGAGAGGACAGGAACTCCACAAGGAGAGCAACAGAACAAGAAAATTTGAACACAGGGGTCTTTCCAGAGACTCATACTCCAACCAAGGACTATTCGTGGAGATAACCTAGAACCCCTGTACAGATGTAGCCCATGGCAGGTCAGTGTCCAAGTGGGTTACGTAGTAATGGGAAGAGGGACTGCCCCTGACATAATCTGATTGGCCTGCTCTTTGATCACCTCCCCCTGAGGGGGGAGCAGCCTTACCAGGCCACAGTAGAGGACAATGCAGCCACTTTTGATGAGAACTGATAGACTAAGATCAGAAAGAAGGAGAGGAGGACCTCCCCTATCAGTGGACTTGGGGAGGGGCATGCATGCAGAAACGGGAGGGAGGGCGGGATTGGGAGGGGAAGAGGGAGGGGCTTATGGGGGGATACAAAATAAATAAAGTGTAATTAATAAAAAATAAAAAAAGTTAAAAAAATAAATACCAAGACAACGCATTATGAGACAAAAACATCCCAAAGGACAGTTGAGGTTTTTTTGCGCTGGCCAGCTATGGCTGGGCAAGGGGTCTGCCCTTACACGTGGTTTGTATACCCATTGAGATTTTGTCAGAGCAAACTAATCTTTGCGAGCAGATTCCAACTGGAGATAACATATAGAGGATCTCATTGGATAAATGCCCAGGCTTCAGGATTTATAATCACAGATCACTGAGCACAGAGGCAACTTGATGTTGTCTGAGAAAATACCACCAAAGCACCCCTTCATCTTTCCAGCGGCAGAGGCTTCCAGGCCATTGTTCCTGATTTCCTTGGCATCATTTGGCTGACCTGTGTGGGGATCAGGGTCTAGCAGGACCTTCAAAAACACATTGGAAGGGGCCCAACTGTCTTCTGCTCCTGCCATTCCATTTAAAGTTATCCAGAAGCAACCATGTAAGGTATGCTTGAAGGTTGACATCACCATCATGGATGGCATATTCTCTTCCCTCACTCGGCATTATTTTTTCTAGTTCCATCTATTTGCCTGCAAATTCATGATGACATTGTTTTTAAAAGCTGAGTAACTCTCCATATACACATGTGGTACATATGTAATGTACCACATTTTTCTTTATCCATTCTTGACTTGTTCCCAGTTTTTGGCTATTGCAAATAATGCTGCTATGAACATAGTTGAGCTAGTGTCTTTGTGCTATGGTGGAGCATCCTTTGCCTAGGAGTGGTATAGCTAGGGTCTTGAAGTAAATTGATTCCCAATTTTCTGAGAAAGCTCTGGATTGATTTCTGAAAGGACTGTACAAGTGTTTACTTTTATTAGCAATGGACGAATGCTCCGCATCCTCTTCATCACGTCCCATTACTTGTGCCTTTGATTTTAGCTATTCTGAGAGGTGAAGATAGAATCTGAGTTTTTGTGATTTGCATTTCCCTTATGGCTAAAGATTCTGAACATATTTTTAAGTTCTTCTTGGCCATTTGAGATTCTTCTGTTGAGAATTCTCGGCTTAGATCACTATCTCATTTTTAAATTAGGTTATTTGGTTTGTTGATGTCTAGCTTCTTAAGTTCTTTATAAGTTTTGAAAATTGGCCCTCTGTCGGATATAGGGTTGGTGAAAATCTTTTCCCTGTCTGTAGGCTACTGGTTTGCCCTATTGACATTGTTTCTTGCCTTACAAAAGATTTTCAGTTTTATGAAGTCCCATTTATTAATTGTTGACCTTAGTCCCCATGCTTATGGTGTTCCGTTCAAGGAGTTGTCTCCTATGCCAGTGTGTTCAAAGATATTTCCCATTCTTTTCTATCAGGTTCTGTGAATCTGGTTTTATCTTGAGGTCTTTGATCCACTTGGACTTGAGGTTTGCACAGGATCATAAAAATGGGTATATTTGCATTCTTCTACATGCAGAAATCTTTGTTCTTACATGTAGACAGTTTGGCCAACATCATTTGTTAAAGATTCGTGTATTTATGGCTTATTTATAAAAAATCAGGTGTCTATAGGTGTGTGGATTTATATTTGGGTCTATAATTCCATTCCATTTATCAAGGCTCTTTTTATGCCAGTACCATGCAGTGTTTACTATAGCTCTGTATTACAGCTTGAAGCAGAAATGGTGATACCTCCATTTTTTTTTTTAATCAATGTTTTAGCTATCCTGGGTTTTTAATTTTTCCATATAAAGTTGAGAATTGTCCTTTCAAGTTCTGTGAGTAATTGTGTTGCAATTTTGATAGAGATTGCACTGAATCTGTTGATTGTTCTTGGTAGGGTGAGTTTCTTTCTTTCTTTCTTTCTTTTTTTTAAACTATGTTAATCTTATGTTAATCCATGAGCAAGGGAAGTCCTTTCATCTGCTAATATCCTCTTCAATTTCTTTCTTCACAGATCAAGCAAGTCTGTCACTTACCCCAAGATATTTTATATTATTTGAGGCTATTGCATTATTTCCTGGTGTTATTTCCATGATTTCTTTTTCACTCTGTCATTTGTATATAGGTGGGCTACTGATTTTTTGTGAGTTAATCTTTTGTCCAGTTACTTTGCTAAGGTGTTTTCCTTACTCTTCAACTGTGTTGCAATATCCAAGGCCTGCTGTGGTAGTATAGCTGGGCTCTGGTGGAGACATAATTCCGTGATTTTATTAATTGTGTTTGTGCTCTGACATCTAGGCATGGATTTCGGATAATGCTACATCTAGGCCCTGATTTCTGGATTTATCTTTGTTAGGTGAGCCTTTTTTATTTGTTTCCTTTCTGGATTTTGGAGAAGGTGATGGCTGTGTTTTGCTTGTTTTCCTGGACTGCTCAGCTAGTGTGTTCATGTGGAATGCCTGTTGGTGTTGAAGCATGGGATAGTGGGATGATTTGGGAGAAGGAGGATTGGAAGAGAAGACCTTTGTAATCCTTTTCAGAGAGGAAGAGAAGACCTTTGTAATCCTTTTCAGAGAGGAAAAGGATTACAAAGGTCTTCTCAGAGCTAAGAATGAAACTGGGGGACAAAATCTCAGGAGCCATTGGAGAATGTGGTTCTCCCTTCAGCCTCTTTATTGCCCTAGAACTAGTGGCTCTAGGGTTAGGATGGGGTGCTTCCTGGGGTTTGGATCTGGGACAAAGCGACAAGTGTAGAAAGGAAGTTAGAAGGCGGAAGAAGATCTGTGGGACCCATGGAAGATGGGAGGGGGTACTACCAAGGGTGTTCTGCCATTAAGCTGGAGATGAGACTGTGAATTAGAGCTGTGGGAACAGTGAGAAAAGAGAAGATCTGTGGGAAACCTTCCTGGTTTTCTGGAAGATAAGGCCTATGGGTTAGCAAGTGAAATCTGCTGGACTTGGGGGTTGTGAAAAAACAGGCAGTGTGATGGGGAAGGTTTGTGTGGTAGCCACAGGAGACACCACGCGCAGGGAATGTTGCCAGGGGTGTTTTGCTGCAGAGCTGGGAATAAGACTTAGGGGTTGGATCTGAGGGAAGAGGGAAGAAGAATTCTGCA
Organism: Psammomys obesus; assembly: GCF_907164565.1. Classification (NCBI taxonomy): domain Eukaryota; kingdom Metazoa; phylum Chordata; class Mammalia; order Rodentia; family Muridae; genus Psammomys; species Psammomys obesus. The sequence continues at coordinate 14,719,548 of NW_026596117.1, forward strand.
ATCTTCCTGGTTTTTTGGCCAGCATGACTGGTAGGTTAGCTTGGGGGTGTCTGCCGGAGTTGGGGGCTGCTTCCTTGTTTTGCTAGGCTGGTGCATCTCCAGTGAAACGTCTGCTGGTATTGAAGGCTGGGATAATGGGTTGAGCTGAAGGAAGGAAAATTTGGGGAAAAGATCTTTGTGGTCTAGTAAAGGTGGAGTCAGAGAGGGAAAGGAGACTCCAGTATGTTTCCTGCTATAGAGCTCTAATCCATTTTTAAAATTTCTAATTATTATTTTCACGAGACTCACAGTTGGGAATACCAATCCGTTTATTTGGGTTTCTCATCTTTGTTTCCCTGCAAACAAGCTGGTTTTATTTCTTGTGATGTGACACCACTCCCTAATTGTTAGTAAACAGAGACATAATTATTCAGCACTCATACTGATAAGATAAATAGCACCAATTCTTTACAAAGAGCAAATAAAAACTTTAGCATAACCTTTGATTTAGTATCATAGTGATTCCCTGAAGTGGGACTAGAGACAAGTATTTAGACACCTTTAGTAAAATTACTGAACATTCCCAAATACTGATATTTGCTGAGAGAAAAATACTCTTTAAAATTATAAACAGCCATGCATTCATGATAATAAATGATAATGCACATACCGGGGGCAGTTCCTTGTCCCTACGTTTGCTAGTGACTGAATGTTATTAAGTAATAACATAAAAATGAGGGTTATTATTTGTTAAAACTTCCTTATTGCTTCTTATCATGCAAAATTCTGTATTTCTATGGTAAAGCTGGTGGATGAAACTCTGATGAGGAACAAGATATTTATATAGTCGCAAGAGAATTCTTGGATAATTGCACAGATATGTACTCTATCTTACCAGAGAGACATCTGTGGATGGCCACCTATGTAGATGACCAAAGACCACATCATTAGTAATGTAGCAAATGGACACCTGGAGATTTCTGATGAGCTTAATTAAAGCACAATTAATGTGACATTCCTGCCCAAAATGCGTTCCCTCAATTGCATCAAGAGGAAAAGTTACAGAAAATCACACTGGGACTGGTCTATAAAACAGCTCTGCTGATCCTTCACAAAAGGTTTAAGGCCAGAAAGTTGAAGAGAGGGAACAGGATAAGAGACAGAATGGTGAGGGAAATGAGGGTGTGGATCAGATGTAGGGAGAGCAGGAATGGGAGAAGAGAGGGCTTGCAGAGGAAAGAGAAACCAAGGGCGGCAGCATCTCTGGGAAAAGCTGGAGACCTATGACAGGGTAGGCTCGTGGGAGGACATGAGGGTGACTCCAGCTGAGCCCCCTAGTAGCTGGGGTCATGGAGACTACAGAGACTACCCTCACAAAACAAGACTCCTACTGGAGGGAGGGAAACACCAACCTATCTACCAAAACTTCCAGCCAAAATTGACCCTGCCTAAAAGATGTGCAGGGATAAAGACAGAACAGAGATTAAGGGACTGTCCAATCCCTGGTCCAACCTACCTGAGACCCGTACTATGGGAGAGAGCCAACCCCTGATACTGTTAATGATACTCTGCTATACTTGCAGATAGGAGCGTAGCATGTCTGTCCTGTGTGAAGCTCCACACAGCAGTGGGCTAAAACAGATGCTGAAACACACAGCTAAACACTGGGCAGAGCACAGGGAGCCTTACATAAGAGTTGGCAGATGGGTGGAAGGACCCAGAGGGAACAGGATCGGACAAGAAGACCAACTAACCTGGGCCCAGGGAACTTGAGGAAACCGAAGCACCAACCAAGTACCATGCATTGACTGGTCCTAGGCCCCCTAAACTAATGTACCAGACGGCAGGTTGGTCTTCATGTGGGTTCCTTAGCAAGAAGAGCAGGTGCTGTTTTTGACAAGGATTTCTGTTGCTTGCCCTTTAATGACTTCCTCCTGGCAGTGTTGCCTCATCAGGCCACCATGGAAAAAGATTTGGTCAGTCCTGATGTGACTTGATGGGTTGGCGTGGGTTGGTAGGGGGTGCTCCCTTTTTTGAGGGGTAGGGGAAAAGGGATAAAAGAGGGAAGAAGAAGAGAGAGGAAGAGTGGACTGGGAGGAGAGGAGAGGGGGTGCTATGATTGGGATGTAAAGTGAATAAATTAATTAATTAAAATATTTTTATAAAAGACTGACAGCTGTTTTCTGTCAAAAGGACATGATCACAGAGTATACTTTTTGAGCCTAGGTTAAATGCTGCAGAAAAAAAAATAGATACTGAAGGTTTTAAATGGCAATAGTGAGATATGGGGAAATTTGGATACAAACCTTGAGACTGATAAAAGCAACACGTCTGTCCTAAGTGCCCCAACGTTGATAGCTGTGCTCTGTGTGATTGTTGCTCTTAAGAACAGATCATGAAAGGTTTATGGATGAAAGAGCAAATCTGCAATCATATTCTCAAACAGTTCAGAAAAGGAGGAGATCTAAAGGAATGGCGCAATAGGAAAAAGTGAGATGAAAGCGGGAGTTCTTCCTCTTGTTCTTAGGAGTTTCTAGAAGTTTGCATTCACATCGGGTTAAAAATTAAGTAGGCATACATTCTTTTTTACCTTTTATTTGATTGGAAAGGAAATTATTAATTCCAGTAAAGTTAGTGCCTATTTCACTTAATGAAAAAAAAATTACTTCATGTTTTTTTTCTTTACCAGAAGAAATTATGTATACTATTTAAAAAGTAAAATAATAAGGAAAAAAAAATCCCTTCTCTGCATCATCCCAAATCTTAACTAGCTCTATCTAGTTCTGTTGCAAGTTTTTATGGTGGTGAGTAATATCCTACTTTCTACTCTTGCTTATTAAACCAAACAATATTTTAATATATAATTTATGTTTTATGTTCATTGGTGTTTTGCCTATATGTGTGAGGGTGTCAGAAGCCCTGAATTTGGAATTACAAAGTGTGAGCTGCCACGTGAGTGTTGGGAATTGAACCCAGGTTCTCTGGAAGAGCATCCAGTGCTCTTAACCACTGAACCATCTCTACAGCCCCAGGATGTCTACCTACGTAGAATGAGAAGCAGCAATACAATTTCCCTCCCTCCCAACGTAATTGTGGTATCATTTTGTTCTATTATTCTAATCATCATCATCATTATCATCATTATATTTCTACTCTTCCTATTACATATTTAATACAAGGCATTTGTTCACTATTTGAAATTATTTGAAAAATAATTTGTTTCTGTCCCATTTCCTCGTAGGCTACAAAGCTTTAGGAAGGCCTAGGGCATGTTTCTAGTACTGACCAGAAGTTTAAAAAAAATGCAGTAAGTTTTACTTGCTGTATTTGAAATGAATCTTTTTCTATAGTTGTATGCAAGATTGACTTTGTGAATAAATGTGGAGATATGTGATTGTGTGTGTTTAGAAAATAAAGGAAAAGCTATGTTCCTTTTTAATTAAATTTTTATTTTTTATATTAATTACAGTTTATTCACTTTGTATCCCAGCAGTGGTCCACTCCCTCTTTCCCTCCCAACTCCACCCTCCTTCCCTCATCTCCTTCTATGCCCCTCTCCAAGTAGCTATGTTCTTTTTTATATCTGCTGGTTTATTGATTACTCAGAATTTAGATATTGTAGTGAGAAAGTAAGAGATTAGGCAAAGTTCACAAATACATGTTCATACTATCATATCAATTTTTTTTTCACTAAATCAATGTATGTTGATAATCTGAATTTTCTCTTTGCATTTTGTGTTATATACTCAATGTGCTAGGGAATGCAATAGTTAACAGAATATAAACTTTTTTTTTTCCTCTTTGGAAGGTTGTTTTCTTTTGCAAGGCAGAGACTGAACAAAACAAAGCATAAATGCATAGCTGTGCTTGGTATTATAAAAAAGATAAAGCATTGTAGAATAGATTCAAAAGGAGGATTTTGGAGGACAGGGGAATGACAGGTACCGCATCAGCTACACATGTTCATCAATTCCCCTTTGACAGAGTGTCATTTGAACAGAGGCTTGAACTCAATGAGGTAGAAGACATGGAGACAGTAGTGAGTGTGGGACAAAATGGCTCATCCTAAAGGAATTCTGGATATGAATTCTTGCCTTGGGGTCTCTGAAGCATCTCAGATGGCGTGCTTCCACCAAGACTGGTTAGATATTTTTTAGAAGGTGACCATTGTGATTCTGGTTCATCAGATATCATTTGTCTTCAAAACTGTTCTGAATATATATATATATTTAGCTTATGTATACCCCACAGGTTTTAGTTTTCATTGCTCTACAACTTTATCAAGAACATTATCAAAATATTTATATTAATGGATCCATCAGCAGAGAACTTTAATAAGTAGATACATGTTGCCAAACTGAACTCAAAACAAAAACAGTTCTAAAATCACCTTTAAAAGTTCCTTTAAGCAATGGAAGTGCAAACCAAGAATGACGGGACTTTTTCATAGACTTTAAGCAAACCTAAGGGCACTGGCAGCTTTTGACAGTGAGATAAATGTTAAGATCAGCATCTGTGTGCATCTGTGATTTTTCACATCAACAGAAGAGCACAGAGTTAGCATACATTACAGTCACACATCCACACAAGAACATAAGCTACAAAACAGAAGAAGAAAAACAACACTTACTTTACTTTCTTAGTGAAATTAACTCAATGTGATGGTTTCTGTATTGATTTTTATTCCTGCTCAATACCCCATAGCTTAATATCAAATAAACAATTTAATAAGTAAGTGCAAATAAAATTTTCAGTTTAAAGTTATGAAACTGCATCAAACTACCCCTCCTTCTGAAGCAGTTGGCAAGAGATTATCAAATGGAGTTTTACATAGACATATAAACTGAGCTATCAGCAGGCACCAGACACTTTCTTTCAGTATATTTTTGTATTGTATCTTACATCCTACTCTTTGGCAAAGTTGCTCACTGCTTCCCTACCATTACAGAGATAGACAGTGACAAAACTTACAACAAAGACCGCATTAAGCAGAAGTGACTTGCACTCAGAAACATAAATAGGGGAGGAGAGAAAGGATGGTTGCTTTCTAAAAGAGTAAAAAGACTTCCAGTAGTTGTCTGTTCTATTACTTCACAAACTCCAACAGACATGCTCTTTCTAATAAGGCCTTTAATGAATTTCTTTGCAACTAATTTTGATACAAGACCAATTCAAGGTATTCTCAAAAGGAAAGAGAACCTGAGGAAAGTGACAGGTAAAACATAGGAAAAGGTGCGCAGCTTCAAGCTGAGGGACATTTGAGGGAGGTCTGTGTTGGAGCAGAGAACTGTGTTCTCCATGAACTGAAAGAAAAACGGTGGGAGCTGTTGCCAGAACTCCATGAGAAGATACTTGCGTGAGCAGCCACAGGAGGCTACAGGGTGAGCAGGGGCAGCTCCTGAGAGCTATTAGTCTGTGATCTTTATCCTGAGGGCAAAGGGAAGTGTGTGGAAGGATTTAAGCATAAAAGAAGACCAGTGTCTTGATGGGAAGTAGAGGTTTAGCAAGGAGTGGGGAAGGTAGGAGTTTGGAAGAGCAACTAGATTATTCCAGGGCATCTTCATCCAGGCAACAGCTGAGTGGACATGGGATTCCCTTAGAGATTTTTAGCAGACTTTTCCACACACTTTAAATAAAATGTTTAACACAGATTAATGCATTTAACACTTAAGGCAAATTACCAACTGTGTGTGTATTTCTCTGTCTATATAGACACATATTTACATAGAGGTTATTTTGGGTTTCTTCTAAACTATTTTAAAGGAAGAGTCTTTCTCCTCCTTTGAGATCTTTGCAGAACTGATGTCTTCTCTTTTGGGAAATACTCTTCCTTGCCCAAATTTTGTCATTCCTTGGACTTAATTTAAGCATCTGTTTTCTAGGAAGCTTTAATTGACTCTTAAAATTTGGGATTGCTACCTTGACGGTGGTTCATGAAACACAGTGCATAGCTGTGGCCATTTACTAACCATCACTGATTTCTCAGTTAATTATGTTTCTTGCACTCAATTCTTAAGTAACTGGAAGGCAGGAACTGTTCTAGCTTGTTTCCATTCCATGTTAGGCATCAAAAGCCTGGTTCATTAAATGGAAAAGACTTTCAATTAAATAAAAGTATTAGAATGTAGTATGTTTGATAGGATATTATAAACATGTATCATTGAAGTATCTGACTATAGTAAGGTGACATTACCCAATTCATGTTTGGTTAATGATATTGTGGGGAGATCATCTCAGTAATTTCAGGTTTGCGCTTACTTTGTTAGTGGTGTCTATCATGCCAACATTATGGTGGATGTGGATAATAGCTATTTGACACAATAGAAATTTATAAACAGTATATCAACTTTAATTATCAAAATATATGCAGTGTTTGACTTTACATGAAGATGTTCCATCTTTCATCATAACACATTAGGGCTGTTGCCATGCTGTGTTCTCACATCGCAAAGGATGCTGATGCTGAGTCGGCACTCAGCTCCAGAGCTCCCAGGGTTAGCCTTCGGTCCAGTGAAGCTTACTTCAGCCATGTGAGTTTCTTGTTAAAAAATGGGAAGGAAGGAATTTTTATTTACTATAAAAAGTCATCAGAGTAACACTGAACAAATAAGAATAAATAGTTATGGTGAGAGGAATAGACTGATTACTGAGGTACTCACTAAAGCACGTTCATGATTGACATAGGGAGTCATTCATTCACGGGCTGATTTGAGTGTGATGAGAAGAAAAATCACAGAAGCATTGTAGTGTCTTATTTGTATGTTATGCTGTATATGCTTACTTTAAAGTTTTTTAGGTTTTCACATATTTTATTAAGGGCATTTGTTTTGTTTTGTTTTGTTTTGTTTTGTTTTAGAAACAGGATTCTCTGTGTAGCTGTGACTGTCTTGAATCTCTCTGTAGACAACACTGGCCTTGAACTCAGAGATCTGCCTGCCTCTGCCTCCCGAGTGCTTGAATTAAAGGCATGTGCCACCACTCAGCCTAAGGATATCTCTTTTATAAATTTTTATTATAAGTGTTAAGTTATAGAGTAATATTTTTCATTGTGACATATCCACATATATACTTATATATGTAAATAATTATATAAATAAATGTATATGTAAATATATATATATATTATATATATATATAGTGTTCTTTTTCCATACTTAATTTACCCTCTGACTCTTCTTCATTCCTCCTGTCTCCCTCTTACTAATACTCTGGTTTTTTCCCAAATAACCATCTGCCTTTACATGATAGGTGTAATTAAGTACTTTTTTCTCTTGTCTCCCTTTTTTCTTTCTCTTCTTCCTTGATCACTTTCCCCTTTCTGCTTTGATGACCTGTACACACAGAGAAGCAAATTTTAATCTAGAGTCTACATACAAGAGAATAAAATTGGTATCTGTCTTTCTGCATCTTACTTTGTTTGCCTAAGATAATGATGCTCAGTCGCAATCATTTTCTGGAAAATGTCACAATTTCATTTTTTTTCCCTGAAAGCTGAAAAGTATCATTTTGTATTTAAGCAATTTACCCAATCAAGTCAATATAATCAGGCCCATGGTGGCCCAGCACAAACTCAGTGACATTAAATACCAGTCCCTTCCACCACTCCCTCTTCCAAGAACTGAAGGTCTTAGTTCGCTTGCTTACATATCTAAACATTCCAGAAGGGAGAAGACAGAAACACTGTAATTCTTCAAAATAGGAATGAAATGAAAACCCTGAAGTGTGCGGTCTGTACTCCAGGTGAATTCGTTCTTCCTCTACTTAAGTGGAGTTCTGCTGTTTTCACCCTTTGTGTGTAGAGGCTGCTACTCTGCAAAATGCTTTAGAGAGGAAGCTATAGTTCTGTAATTCATGAGACTGGTAATTGTTTCTTACTTTTCTATTTCCATGACCTAGCACATTAGCCTAGAAGAGGAGTCTTTTCTTTCCTTGATTTTTTAAAAATATAATTTCCATTTCTTCCTGTCTTCACCTTATTCGGTTTAATTATCTCCTCTAAGGCTCCTAAAATGGAGTCTAAATCATTGATGTGAAATATTTATTCTATTTTAGGCCAACATTTAAAGCTTTAAATTTTCCTCTGACTACTTTGGCTGTGCTCCATATCTCCATCTGTGGATTGCCATTTTAATTTGGTCCAAACATAACTATCATAGATTCTTACAACAGTTGTACATTTTCATGTCCTTTTGCCCCAATCTCTCTGCACTTTTATACTTCACATGGATTATTACAGTTTGTCATTCTTTTTTACTGGATTATGTATGTACATCTTTTATTTAATATAATATGTTCTGCTAAGTTCACATCCACCTTATTCCTGTTTTTTCTCATTATTTCCTTCTCCTGTCTTACTTTACAATAATTTTTATTATTTTACATGATGAACCCCATTGATTACTAATGGTCTTTCCTTAATTTTATTTTAATGATCTCTTATTAGGTATCCTTCATTTATTATAATAAGAGATAATATTTAAATCTTTTTGTCAGGAAGACAATTGTACTTTCCCCAACATCACACCATTTGTATGAGACAAAGGTGACACTTGATAGGGCAAAAAGAGTTCAGTCTAGATGAGATAGGTAAGGGCAGGAGATCAGCATACGTACCAACAGGAAATGATGGTTCATTAATGAAAGGCAGTGGAAGAAAAACTATGTGCCAAACTACATTAGTAAAAAACAATTTGCAAATAAAAAGGACAAAGTACTCATATTTCCCTATTTATGTCATAGGCATTAATGGCCATTGAAAATAACTGAGATGCAGTGATTTAATTTATACATGTAGAATTATAATATTAAATGATTTTAATAACATATATGTCTTAGGATTTTATTGTTGTGAAGAGACACCATGACTACAGCAACTCTTATAAAGGAAAACATTTAATTGGGGATGGCTCACAGTTCCAGAGGCTTAGTTTATTATTATTATTTAGTTTATTATTTATTATTTAGTTTATTATTATGGCAGAAAGTATGGCAGTGTGTAAGGCAGATTTGTTTCTGGAAAAGGAGCTGAGAGTTCTACAACTTGATTCTCAAGCAACAGGAGATTTTGTGCTACACTGGGTATAGTTTAAGCATAGGGATCCTCAATGCTGTGCCTCCACAGTGACACACTTGCTCCAACAAGACCTACTCTAACAAGACCACACCTCCTAATTGTGCCACTCCCTATGGGTAAAGAATTCAAACCATGAGTCAATGGGAGCCATTCGTACTCAAATTACCACAACATGCATGTATAAATTGCATATACAGTTGTGTCAGTCTTTGTAAAAGTTTCATAAACAATGAGTACAATTGATATTGTTTCAATGTGCTTCACATTAACACAGAGCTTTAATGCACTACTCACATTATTAATGTTATAAATTTTAATCTACACATGATACTATAGTGAGAAAATGAGACTTAATATAAGGAGATATAGGACTTTTTCCCTATTCAAACTGTAACTGGTTCGGACATACTTTTATAGTTCTTAAAAATAACATGGAAAGGGACAGCTGTATTGTGAGCATGGAAGCAGAGGCTAACCACCCACACGGAAAACGTTTTTAGCACCTCATACGTCTTATACAGAGATGGGAGGCTGGTGGCAGAAGCATAAAAACGGGAAAAAAAATGTATACTTTATTCAGGTCCCTCCCTCCCTCCCCTTTCTCTACCTCCACTTCATTACTGGTCCTCCTTCAATACCTGCCAGTGTGTTTTATCTTGTCTGACCTAACCTGTGTACAGACATTAGCTTCCTCTTGTGAGGCTTTCTACCTATTTGCTTCTCCACTGAATGAATGACAACTTCCTTGGCACAATGTTAAAAGACTGCATAGTGTGGCTCTTCGTCTCCTTTGCAGACTTCTCTCTCAACATTCTCTTCTGACAGCATGGTCTGTGTAAATATGGTTGTTTGGGGGATTTTAAAATATACATTTTGATTTTTTTTTCTGTTAGCTAAGTCATTTTTCTGGCTTTCTGGGAGGACACAGGACAAATATATAATGTATTTAAAGTATAAAATACGATGTTTTGATTACATGTAATATTGTGAAATGATTCCTACAATCAAGCCAATCAACACAGGTACAATCTCATATAGCTATGATATTTGTGTGTGGTGAAAGTACTCATGAGTGATTCTTACCTTATTGTGTATTTGCTGTGTAATATAGTTAACTACAATCATGATGCTGTACATTTGTATTACATAGCTGAGTCTAAATAGACTCTGACCACCATTCTTCTATTCTCCCCAACCCCTGATAACTAGTATTTGCTCTCTGGTTTTTAAAAGTCAACATTTTGAGATTCCACAAAAGTAAGATTTTGTAGTATTTACCTTTTGAGTGTTATTTCCCATTGGCCTTTAGTTCCACCCATTTTTGTTTCAAATGTTATAATACCTCTTTTAAGACATCTCCCTAAAAGGAGGTATACAGGTACATGTGTATATGTGTGTCACACACTAGACTTTCTATTCAGCATCTCCAGAGTCTGAAGCTTTCATCCATTTTTTGTTGTTGTTGTTATTTTGAATGAAGTTTCAGTGAGCATGAAAGTATTCCTTCCAGGGTATACTCAGCAGTAGGGCTGTTGCTTCATAAAACAGTTCTGTGATTAGTGTTTTGAGAAATCTCTCCTTGCTTCCTATCATGGCTACACCAGTGAGCAGTTCATTCAACAGTATACTTGGGTTCCTTTTTATCAATATTATCATCAAAATCTGTTACACACCCTCTGATCACAGCGATTCTAACAGGTATGAGGGGATGAGTCACTGTGGTTTTAATTTGTATTTTTGGTGGACTAGCGATAGTGAGCATTTCTTCCTATGATTGTTTTGTACTTTTAGATCTTTTCAGAAATTTCTACTCAGGTCTGTACCTGATTTTTAAATTTGATATTGACATATATATATATATATATATATATTTGCATATGTATACATATATGTGAGTTATATACATTAACTTCTTATCATGTATATAACTTACAAATATTTTCTCCCATTCCATATATTGTGTTATTATAGATCATTATTTTATGGTGCAGAGACTTTTCGGTTTAGAACATACATCATTCCCTTGTCTGCTCTTGCGCCCATTGAATATGATTTTCCATGTTATATTACAAAATTATTGTCTAGAACAATTAAAATATATTTTCTATGATTATTTCTTATTAACATCAGGTCTCACACATAAGTATTTCCTCTTGTTAAGATGGTATTTGAAACTCATCAGTAAAAGTACAATTGTCATCTTTTCCAAAGAGATATTCAGTTTTCCTAATATTGTTTATTGAAGGACTAAATTTTTCTACATTATTTTTTGTCAGTGGTGAGTAGTAGCCTGCTAAATGAATGGATGGATTAATTCTGGTTAAAACTGCCCCACACAGTTTTGTTGACATCTAATCTGTGATTGCTGTAGCATTTTTTGACATGTAGAAATTCTGACATGAACTCAATGTCTGGCTCTTTGGTTTCCCCCCACCCACCCAAGGGAGGAGCAACCCTGCTAGGCCACAGAGGAGGACTTTGCAGCCAGTCCTGAAGATACCTGATAAAACAGGGTCTGATGAAAGGGGAGGAGGTCCCCCCTATCAGTGGACTTGGAAAAGAGCACGAAGGAGATGAGGGAGGGAGGGTGGGATTGGGAGGGAATGAGGGAGCGGGATATAGCTGGGATACAGAGTTAATAAAATGCAACTAATATTAAAAAAATAAAAATTTAATTACTAACTCCACATGGTTTATACTCACTTATAAGTAGGTACTAGACCTATAAGATAGGATAAACATACTGAAATCTCTATACCTACCTAAAGAAGATAAACAAGAAAGAGGACACTAGGTAAGATGATCAACCCTTACTTAGAAAGACAAATGGGATGGAAATTGGATGTAGGTGAAAACAAAAAACAGGACAGGAGCCTACTGCAGAGGTCCTCTGAAAGTCTCTACCTAGCAGTGTATCAAAGCAAATACTGAGAGTCATAACCAAACCTTCCGCAGAGTAGAGGGAATCATATGAAAGTAGGAGGAGTTAGTATGACCTGGAGAGGACAGGAGCTCCACAAGGACCAAATATATCTGGGCACAGGGGTCTTTTCTGAGACTGTATCTCTAACCAAGGACCATGTATGGATATAACCTATAACCCTTGCTTGGATGTAGTCCATGGTAGCTCAGTATCCAAGTGGGTTTCCTAGTAAGGGGAACAGTGACTATTTCTGACATGAACTCAATGGCAGGCTCTTTGATCTCTGTCCACCCCAGGAGGAGGAGCAGCCTTGTTAGGCCACAGAGGTGGACATTGCATTCAGTCCTGAAGAAACCTGATAAGCTAGAGTCAGATGGAAGGGGAGGAGTTCCTACCCTATTTGTGGATTTGGAAAGAGGCAGGGAGGAGATGAGGGAGGGAGGGAGGGATTGGGAGGGAATGATGGAGCAGGCTACAGCTGGGATACAAAGTTAATAAACAGTAACTAATATTTAAAAAGTTAAAAAAGACAAAAAAAACAACTGAAAGAAAAGAGTGCTGAAAAAATGAACATATGTATTGAATCTCAGAGGGATGTCAGGATGCTGGTAGATTTAGCACTGGACATTGTCATGAGAACCTGACCTGTAAATCCACTTGTTTGCTGACCACTGAGGAATGAGTCTCCTATTTTTTATATGTTAACACGTTAACAGGACAGCTCCTAAACTTTTGGTTTCAGAATTCTAGTCCTAACCTTACATGCTTTAATATTAGGGATGGAACTCCACCAAGTTCCCTTACCCTTGACCAAGTCATTCCTTTAAGGACCTGCTGTGGAGGGGGCTGGAAAGAGGATGCAAGCCTGGAGGAAGGTGCTTGCTCCTTCATGACCTCCTAGGGATCCTGTACTTTCACTTAAAAAAGGCTGTCAGTGGACTGGGGGAATGGCATGCGAGAAGAGGGAGGGGACAATGGAAGAGGTTACAGCTGGGATATGAAGGGGAAGTGAATACAATGTAATAAATAAAAAATTAATCAAAAAAATCAAATAAAAAAGAAGAAAAAAAGGCCTTTCCACTCCAGAAGTTGCAAGAATTTTTTTTTCCTATGAAAGTTGCAGGATTGTTTTTTTTTTTTTAAACTTCAGAATAGCTCTGTCATCAGTCTCTCCCCCACCCCCACCAGACTGTTAGCAGTACCAACTTATTCTTCTGTGAGTTTTGTCCTCCCGTGTCTGGCCATCTTCTAAATGTCCGAACTTTACCAAAATTAACCTTTTCCTTGTTTTATTAGCAAAAAGTAGGAACTGTTTCCTGAAGTTTTACTTCCAAGATATCTTAAATACTCTTTCATGATTTCAGTTGCTTAATTTAAAAACTTTATACCTTCTTAATAATTCTTTTTCTTCAATCAAGTTCTGAATGTGTCCATCTCTTGAGCGAGCCCTCACAGATAACCATGAGGGACTTACCAAAGCTCTAAACAAAAACTTTCCTGTAAAAGTGAAGGGCCAGGAACACTGAAAGCTACTCCACTACAAACAAATGCAACAATTAAACAGCATCAACTAGCATGGTGAACCTCACTGCAGCAAAACATTTCATTTTATTTTTTTATTAATTACACTTTATTCACTTTGTAACCCTGCTGTGTCTCCCTCCCTCATCTCCTCCCAATCCCACACTCCCTCCCTCTTCTCCCCCTCTGCCCCTCCCCTAGTCCTCCCTTTTTATTTGATCCTAGACTATCAGGTCTCATCAGGACTGATTGCATTGTCTTCTTCTGTGGCCTGGCAAAGCTGCACCCCCCCACCCCCCAGAGGGAGGTGATCAGAGAGCCTGTCACTGAGTTCATGCCAGAGAAAGTCCCTGCTCCCCTTATTAGGGACTCCACCTGGAGACTGAATCTATGGGCTACATCTGAGCTGGGGTTTTAGGTCCTCTCCATGCATTGTCCTTGATTGGGGTATAAGTCTCTGCAGTGCCTTCCCCCCCAGCTCAATTATTTTTTGGCTCTGTTGGTCTCCTTTTGGAGCTCCTGTCCCCTACAGATCTATCTTCCCCTTCTTTCATAAGGTTACCTACACTCTGCCCAAAGTTTGTCTATGAGTCTCAGACTCTGCTTTGAAACCTCGATCAATAGAGTCTTTCAGAGGTCCTCTCTGGTAGGCTCCTGTCCTGTTCCCTGTCTTCTCCTTCTTCCAATATCTATCACATTTGTCTTTCTGAATAAGGACTGAACGTCATCCCTAGGGCTTTCCTTGTTTAGCTTCTTCGGGAGCATAGATTTTAGTATGTTTAGCCTATATTATATAGCTAATATCCACTTATAAGTGAGTATATACCATGTGTGTCTTTCTGCTTCTGTTACCTTATTCAAGATGATCAATTCTAGTTCCCACATCTTGCCTGCAAATTTCATAATTTCCTTGTTTTTAATTGCTGAGTAGTATTCCATTGTGTAATATACCACAATTTCTGTATCCATTCCTCTCTTAAGCGACATCTAGGTTGTTTCCAGCTTGGGGAAGAGCCCTGAACTCATTGACACAGCAGACAACTTCCTGAACAGAACACCAACAGCACAGGCTCTAAGATCAACGATCAATAAATGGGACCTCATGAAACGGAAAAGCTTCTGTAAAGCAAAGGACACTATCCTCAGAACAAAATGACTGCCTACGGATTGGGAAAGGATCTTCACCAATCCTATATCTGACAGAGGGCTAATATCCAGAATATATATAAAGAACTAAAGAAGTTAAAAAGCAACAAATCAAGCAAACAATTAAAAATTGGGGTACAAGGCAAAACAGATAATTCTCTGTAGAAAGATATCAAATGGCAAAGAAACACTTAAAGAAATGCTCAACATCCTTAGTCATCAGGGAAATGCAAAACATTTTCTTGGTTACTGTTTTAAGGTTTCTTTTGCTGTTATAAAACTCCATAAACAAAAGGAAACTTGTGGAGGAAACAATTTATTTAATTTTATATTTCCTAGTCCATCCTACATGGAATTTAGGGCAGGTACTCAGGGCAGAGGTCATGGGAAAGTGCCATTTTCTAATTTGTTCCAAATGACTTGCTCAGACTGTTTCTTACATCAACTAGGACCACCAGCCCAGGGCACCATCAAGAATTCGTTCAGTCCTCCTTATATCAATCATCACTCAAGAAAATGCACCACAGGCTTTCCCACAGGCCAAATGGTGAGGGTATTTTTCGTCTTCTAGAATCACTCTAGCTTGTGTAAAATTGACATAAAACTAGTCAGCACAGCCACTCATGAGTACAAGTGTTCAGGCGTAAATCCAGTTATGTGACTTTGGAGGTTCAGGCTCAAGGCACTGTAACAGGATAGGATAGTCATATATTAAATGGTGAAAAGCTTGCCTTGCCTGGAGTACAGTGTTCCATAGCAGGGTTAGGAGTTCAGAAATTGTGGGCATGTATGAAGAAATCAGGAAATTTAAGTGCCTTTTCTTACCCTGTATCACAGAAAACCATGTTTAAGAGATTCATAGCATCTAATGATCAAAAATAATACTCCAAAAATATTTGAAGATTTATTCTAGTCAAAGGACTTTTCTGTTTGTGCATGTTTTTTATTTATTCATTTCATAAATATCGTTTAGTAAGTCTCCAATATTTCTAATTAATGTTGTCTTTCAATCATATTAAATGGTTTGAATTTGACTCAATTAATGAAAATTATGCATATATTTTTCCTTGAGATGGGATATAATTGTCTATGGGAGGTAATGAATAATAACTTTGGCACATCTCAGTTTAGTATCATCTGTACTACCTATGTTTATATATATATTTTTAGTATATTTAGAAAAACCAACTTATATTTTAAAACATCTATGCAACATTATTTAGAAGAAACATAAAATAAGCTTTTCTTAAAATGGTGAATTTTCAGTTACATTTAAAAATTTTACTATTGAATTTACTGTTATTTTGGAATGGTTTGAGCATGACGACTCATTGACACAGCTCTCACGCACAGGCAGGAGAACTACTTTTGGGAGTCAGTTTTCTTTCAACAGTGTGATTCCAGAGATCATCATGTTTACCTCCTGAACCCTCCTGTCATCTGATTGTTAACTATTTTTAAAGTCACAGAGGATTACGGTGGTTATACAACAAAGAGAACTTACTAGTTTTGCTAAATACAAATAACTTTCAACATTTAACAATGAATACTTACAGTGAAGAAATGATTATAATCTTACTGATCCCATGGGAGAGTTTTCCATCTTCTGATATCTTCTTCAGTTGCTTTCTTCAGAGACTCGAAGTTTTTTTCAAACAGGTCTTTTCCTTGCTTGGTTAGAGTTACACCAAGGTACTTTATGTTATTTGTGGCTATTGTGAAGGGTGTTGTTGCCCTAATTTCTTTCTCAGCCCTTTTGTGTTTCGTATACAGGAGGACTTGGGATTTTTTTTTAAGTTAATTTTGTATCCAGTCACTTTGCTGAAGGCGTTTATCAGCTGAAGGAGTTCTCTGGTGCCATTCCTGAGTACTATCATATCTGCCAATAATAATACTTTGACTTCTTCTTTTCCGATTTGTATCCCTTTAATCTCCTTTAATTGTCTTATTGCTCTAGCTGGGACTTCCAGAACTATGTTGAAGAAATAAAGAGAAAGTGGGCAGCCTTGACTTGTCCCTGATTTCAGTGGGAATGATTTCAGTTTCTCTCCATTTAGTTTGATGCTGGCTATAGGCTTGCTGTATATTGTTTTTTACTATGTTTAGTTATGTGCCTTGTATACCAAAAGAAGTCCCACCATTCAATAAGGACATTTGCTCAACTATGCTCATGGAAGCTTTATTTGTAATAACCAGACTCTGGAAACAACCTAGATGTCCCTTAATGGAAGAATGGATACAGAAATTGTGGTACATTTACACAATGGAATACTACTTGGCAATTAAAAACAAGGAAATCATGGAATTTTTAGGCAAATGGTGGGAACTAGAAAAGATCATCTTAAGTAAGGTAACCCAGCAGCAGAAAGACACATATGACATATACTCACTTATAGGTGGGTATTAGCCATATAATATAGGCGAAACATACTAAAATCTATACTCCTGAAGAAGCTAAACAACAAGGAGGACCCTAAGAAAGATGTTTAATCCTCATTCAGAAGGGCAAACAGGATAAACATCGGAAGTAGGAGAAGACAAGGAACAGGACAGGAACCTTCCACAGAGGACCTCTGAAAGACTCTACCCACCAGGGTATAGAAGGAGATACAAAGACTCATAGCCAAACTTTGGGCAGAGTGTAGGAATCTTATGAAAGAAGAGGGAGATAGAAAGACATGGAAGGGACAGGAACTCCAGAAGGAGAACCACAGAGCCAAAATACCTTGGCCCAGGGTGTCATTCAGAGACCATTACTCCAATCAAGGACCATGCATGGAGAGAATCTAGACCCCCTGTTCAAAGGAAGCCCATTGGCTCCTCAGTTTCCAAGTAGGTTCCCTAGTAAGAGATATGGAGTTTTCTGACATGAACTCAGTGGATGGCTCTTTGATCACCTCCCCCTGCGGAGTTCAGCCTTGCCAGGCCACAAAGAAAGACAATGCAGCCAACCTTGATGAGACCTCCTGATAAGCTAGGGTCAGATAGAAGGGGAGGAGGTCCTCCCCTATCAGTGGACTAGGGAAAAGTCATAGAGGGAAAAGAAGGAGGGTGGGTGGGACTGGGAGAAGATGAGGCATGGGGATCCAAAGTGAAAAAATTGTAATAAATAAATATATAAATAAGATTAAGTTTGGATAGGATAAAAGAGAATGACTATAAACTTAATGAATCTTGCATATCCCAGAATCCATTTTAATTTTTTTACTCAAACCAAGAATGATGTTTTTAAAATAGTTTCATTATATTATTTCATGGGCTTATAATATAAAGTACAGGCATACATTCCTTTGAAACATTTCAAGTACTATGCAAACTATATCATGCATTAGTTATAATTCTTTGATATGTCCCCAATATTAAATTTCTGATACCCATTTTGATAATATATGGTAGCTCTAATTCATTCTAAGTGGCCTCATGTAATATATTAATTTTGAATATATCACAATTTTCTAAATGGAGTGACTTTACAATTTCTACCTAGGTAATGGGTATTTAGTGGTATTTCACTATTTTATTTTTATTTTTCATGTCTCTGAATATTAGTTACATTGAATTCATTTTTTAAGCGAATTCATTTTTAGATACTTATTGGCATTATTTTTATTCAAATAACCTTCTATAATAATTCCTATCTTCTACTCTGTCTCTCTCTGTATGTATATATATATATATATATACATATATATGTATATATATACTTACTGTGTACACATTTAAATGTATAAATAATAGCTGTGAGTTTATATACACTGACAATATTCAGTTGGACTGAAATTTAGGTTTATATCTTACTCATGGGTTTCAGAATAAAGTGAAAAAATTTCATTTTAATATGGTCAAATTTAGCAATTGTTTGTCTTGATTTTTGTCCTCGATTAAACACTAAACCACTTTGCTCCTGATGATATATGTACTTGTCTGTCTTTTCTTAAAAATGTGAACACTTCAGTTTGATTGCCTATATATCTAGATCTTGCTGTGAGGTAAAGTGAATGAAATTCAAATTTTATTTTATGCTATGTTTATCACCAATTTCCAAAACATGTATTCAACAGTAAGTCTTTTTTTTCCCCTGCTGATCAGTATAGCTTTCTCTAGCATACACTAAACTTTCATGTGGGTGTAGACAGATATGCTTATATATATATACACAAATATTGTGCTCCTTTGGGTGTCTCTTACTGGATTCGTATCATACTGCCTTGAATAGAGTGCTTTATAAATATGCTTCAGAATCTGCTGGAGCACATTTTCATATGCATGTACTACTTGCTTGTGTGTTGCTGGGAAATAGAAGCTTTATATTGTTCAGTTATGTTTTAAGACAGAATTTTGCTATAAACTCAAGACTCACAGAAACTCACATTTTTTTTCTGCCTCAATCTTCCAAGTGCTGAGATTAGAGAAGAAAGCCATCATTCTCAGGCTTCACCTGAGAGGGAAGTGGGAAATAGTAAGATCTGGAGAGGACAGGAACCCCACAAGGAGAGCAACAGAACTAGAAAATTTGAACACATGGGTCTTCCCAGAGACTCATACTCCAACCAAGTACCAAGCATGGAAATAACCTAGAACCCCTGCACAGATGTAGCCCATAGCAGTTTAGTGTCCAAGAGGGTTACATAGTAATGGGAAGAGGGACTGTCTCTGACATAATCTGATTGGCCTGCTCTTTGATCACCTCCCCCTGAGGAGGGAGCAGCCTTACCAGGCCACAGAAGATGACAATGCAGCCACTCCTGATGTGATCTGATAGACTAAGATCAGAAGGAAGGAGAGGAGGACCTCCCTTATCAGTGGACATGGGGAGGGGCATGCATGAAGAAGTGGGAAGGGAGGGTGGGACTGGGAGGGGAGAAGGTAGACTTATGGGGGGATACAAAGTGAATAAAGTATAATTAATAAAATTGAGAAAAAGTAAGACTAAAAATTTGCTGTGTAATTTGACCTCCCAACTGTGCTATAGAATGCTAGGTGAGTACATCCTATGAGACTATATGTTGTGTGTTAGTATCAGTTATCTAGCACCAGAGGATATATGAGAAATCAAAGGAAACTTTAAAACTTTATCTCATTTCAAAAACCTTTCTGAACAATAAACATTATTGTGTCACCTAAGAGACAAAGAATTTACATTGTAGCCTAGAACCTTAGGATTGGGCTGACTCTTGGTAACACTTAATCACTCAGAGACCCATCAACAATGGCTGTCTGGTTATACTCAGGGAATTTGGAAGGCAAATGTGAGAGCAGGTAAAACTCTAGGTCTTGATTCCCAAGATTATACTTTATTGCTATGAACTCAACTGCATCATTGCGAGCATAGTTTTAAATATCTACACTAAATTTTAAATAATTCTTTTGCAACCAAGCCTTCAGTTCATTGAAGAAAGTTAATAACTTTCATATTATACTATGTTTATTAAGTGTTATCCAGATGGATGATTTTATTTTAGGTACTGGTCATTCAGAAGTGAATGAGATGTACTTTGCTTAAAGAATTTCATAAAATAAACAAATATTTAGAAAGACTATGCAATAAATGGCTTTACAATAATGGCCATTCATAAAAATTTTGATATTTATTACAGTTTATTCATTTTGTATCCCAGCTATAGCCCCCTTCCTCATTCCCTCCCAATTCCACCCTCCCTTCCTCTTCTCCTCCCATGCCACTCCCCAAGTCCACTGATAGAAGAAGTCCTTCTCCCCTTCCATCTGACCCTAGCTCATCAGGTCTCATCAGGACTGGCTGCATTGTTTTCCTCTGTGGCCTGGCAAGGCTGCTCCCCACTCAGGGGGAGGTGATCAAAGAGCCAGCCCCTGAGTTCATGTCAGAGACAGTCCCTGTTCCCATTACTAGGACACCCACTTGGAGACTGAGCTGCCATGGGCTACATCTGAGCAGGGGTTCTAAGGTTATCTTCATGCATTGTCCTTGGCTGGAATATCAGTCTCAGAAAAAGACCCCTGGATCCAGGTTTCTTGGTTCTGTTGCTCTCCTTGTGGAGCTCCTGTCCCTTCCAGGTCTTTCTAGCTCCACCTTCTTTCGTAAGATTCCCTGCATTCTGCCCAAAGTTGAATCTCAGCATCTGCTTTGATACCCTGCTGGGGAGAGTCTTTCAGAGACCAGAAAGGCACACATAGTATATACTCACTAACAAGTGGATATTAGACGTATAATATAGAATAAACATACTAAAATCTGTACACAGATAATTTTTTGTGTGCCATGTGGTTTAAAAACCCTTTCCCAGTACTCTGGAGGATGCTTCAGAAAGAGCACACATTTGAAGACATAATGGGCTATATAATGAGACCTGTCCCTCCAACAAAACTTTATTTGCAAAGAGTAACAAAGGAGGGTGTGGTGGGAGGAGCTTGAATGGGAGCAAAGCCCAACACACCTGTATAAAATGTCATGATGAAACCCATTGTCATGTAAATCATAAAGTGTAAATGTCTATTACCTAAAATGAAGAAAATAAAATCAGTAGATATTATTGCAAGAAATATGAGTATAAACTAACTCAGCCATTCCATATCATTTACCCACTGTGTTTCAATAAGAAATTCATTATGGAGGGCAGTTTCCAGTCTATCCCTGATTAATAATGTCTCCTAAAGTGTGGCCCAAGTGTAGCCCCGTGAGTACCATCAGTTCTGTCACATAGTAGGATGAGACATAGTAGAAAACCATTTTTCTCTGTGAGCACCAAATGGCTCTCAGTAGAAAACCGGGTAGGAGTTGGGAGCCAAAAGATATCAATTATGAAGAGATAGTGCCCAGACTCAACTTTGACGAATAGCTCACTTAGAAACCAGCGCCCCCCCCCCACTCAGATCAGACAGGTTTACTCATACAAAGGCCTGCAACATAGGGGCTCTATGCATCTTGCATTGATACATAGTGATACGTACAGTGCTAATGTTTATTTATTCATACACACAACTATTTTTTTTTAATTCAGAGAGCCTTCTTTCCACAGGTTAAAAATATAACAGTCTGTTGTGACCCTGCTTACATGCAAACGTGGTAGTCCCCAAGTACACTAAAAACTGGCTTATTCTATGATTATGCCTGCACAAAGAAAACAACAGTGATCATCAACATCACAATGAAAAATAGAGGGCCAATGTATCTCAGACCCTAGTGAGTAATAAAAAAGGAAGTTAGGGAACGTGTTCCTTTTACACTCCTGCCTAATGTGACAGCTGATCTGATTTACCACTACAGTCCCCAAAGATTTACCAGTGAATGTCAGCTGGCTTTGGAGGCCAGATAAGTACAGCATTTCTGGAGGTCTGAAGACAATTTAAAATGGTCTTCACACAGCTTTGCTGCCAGGTTGAACACTAGCAGATGTCTGTGGCAACTATCTCATAAGTGAATGATATTCCATATTAAGGGCTATCTGCAGGGAGCCAATTCAAATAATTGAGATGAATGTCTTGTACTAGGAATACACTTCAAGATACCTCAAGAGTAGAATGAAAAAAATTACTCCCAGGGAAATACAAAACAAGCCTTTCTCTTGTGAAGCCTATAAATACTACTTAAATCACTAACCATGATGTACTTCAACACTGGCAAAACCATTTTGTTATGAAATGCTCAAATAAATCTAACATTTAAAATTCAAACGGTGTTTTAAAAAGTGTTTTTAGCTCCTTTTTCTCCCCCGGAACTAACCCCTTCCCCCCATGACAACCCCAGCTCTGTAGCAGAAAACCTGCTGCGGTCTTCCAATCCTCTCTAATCCATTTCCAACACAACACGAAGATTTTATTCTCCAACTCTCCTAAGCTCAAATCACTGCAGTGTTCCAACCTTCAACACCAGTAGACATTCACTGTGAGAGTGCCAGCTGAGAAGGGCCACTCTCTCAGCCTAGCTCTGCGGCAGAACAGCTGCAGGGTCTACGCCCAACCCATGCTCCCGTCTTTTGTGGATTCCACAGATCTGTGCCTTCTGACCTCTCTACCTTCCCTGACTTTGTTGCTTTGTCCCTGTCCTCAGTGTCAGCAGATACACCCTGCTGACCCAAGGACCACTTCAGTCAGAGCAACGAGTAGGCTGAAGGCAGACCTACATCTCTCCTACGCCCCAACATCCAGTCTTCCACTCTCATCCCCAACTCTAAACCAGAAAACCTGCTTCAGTTTCCCCTTTGCTCTCTGAGCTATCCCCAACAAATTACACACATCTTCTCCAACTTTCCATTCTCCCATGCCTTCCAGTGTTTCAGCTTCCAACACTGGCAAGTTTTCACTTTGAAAATCACCAGTTGGGCAGGGCAATGAAAACAGGCAGCACTCAAGCATAATTCTCTCCAAAAATCCAGACAGGGAACAGAAACTAAGGAACAAAACATTCACCCCATGAAGACAAATTCAGAAATCAGCATGTAGGACTACAGTCAATCCAATCCCACAGTACAGAAACATAATCAATAACAGCCAGGGCAATATGACTTCACTAGAGCCCAGCTATCCTCCCATAGCAGGCCTTAAATATTACAACATAGCAGAAGCACAAGGAAAAGACCTTAAAGCCACCAATAAGATAATAGAGGTCCTTAAAGAGAAAATGAGTTAATCTCTTAACAAAGCCCAAGAAAGCACAGTGTAAGGAAACGAATATAATTGTTCAAAACCTGAAAATGGAAATTGAAGCAATAAAGAAAACAAACTGAGGGAATTCTGGAAATAAAAAATTTAGGAATTGAAACAGAAACTAGAGTCAAGCTTTATGACCAGAATACAAAAATGGAAGAGAAAATGTCAGGAGATAAAGACACAACAGATGAAGTATCAGTCAAAGAAAATGTTAAATACAAGAATCTCTAGACACAAAACATCCAAGAAGTCTGGATACTATAAAAAAAAAGACCAAATCAAAACAAACAAACAAAAGCAATAGAAGAAAAAACTCAGCTAAAAAGCCCAGAAAAATGTTTTCAACAAATTCATAGAAGAAAATGTTCCTAATATGAAGAAACTCCTATAAAGATACATGAAGCATACCGAAAACCAAATAGAATAGACCAGAAAAGAAAGTTTCATTGGCACATAATAATCACAATATTAAGTGTACAGAATAAATAATATTAAAATATGCAAGGGAAAAGGCAAAGTAACATATAAAGAAAGACCTATTTGAATTACACCCAATTTCTCAACGGAGACTTTAACAGCCAGAAAGAAGGGTCTGGAGAGACGACTTGCAGAGTCTAAGAGACCACAGATGGCAAGCTAGACTGCTATATCCAGCAAAACTTTTAGTCTCCATAGATGGAGAAAATAAGATATTTCATAATAAAGTCAAATTTAAACACTATGTATCTATAAATCTAGCAACCTATGGAGGTTGACTACTCCCATGAAAACACAGTGAATAAATTACTTCACACTAGCAATACTAGAAGAAGGGAAGCACACACAAACACACACACATACACACACCATCACCACCACCACCATCACCACCAGCAGGAGCAACAACAACAACAACAACAAAATAACAAGAATAAAAATCATTGGTCACTGATATCTCACAATATCAATGACTTCAATTCCTTAATAAAAAGACTCAAACAAATGTAATGGATGTGAAAACAGGATCCATTCTTTGCTGAATTTAAGATACATACCTCAATATCAAGAATAGATTAGACCCCACTATTTGCCTTCAAATTTCATGATTTCCCTGTTTTTAATTGCTGAGTAGTATTCCATTGTGTAAAATTACCACAATTTCTGTATCCATTCCTCTGTTGATGGACATCTGGATTGTTTCCGGGTTCTGGCTATTACGAATAAAGCTGCTACAAACATGGTGGGATCTAGAAAAGATTATTCTGAGTGAGTTATCTCAGAAGGAGAAAGACACACACAGTATATACTCACTTATAAGTGGGTACTAGACCTATAAGATAGGATAAATATACTGAAATCTGTACACCTAAAGAAGATAAACAAGAAAGGGGAATCTGGGTAAGATGATCAATTCTCACTTAGAAAGACAAATGGGATGGACATTGGAAGAGGGAGAAAACAAGAAACAGGACAGGAGCCTACCACTGAGGGCCTCTGAAAGTCTCTACTAGCAGTGTATTAAAGCAGATACTGAGACCCATAATCAAACCTTTGGCAGAGTACAGGGAATCATATATGAAAGAAAGGGGAATTAGTATGGCCTGGAGAGGACAGGAGCTCCACAAGAACCAAATATATCTGGGCACAGATTTGTTTTTTTTTTTTTTGTTTGTTTGTTTGTTTTGATTTGTTTTGTTTTGTTTTGTTTTGTTTTTGTGAGACTGTATCTCCAACCAAGGACCATATATGGATACAACTTAGAACCCCTGCTCAGATGTAGCCCATGGTAGCCCAGTATCCAAGTGGGTACCCTAGTAAGGGGAACAGGGACTATTTCTGACATGAACTCAATGGCTGGCTCTTTGAACTCCCCTCTCCACCTGAGAGAGGACCAGCCCTGCTAGGCCACAGTGGAGGACTTTGCAGCCAGGCCTGAAGATACCTGATAAGCTATTGTCAGATGAGAGAGGAGGAGGTCCTTCTCCATCAGTGGACTTGGAAAGGGGTAGGGAGAAGATGAGGGAGGAAGGGTGGGGTTGGGAGGGATTGAGGGAGCGGGTTACAGCTGGGATAAAAATTTTAATATTAGATAACTAATATTAAAAATAAAAATTTAATAAAAAGAATAGATTAGGCATTACCTCAGGGAAAAGGGTTGGAAAAATATTCTGAGCAAATGCGCTTAAGGAGCAAGCTAGTACTGCCCTCTTAATATTTAACAAAATATATTTAAACTAAAACTAACCAAAAGAGATAGGGAAGGACACTGCATAGTCACCAAAGGGGGGGGAACTACATGGATGACAATTCAATTCATAATATCTATGCTCCAAACACAAGAGTACCTAGGTTTGTTTAAAATACCCTATTAGTGTGAGATTTTAATACCTTACTCTTATCAATGAACAGATCATCCAGATAAAAACTAAACCAAGAAATACTAGATCTAACAGACATTATAAACTAAAAGGACCTAACAGATAATTCCAGAACATTTCACTCTCACACAAAAGAATATACATTCTTCTCTGCACACCATATAATATTCTCCAAAACTGACCACAAAAAAGACTTTCTAGAATTCAATGAAAATGAATACACAACACACCCAGACTTATGGGACTCAATGACAGTGTTGCAAAGAAGTGAGTTCATAGTACTGAGCACCTTTATCAGTCTGGGCACAGGGGTCTTTTCTGAAACTGATATTCTAGCCAAGGACCACTCATAGAGATGGCCTGGAACCCCTGCACAGAGGTAGCCTATGGCAGTTCAGTATCCAAATGGGTTCCATAGTAAAGGGTACAGGGACTGTCTCTGACAGGAACTGATTGGCCTGCTCTTTGATCATCTTCCCCTGAGTGGGGAGAATCCCTGCCAGGCCACAGAAGAAGGCAATGCAGCCACTCCTGATGAGACCTGATAGACTAGGGTCAGAGGGAAGGGGAGGAAGATCTCCCTTTTCAGTGGACTGGGAGAGGGACATGGGTGGGAAAGAGGGAGGATGGGAATGGGAAGGGAGGAGAGAGGGAGGTACAAGGGGGATACAAAGTCAATAAACTGTATTTAATAAAAATAAAAATAATTTAAAAATAACTGGAGAAATCTCATACTAACAGTTGAACAACTCACCTGAAATTCCTAGAACAAAAGGATGCAATCACAACAAAGAGAATTGGATGGTTAAAAAAAAGTAGATGGTAGAGAATAATTAAAATGAGAGCTAGAATCAATAAAATGGAAACAAGGAAAACAATATAAAGAATCAATGAAAAAAAGAGTTGGTTCTTTGAGAAAATCAACAATACAGACAAGCCCTTGTCCAAACTAAGTAAAAATCAGAAAGAAAATATTCAAATAAAAAATGACAAACAAAAGGGGAACATAACAACAGACACTGATGAAATCCAAAGAATCATTAGGTCATACTTCAAAAACCTGTTCTCCACAAAATGGGGAAAATCTAAAAGACATGGATAGCTTTCATGATAGTTACCACATACCAAAGTTAAATCATGGTCAGATACACAATATGAATAGGCACATAACTCCTAGTGAAACAGAAACATACAATCAAAAATTCTCCTAACCAAAAGACACCCATGGATAGATGGTTTTAGTGCAGAATTCTACCACACTTTCAAAGAAGAGCTAATGTCAATACCCCACAAATAGAAACAGAAGGAACACTGCCAAATTTATTTATGAAGCTGCAGTTACCCTGATACACAAACCACATTGAGACTCAAAAAGAGAATTATAGTCCAATTCCATTATGAACATAGATGCAAAAATACTCAATAAAATGATTGCAAACTGAATCCAAGAAAACATCAAAAAGGTCATCCACCATGATCAAGATCAAGTAGGCTTCATTGCAGCGATGCACGGATGGTTCAGTGTATGTAAATCAATAAATGTAATCAATCATATACATAAACTAAAAGAAAAGAAACACATTATCATCTTAGTAGATGCTGAAAGCCTTTGACAAACACCTCTCCATGAGGAAAGCCTATGAGAGATCAGGGATACAAGGGAAATACCTAAACATCATAAAGGCTATTTATAGCAAGCCGATAGCCAATATCAAATTAAGTGGAGAAAAACTCAAAGCAATCCCACTAACACCAGAAACAAGATAAGGCTGTCCATTCTTTCAATACCCATTCCACCTATTCAATATAGTACTTGAAGTTCTAGCTAGAGCAATAAGACAAGTAAAGGAAACTAAGGGTATACAAATTATAAAGGAAGAAGGTAAAGTACTTCTCTTTGCAGATAATATGATAATATATATTATATATATATATATATATGCAGCCCCTAAAATACTACCAGGGAATTCCTGCAGAAAAGTGGTTGGATACAAGTTTATAATAATAAAAACTTTATAATAATAAAAAAATTATTAGCCCTACAAATGATAAACAGATTGAAAAAGCAATCGGGGAAACAACACCCTTCAAAATAGCCAAAAATAATATAAAATATCTTGGTCAGACTCTAACCAAGCAAGTGAAAAGGCTGTATGAGAAGAACTTCAAGTCTTTGAAGAAAGCATTTGGAAAAGATGTCAGAAGATGGAAAGATCTCCTATAATCATGGATTGGTAGAATTAACTTAATAAAACTGGCCATCCTACCAAACAGAATCTACAGATTCAATATAACCCTCATCAAAATTTCAGTGTAGTTCTTCACAGACTTACAAGGACAATACTTAAATTCACATGGGAAAAAAAAATCCAAGAACTAAGAAAATCCTGATCAATAAAAGAAGTGCTGGAAGTCTCACCATTCCTGATTTCAAGTTGTAATACAGAGCCATTGTAATTAAAAGTGTCCAAGTGGGTTACATAATAATGGGAAGAGGGACTGCCTCTGACATAATCTGATTGGATTACTCTTTGATCACCCCCCCCCAAGGGGGGGCAGCCTTGTCAGGCCACTCCTGATGAGATCTGATAGACTAAGATCAGAAGGAAGGAGAGGAGGACCTCCCCTATCAGTGGATTGGGGAAGGGCATGCATGAAGAAGGGGATGGGAGGGTGGATCTGGAGGGGAGGAAGGAGGGGCATATGGGGGGATACAAAGTGAATAAAGTGTAATTAATAAAATTAAAAAAAAAACTGCATGGAATTGGCTTTAAAAGAGACACATTGATCAATAGAATTGAGAACCCAGACACAAATCTACACATCTATATACACCTAATTTTTTTCTAAAGAAAATAGAAATACACACTGGAAAAAAGACAGCATCTTCAACAAATGGCAAAATTGGATGTAGGTAAGTAGAGTAATGCAAATAGATCCATGCTTACCACTCTGCAGAAAACGTGACCTTAACATAAAACCAGACATACCGAGCCTGATAGATGAGAAAGCATGGAATGTTTTGAACTCACTGACACACAAGAAGGCTTTCTATATCCCTCAACAAATGAATAGGTATAGAAAATGTGATACATTTACACATAATTATTACTCAGTTATTACAAATATGACATAATGAACTTTGCAGGCAAATGAATGCAATTAGAGAAATAATCACTCCTTAGTGAGGACCCAGAAAGGTAAATGTGGTGTGTATTCACTCATATATAAATATTAGATGATAATGAAGCTACAATCCAAACACCAAGAAAGGTTAGGTATAGAGGAAGAGACTAGGGTAGACACGTGGATCTCTCTAGGAGTGGAAATAGGATGGATTTTATGGGTGAATGAGTGACAAGGTGCAATGATAATAGGAGAATCAGGAGGGAAGAGAGAAGTGATATACGGTTGAGGAAGCAAATGCAGGGAGAGACAGTTAAATTGAGGTGCACTTGAGGGATTGTTTGAAACCTGCTGTTATAGAAAATTCCCCAAATATATGCAGACATCCCTAATGAGGTCTCCTAATAATGTGGGTGGCAGAGTCCCATCTGGCCATCTCTTGTCATCAAAAGAGTCTTCGGGTAACAAGATGGGTTGCATGAAATTGAGTTTTTGGCCAAGTGGGTCCTGTGGATATTCCCAAGTGAACAGGCTATTGCTAAGACAATGGATTGCCTTCACCCCTACATTTTAGTGTCTTTGGTGAAAGACACTCTGCAGGCTGTGAAAGGAGAAGTGTAAACACAAACCCAGCTACAAAACCTATTACCAGCAATGTGTCCCTTCTACAAGATATTTTAGGGGTATGGTGGCACAGAACATGTAGGATTGGACAGCTAATGTCTGACTGGATTTATGAGCCACTCCACAAATCAAAACCCATACCTATGTGGATTCTTAAGGACCACAGACTATGTAGCCCAGAATCTAGAGTAAAGTCAAGTTATACTTGTCTAAAAAACAAAACAAAACAAAACAATAAAATGACTTCTAATGATACGTTGTTCTAGTTATAATGAGTGGCTTGTTCAGCCATCATAGAGACGCTTCCTCCTGCAATAGCTGGGAACAAATATAGTGACCCAAAGCCAGATATGATGCAAAGAGAGAGACAGTGGAGAAACCAGCTCTGGGAAGCTGAGAACTGAACCATAAATGAAAGCATAGTGCTACCTACATTATATTTTCTTTCTTTCTATTATATTATTTGGGTGCAGGTATATGCATGTATGGCACAGCATTTGTAAATCAGAGAACAACTTGAGAAATTATAGGGAAATATTTCTGTTTTAGTAACTAGAGAAATATCTGATTGTTGCAACCATTCCATGGCATCTTGTGAAAATTTTGTTTGTTTTAATAAAAAAAAAACCCAAAACATTTTTCTCTCATTTATTGTTATTATTCTTATTAATGTTATTTTTAATTTATTCACTTTGTATTCCAATTGTAGCCTCCTTCCTCATCTCCTCCCTTTCCCACTCTCCTTCCCCACTCCTTCCCATTTCTCTTCCCTAGTACATTGAAAGGGGACGAGCCCCTCCCATATTGTCTGACCCTAGCTTACCAAGCCCCATCAGGACTGCCTGGATCCTCTTCCTCTGTGGCCTGGCTAGGTCACCCCACGAGGGAGAAGACCAAGGAGCAGGCAACTGGGTTCCTGTCAGAGACTGTCTCTTCTCCTCTTAGTAGGGAAGCCACATGGAGACTGAGCTGTCTATGTGCTATAGCAGGGTGCCTAAGTCCTTTCTGTATATGGTTTCTGGTTCCTGCATCAGTCTCTGCAGTCCACCCTGGGCCCTGCTTTTTTAAAATTTTTTGTTGTTGTTGTTTTATATGCTTTGGTGTAAAGGTGTCAGATCCCTTGGAATTGGCTTTACAGACAGTTGTGAGCTGCTATGTGGGTGCTGGGAATTGAACCCAGGTCCTTTGAAAGAGCAGACAGTGCTCTTAACCACTGAGCCATCTCTCCAGTCCCTGGGCCCTGCCTTTTTTTTTTTTTTTTGGTCTCCTTGCTGTTGAACTATCTCTCTAGTCCTATTTTCTAAATTTTAACACTGAAAATAATAAAAAAAAATCATAGTTATCACCCATGTTTCAAAGATTAACACATAAATGGAATAAATCTCTAAGGTGATCATTATTACTTCATTTATTTTAATTTACTTCATTATATTATTTACTTAAAGTCTTTTAAAAATGGTAAAATGCTTTATATATTAATACATTATAAGAGAATATAATAAAAGTATCTGGAAAATATTAAGATTATCATTCAAAAGTTAACAAAATATCAGGGATTATTTATATTTGTGATGTCAACCAGAACAAATGGTCCAAAAGATAGGGAAACATCAGTCAGAAATACACAAAGATTCCATTTGAGGCCTGTCAGTTGTTAGTGTAAATCTCCATTCATAATTATAAACTTGTGTGTCACACTTCTGGAAAAGATGAAGGGTTGAGATATTAAAATTCAAACCATTGTCGGAAAGAAAAGGGCTGAGATCATTAAATTAGTTGTGTCTCTTTACAATTAATTATGCAGGAGTACGGGGATGCAGGAGAACAGGAGCTTTAATCTTGGATTCACCCATATTTTGAAAGCTTAAGGGGAAAATAATAAAGGAACAGAGATGTGCTCAGAGACAGAGAAAGTGTTTCAAGGGCAGCAAAGATATCAGTCCTGAAGCTGAAGAGATGTCCTGGTGGGGTGGTGCCATGGCTGTCACAAAGGAGCACTTTTTTTAACTTGCTGCTTTCTTGTTTATCTTCTTTAGGTGTATAGATTTCATTATGTTTATCATATCTTATAGGTCTATATAACTGAATATATACCCGCTGTGTCTTTCTTTTTCTGGGATACCTTGATGATCTTTTCTAGAATGATCTTTTCTAGTTCCCACCATTTGCTTGCAAATTACATGATTTCCTTGTTTTTGATTGCTGAGTAGTATTCCATTGTGTAAATGCACCACACTTTCTGTATCCATTCTTCAGTTGAGGGACATCTGGGTTGTTTCCAGGTTCTGGCTATAAGATGATCAATCCTCACTTAGAAAGACAAATGGGATGTGCATTGGACGTAGGAGAAAACAAGTTACAGGACAGGAGCCTACCGCAGAGGGTCTCTGAAAGACTACCTAGTAATGTATCAAAGCAGATACTAAGACTCATAATCAAACCTTCAGCAGAGTGCAGGGAATCCTATGAAAAAAGGGGGAGTTAGTATGACTTGGAAAGGACAGGAGCTCCACAAGGAGCAAATATATCTGGGCACAGTGGTCTTATATGAGACTGTTTCTCCAACCAAGGACCATGTATGGATATAACCTAAAACTTCTGCTCAGATGTAGTCCGTGGTAGCTCAGTAACCAAGTGGGTGCCCTAGTAAAGGGAACAGGGACTATTTCTGACATGAACTCAATGGCAGGCTCTTTGACCTACCAACCCTCCCCCAAGGGAGGAGCAGCCCTGCTAGGCCACAGAAGAGGACTTTTCAGCCAATCCTGAAGATACCTGATAAACCAGGGTCAGATGAAAGGGGAAGAGGTCTTCTCCTATCAGTGGGCTTGGAAAGGGGCAGGGAGGGGTTGATGAAGGGAAAGTGGGATTGAGAGGGAATGAGGGAGCAGGCTACAGCTGGGATACAGAGTTAATAAAATGTAACTAATAAAATAAATAAATAAATCGATAGATAGATAGATAGATAAATAAATAAAGAAAGAAAGAAAGAACTTGCTGTGGTTAAGTAGTCTGTTTTTGTTTCCTTTAACATTGCATTAACTCTTTTTTAATATACATTTTGTTATTATTATTACTTATATTTTATTAACTCTGTATCCCAGCTGTATCCTGCTCCCTCATTCCCTCCCAAACCCTTCCTTCCTCCCTCCATCCCTCATGTCCTCCCTGCTCCTTTCCAAGTCCACAGATTGGGGAGGGCCTCCTTCCCTTTCATTTGATCCTGTTTTATCAGATGTCTTCAGGACTGGCTGCAAAGTCCTCCTCTGTGGCTTCGCAAGACTGCTCCTCCCTTGGGGGGTGGGGAGGTCAAAGAGCCTGCCATTGAGTTCATGTCAGAAATAGTCCCTGTTCCCATGACTATGGGAAACCAATTGGTTACTGAGCTACCACAGGCTTCATCCGAGCAGAGGTTCTAGGTTATATCCATACATGGTCCTTGGTGGAGTGTCAGTCTCAGAAAAGACCCCTGTGCCCAGATATATTTGGTCCTTGTG
Source organism: Psammomys obesus (assembly GCF_907164565.1). Classification (NCBI taxonomy): domain Eukaryota; kingdom Metazoa; phylum Chordata; class Mammalia; order Rodentia; family Muridae; genus Psammomys; species Psammomys obesus. The sequence continues at coordinate 14,752,419 of NW_026596117.1, forward strand.
GAGCTCCTATCCTTTCCACGTCATACAAACTCCCCCTTCTTTCATATGATTCCCTGCACTCTGCCGAACGTTTGGTTATGAGTCTTAGTATCTGCTTTGATACACTGCTAGGTAGAGTCTTTCGGGGGCTTTCTGCGGTAGGCTCCTGTCCTGTTACTTGTTTTCTCCTATGTCCAATGCACCTCCCATTTGTCTTTCTAAGTGAGGATTGATCATCTTACCCCGGGTCCTCTTTCTTGCTTATCTTCTTTAATTCTTTAGGAATTACACACAACGTATTTTGATAATATTTAACCCCAGATCTTCCTCTTAAGTCTTCCAAGATTCACCCTCTCTTGCTGCTCTCCCTAGCTTTGTATATTTATCTATTTATTACAATAGCCATCAACTTAATTTGCATGTCCAGCAGATAGCCAAGTGTGTGGCTATCTGCTGGACATGCATCAGGAGTGACATCCTTAAAGAAGACTGACTCTCCTTTTCAGAAGCCTTCAGCTGTTCCTAACTTCTCAGCTCAGGGTGGACTCTCATGAAGCCCTTCCCACTACGTGCTAGAATATTTACTGTCTGGAGCTTTTGCAGGCCTTGTGTAGATAACTACAACTGCTGTGAGCTCATGAGTCATGTGCAGAAGACACTGTTTTTCACTCTTCCTCCCTGTTCTCTGGTTCTTGTAAACCCTCCACTCCCTCTTCTACATGGTCCTTGAGCATTGGGAAGGCATGTGACATTGGTGTCCCCCTTGTGGCTCAACACTTCACTGACAGTCTTTGCACTCTGACCGGTTGTGAACTTAGACATTAACCACCAGCCATGACACAAAGAAATTTATCAGGTTGGTTTGAAAACTGTGCTAATCTCTAGGTATTGAGATGAGGATTTAAAGGACAGTTTGATACTATGCCCACTTAACAAAGGAGTAGTAGAGGATTTACATGTGGAGCCTAGGAGCTTCCCACCTGGAGTTCTTAGACAGATCTAGAGTGTCTCCTGTGCTTCCTCCGGAGGTGTGTACCTTAAGGACAATCAAAAAGCAGTTCCTTACCTCCCTAACATGTGTACTATTTCTCCCCCGGCTGCGGTCATCATTATGATTCACAGGTTTCATGGGAGGGTAAGACTGTTGACGCCCCACATCTCTCAGCAGCCAATACAGCATCTTCCAGCACTATTGAAGTAAGCCAGCAGGAAGGACACATCCTGCTCAGTACTGGCTTTAATTTCCCCATGCGCTACGATCAGTGCATGTGGTGTCTTCAGCAACAGGGTATTTCGTAAAGTTCTAGTCTGGCACCGATAACACTGACAGTAGCCTGTGCTGTTTTGGAAGTCTCAGTACACCTTTGATAAACTACCTGAGAGGAGGTATTCAATGCATTGCACAGGGCCTTTTTTTTTTTTTTTTGTAATCTTTATGTGCCCCTCTCTTAGAAGACTTTTAGCAAGCTTAAGGCAGGCTATAAAGACAGAAAACTGAGAGATGTGAGAATGGAGAAGAGCCCCTCTCTGTGGTATCTGGTTAAATTCTCTTGCCAGCAGAAATGCAAGAACTCTATCACAATTAAACAATGTTTAAGGTCTTTTTTATTTTATAGCTATAAACCTGAACTTTTTTGGATATCCAAGAAAAAAAACATTTATAGAGATATTTCATGTATATATCTCCTGCCTCACCTTACTTGCTTCTGATTTTACCACATCAGATCATTGTCCCGGCCAAGTCACCTTGGATATACCCTGCCAGCTCACTCATCAGAGTAAAGAATAATAGTTGAAAAGAAAGTTTGTTAGCATTCTTTTGAGGGGTTACTTTAAGCCACCAAAATGGTACCTATAGCTAGCACTATGACAGTCAAGCTATCTGTAAGCACACTTCGGTATGAATTATTGTCTCTATTGATCCTTAGGAAGACCCAACCACACATGGGAATGCCTTATTTCTACACCCCACTTAGGACTTTCTCCTAACCCGTATTTATTAAAATTTTTTTATTTAAATCTCCAACTCTGCTTCAAGCTGGCTATGCCTGAAATTCTTTTCTGTGTTGAATCCAGGAGTCCTAATCTGGCCCGACTCGAGGCTCCTTAAAGATTGAGGAAACTCCTCAGGGTGCTGAGGTGACAGTGTTGTGATTTGTCACTGTCCTCTCATGGCTGATGAGATGATCTACACTTTCATCTTGCATTTGGCCCTTCAAACCATGTACATAGGTCATGATTTCAAAATGAAACTTAAAGACAGCATGGAGAGGACTAAAAAGCGTGTCTCATGAGTCTTATTAAAATATCGTGACTGTATGAAAACAGACAAAAATCCCTGATGTCACAAACTAATAGGAAAAGAGAAGTCACGAGCCAGAAATCTAGGCAGAAATTCAATTATGTGCCTCCGTAATGAAGATAAATGGAAAAGCGCATACTTGGATAAAATACCTATTGTTGCATGCCCAGATTCACAATCAAGCAGATGGTCTTGCAACATGCACATGGGTTCAGGCATAGAGACTTTGATTTGCAGGTATGCTAAAGACCTACCTAGCTAAACTATGTAACAACCACCAAGATCAAAAGAAATAAGCACATTGTCCTATGAATATTTAAGAATCACCTCCGAAGTGGACCAAATCCTCAGGCCAACACTATCAGTGCTAATGAGTTCTTGTAATGTGTGAACACACCCAGAAAGTGAAATGGCTGAAGCAAGATGTAGGCCTCCTCTCTCAGGACACACTAGAGAGGAACTTGAAGTCAACCATCCTATATCAGGATAGAAGAAGTAAATGGCAGCAAGCCATGCGTTCACCTAGAGATGAAACTGATGGATCAAGAACCACAGAAGAAATAAAACCTTCATCCATTTTTTTTCCTGCTTAGCCAGAAAAGAGGATCCATCAAAGTGCCAAGGCCAATGGGACTTAACAAGTTGTCATAAGCTCTGTATGCATATCTCACTTTCTGCTGTGGACAGAAGAACCATACCTCTGTCCACAGGAGATCTCAGAAGACTTTGTGCATTCTGCCTCGCTATAAACCAAACTGTGGTAATAGCATCTCACTTATGACAGAAGAAGTTGAAAAATATAACATGGTGTCTAGGAAACATGAGCTGATTGGTGGAGCTGATGGGCACGTTTTGTCCTCAGGTCATGTCATGTTGATCTGACAATATGAAACCTGGAGAAACTACTATAATGATACCAATTAAAGATATGGACATAAGGATAATCAAAGCTAGCTTTGGGTCACTCTTTCTCTCCATCTATGTACACTATACCTATCCTTTGAAATGGGCTGACACCCATTTAGCTTCTGAGTTTTTCTTTACAATTACTATTGACTTATTTTTCTTTTCTCTGAAATCTAATTGGTTATATAACCAATATATCATTATATATTGGTTATTATCATTGAACACATGATTATATATTAATACGCACATATTTTGCTTTATTTAAAAAATTATACATTCATAATCATGTATTTTATTTCTCACATAACATGTGAATAGAAGTTCATAATTTAATTTTTTGTTCCTCACTTAGACATTCAGAATATTATGGGATAAAAATTCACTTTTTTGTGAATCTTTCTTTCCCTACTCTTTAGCTCCTTTCTAAGCTGAATATAGTGGTTGACATATAAAAAAAGTATTATAATTAGAAGATAAAACAGAAAGTGTTAAAGGAAGGAAATAAAGACATAAAAGAAAGATAAATTTAGAGATAAGATTTTTTTAGCTTAGAGAAGATAATTTTATAATTATACATATTTATAATTTTAGAGGCACAATCTTAACCAGAGTATAATCATATCTCATGGATAAGAATATAAACTCCATAAGACAGGGTTTATTTTATCTCACTGTTCCATCCCAGTGCTTGATGCAGTGTTTCGAATAATGTATGTGCTCAATAAAAAATTTGATGAATGAACAAATTAGTGGAAAAAAGACAGATACTGGGTGTCCAACCTGGAAGAAGAAAAGAACTGATAAACACCATGACTTTCTAAACATAAACTCCTTAACCCCAGGATTTATCTCTTTCAGTAAATGCAGAATGGAAGGCTCCAGAGTCTAAATGTTTAAGAGAAGGTGACATGACCTAAAGGTTGGTCTTGGAAAGTCAAACCAATTCATGTTGGACTCCCTCTTAAGCCCATGGACTTCCTGATATACATTAACAAAAAAAAAAGCTACATTTTATTCATTGAGGAAATCATGGGAAAAATAAGACCGCCAATAACATATTAGCTTTAAAATGAGGTATAGTAAAATTATGCATTGTGGTTCCTGGAGTGCACTGGATTGTCAATAGGTATCACTTTTAATAAGACTCTGAATGACAGAAAAGAGGCATCAGTGTCCTCTGCCCTTTAAATACCATATGACAAAATCAACCTTAATTTTAAATTAGCCTTTTCCACATCTATAAATGTGCTTGTCACACTAAGAGATCCCCATTCCTCCTAGGCTCCCTAATTGCTGTTATAATTCTTTGTTGGACACAGATGCTGCTGTAGACTCTTCCACCTAGAAAGCAAAGTAATGCCAGAGATTTGGCAGAAGTTGTAAAAACCACCTTTAGCTGCCAAGCAATAGGACCATGAAATGAAGAGCCCAAACTGTAACTAATCTTCATTTCAAAGTGCTTCCAGCTTAGAGCTCACAGACACAGTCTTCTGAGGAACAACTGAAAACGAATGCATCATCTTCTCCAAACCACACTGAAATTCTGTAATTAGATCCAATTTTTTTTTTTTTTGTGATCACAGTCACTAAATTCCTGGCCTTGTGCTATGCCTCCTCATTGTAAAACTTATTTACAATTATAATCAGAATTGATCTGTCTCACAGAAATATAGGTTAAAAGTCTCTGGCATATGGTAGAATTCAATATATACTCATGAGATGAATTGGAACTTACATATTTTCATGATTTTGCAATTAGTTTTCTAAATACAGGACTAAAGTTACTGCATCATTTATGTTTCATTGATAGAATCAATGTTGTTTAATAAATCATTACTTTTTCAATAGCAAATATGTGTTGCTTCCTCAAACTTGACTTTTATCAATACATTAAACATATCCAAATACAGTGAAAATTGCAACCCAAATCATTTACCAGGAACAAAAAAATATTTCACACTTACAAAACAGATTCTTGTCAATGCATCATTATTATAACAAACATATATAGCTTCTTGTGAAAAAAAAAAACATGATAAAATGAGAGATATGCATTCATGGCCTATGTATGTTTTCTACTATGCTTTAATTAATATACAGAAAAGAAAGCTCTGGTTATGTTTTAGAAAATGTATTTCTGCTACTTACATTTCTTACCGTAAGATGTTGTCCAATATCTTCAGATAGAGACCCAATAACTTGGTTGTGTTCTTAAAAACTATCCAGATACTCAACCGCAGTACACTGACCCCTCAGATTTTAATTTTAAGTAATTTGTTTTAGTTCTTATCCTGATTGTTCTTTTAATTTAGCCTGCTCCACCAGATTTGCTAAATAATATCATGTACATGTATAACCAAAGCTCCAGCCTAATTCTTTTTTATTGAAAATATTTTTTCATGTAATATATTCTGATCATGATTTCCCCTCTATATGTGATCTCAGATACTTCCCCCTTCCACCCTTCCAACTCCATGCCTTCTTTCTCTCTCTCCTTTAGAAAACAAACAGGCAAATTAAAAAGTAACAAACAAGAATAAAAGAACAAGTCTTAGAAATTTAAAGAAACAGAGTTATATGAATATCAGGAAGCTTCAAACCTCACTGTACCTGTTCTCTATGCAGCTAGCGTTCCAAATACCATTCCTATGTGTTGCAGGACTCCAGGCCAGATAAATACCCAGAAAATATTTTCTTATAGCACTCATTCAATATGCCTGGCTCTTTACCACATTTCCCGTCTCCCAGGCCACAGCACAGTAGGCGTGCTATATATCCTTTCACATATATATACTTTCTATATATCCTTTCTATACATCCCTTCACAGTAGGCATTCTGTATATCCTTGCTTTTTTTTTTTTTTTTTTTGAGAGTCTGCAACCAAAACCCAGAGTCCTCTAGCATTTACCTCTTCTTCCTGCTCTGCAGGGTTTGGGTTTTTGTATATTGCATATAAAATCACATCAAACTTTCTGCACAGATGGCAAAACAATGACTTCATTAGGCCCTGAAAGTTTCATCAGCCACTGAATCTTACTTAAATAGTAGAAACAAGGACTGACTTTGCAGCAAAGGACTTCACAATCATTGAAGTGATCTAGCTTTGTGTTACTTAACCCACTTTTTCGTGTTCCTATCACATTTTTACTCACAACCGATTGTGAACAGCCTTATGTTTGACTTCCCCACATAAGCCACTTCACATTTGAAAGAATATTTCAAACTGCAATCACATTAGTTATTCTTCAGTAAGTACTATTATATCACTACACAGCTAAATATATTAGTGATCCTCCAGAGCTTGTATAAAACATATCGTTCAGTGTTTAAAATCCCCAACGAACTTTCACACACAACTTCACGTTGATCTTCACAACAGCCTGAACATCCAAAGTTGCTCAGCACTGCTCAGTTCCCTCAGACCGAGCACTTCAAATGGTAAACTTGGAAAACAGATCTGTCTAGTTTTTTTTCCTAGTGGTAGAGCTAATCTTGCCAGATCATAGATGAGTCATAGACTCTGATCTCTGTAGGAAATTACTGTAATTTCAACATAACTATTGTAGGATTCTGGTTTTTAGAAATCCATTCATTTTTATTTGCCAGAAAGAAACACTATTAAAAAGATATCTATGATGTAGTTACATATGAGTAACATTGTAAAGACTAAGGGAGTAATAGAAATTAATGAAAAATGAAGGGCATGACTTTGAAAAAGAGCAAGGACGGGTATATGGCAAGGCTTAGGAGGGGGGAAGAGAAGGGAGAAATGATATAATTTTATAATTTTAAGTATTAAAGGAAAACATAATAAAAACTACTACTCACCAAAATGCTTTTCATATAAGCAAAAGCAATTATTATGATCACTGTACTGTATCTAGACTAATAAATGTTATATGATGACTATAAAGAAATACACCTGAAGGTCAGTATAAATATCGGAAGTGGGATAAAACAGGGAACAGAGCAGAAACCTACCACAGAGGGCCTCTGAAAGGCTCTACCCAGCAGAGTATCAAAGCAGATGCTGAGACTCAGAGCCAAACTTTGGGCAGAGTACAGGGAATCTTTTGAAAGAAGGGGGAGATAGAAAGACTTAGAAGGGACAGGAACTCCACAAGGAGACAACAGAGTCAAAATATCTGTGCCCAGGGGTCCTGCAGAGACTGATGAATCAGCCAAGGACCCTGCATGGAGAGGACTTAGAACCCCTGCTCAGATGTGGCCCATGGCAGCTCAGTCTCCAAGTGGGTTCTCTAGTAAGGGGAGCATGGGCTATCTCTGACACGGACTCAGTTGCTGGCTCTTTGATCACCTCCCCATGGGGCTGCAATCTTGCCAGACCACAGAGGAAGACAATGCAGCCAGTCCTGATGAGACCTGGTAGGTTAGAGTCAGATAGCAAGGTAAGATAGTAGGATATCAGTGGACTAGGGGAGGGATTGTGGGGAAGAGGAAGAGTAGGTGGAAGTGGGAGGAGATGAGGGAGGATGCTACAGCTAGGATACAAAGTGAATAAATTGTAGTAGTAGTAATAATAATAATAATAATAATAATAATAATAATATAAAAATACATCATTGATTAAAAATGTAATAGATGAAAAATTACCCTCGCTATTTCTTTGTTACAAATAGCTATTAGTGTAGATGAACATTTGACTAGTAATAAATATGGTAAAAACTCAGCGTACAGTCTACTACTCCATGATTCTTATCAGACTCAGCTTTTCCTGATGACACTGGGACAGTTGCAGCCTATTGCCATGAGGCCCTGGAGCCCCTCAAAGAGTTTTTCAAGTTTCTTGTCTGCTGATACTTTTCTGTTTTTCTTCAGGGATTCCCTTACTATTCTAGACGTATAAATAAGCCTGGATATATGAACTCATACTGTGACCGAGGTCCAAGCTAAAGCTGTGCTTTAAGTCCAATGGCCTCCTCAGCCTTTTGCAAAATTAATTTTCAAGTGTTTGTGAAATTTATCTGAGTATATTCTGATTGCCAGGAGGAATGAGGACATCTCAGGGAAGATGAAGACACATCATGAATATAAATTTAAAAAGTCATGCATGTGAAATGGATTTAAAGTCAACTCATTTAAATTTTAGAAGGGAGGCAAACTGGGTCATTGTAAATCTAACTGGTAGTTTCCAGATAATAGAAAATGACAAAACAAATTAATAAAAATTTCTCAGTTTTTACCTGTTTTTTATTAATGATTCATAGTTCCTTTATCATTCTTGAAACCAAATAAACATTACCATAAACTGGTTGTGGAAAACTTGAGTTGTTTCAAATTTTATAAAATTCTGCTTAGGTAACACCCCACAGATATTTGGGGTCAGTTATAGCTACTTTTGTCTCTAGACTGAGTTTTTCTCTTTCACTCTAAAATACCAGTTTTGTTTTTGTGTGTGTCTGTGTGTGTGTGTCTTTGTAGTATGCTGTATGCTGAACACTGTTCTTAAAGTTTTGCATATTCTGACTAATTAATCTGATATTTTTAGATGATATTGTTGACTCCATCTCATAGATAAATAAACAGAAGAATAGAGAGGTAGAGGAGTTTCCTAGGTATTACGTAAGTGGACAATGTAGCAAAGGTCATTGTTTTTATATTAAAAACAATCGTGCCTAAGGAAAACATTGCCACAATTAATTTTCCAAAATTCTGATGAATGAAGTCAATATTTTTACAATGGAATACAAAACCTGAATCCATCATAAGAAGGTAAATAGGTTGGTGAATAGTTGGGAAAGGCTGATATTAAATGTATTAGTAAAGTTTTGGTAAGGTTTCCAGAGCTTCTCCCAGCTTATGAATCTAGAAGTATATTTATGTCAATAAATGCTGAGGGCAGTTCACAGGCTGATGGAATCCATAGGGTACCTGTATTTCCTTTATCATGTTGCCATGCGTTGGAAGTATAAACTTAGCTGATTCTATTTAGGAGATGTTGTAATGCTATCTTTTAATAATGTCCTGCAAAGGTGAGGAAGAGCTCATGTTCCTGCTCCAAGGATACTTTTTTTTTCCAGTGAACCATTTAGCTAGAAAAGTTTGCTATTTACTGAAGTCTATTCTGATTCACTATCGTAGGAAAAACATCAGAGAAAAGGCAGGAAACATCTGCCAAAAGAGCAGTGCTTGAGAGTAAAGAGAAAATCATGCAGAAAAAGAGATAAATGAATAGGGAGAGAAACATCACAGGCACCTTTGCAGGATTTACTGCAGGACCTCTGTGCTTCTTTAACCTCAGTCAATGTATACTGAAAAACTGAAAAGACATAGGAAACTCTGTAATTGACATAATTGAAAGAAAAAGAGAGGGAAGAGAGGAAGAGAGTGAGAGAGACAGAGAGGAAGAAAGAGAATGGGATGCAAGGTGGACATAGATCATATAACGTGCAAAGCAAAGGAGTTGTCCAGTTGCAGAGCACAGGTAAATATCTATATGACTATAAAGGGAAACAATATACAATGTGACTGAAAACCTCATTGAAGCAGACGAGCAAACCCTTGTTGTGAATAACCTTTTTCTCATACAGTGACTCTTATGATAAGTATTCTGTGAACAACATAGACACAAGAGACTTGCCATCACATAAAAATTTGTTCAACAAACCCTGAGATTATTGTTAAAGATTGACATGGAAAGCTTGTTGAAAATTCCTTGTCCCCTCTCTAGAATTAGAAAAAAGGACAAAGACCAGACACTTGATTCTCCTTTATTTTATCTTGAGCAAATTAATTAGCTACTTCAAACTTTCAAGTCTTCATTTGTAAATTGGGCACAAAAATAGAAGAATTCAAAATGTTACTGTAAAGATCAAAGAAAAGCTTATTTTGCATATAAAAAGCTAGAAAGAATAACATTCCCAAGTATACAGTCACAAATACTCAATAAAAAATTACAGCTCTTTGAATCAGTAAGAAAACTGAGGTTAGAAGTAAACCAATTACCCTAAAATTTAATGAAAATGGTCATCTCCAAGGCGACAGCATTCAGTAATTGCTTAACCGTGGCAGATGTACCACTTCACAGAAGCCAATTTTGGGCAACACTTCCATATTATCCTCCTATGCCCCCCCCCACACAAACACACGCACACACACACAGCAAAAAAATAAGTTTCAATGACCCATTAAGGTTGAATCTGAATTAGCACAGAAGCTTAGCGAAGAAAAAGCGAAGGACATTTTCCTTGGCTTACAGACAGGCTAGGTCTCCAGTTCTTAGAACAAAGGACTGGGCAAGAGAGAAGTTTAGGAAAGGCGTTCTACTTAGACAAGCCCCTTGTAAGTTATCCAGTCCCAAGTGATCATCATTAAGCATATGTACAGCTCTAAATGGACTCACTAGGTTTCTACACATATACCTATACGTATACACATACACACAGATGCATCATATCAAAAATAATTTCAAAAAGAAAAGGGTTTGAGTTCAAAGGGCAGTATTACGTTGAAAGAAAGAGTTGTGGCAAGGAGAGGAACGGGTACAAATGTTGTCATTGCAGTATTCACTTATGAAGGGGGGAAACACAATGAAACAGAAAAACTTTTCCCAGCAGTGCAAACATGAAATGAACAGAGAGTGGTGAGGAGCAGCTGCAAATGTGTCACAGATCATTCTTAAGGGGCTCCTCCATTCAGCTTAAGCTTCTGCAGGAAAGGAAGCAAAATTATTTTACAAAGGGCACTGTTAATAACCAACCAGGCCACAGAGGAAGAGGATCCAGGCAGCTCCTGATGAGCCTTAACAAACCATAGGAATATGGCAATAGTGGAGAACTCCCCCTTTCAGTGCACTAGGGGAGGGGGAGGGGGGCTGGGAAGAGTTGAGGGAGAGGGCTTCAATCAGGATATATGATGAATAAATTGGGAAGAAAAACTAAAAATTAAAAAAAAAACTGACAAGAAAGAAAACAGAAAACAATCTCTCTGTTACTAGGAATGGTGAAGAAATGCCTCCTAGATGAGACCATTAGAGATAACTACAGCTGAAAGAGACAGTGGGATCCTCGAGAATGCTTCACCCTCAAGAAGCAGAGGCAATCTCTGCTGAGTGTATCGATGACAGGAATGCCATCTTTACCCTAAACATGAGTTTAGCGAAAGTTGAGTAGCATTGACTAGAAACCTACAGCTGAAGGAGATGAAACAAAAAGAGAAGCAGTGAAAGAGGGAAAGATTCTCTGAAGTTCAGACGTAAAAGAAAGGCAACTGAAATGGGAGAAAAGTGAGTCTTTAAAGCAGTGCTCACCCCACGGTGAGGCAAAATTAGAGAAATAAGCCATGGAAGACTAAGGTGTCTGTGGCATTCATAGAAGGTGACACAAGCTAGATTGACTGTACCTTCTACACAGAAAAACCTAGAAAAGAAGAATGTTTACTTTCTACAGTAAATACTATCAAACTCATTTCTCCTACACCGCCCAAAATGTCTGCTTTTCAACCGAATAGTAACAAGTGAGAAATAAACAGGAAAACTAAATGTGCAGACAAGAGATAACAAAAACAAAACAGAAGCTCATATTTGAATATAGTACACATAACGTAAAATTGCTAGAATTAATATTTGAAAGTAACTAATAGCAAAGCTAGATAGTTCCAGATCAAATAGATATAACTTTAAAGAAAAACACAAACAGTAGATATTCCAATAAAATAGTAAAGCTAAAATTGGCTTTTATAGGATTATTAGATTTCTATGTACTTTTCTGTGGCTGTAATTAGCATAGTGCAATGATCAAAAGCAGTTTGGGAATAAAGGGTTTATTTCACCTTACAGGTCTGTATTCCATCATGAGGGAAGCAGATGCTGGAAATCAAGGCAGAACCATGAAGCAGAAACTACAGAGCAATGTTGCTTAATGGCTTATTCCCAAATTTACATTCGACTACCTTTCTTATACAACCCCAGGGCAACTGGCCTAAGAATAGTCCAATGTACAGTGGACTGAGCACGCACTCCCATACCAATGAGCAATCAGTAAAACATCACCACAGACATGCTCGGGGTCCAATCTGATGAAAGCAATACGTGAACTCTTCTCTGTTCCTAGAGGTGTCTATCTGACCATGAAGATTAGGAAATACAATAGTAGCTTAATTTACTTGGAGGTGAGCCAATACAATTTGTATAAACTTAAAAAGAGAAACAAAAATGAGATAATACACAAAGATAAATGGAATATCTTAGAATTACATGATTATATCAAATGCTCTAACATTTGTGAGACTGAAAGCATAAAGAAAGTATAGAATGAAGCATAAATGATATGTGATGAATAGTTGTGGATAATGATATTTTTCAAAACTCAAAGATCATATGTACATGAACTCAAAATCAATTCAAAACAAAGCAAATTAAAAATACAGAAATATAGTTTTCTAATAAAACTAACACAAAGAAAGAATCCCGAAGGCAAGATATTATACACAGAAAAAGGATGGAGATAATAATGTGGTGTTTGTAGGTAACCATACAAATAAGAAGAAAATGGAATGAGTCACATTGCTAAAAGGAAAAAAAAATATTGCCAAGCTAGAATTCTATGTCAAATAAAATACATTTCAATAGCAGTGAGGCAATAAGACCTTTTGTATAATACAAATGGAGAGAAATAATCAGTAGTATTACTTTGTACAAAATAATTTTTACAAAAGAAAATTTTAGCAGGAGTTCTTGCTGAGAAGATTCAGAAAGTTTTAGGATGGTTACTGCAGAAAAGATTCAGATAAGAATGTAAAAATCACATAAAAATGAAAATGTGACAAAGCAGAATAACAAAGTGAGCTTAAAATGCAAGAGAAACTATGTAAATGTGTTTGAACTCTATAATGTGCTTGTTTTCAAGGTGTGACCATAAAAAAGCTGCTAAATTGTTTTGGTTTTGAAGTTTCTCAAAAGCTAAGACGTGGAATGGATGAAAGAGATGGACATTTATTGAGGATCTAATATACATAGAATTCAGACAGCTCATTGAGGTTCATGTTCTCTGGTGTCCCACAGAATTTTTTTTAAGATTAAGCAAAGGTTTTAATGGTCAAGTTTTTTTTTTCTATAGATGTTTTTGCTAACTTGATTGTGTGTTTGTATACACCTGTAACTTTGGCAAAATTAATCCATCATTCTGCATTTGCAGTACTCCTGTATAACAGGTCTTTTCATGACAATTTTAAACAATGATGTGTTTTTCATATCTTTTGGAATGACACACAAACACCTACCTTGCAGCCACTGGAAGATTTTGGAATTAAAATTCAACCAAGAATATAGTTCTTTCTGTGACTCTGGTGCATTAAATAAGGTCCAGACCCAATAAAAAAAAATGTGCTAGAGTAAATTGTGCTAGTTAATATTTTATTATTTTATTTTATATTTCTATCTTCTATAGTATTTTTTAAACTTTAAGAAAAAAAATCACATATTTTTATTAAAGACTTCCTAGCATTCAATGAAAAAGAAGGCACAACTTACCCAAACTTATGAGACACTGTTGGTATAATGTTCTTGTGGAATGAATACAGTTTACCCTTGTTCATTCACATGCTGATTTCTCGACCCCACTATCTGGTTTCAATCCAGACATTACATTGCGATGTTTATCCTAAGCATCAAATGTCTCAAGTTTGTGTAAACATGCTGTCATTTGTTCTCTGTCAATAAAACAACCACCCAGTGCTGAGCAATGGAGAGAATAGGGTGGGTTATCCCGGTCCAGAGGGGAGGAGAAAGAAGTAACTCAGAGGAGTGGGAGAGGAGAGATCTGAGAGGAAAGGACTTGGAAACACCAGGAGAGATGAACCGGACATAAGATATGATTAAAAAGAAGGTATAATGTGGGAAATATGAATGGGAGGAAGCTACGTGGGATTGCGGGTTTAGGATGGAGTTATTATTGCCTGGCATTGTATTCTAGGTTAATTAAATAAATCCTAGTCTCTGTGTGGTGATTTGGGTATACAGCTGGTTTAGGAATAACTGCTGTTTCACTGAAAGATAAATCAATAGTAAATATTAATAATCATCAACAGGAAACAATGAAAGAAGTGCTAAAAGGAAAGTTCGTAGCACTAAGTGCCTTCATAAAGAAATTTGAGACATCTCGTACAAGCAACTTAATGGCACACATGAAAGCTCTAGAAATAAGCAAATACATCCAAGAGGAGAAGATAGCAGGAAATAATCAAACTCAGGGCTGAAATCAATAAATTAGAAATTCTCCTAGAATAAATAGAATATATCAAAAATATATCTTAAATATAAATAAACAGATGAAGTTAAGGCACTACAAAATGTAAAAACATTTGCAGCAAAGCTCTTTAAATCCTAACTTTTTTTCATTTTGCTAGGGACCATAATGGATCTGCTTTCCAGTTGACACTGATACAACTAATAATAAAGACTCCAGGACATAAAACCAGAGCAATTTCCCCCTACTTTTCATGAACCATTTTGTAGAAAATCAGTGTCTTGGAAATCTTCATGAATAGTCTATAAATCCCTCAAACTCAACTTTTCTTCTCCCCTGTACCCTCCTCACCCTAGTCCAGTTTCTTCCGCCTGGCACTGTCACTGTCTATGCTCCAGATCCCTCACCCCAAATAAAAGCATCCTGTTGTCTACATTAAAAACTAGAAATAACCATTCACCTTTATTCCTCAAAGTAGCCAGTCACTAGACTGTATTAACTTTGTCCCCCTTAGATATCATGAGCTGTGTCTACCATTGCAAAGACTATCTGCCATCTTTCTTCAACTAGACTGTTCAAATGACATCATTACTTTCTAGCTCCATCTGTTTCTTTTTCAATTCAGTCTGATGGAGCTCACAGTCTAATCCTCTTATCCCACATATATTAAGTTCTACATCCTCCACATCCAGCATCTGTTTCTTTTCTTCCTCTTTCTCTCTTATTACTTTCTGGCTCTTGTACAGTTTGAAGTTCTCAGAGCTTCCCTTTTGCTCGCTTATCTCTGGGGGAATCACCCTGTTTTCCAGCCGAGCACTGTCTCCCTTTCCTTGAGAATTCAGTTTAAGCCTTACCTCTCCAAAGGTCTATAATTGGGCTCTTAATCTTAAATCAAAGAAGTAAGTCAACACATCATGCCTATTCCCATGGTTCTATCTGTTCCTTATGGTTTTTAAATATAACTTAATATATCCTTTGCCATTTCACATTTGTCCCTTTCTCTCAATGTATACCAACATTGCATGGCATTTTCCTATCTCCATTTCCTTTTTTTTTAAATAATTTTATTTTTTCTTATCAGTTACATTTTATTAACTCTGTATCCCAGCTGTATCCTGCTCCCTCATTCCCTCCCAGTCCCACCCTCCCTCCCTCATCTCCACTGTGCCCCTTGCCAAGTCCACTGATAGGGGGGACCTCCTCCCCATTCATCTGATCCTGTTTTATCAGGTATCTTCAGGACGGGCTACAATTTCTTATACTCCCTAAAAGCAGGTACAAAATCTTCATTCCTTGTTTCAAAGTTCTTTAACGGTAAAGAATATATATAAAGAATATATATATATATATAAAGAATATAGTGGACTATATTCTTATTAACTATCATTAATGTTTTCTGCTGACTAACACAATAAAAACATGCTCTATCAGCTAAGGGACTTTAGTGTTCTTGTAGAGGAACAGAGTTCAAGTCCAAGCACCTACATCAGGTGGCTAACAACAACCTACAACTCCAGCTCTGGAGAATTTGACACCCTGTTCTGGCCTCCAGAGGCACATGCACACATGTGTACATAAACATAAATAAAAATTTATTTTCTATACTTCAAATCATAACTTATGCCTGATTTTTTTTCCTACATGGATTCCTTAACTGTTGCCCTTTTTTGAAAATGCAGATTTGCCAGTTTGTGAAATTGGAGCACCTTCACCCAGCAACTTCAGAGCCAAGTTTTTATGACCACTTGCCAAGACTGACTCATGGCCATTGTCAATTTGTGAAGTAGAAGCTAGGCTTTAAGATAATTAAAATGAGAGAAGAGTTTATCCAAGGTCTTAGGATGAGCAGCTTTCTCTTTCCTAGAAATACACTCAGAGATGAAAAAGGTATTCTTGTAAAAATGCATTACTAAACTTTGATGGAAAATAGACACATCTTTACATCTTTGCCCAGATTTCTGTTTGTGTTGATCTCCTTGTGGAGCTCCTGTCCCCTTCTGGTCTTTCTATCTCCCCCTTCTTTCATAAGATTCTGTGCACTCAGCCCAAAGTTTGGCTATGAGTCTCAGCATCTGCTCTGATACCTTGCTGGGTAGTTTTTCAAAGACCCTTTGTGGTAGGCTCCTGTCTTGTTCCGTGTTTTCTCCCTCTTCTGATGTCTGCCCCGTTTGCCCTTCTGAGTGAGGATTGATCATCTTACCCAGGGACCTCCTTCTTTTTACCTTCTTTAGGTGTACAGATTTTAGTATGTTTATCCTATATTGTATGTTTAATATCCACTTATAAGTGAGTATATACCATGTATGTTCTTCTGCTTCTGGGATAACTCACTCAGGTTGATGTTTTCTAGTTCCCACCATTTGCCTGAAAATTTCATGATTTCCTTGTTTTTTTAATTAAATTTTTATTTTTATATTAATTAAAGTTTATTCATTTTGTATGCCAGTTGTAGCCCCCTTCCTCATTCTCTCTGAATTAACCCTCCCCTCATCTCCTCCCATTCCCCTCTCCAAGTCCACTGATAGGGGAGGTCCTCCTTCCCTTCCATCTGACCTTAGTTTATCAGGTCTCATCAGGACTGGATGCATTGTCCTCCTCTGTGGCCTAGCAAGGCTGCTCCTCTCTTGTGTGTGTGTGGGGTCAAGGAGCTGGCCACTGAGTTCATGTCAGAAACAGTGACTGTTCTCCTTACTAGGGAACCCACTTGGATACTGAGCTGCCATGGGCTACATCTGAGCAAGGGTTCTAGGTTAAATCCATGAATGGTCCTTGGTTAGAGTTCCAGTCTCAGAAAAGACCTGTGTGCCCAGATATTTTAGTGGAGCTCTTGTCTTCTCCAGGCCCCACTATCTCCCCTTATTTCATAGGATTCCCTGCACTCTGCCCAAGGTTTAGTCAAGATTCTCAGCATTGTTCAACCATGTTTGTAGCAGCTTTATTCATAATAGCCAGAACCTGGAAACAATCCAGATGTCCCTCAACAGAGGAATGGATACAGAAATTGTGGTACATTTACACAATGGAATACTACTCAGCAATTAAAAACAAGGAAACCATGAAATTTGCAAACAAATAGTGGGATCTAGAAAAGATTATTCTGAGTGGGGTATTCCAGAAGCAGAAAAACACACATGGTATATACTCACTTATAAGTGGATACTAGACCTATAATATAGGATAAACATACTATAATCTGTACACCTAAAGAAGGTAAGCAAGAAGGAGGACCCTGGGTAAGATGATCAATCCTCACTCAGAAAGACAAATGGGATAGAGACTGGAAGAAGGAGAAAACAGGAAACAGGACAGGAGTCTACCACAGAGGGCCTCTGAAAGACTATACTTACCAGTGTATCAAAGCAGATTTCCTTGTTTTGATTTGTATTTCCCTGATGAATAAGGAGGTTGAGCATTTCTTTAAGTGTTTCTCTGCCATTTAATACTCCTCTATTGAGAATTCTCTGTTTAGTTCTGTACCACATATTTTAACTGGATTACTTGTTTTGTTGGTGTTTAACTTCTTAAATTCTTTATATATTCTGGATTAACATCCTCTGACAGATATAGGGTTGGTAAAGATCCTTTCCCAATCTGTAGGCTGTTGTTTTTTTCTGATAACAGTGTCCTTTGCCTTATAGAAGCTTTTCAGTTTCATGAGGTCCCATTTATTCATTGTTGATCTTAGAACCTGTGATGTTGGTGTTCTGTTCAGGAAGTTGTCTCCTGTGCTAATGAGTTCAAGGTTCTTCCCCACTTTTTCTTCTAACAGGTCTGGTTTTATTTTGAGGTCTTTGATCCACTTGGATTTCAGTTTTGTATAGGGAGATTAATATGGATCCATTTGTATTTTTCTACATGTGGACATACTATTAGACCAGCACCATTTGTTGAAGATCCTGCCTTTTTTCCATTGTATGGTTGTGGCCTCTTTGTCAAAAATCAAGTATCCGTAGGTATGTGGGGAGAGGTGTGTTTTTATCTTGAGATGTTTCTTGCCATGACAGCTCTATGGGCATATATATATATTATGTATACATATGTCCATATATGTATATACTTAGAAAAAGTCAAACATAAACAGTAGACAGTAAGTGTCAGAAGGACATGCTGGTGTAGATGATTTCAGGTACGTATGATGTTTGTTCTCTTCAATTCTCTTATTAAAAGGGTCTGTTGGTAGCTGTGTTGGCAAAGGATGCAGATCAAAGGATGGGTATTAAATCAAAGGTATTCTATTCTTTCTTCTGAAATAGAGATCTGTAGAGGTGAGTCAGGGGAGGTTCCTGGGAGTCTATGGGGATGACCCTAGCTGAGTCTCTAAGCAACTGTTGTCAAGGAACATGAATTGGCAGCTTCTGTAGACAGGTGGAATTCCCTGGAGGAACTCACCCATAAAACTTTCAATCCAAAAAGTGTCTTGTCTACAAAAAAAATTTAAGGGTAATGATGGAACAAAGGTCTAGGGAATGGCAAACCAGTGACATTATTAACATAATAATTCATTCACCAATTACATTTAGGACACTGCTATGCACTGCATTTTAAACTAAACAGGGTGGGACATAGCCCAATTACAAAAGAATTGAATGCAATTAGACTTTGTCCAAATACACACACACACACACACACACACACACACATATACACAACATTGAAGGAAAACTTATACAGTTTCTTACATATGGCACAATGTTGTTGCCAGTTGACTTTTGGGTCACTCATGACTTCCAACCAGATGTTAAATTCTGAGCTATTTTCTGATGCTTCTCAATATAACATTTCTATGTGTCTCTCTTATCTCAGCACACATATTAGTATCTATACTTACTGGTAATACTTAGATGATGCTTTTTCTTTCTACTGTGATGAAGTTGGCCTTTCCGTGGGTGCCTTTACCATTAAAATGTGGAGGTTGTTGGTCTCTTACCTCATATTATATGCATCACCCTGCACTTTAATTACAAGTTGATCCCAACTCCCTAAAACTAGCAAGCAAAAACAGCATTGTCTTTAGCTGTCCATGAAGTCTTTAAAACCATGAAGATTTAAAAATCTTAAGTAAATATGTATAACAATTGTCTCATATCCTTCTCTAAAATAACCTTTGTGTGTAGTTTCTAGAGTAAAATAGAAAATAAATAACCTCAAACCAAATCATGGAAGCAAATTCACAATTGAAAGGCTTTTTTTTCCCCAATCAGTAAATAAGACATTTAAGAAGTTTGTTTACAGAAAAGTGCTCCACTGGCTTTTTAGAAGTGACTTTAATGTTCATTAAGGCAGAGCCTGATGATAGTAAAATGCTCAGACGTGGGCATGGTTGCAGTATCACACGCAGTTGGCACAGTTTGTTCTGCACTGGGCACTGCTTCTATTTAACTTTCCTGCAAGGAGCCACCCAGCCTCCCCAGAGAGAGCTTCCTGCAGGTAGGATGGAGTGAAAAAGTTAGGAGGCAAACAAACAAAAGCCCTACTCTGAAATGCTGTTTAGTTCTCAAGCCTTTAAAGGAGCAGCTTGGGGCTAGAGAGCAAAGACAATAAGTAATCAACCCACTCAAAAAACTCTTACTCAATTTTTTTTTAATTATAAACTTTGTCATTTGTATCTAGGAAGAGAATCACGGTTTTAATTGTTTCTACAGGTTTCCAGGAGCAGGTCACCGTGAACTCCTAAGATAAGACCAAGGAACAAAGTGACAACCTCTTGCCTTTAAGGCATTCGGAAGTTGTCTCTCAAACAGCTGAAAAAGTAAAGCAATAAAGAATGCAGTCTAAATGTTACATTATTCTTGGAGAGGTGAAATTTGTCTGCTACTGCACTGCACCACTTTTCTGGTCTGTCCCTGAGAAACAAAGCCACTCCTACTGTCCACCAGACACAATGGCTTCCTGCCGTCTGCTGCTGGTTTGTTCCTGCTGTTTGAAACGGAATGGCCTATGGCTTGTTAAAATGCTTGTTCTTTGGTGGTCTTGTCAAATACACGAAAGAGCTTCCTTCCCACAGCTAGGCCTATAGTCCTAACACCTGCGTTTTCACTTGTGAAGGTGAGTAGAGCCTAGCTTATATTGTCCTGTAAGTCAGAACCGCGATCACTGGAAATAAATCATCAGAAAGGTGAAATATTTCTGCCTGAATATAAGAGCTTAGATGGATGGCTTCTGCTGTTATGACTTTTTGAACAGTAGCAACTAGGTGATGTCTTCTGGGCATAACTATAGACTAAGGACATGTTCAGCAGCAAAATTTGGAGTCGCATTGCCTTTATAAGCAGCAACCACGCTCTCTCATCCCCCACCACGACTTCAGCTTTAGTTAGTGTAATGTTTAAACTTTACTTCCTACCTAATAGATTTAAAGTCAGCATGGAAACTCACCTTGGAGTCTAGGAAGGATTTCCCACAGGGTAGAAGTGAAGGATAAATAAAAAGGGGAATCGTGTGGAATGCCAGCATTGAATGCTCTCTGCTTCTCAAACTACATTAGGCCAGTTCCTCATGTTCTTACTACCTTCCCACCCTCAGTGCCTCTTGCTTTCTCATGATATCCACACTGTTGAGGAATTGTTACCTTAAAACTGTGAGCCAAATACCTGATCTGTTAGGTCACAACAACTAGATAAGTAACTAATTCAAATAGCTATTTATCTTTAGGAAACTTGTATAAGCCTGAATTATAGTAGTTGTCAACTTCACTGTATATTCTTCCATACTGTTGGGAAACCTAAAAATAGATAAAGTCTAGATTTATGTTAGAAATTAGTATGGGGAGGATCCAAGATGGCTGCAACCAGTGCTCACTGTATCTGACTGGCATAGGATCCGAAACTCCGAAATTGGTGAGTGGAGGGGCAGCTGAAGCCAGAACATTGACATTGAAGTTTCCTGGGCGAGAGGGGACAACCTGTGAGCTGGGACAGTTTGGATCCAGGACACCAGTGGACCTCTCTGGGGACTGAGAGTAGCAAATATTCAATTCCCCTGTACTGCCCCTTTCCCCAAGCATGGGCCTCTCTGCTCAGCAAAGGAGGCAGTGGCTGCCCCAAACAGGAGCGTCCCTGCTCAGTGACCAAGACAACAGAGGTAGCTGCTGAATGGGCCTCCCAGGTCTGCAGCTGTGATGGACAGTGACTGCCCCAAGGAGGAGCCACCATGCTCAGTAACTGAGACAGCAGAGGCAGCTGCCCCAAGTAAGGGTCTCCCTGCCTGGTGGACAAAGAGTGGACACCACTGAGCAGATTGATCTCCTACACTCTCATTTGCCCCTGTGTGCTTAAATCTGTGAGTAGAGAACAGGGGGAACCCTTGCACATTCTCATTAGGCCTGGGAGCAAGTGAGTGCTCCTTCAAGTGAGAATGTGGAGAGCCTGATCCAGGGTCCTGACACGCTAGAAGCCAGACATCTGATCCCGACAATCCACACTCCTACTGTGGGCAACATAGGGATTCTTGGGACAGCATTCTCAACATTGAAGCCCCTGTTCTATGGGTCTCCCAGTGGAGTACAGGCAAACAATTCCCAGAAATCAAACATTTGAATACCAGGACAGTATGACAGGCTTGTAGGCCACTGAGGTATTCAGAGCACTTGCGCATGTGATTGTGCCCACAGACAGCGTCAGCACCCCTCCACCCTTCCAGGCATCTATAAGCTCTAGCACCCTGTCCTTCAAGGCACACTTCCACATACCCTCCCATGTTTGTACACATGTGTCTGTGACCTTCCTCCCTTAGCTACAGCTGAAACACCAACATCCACTCTACAAACAGTAGTCATATCTCATCACCCTGAAGAATACTCCAGACACCAGAGGCAGATGGACCCAGTATGAAGTACGGACTCCAGGAACAAATAGCAAAGACTACAGATAAGCACATGGCTAGAGTTTGGCATAAGAATACACCCAACAAAAATCAGGACATCATAGCTTCCCCAACAAAACCAAAAATTCAGTGGATATTCTAATTCATCGGAAACATAGGAAAATGATCTCAAATCTATGCTTATCCAGTTATTAGAGACACATAAAGATGAAACGAACAAAGCTTTCAAAGAAATACAGGCAAATACAACCAAGCAAATAGAGGCGCATGTAAAGGCATATAGAGAGGATACAAAAAAAAAATAGAGGCCATCCTTGAAAAACAGGAATCTACATTCAAACAGATGAAGGTAATGGTGCAAGACATGAAAACAGAATTAGAATCAATAAAAAGAACACAGAGAAAACCCTGGAACTAGAGAACTTGGAGAAAGGATCAAGAACCACAAAGGTAAGCATCAACAACAGAATACAAGAGATTGAAGAGAGAATCTCATATGCTGAAGATACAACTGTAGAAACTGATACATCTCTCAAAGAAAAAAAGTGAAATCTGATAAGTCCCAAACACAAAACATCCAAGAAATCAAGGATGCCATGAAAAGACAGAATCTAAGAATAATAGGAATAGATGAAAAGAAGATTCCAAGGCCCAGAAAATATTTTCAAGAAAATCATAGAATAAAAATTTCCCAACTTTTACAAATAAAGCTGCTATAAACATGGTTGAGAAAATGTCCTTACTGTGTACTTGAGCCTCTTGGGTATATGCCTAAGAGTGGTATAGCTGGATCTTGAGGAAGTGTTATTCCTAGTTGTCTGGGGAAGCACCAGATTGATTTCCAGAGTGGTTGTACAAGTTTACATTCCCACCAGCAGTGGAGGAGGCTTCCCCTTTCTCCACAACCCTCCAGCATGTGTTATCACTTGAGTTTTTGATCTTAGCCTTTCTGATGGGTGTAAGTTGAAATCTCAGGGTCATTTTTATTTGCATTTCCCTTATGACTAAGGACGTTGAACATTTCTTTAAGTGTTTCTCTGCCATTCTATAGTCCTCTATCAAGAATTCTGTTTAGCTCTGTACTCCATTTTTTAATCGGATTACTTGTTTGTTGCTGTTTAACTTCTTGAGTTCTTTATTTTTTTTTAAATCTTTTATTTATTTTTTATTAATTACACTTTATTCATTTTGTATCCCCCCATAAGCCCCTCCCTCCTCCCCTGCCAATCCCACCCTCCCTCCCCTTTCTGCATGCATGCCACTCCCCAAGTCCACTGATAGGGGAGGTCCTCCTCTCCTTCTTTCTGATCTTAGTCTATCAGTTCTCATCAAAAGTGGCTGCATTGTCCTCTACTGTGGCCTGGTAAGGCTGCTCCCCCCCCAGGGGGAAGTGATCAAAGAGCAGGCCAATCAGATTATGTCAGAGGCAGTCCCTCTTCCCATTACTATGTAACCCACTTGGACACTGAACTGCCATGGGCTACACCTGTGCAGGGGTTCCAGGTCATCTCCACAAATAGTCCTTGGTTGGAGTATGAGTCTCTGGGAAGTTCCCTGTGTTCAAATTATCTTGTTCTGTTGCTCTGCTTGTGGAGTTCCCGTTCCCTCCAGCTCTTACTATTTCCCACTTCTTACATAAAATTCCATTCACTCTGCCCATCAGTTGGCCATCAGGCTCAGCATCTGCTTTGACAGTCTATACTGCAGAAGCTTTCAGAGGCCCTCTGTGGCAGGTTTCAAGGTTGTTTGCTGTTTTCTTCTGGCTTTCAGAGGCCCTCTGTAGCGGGTTCCGAGGTTGTTTCCTATTTTCGTTTTCTTCTGATGTACATCCTCTTTGCCTTTCAGGATGGGGATTGAACATTTTAGTTAGGGTCCTCTCTTTTGCTTAGTTTGTTTAGATGTACAGCTTTTAGTGGGTTTATTCTATATTGTATGTTTATATGAGTGAGTATATACCGTGAGTGTCTTTTTGCTTCTGGGTCAACTCACTCAGGATGATCCTTTCCAGGTCCCACCATTTACCTGCAAATTTCATGATTTCCTTATTTTTCATTGCTGAGTAATACTCCATTGTATAGATGTACCACAGTTTCTGCATCCATTCTTCAGTTGAGGGGCATCTGGGTTGTTTCCAGCTTCTGGCTATTACAAATAAAGCTGCTACAAACATGGTTGAACAAATGTCCTTGTTGTGTACTTGCGCCTCTTTTGGGTATATGCCTAGGAGTGGTATGGCTGGATCTTGAGGAAGCGCTATTCCTAGTTGTCTGAGAAAGCGCCAGATTGATTTCCAGAGTGGTTGTACCAGTTTACATTCCCACCAGCAGTGGAGGAGGGTTCCCCTTTCTCCACAACCTCTCCAGCATGTGTTGTCCCTTGAGATTTTCATCTTGGCCATTCTGATGGGTGTAAGGTGAAATCTCAGGGTTGTTTTGATTTGCATTTCCCTAATGGCTAATGAGGTTGAGCATTTCTTTAAGTGCTTCTCTGCCATTCGATATTCCTCTGCAGAGAATTCTCTCTTTAGCTCTGTTCCCCATTTTTTAAGTGGATTACTTGGTTTACTGCTTTTCAGCTTGTTTAGTTCTTTATATATATTGGATATGAGTCCTCTGTCAGATAAAGGGTTAGTGATGATTCTTTCCCAATCTGTAGGCAGTCGCTTTGTTTTGATGACGGTGTCCTTTGCTTTACAGAAGCTTTTCAATTTCATGAGGTCCCATTTATTGATTGTTGCTCTTAGAGCCTGTGCTGTTGGTGTTCTGTTCAGGAAGTTTTCTCCTGTACCAATGAGTTCTAGGGTATTCCCCACTTTTTTTTCTAGCCGATTTAATGTGTCTGGTTTTATGTTGAGGTCTTTGATCCACTTGGACTTCAGTTTTGTGCAGGGTGATAAGTATGGATCTATTTTCATTTTTCTACATGTAGACATCCAGTTGGACCAGCACCATTTGTTGAAGATGCTATCTTTTTTCCATTGTATGGTTTTGGCATCTTTGTCAAAAATCAGGTGTCCGTAAGTGTGTGAGTTTATTTCTGGGTCTTCTGTTCGATTCCATTGATCCACCATTCTGTTTCTATGCCAGTACCATGCAGTTTTTATAACTGTTGCTCTATAGTACAGCTTGAGATCAGGGATGGAGATACCTCCAGAAGATCTTTTATTGTAGAGGATTGTTTTAGCAATTCTCGGTTTCTTGTTATTCCATACAAAGTTGAGAATTTTTCTTTCCAGGTCTGTAAAGAATTGTGTTGGCAATTTGATGGGAATTGCATTAAATCTGTAGATTGCTTTTGGTAAGATGGCCATTTTTACCATGTTAATCCTGCCAAGCCATGAGCATGGGAGATCTTTCCATCTTCTCATATCTTCCTCTAATTCTTTCTTCAGAGACTTGAAATTTTTTTCATACAAGTCTTTGACTTCCTTGGTTAGGGTTACGCCAAGGTACTTTATGTCATTTGTGGCTATTGTGAATGGTGTTGTTTCTCTAATTTCTTTCTCAGCCCTTTTGTCTTTTGTATACAGGAGTGCTACTGATTTTTTTGAGTTAATTTTATATCCGGCCACTTTGCTGAAGGTGTTTATCAGCTGTAGGAGTTCCCTGGTAGAGTTTTTGGGGTCACTCATATATACTATCATATCATCTGCAAATAGTGATAATTTGACTTCTTCCTTTCCCATCTGTATCCCCTTGATCTCCTTCGACTGTCTTATTGCTCTAGCAAGGACTTCCAGCACTATGTTGAAGAGATATGGAGACAGTGGGCAGCCTTGTCTTGTCCCTGATTTCAGTGGGATTGCTTTAAGTTTCTCTCCGTTCAGTTTGATGTTGGCTATAGGCTTGCTGTATATCGCCTTTACTATGTTTAGATATGTGCCTTGTATCCCTGAACTCTCCAGTACTTTAAACATGAATGGATGTTGGATTTTGTCAAATGCTTTTTCAGCATCTAGGGAGATTATCATGTGGTTTTTTTTCTTTCAGTTTGTTAATATGGTGGATCACATTGATGGATTTCCGTATATTGAACCACCCCTGCATCCCTGGGATGAAGCCTACTTGGTCATAGTGGATAATATCTTTGATGTGTTCTTGGATCCGGTTTGCAAGTATTTTGTTAAGTATTTTTGCATCAATGTTCATAAGGGAGATTGGCCTGAAATTCTCTTTCTTTGTTGAGTCTTTGTGAGGTTTAGGTACCAAGGTGATTGTGGCTTCATAGAATGAGTTTGGTAATGTTCCTTCTGTTTCTATTTTGTGGAATAGTTTGAAGAGAATTGGAGTTAGCTCTTCTTTGAAGGTCTGGTAGAATTCTGCACTGAAGCCATCTGGTCCTGGGCTTTTTTTGGATGGAAGACTTTTGATGACTGCTTCTATTTCTTTGGGGGATATAGGACTATTTAGTTGATTTACCTGGTCCTGATTCAGCTTTGGTGAGTCAAATCGATCAAGAAAATTGTCCATTTCATTTAGATTTTCAAATTTTGTGGCATATAGACTTTTGAAGTAAGTCCTAATGATTGTTTGGATTTCCTCAGTGTCTGTAGTTATGTCCCCCTTTTCATTTCTGATTTTGTTGATTTGGGTGGTGTCTCTCTGCCTTTTAGTTAGCTTGGCTAAGGGTTTGTCTATCTTGTTGATTTTCTCAAAGAACCAGCTCTTGGTTTCATTGATTCTTTGAATTGTTTTATTTGTTTCTAATTAATTGATTTCAGCCCTGAGTTTGATTATTTCCAGCCGTCTACTCCTTTTTGGTGTGTCTGCTTCTTCTTTTTCTAGGGTTTTTAAGTGGGCCATTAAGTTGCTTGAATGAGCTGTCTCGAATTTCTTCTTGAAGGCACTTAGTGCTATGAACTTTCCTCTTAGCACTGCTTTCATTGTGTCCCACAGTTAGGGTATGTTGTGTCTTCATTTTCATTGAGTTCTAGAAAGGCTTTAATTTCTTTCTTTATTTCTTCCCTGACCCAGCTGTCATTTAGTAACAAGTTGTTCAGTTTCCATGAGTGTGTAGGCTTTTTGCTATTTCTGTTGTTGTTGAAGTCCAGCTTTATTCCATGGTGATCAGACAGGATACAAGGGATTATTTCAGTCTTCTTGTATCTATTGAGGCTTACTTTGTGACCAACTATATGGTCTATTTTGGAGAAGGTTCCATGAGGTGCTGAGAAGAAGGTAAATTCTTTTGTGTTTGGGTGTAAAGTTCTGTAGATGTCTGTGAGGTCCATTTGATTCATGACCTCTGTCAGAGATATTGTTTCTTTGTTTAATTTCTGTTTTGTTGACCTGTCCTTTGTTGAGAGTGGGGTGTTGAAGTCTCCCACTATTAATGTGTGGGGATCTATATGTGGTTTAAATTTTATCAATGTTTCTTTTACAAATGTGGGTGCTCTTGTATTTGGGGCATAGATGTTCAGGATTGTGATGTCTTCCTGGTGGAATTTTCCCTTGATGAGTATGAAGTGTCCTTCCTCATCTCTTTTTATTATTTTTGGTTGAAAGTCTATTTTATCGGATATTAGAATGGCTACTCCTGCTTGTTTCTTGGGTCCATTTGCTTGGAAAGTCATCCTCCAACCTTTTACCCTCAGGTAATGTCTATCTTTGTGTCTTAGGTGTGTTTCTTGTATGCAACAGATTGCTGGGTTTTGTTTACGTATCCATTCTGTTAATCTGTGTCTTTTTACTGGAGAGTTGAGTCCATTGATGTTGAGAGAGATTAATGACCAGTGGCTGTTAGATCCTTTGATTTTGATGTTGGCTGTGTTCATAAGTTTGTGTGCTTGGTTGCTTTTTGTTTTGCTGTAGTAAGGTTAATTATTTCCTGTGTTTTCTTGACAGAAGCTAATTTTCTTGGGTTGTATTTTCCCTTCCAGTATCTTCTGTAATGCTGGATTTGTGTGTAGGTATTGTTGAAATTTGTTTTTGTCATTGAATATCTTGTTTTCTCCGTCTATGAGGACTGAGAGTTTTGCAGGGTATAGTAGCCTGGGTTGACATCTGTGTTCTCTTAGGGTCTGCATGATATCTGTCCAGGCCCTTCTGGCTTTCATAGTTTCTGTTGAAAAGTCAGGTGTGATTCTAATGGGTTTGCCATTATATGTTACTTGGCCTTTTTCCCTTGCAGCTTTTAGTATTTTTTCTTTGTTCTGTATACTTCCTGTTTTGATTATTATGTGGCGGGAGGATTTTCTTTTCTGGTCAAATTTGTTGGGTGTTCTGTAGGCCTCATGTATCCTTATTGGCTTCTCCTTTAACTTGGGGAAATTTTCTTCAATGATTTTGTTGAAAATATTTTCTGGGCCTTGGAGAAGGGAGTCTTCTTTTTCCTCTATTCCTATTATTCTCAAATTTTGTCTTTTCATATTGTCTTGGATTTCTTGGACGGTCTGTGTCAGGAATTTTTTGGATTTCACATTTTCTTTGACAGATACATCGATTTCTTCCATTGTATCTTCTACACCTGAGATTCTTTCTTCCATTTCTTGTATTCTGTTGGTTATGCTTACCTCTGTAGTTCCTGTTTTCTTCCCTAAATTCTTCCTCTCCATTATTTCCTCCATTTGTGTTTTCTTTAATTTTTCTAGTTCTATCTCAGGTCTTGAGTTGTTTTGTTTACTTCCTTCACCTGTCTGCTTGTATTTTCCTCTTTTTCTTTTAGTTCCTTCAACTCTGTCTCTTTGATTTCTTTCAGTGATTTAATTATTTCTTCTCTGAAGGCCACAAGCTGTTTGGCTGCAAATCTTCCCGTATTTCTTCACGGATGGCCCTAATTTGCTTGTCTTTATCTTCCTCCATTTCTTTACGGATAGCCATGATCTGTTTGGTTTTATCTTCCTCTAATTCTTTACGTATTTTATTTGTCTCCTCTATTATCCTCTTCATCAACATAGATGTAAGGTCCTCTTCTTGATTTTCTATTATGCTGCATTGTTCAGGGCTGTTCGCCCCTGGATGCTGGGTTCTGGAGATGCCATATTGCTCTGTCTTTTGTTGGTTGAGCCTTTACGCTGACCTCTACCCATTGGGCTGATTTAGGTTTTGGCTGTTAGTTTCTGTGCTTCCTGGAGTCCTGAGGTAGGGAGTATCCCCTTGGCCGCAAGATGATTTTTCCTGAAGGAGTCCTTCTCTGATTTTTGGTTATGGTCACTGTATGGCCAGTGTTTCTCCGGAGATGCCACTGCTCACCTCAGGTTTATAGCCCTGAGTAGTAGCTGTGGTCTATGTTAGGCAGGGGGGGATCTCCTCTTACCCATAAAATTTCTCAAGACAGCTGCCCCACTGCTGGGTTTCTTGTTATAAATTTAGTGTGCTGCTGCTCACTAAATTTCCATGTACAGTCCTCTTGAAGAAACTGCTGATTCCCTAGCTATGGGGTTTTCTCCCAACAGGGAAACTCAGTCTGTTATCCTGGGGCACACAGTTCTGTCTGAGAAAGTGGGAGGTGCACTCAGCAAGTCTCTGGGCCAAAGGCTGATTGCTCTGCTCTGGACCTGGAGAATGTGCACCTAGGTTGATTTGGCACCTGGGGGCACTGTTCTGGTCTGGAGGCTGGGTGCCTCACTCTGGACCAGAAGCTGTGTGTCTCTGTCTGGGATGGCGGCTACAGGCACTGCTCTGGTCCAGACGCTGTGGGTGCAGCCCCCCTGAAGGATCAGGGATTCCTACAGTTTTGGCAGTCCAGCCAGGGACAACTGGCCGATCCCTGGCACAGTATCTGAGGGCTGCTGTAATGGCTCTTCGACTCCTGCAGGTCCGAGGATGCAGCTGTGTGTCCCAGTGCCCCAGGGGAACGCAACAATGGCGGCAGAGCACAGCGCTTCTGCCTGCACTAGAGTCTGCGTGAGTCCAGGAAGTGTTTTGGTGCTGGGTGTCCTAAGCGTTAGAGCTGCTGACCCCCTCCGCTGGAGGTTTCCTCCTGCCAGAGACACGCAGTCTGGTGCCCTGTTGCCCTGGTGCCCACAGTTCTATCTGAGGCGGCGAATCACGCGCGCAGGCAGGGCTCTGTGCAGGCAGGCGCCTTTGTCCCTCCCGGCTCTGGGTCCGGGCTGGCTCCTGGGGCACCCGCGGAACCCGAGTCTTTTCCAGGGGATGTCTGGGTAACCTGGGGTCGGTCCCAATTGTTTCCTGCTCCGTGGGGTTATCTCTCGACTGGGAGATCCAGTCTATGGTGTTGTGGGCCCACAGTTCAGTCTGGGACCGTGACCAGATCGCGCTGGCGGGTAGCTCTGGGCTGGCGACCAAGCGCCTGGCGGAACGGGGATCTCTTCCGCGGTTTTGCCGGGTGAGTTAAAGCTGATCGAATCCCCCACCGTGGGGTATCCTCTCACCTGAGAAACACAACCACTTGTGTTTTATGGCCGCGAGTTCTGATTGCTGGTCACTGTGCCAATCCTGCTGTGCTGCTCCTCAGAATGAGAGTCCTCCCGGCGCTGCCATCTTGCCCCGCTCCCCCGAGTTCTTTATTTATACTTGATATTAGTCCAACCTTATGTCTGTTAGACATAAGGTTGGTGAAGATCCTTTCCCAATCTGTAAGCAGTCGTTTTGTTCTGATGACTGTGTCATTTGCTTTACCCCAGATGCCCCTCAGTGGAGGAATGGATACAGAAATTGTGGTACATCTACACAATGGAATATTACCCAGCAATAAAAAAAAAGGAAATCATGAAATTTGCAGGTAAATGGTGGAATCTGGAAAAGATCATCCTGAGTGAGCTATGCCAGAAGCAGAAAGATGCACACAGTATATACTCACTCATATAGACATATAATATAGGATAAGCCTACTAAAATATGTACACCTAAAGAAACTAATCAAGAGGGAGGACTCTTGCTAAAATGCTCAATTCCTATCCAGAAAGGCAAACAGGATGGACATCAGAAGAAGGAGAAAAGAGCAAACAAGTCAGGAGCCTGACACAGAGGACTTTTGAAAGGCTCTGCCCTGCAGACTATCAAAGTTGACTTATGGCCAACTTTTGGGCAGAGTGCAAGGAATCTTATGAAAGAAGTGGGAAACAGTAAGATCTGGAGAGGACAGGAACTCCACAGGGAGAGCAACAGAACTAAAAAATCTGAGCACAGGGGTCTTTCCTGAGACAGATACTTCAACCAAGGACCATGAATGGAGATAACCTAAGACCCCCTGCACAGATAAAAAAAAAAAAAGTGCACAATGGAAGTTCAGTATCCAAGTGGGTTCCATAGTAATAGGAACAGGGACTGTCTCTGACATGAACTGAGTGGTCTACTCTTTAATTATCTCCCCCTGGAGCAGCATTACTAGGCCACAGAAAACAATGCAGCCACTCCTGATGAAACCTAATTGACTAGGATCAGAAGGAAGGAAAAGAAGACCTCTCCTATCAGTGGACTTGGGGAGGGGCACGTGTGCACAGGAAGGGAGGGATTGGGACAGAGGAGTGAGGGAACCACAGGTGGGATACAAAGTGAATAAAGTGTAAATAATAAAGAATTAAAAAAAAATTTCACAACTTAAAAAAGAGATGTCCATAAACATACAAGAGGCCTACAGAACACCAAATAAACTGGATCAGAAAAGAAACTCCTCATGTTACCTAAAAGTCAAAACACTAAATCTACAGAACAAATTAAAAATATTAAAAGCAGCAAGGCAAAAAGGCCAAGAAATATATAAAGGTAGACCTATCAGAATCACACCAGACTTCTCATCAGAAACTACAAAAGCCAGAAGGGCTTGGGCAGATATCATGCAGACTTTAAAGAACCACAGATGCCAACCCAGATTACTATACCCTGCAAAGATTTCAGTCAACATAGATGGAGAAAACAAAATATTCCATGTAAAAACTAAATTTAAGCAAAATCTACACAGCAAATCAGCTCTACAGAAAATACTGGAAGGAAAACTTGAATCCAATGAAAACAACTATACCCAAGAAAACATAGGATACAGATAATTTCCCAACAAAAATTAAAAGAAAATAAGCCATGAATCACAGTAAGACCACCAACTCCACAATAAAAGGAACTAACGTTCATTGGTCACTATTATCTATCAACATCAATGGACTCAATTCTCCAATAAAAAGACACAGACTCAAAACGACCCTGAGATTTCACCTTACACCCATCAGAATGGCCAAGATGAAAAACTCAAGTGATAGCACATGCTGGAGAGGTTGTGGAGAAAAGGGAACCCTCCGCCATTGCTGGTGGGAATGTAAACTGGTTCAACCACTTTGGAAGTCAATCTGGCGCTTTCTCAGACAACTAGGAGTAGTGCTACCTCAAGACCCAGCTATACCACTCCTAGGTATATACCCAAAATTTGCTCAAGTACACAACAAGGACATTTGTTCAACCATGTTCATAGCAGCTTTATTTGTAATAGCCAGAACTTGAAACAACCCAGATGTCCATCAACGGAGGAATGGATACAGAAATTGTGATATTTTTACACAATGGAATACTACTCAGCAATCAAAAAGGAGGAAATCATGAAATTTGCAGGCAAGTGGTGGGATCTAGAAAAGATCATTCTGAGTGAAGTATCCCAGAAGGAGAAAGACAAACTTGGTATATACTCGCTTATATAGACCTACAAGATATGATAAACATAATGAAATCTACACACCTAAAGAAGATAATCAAGAAAGTGGACACAGG
>NW_026596117.1:14785689-14785986 GCF_907164565.1 Psammomys obesus
GGAGAAAGACAAACTTGGTATATACTCGCTTATATAGACCTACAAGATATGATAAACATAATGAAATCTACACACCTAAAGAAGATAATCAAGAAAGTGGACATGGGTGAAGATGATCAATCCTCATTTAGAAAGACAAATGGGATGTGCATTGAATGTATGACAGGAGTCTACCGCAAAAGGCATCTGAAAGACTCTACCTAGCAGTGTTTCAAAGCAGACACTAAGACTCATAACCAAACCTTGGCAGAGTGCAGGGAATCATATGAAAGAAGGGGAGTTAGTATGATGGGGAAA
>NW_026596117.1:14786086-14786362 GCF_907164565.1 Psammomys obesus
TTCAAAGCAGACACTAAGACTCATAACCAAACCTTGGCAGAGTGCAGGGAATCATATGAAAGAAGGGGAGTTAGTATGATATGGAAAGGATAGGAGCTCTACAAGGACCAAATATATCCGGGCACAGGGTCTTTTCTGAGACTGACACTCAACCAAGGACCATCTATGGATATAACCTAGAACTTCTGCTCGGATGTGGCCTGTGGTAGCTCAGTAACCAAGTAGTTTTCCAAAGTAAGGGGAACAAGGACTATTTCTAACAGGATCTCAAGGGCA
>NW_026596117.1:14786462-14856245 GCF_907164565.1 Psammomys obesus
GGCATCTGAAAGACTCTACCTAGCAGTGTTTCATAGCAGACACTAAGACTCATAACCAAACCCTCGGCAGAGTGCAGGGAATCATATGAAAGAAGGGAAGTTAGTATGATATGGAAAGGATAGGAGCTCTACAAGGACCAAATATATCTGGGCACAGGGTCTTTTCTGAGACTGACACTCAACCAAGGACCATCTATGGATATAACCTAGAACTTCTGCTCGGATGTGGCCTGTGGTAGCTCAGTAACCAAGTAGTTTTCCAAAGTAAGGGGAACACGGACTATTTCTAATAGGATCTCAAGGGCAGGCTGTTTGACCCCCACCCCAGGGGAGGAGCAGTCTGTTAGGCCACAGAGGAGGACTTTGCAGCCAGCCCTGAAGATACCTGATAAAACAGGGTCAGATGAAAGGGGAGGAGGTCCTCCCCTATCAGTGGACTTGGAAAGGGGCAGGGAGGAGACCAGGGAGGGAGTGTGGGGTTGGGGAGGGAATGAGGGAGCGGGATACAGCGGGGACACAGAGTTAACAAAATGTAACTAAAAAGAAAAAAATAATAATAAAAAAAAAGAAAAAAAAAAAAAGAAAGAGAGATCAAAGAGCGATTTGGATTTTGGCTATTTTGGCATGATGAATTCTGTTTCCCAAAATGACTTTTTAGTGCCTGAACAAAGTTTAAAACTGAAAAATTAAAATTAAAAACAAGAAAAAAAAAAGACACAGACTAACAGAATGGGAACAGGATTCAACATTCTGCTGCATTGAAGAAACACACCTATGCAACACTACTTCAGAGTAAAGGGCTTAAACACTGTTTTTCAAGCAAATGCTCCCAGAAAACAAGCTGGAGTAGCTATTCTAATATCTAATAAAATAAACTTTCAACCAAAATTAATCAAAAAAGATGAGGAGGGCTACTACATTCTCATCAAAGAAAAAATCCACTAAGAGGACATCACAATTCTGAACATCTATACCCCAAATGTAAGAATGCCTCCATTCATAAATGAAACATTATTAAAGATCAAATCACACATTGATCCCAGCACCTTAATAGTGGGATTCTTCAACACCCCACTCTCACCAAGGGACAGATCACCTACACAGAAGCCAAATAGTGTAATAAAGGCACTTACAGAGGCCCTAATTCAAATGGACCTAATAGCTGTAAACAGAAATTTTCACCTAAACTCAAAGGAGTATACCTTCTTTTTAGCACCTCGTGGAACCTTCTCCAAAATAGATCACATAGTTGATCACAAAGCAAGCTTCAGCAGATACAAGAAGATTGAAATAATTCCCTGCATTCTATCTGACCACCATAGACTAAAACTGGACCCCAACAACAATGGAAATAGCAAAAAGCCTACACACACATGGAAACTGATACTCAATGACAGATGGGTTAAGGAAGAAATAAATAAATTAAGGACTTCCTAGAATTCAATGAAAATTAGGGTACAACATACCCAAATTTATGGGACACAATGAAAGCAGTGCACAGAGGAAAATTCATAGCACTAAGTGCCTTCAAGAAGAAGTTTGTGAAAACTCATACAAGCAACTTAATGGTACAACTGAAAGCCATAGGAAAAAATAAAGAAGCAAATACACCCAAAGAGCAGTAAACTATTGGAAATCATCAAACTTAGAGCTGAAATCAATGATTTAGGAACAAAGAAAACAATTCAAAGAATTAATGAGACCAAGAGCTGGTTCTTTGAGAAAATCAATAAGATAGACCAAGCATTAGCCAAACTAACTAAAAGCAGAGAGAAACTATCCAAATCAGCAAAATCAGAAATGAAAAGGGGGACAGAAGGACAGACACTGAGGAAATCCAAACAATCATTAGGTCATACTACAAAGTCTATATGCCACAAAATCTAAATGAAATGGATGATTTTCTTGATAGAGTCCGTCTACCAAAATTATATCAAGATCAGGTAAATAAATAGTACTATATCTTAGAAGGAAATAGAAGCAGTTATCAAAAGTCTCCCTTCCAAAAAAATCCGAGGGCCAGATGGATTCAGTGCAGAATTCTACCAGACCTTCAAAGAAGATCTGACTCCAAATCTCTTCAAACTATTCCACAAAATAGAAGCAGAAGGATCATTACCAAATTCATTCTATGAGGCCACAATCACCTTGATACCTAAACCACACAAAGACTCAACAAAAAAAAAAGAGAAATTCAGACCTATCTTTCTTATGAACATTGATGCAAAAATACTCAATAAAATACAGGCAAACTGAATCCAAGAACACATAAAAGATATCAGCCATCATGACTATGTAGGCTTCATTCCAGGCATGCAGCGGTGGTTTAATATATGGAAATACATCAATGTAACCCACCATATAAACAAACTGAAGGAGAAAAAAAACATATGATCATCTGCTTAGATGTGAAAAAGCATTTGACAAAGTCCAACACCCATTCATGTTTAAAGTCTTGGAGAGATCAAGGATACAAAGTGTATACCTAAACATAGTAAAGACAATATGGAGTAAGCCTATAGCCAACATCAAACTAAAAGAAGAGAAACTTAAATCAACCCCACAGGGACAAGGCAAAACTACCCAGTCTCTCCATATCTCTTCAACATAGTACTTGAAGTCCTAGCTAGAGCAATAAGACAACTAAAGGAGATCAAAGGGATACAAATGGGAAAGGAAGAAGTCAAAGTATCACTATTTGCAGATGATATGATACATAAATGAGTGACCCCCAAAATTCAACCAAAGAACTACTGCAGCTGACAAACACCTTCAGCAAAGTGGTGGAATAAATAATTAACTAAAACAAAAACAAACAAAAAAACTGTAGCCCTCCTGTATATGAAAGACAAAAGGGCAGAGAAAGAAATTAAGGAAACTACACCCTTCACAATAGCCTCTAATAACACAAAATACCTTGGTGTGACTCTAACCAAACAAGTGAAAGACCTGCTTGAAACAAAACAAGACAAAACAGTTCAAGTCTCTGAGAAAGAATTTGAAGAAGATACCATAAGATGGAAATGTCTCCCATGTTCATGGATTGGTAGGATTAACATAGTGAAAATGGCCATCCTGCCAAAAACAATCTACAGATTCAATGCAATTCCCATCAAAATACCGACACAACTCTTTTAAACCTTGAAAGAATAATTCTCAATTCCATATGGAAAAAACAAAAAACCTAGAATTGCTAAAACAATCCTGTACAACACCAGATCATCTGGAGGTATCTCCATCCCTGATCTCAAGCTGTACTACAGAGCAATAGTACTAAAAACTGCATAGTACTGACATAGAAACAGAATGGTGTATCAATGGAATAGAATAGAAGGTGCAGAAATAAACCCACACACCTATGGATACTTGATTTTTGACAAAGAAGCCAAAACCATTGAATGGATAAAAAGATAGCGTCTTCAACAAATGGTTCTGGTCTAACTGGATGTATGCATGTAGAAAAATGCAAATAGATCCATATTTAACAACCTGTACAAAACTAAAGTCCAAGTGGGTCAAAGACCTCAACATAAAATCAGACACACTAAATCTGTTAGAAGAAAAATTGAGGTAGAACCTTGAACTCATTGGCACAGGAGACAACTTCCTGAACAGAACACCAACAGTACAGGCTCTATGATCAGCAATCAATAAATGGGCCCTCTTGAAACTGAAAATCTTCTGCAAAGCAAACTACACTGTCATCAGAACAAAACAACCCCTACAGATTGGGAAAGGATCTTCATCAACCCTATATCTGACAGAGGGTTAATATCCAGGATATATAAAGAACTCGACATGTTAAACAGCAACAAACCAAGTAATCCAATTAACATATGTAGTACAGAGCTAGAGAGGGCTCTCAGTAGAGGAATATTGAAGGGCAGAGAAAAACTTAAAGAAATGCTCAATGTCCTTAGTCATCAGGGAAATGCAAATCAAAACAATCATGAGGTTTCACCTTACACCCATCAGAATAGCTAAGAAAAAACTCAAGTGATAATACATGCTGGAAAGGATGTGGAGAAAGAAAAACCCTCCTCCATTGCTGGTGGGAATGTAAACCTGTACAACCACTTTGGAAATCAATCTGGAGCTTTCTCAGAAAATTAGGAATAGTGCTATCTCAAGATCCAGCTATAACACTCCTAGACAAGTATCCAAAATATGTTCTAGTATACAACATTTGTTCAACCATGTTCATAGCAGCTTTATTCATAATAGCCAGAATCTAGAAACAACCAGGATGCCCCTCAACTGAAGAATGGATACATAAATTGTGGTACAATTACACAATGGAATACTACTCAGCAATTAAAAACAAGGAAATCATGAAATTTGCAAATAAATGGTGGGATCTAGAAAAGATCATTCTGAGTGAGTTATCCCAGAAGCAGAGAGACACACAGTATATACTCACTTATAAGTGGATATTAAACATATAATAAAGGATAAACATACTAAAATCTGTACACCTAAAGAAGGTAAGCAAGAAGGAGGTCCCTGGGTAAGATGATCAATCCTCATTCAGAGAGGCAAACGGGATGTACATTGGAAGAAGGAGAAAACAGGGAACAAGAGCTTACCACAGAGGGCCTCTGAATGACTGTACCCAGCAGTGTATCAAAGCAGATGCTGAGACTCATAGCCAAACTTTGGGCAGAGTGCAGGGAATCTTATGATAGAAAGGGAAGATAATAAACATGAAGGGGACAGGAGCTCCACAAAGAGAGCAACAGTACCAAAAATCTGGGCCCTGGGGTGTTTTCTGAGACTGATACTACAACCAAGGACCTTGCATGGAGATAACCTAGAACCCCTGCACAGATGTATCCTTGGCAGCTTAGTCTCCATGTTGGTTACCTAGTAAGGGGAACAAGGATTGTCTGTGACATGCACTTAGTGGCTTGCTCTTTTATCACCTCCCTCTGAGGGAGGAGCAGCCTTTCCAGGCCACAGAAGAAGGCAATGCAGCCAGTCATGATGAGCTCTAATAGGCTAGGGTAAGATGGAAGAGGAGGAGGCTTACCCCTATCAGTGGATTTGGGGAGGGGGGAAAAGAGAGGAAGAGGAAGGGAGAGTGGGATTAGGAGGAGATGAGGGAGGGGGGCTATATCTTGGATACAATGTGAATAATTTATAATTAATAAAAATAAAATAAAATAATAATAAAAAAAGGAATACTGCCTGCTCAGATATAGCCTATAGGCAGCTCAGTCTCTCTGTGTGTTCCTGAGCAAGAGGAACAGGGGCTGCCTCTGTCATGAAATCAGTTATCTACTCTTTTGTCATTTCCCTCTCATGATGAGGCCTTGGGAGGCCAGAGAGAAAGAGGACCCAGGCAGTAATGATGAGACCAATAAGCTAAGGGTACATGGCAGAGGAAGAGAACTCCCCCTTTCAGTAGATTAGCAGAAAGAAATAGGGAAAAGAGAGAGGGAGGGTGGAACTGGGGGTTGAGGGAGCGGCCTACAATCAGGATATACAATGAATAAATTGTAAAAAAAAATAATAATATTAAAGAAAAAAATAAATAAAATGACTACTTAAAAATAAATTAGTCTTGGTTATCTTATTTGAATAACAGTAACAATAAAAGGCAATAGGAAGATTTAGTAGAAACCCTATCCAAGAATTGAGGGAAGCAATTCTAAACGACAGATAATAGAAAGTCTTCAAATTCCCTTGTGAGAATGACAATGTTCACTTATAAAGTTCCATGATAAAATGCCAACATAGTAATGAGCTCTTTAAACCAGGTATATTGAATCAATAAGCCCCCAAAGCAAATGGTACGCATATTGATTTGAAGTGGGACTGGGAGACTTAACTCAGAAAAGACTTGACAAATTAATGAAGTTGAAATGGAAACAAAGGGACAAAGAAGAGAGAAGTTGGACTGAAAAGTACTTTTTGTGTGCACAGACAAGCTGAATTCCAGGAAATCTTGCTCATGGTTCAGGGCACCAAAATGAATGACAGGACTGACCTGTATCAAATATGCTTAAGCCTAAGAAGAGTCAGGGGGGAAATGGAACACACACTCCCAGCAAAGCACATTCAGTTCCACTTGGCCCAGTGGATGACACAGACTGGGTATTAAGTAAATTTCACAGTCAAAAAGGCTCATGGTTTATACCTGAACTGATGTTTGAGTTTATTTAATTATGTATGTTGCCAATTACCTTTCACTCCTTTGGAATATAAAACCTACTGGTACGGCAGACTGCAAATGAGAGACACTGAAGACTTCTGTGACAACCTCTTACCCCTGCCCTATCCAAAAGAAACAGTGCAGACAGGAAGCTATTGAAGAGAGTACTTAAAATTTGTAATGAAGATGCTGAAGTGTAGCTCTCCACAGTTGATGGCATCAGTTTTCTCTAAGGGGCTGACCACTGGGAGTTTGATGATACTCCCAATGAGGGTATGGATAACACAAATTGGACCTGGTGTGATTTCCTTTCTTGGGGGTGGGGGTAGCACAAGGATGGGAGGGTGGACCTGGGAGAAATGAGAGTGAGTGTGATCAAGATGTGTTGTGTGAAATTCTCAAATAATTAATAAAAATATTATGCTGAAAAATAAAAATAACACCTACCAATAAATTCTAGGAGACCCACAAAAGTGTTGTGGCCCTCTGGTTAAAATAGAGGCCTATGGGAGGTGGTTCATAGAGTTTGTCTGAACAAGGCCTACGTACACACACACATGCATACACACACACACACACACACAGGCATATGTATAGATATGGATATTCTGGAACTAGGAATAGCCACATGATTAAATTGCAGACCTATTGGGCAATTGGATTTCAAATCTTGAATTAGATTTCAAACGAAACTCCATTAACCACCTAACTCCCATAAGCCTCTAATTTAACAAGAGGGCCACAAGGCTTCTGGGGGGAGGTCTCCTAGAACTTATTAGTGGGTTTTATATCCTAAAAGACAGATAAATCTGATTACCAATATAAAAGCATTGTGAAAAGTAAAGCAAGAAATCCATATACGCTTCTTGGTCCTCTACCTCTTATAATCTTCCTG
Source organism: Psammomys obesus (assembly GCF_907164565.1). NCBI lineage: Eukaryota > Metazoa > Chordata > Mammalia > Rodentia > Muridae > Psammomys > Psammomys obesus. Next base: position 14,793,512 of record NW_026596117.1, read on the forward strand.
CCCTTTTTCTTCTGCAACATTCCCTAAACCTTAGTGCAAGGGTTGCACTGTGGATGCCTCAAGCGGGAACGGGCTCCCCATATCACTTCTCTGTTGCAGTGTGACCACTCATGGTTTTCTGTAATAGTCCCCATCTTCTGTAAAATGAAGCTTCTTTGATGAGGGATGAAAGTTATGCTCATCTGCAAGCATGAGTATAGAGAATGCAGTTGCATGTGTTACTGTCTTAGGGAGATGGCAATGACTAGTTCTTCTCTATGGCTATGACTTCTATGATCGTGGGGTGTTGTCTAGGTTTACAGTAGTAGGGATTCATTACATCCTGTTGAGCAGGCCTTACATCTAATTAGATAGCTGTTGGTCACCCCCTGCCCCAAGATAAATGTATCAGTACTGCACACCTAGAAATTTCTTGCTAGGCTGGTCCTTGTTGTGGGTCATAAGTTGCACAACCGGGTAGAACTCTCAATTGCTTTTGTCTTTTGGTTACTTGCATAGCACCCTCCTTGGTTACTTGCATAGTGTGGGAGCTAGTTCTCAGTGAGGAGTTAAATAGGTCAGGTAGAGCTCAAGTTCTTCAATTCTTATGCTTGAGGTGTGGTGTCTTCCAGAATAGAGTCTTATCTTCAAGTTTTGAAAGACAATGTCAATAGCCCATATTGCTTTGAGACTTTCTGGGACCTCTCTACCTCCCGACAAAAAAAACATGGAGGTTACCCATGCCTGTAACAGGCATAGGACCTTCCAATACTATGAGAGCTAGTCCTCTCTCTCTCTTTCTATATATATATATGTGCATGTGTGTATGTATATAGATGTGTGTTTATATATTATATGTGTGTACATGTGTGTACACACATATCCATTACATATGTGTTTTCAAGTAAGTTTATAAAATATTGTGCTTCCTTATAGCTTTTACCAACATCCTTATTGTTATTTTTCTCTCCGCACTCCATTTTCCTTGGTTTAATCTCCTTCCCACTTCTGAGTTAATGTTCATCACCCCCATTTCTTCCCTCTCCCTGTTCATAACACCTGTGACCTACTATCTCTCTACTGACTCTACTTCTCTCCCTTCCTTCTCTTCATGGTCCCTGTCTTCTTTCCTGACTTCCGTGTTAGGTCAGGGTACTGATAAATTGTGTTTTCTAGTCCTGACAGGGTGCTACATGCAGACATGCCAATGTAGATGGGAGAATTTTCATGAGACACCATGCCTGGATGAAGAGCTACATTTATATGTCTTCACATACACACAGAGGCACACAGTCAAGAGAACAAAAGGAAGAGATCACAGAATGTATGTCAAGGGCCTCTGTCTGAAGAAAAACAAACCATTTGAGATATTTGGGTATATGTCCAGTTCTATTACTCATGATGAAAACTATTTTAAACAGAATTAAGATGGACTCTTAAGCAAAGTAAAATATTCTTCATTATCATGGTATGTTTGGAACTATTTTGCATTGTTCCTCAAACATATGGCTCCTCTGATCAGATTTTTTTCCCCAAGATGAAAGTTAAAGTTAATATAATGATTCTCATTCAAATTTTAGGTAAGGATGGCCTGTGGCTTATGGGATGTAATGCACATGACTGATCTCTGGAATGAAAGTTCTCATTAAGTTATCAAAGATAATAGTCACTTCCATTGAAGAATAAGCACAATATGCAGAGAACCTGTTAACATCCTCATCTGTGAGGTTTCCAGAGAGACTAACTCTGGAAACATTAGTGACAGCTAATGAAAGTGACTGAAGAGTGTGAAGATTAAAAGATCAGTATGAATCAGGAACCAATCTGCGAAATCCGTGAGTCACAAAATGTGAGCCTGCTGTTTGCCTCAGACCTCTCCAGGCTGTGGGTACAAATGGTACCCTGTTCTGACAATGCTTGCTCCCCATCTGCATATGTGCGATACCAGCCACTTTGTTCTTACACATTCATAGGAACCAGGCTGTAGCTGCTGTCTGTCCATTTGTTCTCGGAATTGCAGAAGCATTTATATATCTGTGCGTACACACTCTTGTCAGGTACACACAGGTCTTCAGGGCAACCCTTGTATCTCTGCTTACTCTAGCACATCCCTTTAAACCTACCTGATACCACTTGATACCACTGTCATTTTGATCAGACTACAGTTGACAGGGAGAATAGGGCTTCCACCCCTCAGGTGCATGAATCCCTCACCCATACATAGTGTATATGTGATGCACTTATTGGAGGCTTTTAAAGAACTTCACCTTACATGTCTTACTACATTTGAACAGGTGGCTTTGAAATTTCTTTTTAACGGTACCATCCTTCACAGAAGCTTTCAGGCATCATTGTGCTGTAATAGAGATTCCCTCAAGATCATCCTGAGTGAGGTATCCCAGAAGCAGAAAGACACACATGGTATATACTCACTTATAAGTGAACATTAGACATATAATATAGGATAATCAATCATACTAAAATCTAAAGAAGCTAAGCAAGAAGGAAGACCCTGGGTAGGATGACCAATCCTCATTTAGGAAAGGAATCAGGATAGATATCAGGAGAGGGAGAAAACAGGCAACAGGACAAGAGCCTATCACAGAGGGCCTCTGAAAGGCTCTACCCATCAGAGTATCAAAGCAGATGCTGAGACTCAGAGCCAAACTTTGGGCAGAGTGCAGGGAATCTTATGAAAGAAGGGGGAGACAGAAAGACAGGAGGGGACAGGAGCTCCAGAAGGAAAGCAACAGAACCAAAAAAATCTAGGTCCAGTGTGTTTTCTGAGATTGATACTCCAACCAAGGACCATGCATGGAGATAACCTAGAACCCCTGCATAGATGAGGCAATGGCAGCTCAGTCTCCGAGTGGGTAACCTAGTAAGGGAAACAGGGACTGTCTCTGACATGAACTCAGTGACTGGCTCTTTGATTACCTCCCCTTGGTAAGACTCCCCTATAGTTTTACCAGGCCATAGAGGAAAAGTATGCAGCCAGTCCTGATGAGATCTGATAGGCTAGGGTCAGATGATAGAGGAGGAGGGTCTCCCCTATCAGTAGACTGGGAGAGGTGCATAGGGGGAGAAGAGGGAAGGAGGGTGGGATTGGGAGGAAATGAGGGAAAAGCTACCGCTGGGATACAAAGTGAATAAATTGTAATAAATTTAAAGAAATAAAAAATAAAAGGAAGAAAAAAGATAAGCTTTTCTGTCTGACTTTTTCTTTTTCTTTCTTGAGTTGTCTCCTCAAGTTCTCATTTAAGTCCTTCACCAGCCCAATGAATATATAAATGTGTCCATATAAAGGGTCATATGATTTATACCAACGAAAGCTTAGATGCCTCTACACTTGTAAAAAGTAGTTTTAAAACTTAGGCAAGACAGGCATTAAAGCTCAGTACTTACCTGAATTCCTTTTACATTTGTACTTTCTCTCAAAAAGCATGATTTATTTATTTATTTATTTATTTGTTTATTTGCTGCTATTGCCTGATATTTTGCTTTTGAACCAACCAAAGGGAGGTGGATTGAATGAGTTATTCTAGAAGGAATGTCTTCTGAGATTCATTATTAGTTCTTTGCACACTCTTTCTAAGTCTAACTACACTGCCTTGAGGGAGAGTCATAGACCTCTAAGAGCTGGTGGAAGACAGAGGGGGAAAAAAATCACTTTTCAGTAGTTTTCTGTGAGGATAGACAAAATGGCAGCTATAAAACTATTTCTGTCTTCGGGACAGATGTCATTAATGGTGCTTTAGAATTATTTCATTTTGAGTTTTTGCCATTATCACAAGTGCATATTTGTAACGTGGCTTATCAACTCTTGTTTCCAAAACAATTATTACAAAGTACTTTGCTTTCAAATTTACTACTTATTTTCTGTATTAGAAAGTCATTTTTCAGTCTTAGATTCCTTTACCACACCCATTGCGTGGCGACTTTGGGTTTTAATATGTGATCAAAGTTTCTTCTTTAAACGACTATCAGAAAAAGTGGTGGTGGTATAGATATTCTATGCCTATAGTTCTGTAATTTCTAGCAATCTCTGTCGTGGAAGAATTAAAGAAGGAAACTAAAGAGCTTGTTGATTCTTTTGGGCATCTGGAAATGGGGTGGTTTTTATTTCAGGGCACTCTGTGACTTGAAAAATATTAGAGTAGTGGAAAACCAAGGAAAAATACAAGAAATAAATGTGGTTTTAGCTAATTGGAAAAAAATGTGGCAACCATCCATATTAAAGGAAATTTTGCTTAAAAATAGAAAAACTATCTGGGTGTTGTGGTTCACACTTCAATGCCAGCATTCTGGAGGCAGAGGCAGGGTGACCTCTGTGAGTCACCCTGTGTGTAGGCTATTTTGAAGATGATTAGTTTTTCACGTCCCTGGTATACATAGTGAGTTTCAGGACAACCAAATATGTAGAGAGAGTCTGTCTCAGAAATTGCAACAACTACGGAAAAGAAATAGGAAAATTCATACAGCGTCTTTCAGAAGTGGCTATTAATGCATCTCTAAAGCAACACAGCTAAATGTATTTACTTAACACTTGGAATAAGAAAAAATTATTCTCTCTAATGGAAGCCAAGTATATGTTTTTCTTCTTTTTTTGAGGTTTGTTTGTTTATTTTTATGTGTATGTGTGTATGCGCAACTTGCATACACACCATGCCTATAGAGGCTACCATGTATAGGATTCCTGGAACTAGAGTTACAAGTAGTTATGAGGTGTCTGTTGTGGGTGCTGGCTGCCAACTCAGGACCGATGCAAAAGCAGTAAGTACTTTTAACTACTGAGCCCACTCACTAGCCCACAAACATGTCTTCTCAATAAAAGATTTTTTTGAACCTTCTGTATGTGAACTATCAATTAAACCTGAAAGAAGTCCCATAAAACCAAATTTGCAAGAAGATGTGTAAATCATGCAATGATCTCAACTACCCTGTACAATAGTGCCACAAAAGAATTCTGTAAACTGGTCTATACAATGGGACTTCAAATTAATATCTTTGTTCCTTATTTATTTATGTATTCAACAATTGTTTATGAAGTCTCCTCCAAAATACCAGGTCACTTAGACTCACCCAAATTAATGCATAGTTGCTGTGAAAAAATGGTATAACGGGGATGTGGGGTCATATCATTATAAGGAAGGATGCTGACTTAGTCCATGATCAGAGGAAATATCTTAGAAGAAAATTATTTGAGCAGAGGTGAGTAAGGTGACTGAGAATTAACCAGGAACAATAGAAAAGAAATATATCTCAGGCAGACAGGATACGATATACAAAGATCCCAAAGTGGAAGTAGGCAGCTTAAAGTCCTCCGAGGACATGATGCAGAGGCCAGGAAGCAACAGGAGGGCCTGTGGCAGGGGGAGGAGCTAGTCAGGGCCAGTGGGCTGAACCTGAAATACCTATGAGAATTTCTTCTTTGTTGTAAACTAACTTCTGGGCAATGTTTGCACTATGTGGGGCAGGTCTTTCAGAGTTGGAGGGGGAGGCGCAGTTAAAACTCTTCAGAATTGCAAAAGGGAGAAAAGGAAAAAAACAGAGTATATGGACATTTTTTGTTTGAAGATTAGACTGGCTTGGATACTAGGCCAGGGTATTGTGGACACCAGAATACTTCATGCTTTCCAGAACTAGAGACAAATCAGGGGACCATGTTATCTTCCTTCCTCATAATCTTTCCTTTCCGAACCCAGCACAGTTCCTAAAGGGTTCTAAACTAGGCTATTTTGAAGATGATTAGTTTTTCATGTCCCTTATGTATTTGAATTTATCAATTTTAGTGTATACCGTTACTCTTTCATTAAAAAAATCTAAGCTTGTAAGTTAAAGCCAATATATTACATGGGTCCTTGCAAAAAGGAAAAAAATTTAAGTAAGGTAAAAATTAAATCTTGAGTAGATGTTGAAAAACAATGATAAACAAATAATATTTGTATAAAGAAGTTATACCAGCCTGCACACTAGAGACTTCCTTAGAAGGAGAATTCATTGCTGGGACAGGGTCTGTGCTGAGTGTCTAGCTGTAGCTCTAACCTATGTGACATTGATGGTAACAGCAAGTTACCTTTTCATTAGAGGTGGAACACAAATGCACTAAAACACTCACACGTGTTCTCCGAAGAGCAGAGTTACCTGTGGCACCATGTGAGCTGATAAAAGTAAGAAGTGGTTAGTGCTATTTAGCCACATACAGCCAGACTGGGTTCCAGGTTAAGGAGGACTTACCCGGCCATTTCAGAGAAGATAAATCAGAGGTCGATGGCCCACGAGCAGAGTAAAATAGTGCTGGGTAGAAAAGTCTCTCCTAAGGTATGCCTGTGTGTTTTGGGGCACAGGGAATGACACAGATTTACAGCGTGTTCTCTACTATGCACACACTTCTATCTATCTACTTGCTTTGAAATCCATTCCTTTCATTCAGTAGGTTCTCTGATGTTTAACAAGGTGAGACTTTTTTATTTCCTTACTACCTTGAGAGTTGTAGAAAAGACCAATTTAAGGTGGGGCCTATGTCCATATTTACTGAGGAAAGATGATAATAATAAAATACTCTGATATACTCTTTCTAGGATGTCAGTGATTTCTTCAGGGTTCACTGTCCATGGGTGTCTCATGGGCCTGATATCCACCCAACCTCCATCACTTTCTCTTTTAATCACGCCATCTGATTCTGGATAAACACAGTTCCTGGTCTGAACACATTAGGTGTCTAAAAGGAAAGATAAAGTGGCTTTGAACAGCAATTTCCAAGTAATTTTATAATATGAAATAGATTTCTGTAATCTAAGTCTATTGTACGAAGGACTAGTTACAACTGATTATATTAGACATTTTCTATTTCATGAAATTAATAGCATGTCATTCAAACTCTCTCCCTAACAAGATATAAAAGTAAACAATGTAATTTCAATTTCCCACCCCCTGAGCAGGTCATGTATGGCATTAATAACTTCCCGATCATAACAGTAGTAATTGTCTCACATTCAGCTGAAAATGTCTGATAACATTAGGACTGTCATGATGAGAAGAGTCTACTGAAGGAACAATAGTCATAAATGCAATAGAACTGAGATGACACTAGCCCCAAATCATTTCCCAGGATTACTGAAGCAGAAAGGATATTTCTACCCCATATCCCTTACTTTCAAATAATGTGACAATTACTGAGATATTTTCATTTGTCCTTATTTATAGCTTTAAAAAACCTAGAAATTGATTTTTGGACTTAACTGCAAAAGTCATTTTTATAATACTGTATTATCCATTTAATTGGTATCCTGCCATACTATTTATCTATCTATCTATCTATCTATTTATTACAATTTATTCACTTTGTATCCCAGCTGTAACCCGGTCCCTCATTCCTTCTAAATCCTGTCCTCTCTCCCTCTTCTCCTACCATTCTACTCCCCCAGTCCACTGATAGGGGAGGTCCTCCTTCCCTTCCAGCTGACCCTAGCCTATCAGGTCTCATCAGGACTGGCTGCATAGTCTTCCTCTATGGCCTGGTAAGGCTGCCCTCCTCTCAGGGGAAGGTGATCAAAAAGCCAGCCACTGAGTTCATGTTAGAAACAGTCCCTGTTCCCATTACTAGGGAACCCACTTGGAGACTGAGCTGCCATGGGCTACATCTCTGCCAGGGTTCTAGGGTATCTCCATGAATGGTCCTTGTTTGGAGTATCAGTCTCAGAAAAAACTGCTGGGCCCTGATATCCTGCCATATTTTAATAGTATAAAAGTAACTATAACATAAATACAATTTTCTATCCACCAAACTGAAATGATTACTGAGTTTTTGACTATACATAATATTTGAACCATCAAACATTTTTTTGTTTATTCTTTACTTGTCAAATACAGTTTGTTTTAGAACAACTTTTTAACTCATCTAGCATATTTGCAAAGATAGATATGTTTTTACACACACACATACACACACACACAGCCTCCTTGTTAGTGTCAGGAAGGAAGGAGAGAGAGCATATGGAGTTATTATTGTCCATATGATGCAAGAAAATCAATTTAGGTCCAGGTAAAGTTTCAAGAAGCCAGAAATACAGCCTCCACTTTCTGAAAATATATTTTCATTCCTTTAAGCAGACAGGTCCTGCTACTATGATTTAGGAGGGACTATAGTCTTTGAGAAATCATGAAGGCAGATGAGTGCATGCCAGTGGCATAGTTTTGGATGGAGAACACTAGTTGGTGCATGATAAGTTCTATGCCTTTTGTGAAGTATGGAACGCAAGAAGAAATTTTGCTGGAGTCTAAGTGACATAAATGTGAAGGAAGAAAAAAAAAGAACTTTCTTTAGGATGCTAAGCTCAGATCTATCTTGTTTTCTTCCTTTTATTTTCCACACTCATTTGTATCACTTTCCTCTCCTTACTTCAAGCTTGGCTGCTTCCTCCTGGGCTTTTGTGTTGCTTCCTGTCCCTCAGTACAGTATCCTTTGTCATGTTGCATGCTCCTTCTGATTTGCCAAGTGTCTATTTCAATGCCACTTCCTCAGGGAGGACAACTCCATCTCCCTACCAACGTTCTCTGCTTTCGCCCAGATGTCGCTGCCTCAATCTTCTGTGTCCAGTGCTGTATTTGTTTATTGTCTGTTTTCCTTTCAGGAGGCCTGGATTATTTTTGTAATCCCTTCAATTCTGTGTCCAAGATCCAGAAATGTGTACTTTCTTAGTGTCCAATAAATGTTGGGCCAATGTCTCATGCTTTTCTAAAGGATATATATGTATAACTTTTAAGGCACTTCATAGAAGGGACACCATTGATTATTTCATGTTCTTTTTCTATCTCATCCTAAAAATAACAAATAGAAATTAAATAATATACCACTTAAAATTTCTCAACAAAAAACCTTGCCATGTAAAAATTACCATCTTAATATACTATGATTGTTGTGGGCACCCTAAACAAGAAAGATTTATGCCTTTCCACAGTGTCAGATGTATTGAATATTGATACATTTATAAGCTATAAATCACTTTCATTGATTATAATTTACAAAGTAGTCCCAACTTTCTTTGGTAGCTGGATACTGATAATTACAGGTTCTTTCCTTACAATTTTAATTAATATTGTAATTCTCAGTCATACATTACACATCACACAACAATGTGTTGCTTGTAGGATGGTGGCTACAAAAGGATTAAGAGGCCATAGAATTTTAAGGTCTTACTAGAGAGAGGCAGAATTATACAGAGAGGCCCTATAAATGGTTATATATTAATGAATGTGGTTGCAGAGCTGCTGGAGGTATGTTGAACTGAGAAAAGAGCGTCAAACCCAGCCACAAAGGCAATAAACTATAGGTGAGGTATTGGACCAGGCCTGAAATGGGCATTTGGCCAAATAAACAGATGAATAGACAGATGGCAATTCGACAAGGTGGTGTTAGTCCATGGGGGACTCACTGAGCTAAAGCCTTGGGGACCATCAGGAATCCTCTTGATAAATGCACACACCTGGTGGTTGGCTGGCAGGTGGTAGGCTGTTACTACATTGTGTTAGATACTCCTTTTTTTATTTTTTTAATGCGGTCTAGGAGAGAATGGTGCATTTTTCATTGGTTTGGTATGTGCAGTAAGTCATCAGGTCTGTTTCTGTTTGTTTTTTCATCAGGTTTTGTTTTTGATGGAGTTTTACTACACCCGTGTTACCAGTCTGCACTGATACAGTTTGATAAGTGGTACTATTTTACTTGCATAGACGTTAGCCTGTACCACGTCTTCAGCGTCATCTACATGCACACATACGTGATGCAAACGCTCTGCCTTTCTCTTTGCACCCACAATAGTGTCAGGTGCTGCTTTGTAAGCAGTCTCCCAGGGGTATTTCATATCCTATGCAGTAACTCAGGAGAGCAGAAAAGAGCCTGATCCCCTCAATGGCCAAAGAGGGAACTACCACTCACATGAACTACTAAGCTTCATAAACTGCAAAGCATAAGAGTCTTTGTATCATAAACCTGTTATGTCATAGTGGAAGCATGCAAGCTCCCTTCTCCTCATTTATTCCTCTGTAATTCTACAGATGAATTATATTGTCATTTTGTTGCTGAAGAAAAAAAAAATAACTTTTGACCCAATGATGTTATTTCGTGACTGTGCTGGGATTTCAATTCATATCTAAGTTCTTCCCACTGAGGTATTCTGTTTCAATTAAAAAGTTTCATGGGTGTCTATCCTGCTTCCCATTCTGAATGAGATTTAAGCATCCTACCTACGGTCCTCCTTGTTGTTTAGCATCTTTAGGTCTGTAGCTTTTAGTATGGCTATCCTATATTATATGGCTAATATCTGCTTATAAGTGAGTGTATGCCATGAGTGTTTTTCTGTTTTTGGGTTACCTTGCTCAGGATGATCTTTTCTAGTTCCATCCATTTGCCTGCTAATTTCATCTGCTTTTTTGATTACTTGCCCCTGATGATGCAGCCTTGCTAGACCACAGAAGAAGAGGATCCAGGCAGTCCCGATCAGACATGATAAGCTACGGGTAGATGGCAGAGGAGAAGAAGTCACCCTTTCAATGGACTAAGAGAAGGGGTTAAGAGGGAAGAGGGAGGGAGGGTGGGAATGGGAGGAGTTGAGGAAGGGGGCTTCAGTCAGGATATATGATGAATAAACTGTGACAAAAAATAAAATGAAATGAAAAAAAAGCAAAATACAAATAAAAAGTTTCAAAGTTAGGGGATAATGGAAGATTGCTATTCAAACACTTCAAAGTAGATAATCTAGAGTTTGATACTAGAATATAAATACTAATATCAACAAACTTTATTGAGTCATACACCTGGCTGAGCTTGATCTAAACTTCAAATAAATCTTGGCATGTCCCAGAAGCTTGTGGGCCTGCCAGCTCACTATATTCCCTTGTATGATTTGCTAATGTAGAAATGCCCCTTCTAATTCCAGTGAGTAAGTTTCTGGGATGAGGCAAAAGAGGTTCCCTCAATGGCTCATTTTTATGAAGAGAGGGTGAAAATGAAAAGGGGTTTCATTTGGGTACCTGACGCTATCCTGGTCAATTAAGCATAAACTCTTGGAAAATTAATGGGATTTGAGTTTGAAGTGACTTTGCAAAGGCAGGAAGTGCTTTATGAGCTATACATACAAGCAACAGAGACAGAGGTTTCACAAAATGTCTTTTGCAAACAATATTTTAAAAAAGCTTAATTTTCCCACTTCTGGCCTTGACTGACCATGGTCTCCACACTTAGCAGCAGAGACTGTAGAGCACTCGCATGAAGTGCCGAACATGGTAGCACTATGAATCTTGGAGGTTTAGGAAAATCAGAGAGCTCAGCTCTGTAGAAGAGTCAAATGATTTATGGATGTGGAACTTGTCAGCAGCCCCTTGGGAACTGATCATCAGCCAATAGGATCATTTAGAGAAAATGACAGCCATGTTTTAGAAGGCAAATGAGACAGGCTTGTGTATTCCAGACACGCTGAGACTCCAGCAAAGATGCCAAGCGAGCGAAGAGGTTTAGCATCCACAGAGGAGCATGTTTGTGCACACCCTCAACACAGTGTTATGAGTGTCTGTGAAGGGCTTCAGCTTGGCTTAGCATGTCCACTTCTGAGAAATTAATGGATGTTCACCTCTTTATTTGTCACATTTTAAGTCCAGACTATCTGAAGACGTTACAGTTTTCCATTGTGGATCAATAAGTAGCAATAGTCTCCCTCGTCTTCACCTTATATAAAGATATATTAATTGTGCAACATGAGTTCTATTACTGTATTTTTGTACACATGCGTCTGTATTTTGTTCAGATTAACTCCCATCACCCTCTCTTGTCACTCTATTTCCCTCCTATGGCCTCCATTCTCTTCCTACATACAGCTCCCGTTTTCATGCCTTTTAAACTTTATTTCAAGTCTAGTTTGTGAATAAGAAATAAAATGTGATACTTGTCTTTTTTAGTCTGTCTAATTTGATTGAATATAGTGATCTCTGGTTTTATTAATTTTCCTTCAAGTGACATGATTTTGGTTTTTATAGCTGAATAAAGTTCACATATATAAACACATATGTATGTATTTCTTCACCCATTTATCTACCCCATTTGCATCTAGATTGGTTCTATATTGGCTATTGTGAACAACACTATAACAAATATGGGAAATGGTGACCTTATAAGACTTCCATCTGCTCTGAATATGTGGAGTTTAGTTAATTATAAGAATCTTTTTTTAATTTAATATAATCAATTTATTTATTTTTTATAATTTATTCACTTTGTATCCCTGCTGTAGCCCCCTCCCTTTTCTCCTTTCAAGTCCCATCCACCCTCCCTCTTCTCCCCCTGTGCCTTTTCCCTAGTCCCCTGCAAGGGGAGGAGCTCCTCCCCTTTTATCTGACCCCAGCTTATTAAGTCTCATCAAGACTGGTTGCATCATCTTCCTCTGTGACATGGCAAGGCTGCATCCCTAAGGTGGAGGTGATCAAAGAGCCAGCCACTGAGTTCATGTCAGAGATGTCCCTGTGCCCATTACTAGGGAACAAACTTGGAGACTGTGCAGCCTATGTGCTTCTTTTGAATTGGGTATTTAGGTCTTCTCCGTGCATGGTCCTTGGTTGAAGTATTGGACTCTGCAGGTATTTTGGACCCAGGTATTTTGGCTCTGTTGTTCTCCTTGTGGGGTGCATGTCCCCTCGAGGTCTTTTTTATCTCACTCTTCTTCCATAAGGTGTCTGGGACACTGTCCAAAGTTTGGCTATGTTTCTCAGTATCTCTTTCGATACCCTGGTGGATAGAGTATTTCAGGGGTCCTCTGTGGAAGGCTCCTGTCCTGCTCCTGTCTTCCCCTACTTCCAATGTCTGTCCTGTTTGCCCTTCTGAATGAGGATTAACCATCTTCCCTAGGGTCCTCCTTCTTGTTTAGCTTCATTGGGGCTACAGATTTTAGTATGTTTATGCTGTATTATATGTCTAATATCGACTAATATGTGAGTATATACCATCTGTGTCTTTCTGCTTCTGGGATACCTTACCTAGGATGATCTTTTCTAGTTCCCATCATTTGCCTGCAAATTTCATGATTTCCTTGTTTTTAATTGCCAAGTAGTATTCCATTGTGTAAATGTACCACAGTTTCTGTATCCATTCCTCTGTTGAGGGACATCTGTGTTGTTTCCAGATTCTGGTTATTACAAATAAAGCTGCTATGAACATAGTTGGGCAAATGCCTTTATTGAATGGTGGGTCATCTTTTGAGTATATGCCTAGGAGTGGTATAGCTGGATCTTACGGTAGCACTATTCCTAATTTTCTGAGAAAGCATCAGATTGATTTCCAAAGTGGTTGTATGAGACTAAATTACCACCAGCAATGAAGGAGGGTTGCACTTTCTCCACATCCTCTCCAGCTTGTGTTGTCACTTGAGTTTCTGATCTTATCCATTTTGATGTGTGTGAGGTGAAATCTCAGGGTCATTTTGATTGGCATTTCCCAAATGACTAAGGATGTTGAGCATTGCTTTAAGTATTTCTCTGCCATTTGATATTCTTCTGTTGAGAATTAGCTCTGTACCCCATTTTTAACTGGATTATTTGGTTTGTTGGTGTTTAACTCCTTCAATTCTTTATATATTCTGGATATTAGCCCTCTCACAGATATAGGGTTGGTGAAGATGTTTTTAAAATTTTTAAATTTATTTTATTATTATCATTTACTACAATTTATTCAATTTGTATCCTAGCTGTGGCCCCCTCCTTCATCTCCTCCTAACCCCACCCTGTACCTCTTCTCTCCCTATACCCATCCACTAGTCCACTGATAGAGGAGGTCCTCCTCTATTTGACCCTGGCCTATCAGGTCTCATCAGGACTGGTTGCATTGTTTTCCTCTGTGGTCTGGCAAGGCTGCACCCCCCCCCGCCTCAAGTGGAGGTAACCAGAGACTCTGCCACTGAGTTCATGCCAGAGAAAGTCCCTGCTCCCCTTACTAGGAACCCCACTTTGAGACTGAGTCTATTGGCTACCTCTAAGCTGGGGTTTTAGGTCCTATCCATGCATTGTCCTTGGTTGGCGTATCATTTTCTTCAGGGCCTCCAGGGCTCAGTTTTGATGGCTCTGTTGGTTTCCTTTTGGAGCTCCTGTCACCTCCAGGTCTTTCTATCTCCCCCTGCTTTCATAAGATTTCCTGCACTCTGCCCAAAGTTTGGATATTAGCCTCAGCCTCTGCTTCTATACCTTGATAAATAGTGTCTTTCAGAGGCCCTCTGTAGTAGGCTCCTGTTCCCTATCTTCTCCTGCCTCCAATGTCTATCATATTTGTCCCTCTGAATGAGGATTGCATATCTTTCCTAGGGTCTTCAATGTTGTTTAGCTTCTTTAGAGGTATAGATTTTAGTATATAGATTTTAGTATGTTTATCCTATACTATATGGCAAATATCCACTTACAAGTGAGTATATACCATGTGTGTCTTTCTGCTTCTGGGTTACTTCACTCAGGATAATCTTTTCTTGTTCCCTCCATTTGACTGCAAATTTCATGATTTTTTTGTTTTAATAGATGAGTAGTATTCCATTATGTAAATGTACCACAATTTCTGTATCCATTCCTCTGTTGAGGGACATCTAGGTTGTTTTCACCTTCTGGCTATTACAAATAGAGCTGCTTTGAACATGGCTGAGCAAATGTCCTTGTTGTATAGTTGACCATATTTTGGATATGTGCCTAGGAGTGGTATAGCTGGATCTTGAGGTAGGACTCTTCCTAATCTGCTGAGAAAGTGCCAGATGAAGAACTTTTCCCAGTCTGTAGGCTGTCATTTTGTTCTATTGACAGTGTCCTTTGCTTTACAGAAGCTTTTCAGTTTCATGAGGTTTCATTTATTGTTTGTTGATCTTAGAGCCTGTGCTATTGGTGTTCTGCTCAGGAAGTTGTCTCCTGTGCCAATGAAGACCCCTCTCTTTTTAAACACAGAGCTACACAGACTATTGGGATACATGTTTCTGCAAGTGGTCAATACAAAAAGACTCCATGGACATGGCAAATTGCTAACGTCACCCACTCCTCTCAGTCCCCTGTCCTGTTGTAATGTAGCTTTGTTACTTTTGTCATCAATAGGTGGAGACTATTTCTTTAATTTCTCACCCTAGGAATAGCTTTCTGACCTGCCTCCAGGCAGGCAGATGCAATCACAACACAGTGAAGGTTAGCAGCTCATTTTCTCTTCTGCTTGGGACTTTGCATCACCACACAGTGAATGTTAGAGACCATCTGGGGTGACAGGGCATAGTCCCATGAATTGAAAATAGTTAAGATTTCTTCGCAGAGGACTGGAGTTTAGTTAATTATAAGACCTGGTCCACTGTTTTGTAGTCATTTAAACAACTCCAGATGATACCAACAAAACAACTGGCAGATTCCAGATAGAAAATTACAAGAAATAAATGTTGGGTATGTTATTTTCCTAAGATCTCATGTTTAAAATTTTTTCCATTGAATAGTTATAGCTAAACATAACCTGATATGGTCCTTCCTTTGCCTGAAAAACAGATCTGCTAAGAAATTATTTTTCTCTTTTGCAAGAAGCCCAGCGTCCTAAACTTCATGTTTACACTAATTCGGTATACTCTTTTAGTCCCTGTGTTGAATGCTAATACTGACAGTACTTTTATTGTCATAGGCAATCTGTGAATTGATTTTAAAGATTAAGTGCTGTGTCAATACACAGTGATTTCAGTTCTTAGGCTTCTTTTGAAAGAAAGAAAGATTCTGTGTAGATTAAAATACAGACAAGATGTCATAGAATCTAAAGGAGATATGTGCACTTCAAATTCTTTTCATTAAATGTTCACTGTTCCAATGCTATGCATTGCATTCTCACACTGTCACAGCAGGTATATACCTTTGTGTGCAAATTCAGCAGTGACTCAAATTTTTAGCACTGGATGGAACTGGGGAGATTGTAAAGAACAAACTACCTCACTCTGTTTTAGAGTTGAAAAAACTGTAACTGCGAGACAGTGTCTTAGGCCATGCCGTGTGATATGGTAGAGAAAACTATAGAAAAAAATAAATGCAATCTCCAGTTGCCTCTATGGCACCCGCAACCCAATGGCTCCAAAGAAAGATGCTTTTTGTGTTTTAAATGAGATTATTCAGAAAGTTTCTTTGTTTGTTTGTTTTTATTTTTATTTTTCAAAAGACCAGGTCTGGCTTGCCTGGAGCTAACTATGTAGACCAGGCTGGCCTCAGACTCACAGAAATCCACCTGCTTCTGTCTCCCAAATGCTGGGATTAAAGGAGTGCACACTATGAGACCTAGATATGAGTTTTTCTGTCATGAGTTGCATGTGCCCAGGGCAGTGCAAAGGTGGTGAGTGAGAAGGTTCCTAGATTCTTGTATTCTAAATGATCTTATTCTCATTCTGCTGGAAAACATGATGAGGCCTTTATATTCCATTCTAAGTGGCTTCGGGGCTACAGCAGAGATGAGCCCAAGGCAGGAGAAAGTCAAAATCAGCTGAACAGTTACAGAAAAAAAAAAAAAAAAGGGAATCCCACCTACCACCGTAAAAAACTTCTTCTAAGCATCTTGTAGATGCTGTAGAAACTGATTCTAGATTCTTCAGAGCTCACAGACTCCTGGACACACCAACATTTCATGTGTGAGAGGGAGGTGGATATCAAAACACTGGAGGTACATCTGGTACATCTGTACCTTGAACCAGCTAATTTTAATTAAAACACAGATATATGTAAGTCTAGTTTGAGGGAATTTATGAGGCTAGACAATAGCTATTCTTAACCAATTTATACTGATAAGTTATAATGATTACCATTGGATGACTTAAAAGACAATAAATAACTTCTATGTTTGCTTTTCAAAGCCCAAACCACATATTGGCAGAAGCATTTGCACAGAAGGTTGAAATAGAAATGGAGTGACATTTCATTTCAACACATTCTGTTTATTTAAGCTGTTATTGATGTTTGTCCTTGAGATGTTCAATTTAATTTATCCTATGTGAAAGAAACATAGCTACTTTGCATCCATATTGATGACTTATTCCAAGAATTCTTTTTCATTAAAAATTGATCAGTTTTAGTGTCAAGCAAGCAAGCTGTACTTTCTTTTTTCTTTAGTTTTGGTTTAAATATATCTTTATTCCTACAAAATGCATATCTACTGTCTGTCTGGATTTAAGAGAAAAACAAACTACCTAGGATCCTAAAGCTGGTTGTACAGACCTTTTCACATCACAGAGTATTTTTGATTCAAAAATAATATCTGATGAATTGAGACCAAGGTAAAGTACAGAACAATTTGGAGAAGAAACTGTAGGCATGAAGCTAGGTGATAATTATTAACATATTCAGGGGTCCCGTTGGAATTATAATTTCAAAGATAAGTAAGACAGGTAAATAGGCACTAATATGGAACAAGGAGGTGTGAGGAGTCTTGGGAAACTCAATGATAAGAGGCAACATGATAGTACCGTATTGGCAAACATTGGTGTGCCTGACCAAAACACAAAGAGGCTCTCAGGTAGGATGATGCCGCATTAATTACTGATCAATTCTGCTTGCTTGGTATTCTAACTCAAGCTCTTTTCTGTGAACATTTTGGTGCACATTCATTATGCTGTTATTATAATCAATGGTAAAATTGAATACACTATGTAGCAATTGGCTTCATGTCAATATTTTATATAACTATAAATCTATTTTTGTATTTACAGTTATTTCATACAACAGACCTTAAGAAAAGCTGTAAGTCAGAGAAACTCTGGGAATATTTGCCCACCTTATGATAATGTGTGATACGTATGACTATACAGGTATAATGGAGTCTTCAGAAGCAGAGGTCTGTAAGATGCAGTAAAAAGCATGGATCAGTATCATCCACCAAATTGAATGACTTGTTTTGCAGAGCAGGGGACATTACCAGTGTCCGAATTTCAAGTCATGGGTAGATCACTGAGAATCCATTAATTCCAAGACTAATTACCTCCAAAGTCCATCTAATGCTACATTTATTCTGATGTACTTGTAAAAACTTTGTTGGAAGTAGGCTAATCTAGCCTTTTTCTTTCCTTTTGTAAAAGCACACTATCAATGAAAACATTTGTATAGCACTTCACCAAAGAAGGTCAGAGTGCCTGAATATAAATTAATATCTGACCATTTCACATACAGTTATAGACAGCATTGATGTGAATTCGATGGTTTTCTACAAACCTAAAATATTCTTGAACTGGTAATGTCAATGGAAGTTCAGAATTACCTTATGAAGAGAGTGAGACAGCTATTCTGTAAATGAGAATCTGAATATTCTTAGATATTTACTAAATATTCTATAGATATAGAGGAAATGGAAAACAAAATACATCAGGGACCAAAATCCCCTGGACTTTATCCCAATGCCTATAGTTAAAATTAAAAATCTAAAGCTCATGAATATTAGTGATATGCCAAGATACTAAAATCCCAGCCCATTACATTTCTATGCTACAGCCAATTTTCTCCAAATGGTAGGCATTTCTGACAGATGGAAAGCAAGATAATTTTAAGTAATTTTAAAAAAATAGCAGAGAATGACATAGTAAGAAAGTTATTCTCTTTTTAAATACCATTCAATACTTCTGATTTACATCTCATATAAAGCCTTAGTGTAAAGATGGTGCAATTTCTTAGTGTCTGTGTAGCATTTATTCATTTCTAGTTTTAACTAAAAAAAATAAAATCTGATCAGATGCATAGCAAGCGGCAGGATCTAGCTAGAATCTGAAGACATATTTTTCATTGAATTCACTTTTAAAGCCTCCTATTTTCCAAAGAAGCATTTGTCTTTACAGTGATATAGGGTCTTTTTGACAATAAATTAATTTGGTTAATAAGCTAAAGTTGATAGAAGCATCACATGAATTCTCACCCAGATGAGCCCTGTTACAAAAAACATGAAGTGGGTTATCAGATGGCCAAAGCTGAGTGAATATGCAAACAGCTGTGCCGTCTATATCAATAATTACAGGTTTACAGATTCTTGTAGTGGTATAACGTCACGTATTATCTAATGTTCTTCACAGTTATTCAATACTAGAAATGCAAACTATGCCGATCAAGAATTGCTATCTCTCTTTTTTTCAGTGGAAGAATCTAAATTTTAAAGAAATGAATTGAATGTGTGTGTGATCATAGAATAATTGATAGAACCTGAAACAAAGCTGGGCTTAATTTCCCCAGAATTTATTCTATCTTGTTTTAAGGTTCACTACTCTAACTATAAAATTTCCTGATCCATCAATCAATGAAAATAGAAGTCATTATACACCGAGTAAAAGGTAGGAATTAATTGGATTTTCATAGTTTTCGGTATCTAAACCTAGGGAAATGTCATTATAATACTTCATATCTAAAATATCTAGTATATTAAATTTGGATAAATTGAAAATCAACAAACTTTCAATACGAAGGAAATGAGGGAAAAGGTATATCTTATAAGTGCGGGACTTCAAACTTTAACTTAAAAACGATATATTTTATATGGCTTTTGGAGAATGTAGAAAGAAAACACATTGCAGAACATATAGAAAGTTTAAGAGAAAAATAAAATCAAGTATGTATGTTGGATATGGATGCTTTGAAAATTTAAAAAAATATTTACCACCTACATTGTGTCAACTTAAATATAAACTTCACTGATGTCTTCCAAATAACAACCACTTTCTTTATCAATTCAGCAAATATGAAAAATAAGGCCTTTGACTGTGAAGACTGGAGTCTCCTGAACAATGCTTCAGTATGTGCATGAGCACACCTCCTTTGCCCTGCCCCTGAAATGTTTTAAGGATGGTAAAATCTGATCATGTAGCTAGGTCTGATTCATAACGTTCTTTAGGTCTTAGTTTGGGACAGCTTTCCAGAGATATCAAAGCTTTCATTATGTCATCTTAAGCTGGGATTATTTTTCATTCAGAGAGTTCTACTCCTCAGGATCACTGTTCGTTGTACAACATAATCTTACAGGATTAGTGTTAAATCTCCTTCTTTTCATCCCAGCTTCTGGATACTGTTCAAACTATAAAGATCGACTCACCTGATGCACACGCCTTGCATGTTGAGGCGCTTTCATAATTTCAAGTATATCTAGAGCAGTTTAGTCTAAAGCTAAGCAGGTCTCACTTGGCCTTACCCACAAAACCATAAAGTGTCTTGAGTTTTTGAGCCACCATGGCCTTTTCTCCCAGCCAACAAATCCCCAGCAGACAGACCAAGTGTTAACCAGACTTGCAAGGTTATCATTTTTGATTAAGGCACCTTTTTCTCAGAGGGACTTATTAAAAGAGAACATGAGTTGCCGAAACTAGGTTACGTGGAAGTCCATGTTATTGTGTTAATTTATGATAGTATACTACATATCTACTTAATATTTCATATTATTGCATGAATGCCCCTCCCCAAGCCCACTGATAGGGGAGAAAAAAAAATTCGTATTAGCTCCTTGTTTTCATCATCCAAACTCCCACATTTCAAAACTGGTAGAATGGTATTATTAGTTCCATTTCATACATGACAGGCAGGAAGTACACCATTTGCTGTACTGGCAGAGTTCATAAGTCACACTCAGGACAGTCTTCTCAGTCTTGAGTGGCCAAGATCCACAGAGGAGGACCCTGAAGAATCAGCACACTGAATACTTAGGGTGGAAAACAAAACCAGGCAGGGGAGGAAGTTCTTGGAAGTCTGTTTTTTTTTTTCCAATGTGAATCATTTTTAAATTATTTTTAAAATAAATTACAGTTTATTCACTTCGTATCTCAGTGAAAATGGCCATCCTGCCAAAATCAATACAGATTTAAAGCAATTCCCATCAAAATAACAACACAATTCTTTACAGACCTTGAAAGAACAATTCTCAATTTCATACGGAAAAGCAAAAAAAAAAAAAAAACAAACAAACAAAAAAAAAAACAACCAACCCAGAATTGCTAAAACAATCCTGTACAACAACAGATCATCCAGAGGTATCTCCATCCCTAATCTCAAACTGTACGACAGAGCAATAATAATAAAAATTGCATGGTACTGACATAGAAACAGAATGGCGGATCAATGGAATCGAATAGAAGACCCACAAATAAACCCACATACCTATGGACACCTGATTTTTGACAAAGAAGCCAAAACCATACAATAGAAAAAACACAGCATTTTCAACAAATGGTGCTGGTCTAACTGGATGTCTACATGTAGAAAAATGCAAATATTTATCATATTTATCACCCTGCACAAAACTAAAATTCAAGTTGGAAGTCTGTTTTTGACCAGAAGTAAGAGGCCGCTGGGACCACTGCTCTAAGGAAAACCCGATATAAACATCAGGAAAGAGATCCCACAGTTAATATTGCAGATGACAATGTGTTAGAACCCTGTGTTCACAACTGCATGGGTTCAAATCCTCCTTGTTGATGATCAAATAAGACTGAGAAGCAGATTAAATGATACATTGTAAGAGGATGATGGTGCAGAGATAAAAAACAAAAAAATCAGTCTTCCTCATTTCAAGCACTGCTTTGTCCTCCACTCAATTTACATTGTTTAAAGGTGCTGTTTCGGGAATTTAAGCTAAGCTAAAACTGTTTCAATATAAATGATGAAGTCGTAGCACCAATTTTGATGGAAAAAGTAATAAATTGGGTTAAAGGGAAAATCACAAGAAGAAAAAAACAGTTTACACTTATGCTCAGTCATGCATCTTCTCTAGTAACGAGCTATACAGTGATATTTCTAATTATTCCTAAGAGCATGTGCCAATGAGACCTTTTGAAAAGCTATCTTGCAGGTCAGTCATAGGTTAATTTTAGAAAGTGTGTGTGGGGGGGAATGGAGCAAAGCATCTCCTATGTTTTTCCTAAAACTTTATTTAGAAGGGCTTGATACTTTGTAGGCAAACTCTTCCTTGAGTGGTTTTGTTTTTCTTAGCATGATTGAGAGAATGTGTGGTATTTTTAGGGAGTGTTTTGACAAGATATACTTAGCAATTTGTAAATAATAGAAAACTTGCTGATTGTACATTCTACTCCAGATATATTTGCCTCAAAGGCATTTTAAAATTAGTTAGTTCTTTGACAATTTCATACATGTACATAAGGCATTCGGATTCCTTTTCTCCTCATCCATTCTTAGATTCTCTTTCTGACTCTTGCCAATACCCAACTGCTTGTCCTTACTATGACTTTCCCAGATTTTTAACTTTTGATTTTTCTTTGCGACGTATTTATTTCAACCAGGACCATCTGTGTAAATATTGGATGGGGACTTTCCACTGAAGCCTGTTGGGGTCAGTGCTGGGTACACAACTGAAGTTAATCACCTACTCTTTCCCTGAATCTGTTAGTAAGAAATAGATTTTCCATGAGTAGTAGGGCTCCCTGTACCCTCCTCAATCCATGTGTAGGTTTGATGTGTGTATGCTTGTGTAATCCCAGCGTGGTCATCCACACTTGTTGGAAGTTGGTGGTCACAATATGGTGGATTGATTTCAAAGTGGGTGGCATTCTGCATCCCTTTATCTCTATCTATTGGTTCTTTTTTTTTTAATTATCATTATTCCACTTATTCAGCAATATCCTCTTAGTTGGAAGGGAAGGGTATAAATGTGTTTAGGGCTGAGCACTGTCACTTATTCTCAGCATCTTGCACATCCACAAGTCTTTTCGTTCAGCACAGCTCACTGGCAAGAAAGGGTTCTCTGATTAAAAACAGAAGTAGTTAATTGTTTACAAGTATGCACACACAGAGAGACACACACAGAGGAGGGGGGAAAGAAAATGAATTGATGCCATGTATATTTAGCTATTTAGCTAAGTAAAAGAGTTAAGGACCCACCATCAGGATTTATGATCTCCTCTACCATAGGAGGTTAAGATGGATCACTGCACCAGGCAATAAATCACTCCTGTGGAGTGGGCCTCAAATCCAACTAGAGATCAGTTGGGTACCCCCATAACAGATATGCCTTTTTTGCACAGTGGTCAAATAAAAGAAATCACCAATCAATGGGCACACAAAGGCATTTTTACAGAACCTAATACAGATGGTATATAATTAAAACTGAAGGAAATTATTCTTTGGCTATTTCATGTTCTCAATCCAAGTGATTATTTTTCAATTAATTTATTTATTCAGTTTACGTCCCAATCTTAGCCCCCTCTTCTCCTCTCAGTCTCATCTCCCTACCTCTTTCCCCATTCCTCTTTCCTCATCTCTCAGAAAAGGGGAGGCCTCCTCCCCTTTATCCATGTCAGGCAGAAGCCAAGAAAGTCATCTTTGCCATGTAAAGGCAAATTGTGTATTCTGTAAACCTCTTAAAGTATTTTATGAGATTAAATCTTCAATGGCTCACTCATCCAAACAGAAATCTAGCTTCCCAGGCTAAGGAATCAAGCAAGAAAGAACCTTTCCAAGAAACTCAACTCTCAAGTCACTATCCAGAGATGCCTAAGAACATGTATGACCTTTTGGGATTCAAAAATGATTAGATTTTTGGATACATTTCCACTCCTCTTTGAGTTTAATGAAACAATTTTCATGAAAGAAGAATCTATTTTCAATGATACAAAACAAAAGTGCTTGCTGAGGTTATGGTTGGCATAAGTTGGTGTGAGACGATAAATATTAGGGGTGGGGAGGAAGCACGGTTAAGTAAGAGTTTGATTGACTTGACAGCATGTTATAGTGAGATTTGATTGCCTAGTTTATGACAAGAAAGGCAGTTAATCTTAGTTTTGTCTCAGGCCTAAAATCCCATCAATGGGCTAATGAAAAAAGGAAAGTTGTCCTTGGTGGGTTTTTTGCTTGTTTTACTTTTCTTTTTTTGTTTAGAAATAGAACCTAAATGGATGGGGCTTTTGAATGTGAGTCATGAAGGGGATTCCTTCATAAGGAAAGTAGCAGAGAGGCATAAATTTGTAGTTGATAAAACTCCGGTGCCCAAGAGCACTAGTATGCCCTACAGAGTAGACATGGAGCTTGAATAGCACCACAACTGGTCTCATTTTGAGACAAGGTGGCTTCCTTTATGATAATTGGCTTCTAACAGCTGGACTGGAGTGAGAAACTCTTGAGACAAAACTCCCACTGATGAACAGCTATTCCCAGAGAAGGTATCAAGGGCATTAGAGCCACTTTTTTGCAGCAGTTCACAATAAACAGCTTTGGAATGAATTGATGGGTTCTCTGAAGCAAGACTGTGCTGATGATCAATATCCCAGACTGTGACTAGTGACTAGTAGGCCAAGCTAACAGTAGAAATAATTCAGAATGGGAGGGTCTAGCAGTACATATCTAAAAGAACATAGAAAGCTTGCAAGAACGGAGCCTGTGTATTTCCAAGCAGGATCTAACTTTAAAAAAAAAAATGTCCTGGGAAACTTCAAGTAGGAGCTTACTAGACCAAGAGCTTTATGGCTGTAAAAATTTTCTAGTAGCCAAAAGAATAAAAACATAGAGACCATGTCTGTGAGGGATGAGGGGAAAGGGTTCAACTTATCCCTGACTGAGATTGCAGAATCAGCCTTTCCTGTCTGGAGAGAAGGAATGGAAACCAACAAACAAGAGGAAGGTTTTATCTGACTGGTTAAACAGAGTAGTGGTTTGGACAAGCTTGTGGCATGGTGAAACAGAAACAGTTTACATAGCCTTATAATGAAACTCCTCAGAGGAACCATTTTAATTTTGGAAGTAACATGCTCTAAATGTAGCTCTTCCGTACAATACCTTGGCAAGAGAGTCATGAAATTCTTCCATATCAGGAACACAGATATTTTAAGTGATTTACCCTCAGATAGTGAGAGATCCTGAGATTTTCCTAGTACCACATCTGCTAAAAGTAAGCATTACTTGGTGTTATACAGAGGAAAAAAAAAATAAGTGCATTCAAATTCAGTTAGCAATTGCATCCTTCTTGATAGTTCTGATCCTTTCAGTTTGGGCTGCTTTAAAAATTATTTCATGGTCTTTCTATCTCCCCCTTCTTTCATAAGATTCCCTGCTCTCTGCCCAAAGTTTGGCTATGAGTCTCAGCATCTGCTTTGATACTCTTGCACAGTAGAGTCTTTCAGAGGTCATCTGTGGTAGGATCCTGTCCTGTTCCTGGAGGGAACAGGAGCTCCAAAAAGAGAGCAACAGAACCAAAAAATCTGGACACAGGAGTGTTGTCTGAGACTGATACTCCAACCATGGACCATTCATGGAGATGACCTAGAACCCCTGCACAGATGTAACCCATGGCAGCTCAGTGTACAAGTGGGTTCCCTAGTAATGGGAAGAGGGACTATGTCTGACATAAACTGATTGGCCTGCTCTTTGATCACTTCCCCCCTCAGAGTGGTGCAGCCTTACCAGGCCACAGAGGATGACATTTCAGCCACTCCTGTTGAGACCTGATAGACTAGGATTAGATGGAAGGGAAGAGGACCTTCCCTATCAGTGGACTGGGGGAGGAGCATGGGTGGAGAAGAGGTACAGGAGGTGGGATTAGGAGGGGAGGAGGGAGGGATCTACAGGGGAAATACAAAGTGAATAAAGTGTAATTAATAAAAATAAAAACAATTAGGAATAGCGCTTCCTCAAAATCTAGCTATACCCACTCCTAGGTATATATCCAAAAGATGCTCAAGTGCACAATAAGGACATTTGCTCAACCATGTTTGTAGCAGCTTTATTTGTAATAGCCAGAACCTGGAAACAACCCAGATGTCCATCAACAGAGTAATGGATACAGAAATTATGGTATGTCTACACAATGGAATAGTACTCAGCAATAAAAGCAAGGAAATCATGAAATTTACAGGTAAATGGTGGAAACTGGAAAAGATCATCCTGAGTGAGGTATCCCAGAAGCAGAAAGACACACAGGGTATATACTCACTCATAAGTAGATATTAGACATATAATATAGGATAAACCTACTAAAATCTATACACCTAAAGAAACTAATCAAGAAGGAGGACTCTGGCTAAAATGCTCAACCCCATTGAGAAAGGCAAAGAGAATGGACATCAGAAAAAAGGGAAAACAGGGAACAGGAACGGAGCCTGCCACATTGGGCATCTGAAAGGCGCTACCCTGTAGGGTATCAAAGCAGATACTGAGACTTATGGCCAACCTTTGGGCAGAGTGCAGGGAATCTTATGAAAGAAGTGGGAAATAGTAAGACCTGGATAGGACAGGAGCTCCACAGGGAGAGCAACAGAACCAAAAAATCTGGGTATGGGGGTCTTTTCTGAGACTGATACTCCAACCAAGGACCATTCATGGAGATAACCTAGAACCCCTGCACAGACGTAGCCCATGACTGTTCAGTGTCCAAGTGGGTTCCATAGTAATGGGAATAGGGACTATCTCTGACATGAACTGATTGGCCTGCTCTTTGACCACCTCCCCCTGACGGGGGAGCAGCCTTACCAGGCCACAGAGGAATACAATGCAGCCAGTCCTGATGAGACCTGATAAGCTAGGATGAGAAGGAAGCAAAGAAAGATCTCCCATATCAGTGGACTTGGGGAGGGGTATGAGTGGAGAAGAGGGAGAGAGGGTGGGACTGGGAGGGGAGGAGGAAGGGGCTCAGGTGGGATATGAAGTGAATACAGTGTAATTAATAAAAATTTAAAAATTGTAATAAATAAAAATAAAATATTATAATAAAATTTTCATGGTATATTTGCACATACTGAACAAGGCTCAAATGCCATTTCTTCTGAAGACCATCCTGTATTCATTATTTCTCAATCTGTATTTCTTTAGCATCATGTTCACAAATTTCTCATATCAGCAACACCATTTATAACACTATTGTTGAGCATTTTATACACTTAGCAATGCAATGAATACTTTGTCTATGGTGCTATTTAACTTCTGTAAAAATAATTTATAAATAGATTATTAGTATACACATTTTATAGATTAAAAAACGGTCCCTTATGATATCGCTGCTCAGGCATTCAATCACCTGCATAAGTACTTATGAGTTTCAGAAAATAATGTGTAATATTTAAGCTGAGAAAATGAAGCATAAGATTTGACTCTACCAAGAGATTGATTTGCCAAAAGCTACAAAATAGGTTGAACTCATCAAGTATAATGTGCTGCCTTCAGACACAAGCTAAAATTATATCCTTGAGCAAATTTCATGTATTCTTTCATTTGGCTAATTTTTTAAACAAGTTCATTTTTTTCGGTATAGTACATGAATTAGTTATTACTTTATCCCCATGGTGACAAATATCAGACAGAAGCAACTGAACGGAGGGAAGCTTTACTTGGGGTCATTACTACGGCTACAATGAATTGTGGTAGTTATTGTAACATCAAAAGGAGCTTTAGATGTGGCAGCAAAAGAGAGAGAGAAAGAGAAAGAGAGAGGACAATGGGCATATTACATCTAATCAGGAAGCAAAGAGAGATGTTTTCAGGTGTTAGCTCAGTTAGCCAGTTTTCCACCATTTAATTCTGTTGAGAATACCAGCTCATGGGAGGGTGACACCCAAATTCATGGCGGATTTCCTCAATGATACTTCTCTGGAAGCACCCTCACAGACACAAATCACCTCACCTTGACAGTGGAAAAATAATCAGCCCATGATCTTAAACCACATTTTCTCACAAGGACATTGATTTATGCATGAAAATCCTTGTTTCATTTTGCCAGAAACAGTAGGAGCGAAACCATACCTGGCATATCTGGTTCTGGAAACTGAGTAAATTACTCAGTGTTAGTAAAGTCATGCTTTTTGAGGAGAATGTACAACCACTAATTCACTAAACCAATATGGTCACCTACAGATAATGGTAGATAGTCCTCTCAAAAAAAATTTTTTTTGCAATAGACAAAATCCACTACAAAACCTCACAGCAAATCGAAATGCAAATTTGTGGAGCCCAGTCCATCTAGAAAATACTCCATCACATAAGACACAGAAAACAGTGTTGCAGAGAGCAAAAGAATGTGAAGAGCCACAGGATCAGGAAGTTGACTGTCAAAGTGTGTATCCTAGTAATGATAGAAGTAACACCTATGAAGTCCCATCAACATGCCTGTCCAATCATAACATGAACAAGAATGACACCATTGAACATGACAAAGTAGATAGGGAGAAGCCCAAGAGGCCTCACATAAAAGAAAACTACAGGCAACAAAGAAAAACTGGAAGTGGAAGAGGTGGTTTGCGCCAAAGTTGTGCATACCAATGGTTATTCCAGCCCTGAAAAATGTACATATATATATGATTATGTATATGGGATGGGGTATGTTTCTGAATATATTTGTACAATAACAATTAGTAAAAAACGAGGTATGCATTTGAAGGAAAGCAGGGATATGAATATGATAGGGTCTTCAGGGAGGAAAGCAAAGGGTGAAATATCATAATTATATCAACTCAAAAATACCACTAAATTATTTTTGGAAAGTATAATACTGCCTAAAACATAAAATCTAAGAAAAATTACATTTCTCTTAAGCATATTCTTTGTTACTTAGAACTAACCCAACGATAGGTTAAAGTTAATGATAAACTCAGAGAAGACTATGGTGGTCCAACCTGTCTGTAAGTTGTGCCTGATTCATTGATCCACAATAAGTCCTCATCTGATGACACTATGACGCCTCAATACTTTGGCTGCTTGCTGAATTTATGTTAAGCCATAAAAAAGCCTTTGATTCTCCATGGCAAAAAGTAGAAGAGATTAGCACAATCTTTTTCTGAGTGCAAAACTTTCACATTTATAATTACTTGTAGTTTAAAATATGTAGCTCATGAGAAAGGCAAGATCATTTCTGTAAATGAACAGATTCTTCAAAGTATGAATGGGCACTGACTGTTTCCACTAATTCCATAGGCTTCCCTAATCCTGTTGTCTTGTTTGATCTTTGCTTACCAAGCTTATGTACACTCTTATCCATTTACTTTACATCCATGTGTGTGAATATTAAATCTACTAAGAGCCCTGGATTGTCTGGTGGAAGTCAAATACTTGATATAACTTTGAGTGTATTGCCAGGAAGTCCCTTGCAGGATACTTAACTGAGGGTAATTTCTCAAATGACTAGGAGAAACAATTATTTTAAGCCAAGGAAAATAAGACTTCCAAGTTCTGGCTATTACAAATAAAGCTGCAGATGTCCATCAACGGAGGAATGGATACAGAAATTGTGGTATTTTTACACAATGGAATACTACTCAACAATCAAAAAGGAGGAAATCATGAAATTTGCAGGCAAGTGGTGGGATCTAGAAAAGATCATCTGAGTGAAGTATCCCAGAAGGAGAAAGACAAACTTGGTATATACTCGCTTATATAGACCTACAAGATATGATAAACATAATGAAATCTACACACCTAAAGAAGATAATCAAGAAAGTGGACACAGGCGAAGGTGATTAATCCTCATTTAGAAAGACAAATGGGATGTGCATTGAACTTATGACAGGAGTCTACCACAAAAGGCATCTGAAAGACTCTACCTAGCAGTGTTTCAAAGCAGACACTAAGAATCATAACCAAACCCTCGGCAGAGTGCAGGGAATCATATGAAAGAAGGGAAGTTAGTATGATATGGAAAGGATAGGAGCTCTACAAGGACCAAACATATCTGGGCACAGGGTCTTTTCTGAGACTGACACTCAACCAAGGACCATCTATGGATATAACCTAGAACTTCTGCTCGGATGTGGCCCGTGGTAGCTCAGTAACCAAGTAGTTTTCCAAAGTAAGGGGAACACGGACTATTTCTAACAGGATCTCAAGGGCAGGCTGTTTGACACCCCCCCCCCCCGGGGAGGAGCAGTCTGTTAGGCCACGGAGGAGGACTTTGCAGCCAGCCCTGAAGATACCTGATAAAACAGGGTCAGATGAAAGGGGAGGAAGTCCTCCCCTATCAGTGGACTTGGAAAGGGGCAGGGAGGAGACCAGGGAGGGAGTGTGGGGTTGGGGAGGGAATGAGGGAGCGGGATACAGCTGGGACACAGAGTTAACAAAATGTAACTAAAAAGAAAAAAATAATAAAAAAAGAAAAAAAAAGAAAATAAGACTTCAACTTAATATAACTATTATGGCAATATAGCCATCTTTTATAGTCAGAGATCTAAATACTGTGAGAATGTTAGATGATGAGAGGGCACGCCATTTTCTTTCTTCCCTACTGATTCATTAATAAGCTTATTTTCCATATTTCAGGATAATTTCTCAAAGGAGGTAAGTAGAAAAAGGAGAAGGAACATACAGAAACAAAACATCTGTCGCCATTAGGGAGGCATAATCCAATTCCAGACACATTGTGAGATCAACTGTAATCATCTATTTTTTTTATTTGTTTGCTTTGGTGTGGTCTTTGCAGTGCTTAGAATAGAAACATACTTGGCAAACAGCATAATACTTAACCACACCCTCAGCTATTCATTTGTTTAAACAGTGTTGATGATAAATTTTCATTTATAAATATATAATAAGAATTATCTTTATGAAAGAGACAACCACTGCAACTGCACTGAGTAAAAGAAATATCTAAAAAATTCTCAATAATGATGACTGGTTAGTGTTTGGAATAACATTAACAATGTCAGATAAACTTCAACATCAACTTAAAATGTTGCCAGATTGACTGAATAATTTCTGAATGAAAATCAGTAGAAACTCATAAATAACATTGTGTTTAGGAAATCTATCACAAGAGAAGACAGAAGCTTATTACTAAATAAACTAGTGTGATGTAACATATAACAGCATGTCGTAAGAAATAATCATTCTTAGGAACCAAGGATGTACATATAATTTAAAATTATAACGTTGTCTGATCATTATATTAAAACATTTCAGATAGATATTAGAAAAAGATCTTATCAAACTCGGTAACAAACAGTACAAGTGATATCTAGCATAATATTATAGGAGCAGTAATAAAGTC
Organism: Psammomys obesus; assembly: GCF_907164565.1. NCBI lineage: Eukaryota > Metazoa > Chordata > Mammalia > Rodentia > Muridae > Psammomys > Psammomys obesus. Next base: position 14,824,440 of record NW_026596117.1, read on the forward strand.
CTTCAAAAGTTCTGCTTCTGTAACAGCAGCTTTGCTGGGTCATTGTAACAAACTATCAAATCCTTTCTCTCTTGTAGTAATAGACTGTAGTAGCTTGAGGAGTTGCTACTGAAAACATGCTTAGCTTGAATACATACCCTGCTGGGAGACATAAAATATTAAATCTAACTTTTTCTTAGGCTGTGATGCTTCAATGATGTACACCACAGAATCATAATCCACATATAATCTCAATGGTAAATGTCATCAGTTGTTTGAAATGGAAAAGCCACAGGAAGCCACTACTCCTAAGCACTGCATTGTAATAATAATCTTCTTGATTGAATAAATAGGCTGAGAGTCAAAGTTTGCTTGAAAGGCTAGGCCTTAAAAAGTAAATTTGAAGCTTTTTTCAAAGTGGGAAAATATGCTCTGTTTTTATCCAGTCAAGATGACTTTTTGCATTGTATCATTTCTGGTTTTTTTTTTCCCCTTTCTTTTTTTCCACTGATGACTAAGAGATTACAATGACTTCATTTCCTCTGAAAATCATAGACTTGTTTAAGGTAATTTACAATCACATAATAGCTCTCAAAATATTCCAACCTCAGCTTTATCACCCCTGTTGCCCTTACACCCAATTAAAATAGAACAGGATTTCAATGCTTTGCTGTAAAATAGGTTGTAAGTGTTACATTTCCATTAGCTAGCTTGGCAGTTATTATTTTAATGGAAAAGAGCTCACTCAATATGTTTACTGAACATCCTCCACATGTTCAGCACTGTTCTAGGCACTTAGAATACACCAGAGAATGAAGTAGATCAAAAGTTGTTCTGGTGATAGCATTTTTATAACAAGAGGTGCTAGAGTAAGAAAACAAATAAGACAGACAATATATAATATTTCAGGTGTTGGCAAGTTGTAATCAGAAAGTGAAAAGAAGATAATGAGGACAACAGTGTGGGATAAGGGAGACTGAGTTGTGTGTGAACTTGTAGAGGACATTAGGAAAGGCTTCCATAAATCACATGGGAACAGAGGAAGAGAGAAAATAATTCACACATATTGATAAGCTCTTTTTATGCAAAGAAAATTAATAGTAAAGGACTGTAAAAGGAATGCATAAAACTTCAGGAAAACAAGAAAGACACAGGCCTTGTTCTGACCACATATGTGAATGGAGAGAGTGGGGAAGGATAAAGTTAGAAATTTGGTATATTTTATACTGGGTCAAGGTAAGGTTTTCAAAGCTAAGTTTCATGGAAAGTCACTCAAATTTGGAAACAAAAGAAGAATAATAGCTAAGTTGGAGCTTAAGAGGTTTGGGCTACCTTTTCTATCATGTAGATAGTGGTGGCATAGTAATAAAAGTCAGATATCAGTTCACTAGCTTTTGACAAAATCCAAGACCCAGAAAAAGAGTGGTGAGCAAGACAAATGCTCACACTGAGAACATGGAAAAAATAAATAAGTGTTTAGATTTCATTGGTAGACATGGAAAGAGATGCCAAAGAAAGAAAGATATTGAAGGTGATTTCATTAAATAGATGATCTGAACATTTATAAGAAAGACAATTTTTCTTGATAAGATAAAAATAGTGAAAGGAAAATCCATGCTGCAGTTGGAGCTGGAAGGAAAGGCTTAGTTTACATACATTCAAACACTCACGTGACAACACATGCTGGAGAGGATGTGGAGAAAGGGGAACCCTCCTCCACTGCTGGTGGAAAGTAAACTTGTACAACCACTATGGAAATCAATCTGGTGCTTTCTCAGACAATTAGGAATAGTGCTTCCTCAAGATCCAGCTATACCACTCCTAGGCAAATATCCAAAAGATGTTCAAGTACACAACAAGGACATTTGTTCAACCATGTTTGTAGCAGCTTAATTTGTAATAGCCAGAACCTGGAAACAACCCAGCTGTCCCTCAGTTGAGGAATAGATACAGAAAATGTGGTGCATTACACAATGGAATACTACTCAGCAATTAAAAACAAAGAAATCATGAAATCTGCAGACAAATGGTGGGATCTAGAAAAGATAATCCTGAGTGAGGTATCTCAGAAGCAGAAAAACACACATGGTATATACTCACTTATATGTGGATATTAGACATATAATATAGGATAATCATACTAAAATCAGTACACCTAAAGAAGCTAAGCAAGAAAAAGGACCCTGGGTAAGATGCTCAGTCCTCATTCAGAAAGGCAAAAGGGATGGACATAGAAAGAAGGAGAAAACAGGAACCTACCACCGAGAACATCTGAAAGACTCCACCCAGCAGAGTATCAAAGTGGATGCTGAGACTCATAGCCAAACTTTGGGCAGAGGGCAGAGAACCTTATGAAAGAAGAGGAAATATAAAGATCTGGAGGTGACCCCTGTTAGACTTCTCAATTAAGATGCCCAAGAAGCCATGGAATGGTCTGGAATTCATTGCCTGAGATTTCAGGCTTAGAAGACCTTGGAGAGAAGTTGGTTCTTAAAGCTGGGCCAGTGACGCCAATCATGAAATAGAGTATAAATAACCAGGATTTTCTAATAATGAAGATTATGTATTTTCCTAGAAGATGTATGAATAAATATTTCAAGAACAGAAAGGGGGACATCCTCCTCGAAGAAGAGGAGGAAGAACTGGCCACATGGTATAGCAACCTGGAGGACTGTGCTAGCCCAACATGAATTACTTTGGGTGTAACAGTGGAAACTAAAGCTAATTTGAATTGGTTCAGAAGGAAATGTATTCAGCTAAACTGGATATAATTGTGTCATCAACGCATTAAACTTTTGTTGCAAACAGAAAGAAATAAAAGGGATTACAATCAAAATAAAATGTACTGTAATAAATAGCAGAAAGAAAAGTCTGGTTGCTGTGTGTGTGTGTGTGTGTGTGTGTGTGTGTTTTCCCCCTATGAAGAAAGTATAAGGGTGCAATGAAGTAATAATGTAAAGGTCTTTAATGAACAGAGTTGGAAATAAGAACTTTACAATTTGAGAAGCACAGTGAAAGTATCAAAAGGTAAAAGCAGCTCTAATGGATGTGGCGGGAATGTGGTCCTTGAGGGAAGTAAAAATACTACTAGTGAAGTAGATGAGTCCCCCAGCTGTAGAAAATGCCAGAATATTGAAGAAGAGGTATACCCTCTTTCACAAGGTGATGGAAATTATAAGAATTGGTAATAAACACATATTTGAAATAAAAAATGACAGGATGTGTTTGTGAGGCTTTATCCTAGGTTGAACAGTATGGATGGAAGCGACCATTAGAAAATACTTCTTTTTCACAGGGTAGAAATGGAGACTCAGTCAGAAGATAAAATGGAGAGATCTGAGGCATAACATATATGCTGAAGATATGCAGTGAAGAAAAGAGTTTGAAGGCAACTGGAAAATTTCTTAGGATTTCCGCAGACTGTTGCTATTAACACAGGCAACAACAGAGGAAACAGCCATCTCCTGGGCATTTACACTTCTATTTCATGCAAGGTTTCCTATAACAATGTTGGTCTAAATTAATCCCATGTAAGGAGATCCTCTGAGAACCATAAAAATGAAGACAGGAGTAAATAAGACAAAGATTAAAGAGATAAAAAAGCAAATTTGGAGAAGTCATCATTCTTTGAATAAAGCTAGACTTGGCTTCTTTCCAAATTGTTAACTGGTTCACATTCTAACTTTGGGATTTCTATACTCTGCACACCTAAGCAATTCATCAGGATCTTGACATTCTGTTTCGTATATCTCAGTGTACATGCACGCCTTAGTTTCATTCAAAAGAGAAGACATTTTGATGAGGTACGTGTCTCAGTCACCTAATATAACCCAACACACTGCATCGACACACAACGAAACACATAGGTGTTATTGTTAAAATGTAAAGTTCTGCTGTGTCAAAGTTAGTTTCAGTTAAGGTGAATCTAAATTTTCCTAATTTTTCTACTTTTCCAAATACATTAAGGTTCCATTGGATGACTGATTTAGGATAGGGCCCATCCTTTCATCCTTCGTTTTCTAGCCCATGGATATGAAAGGAAACAATCAGCTCTTCAATTTGCTGAGGGTATTTACAGGACTTAGCTAATTTGAAGACTGTCAAGCTTAGATTGCAGCCAGCAATTTGGAGTTCTCATGTCAAGGGGGAATTTAAAACAGGGTAATTTTAAGACATTTCCATTCACTGCTCATTGGGACTATAATGTGAAGGATCCAAAGGGTTTTTAAGATTCTTTTCACAATGGATTCTTTATCTCCCTTCATGTTTTTATGATGCCATTTGTGAATGGAGCCATCACTGTGAGTGATGAGCTGCCGGGCTGTCCAGGGGGAACTGAGAAATTCAACAGCTTCAACAAGGAGGCAGTTTTCCAACTTCTGCTAAAGGGGAAAAGAATCACATGTCTAGAGCAAATCAACAATGCACATTTAGGTTCTAGGGAAGAAACTTTTGTTATGTGAGAGATGAAGCATTGTTTTTATTAAGTAGGGTTGCTGTTGGTTAGAGGCAGCATGGTGCAATTGGTGTGTGGTGTGCCATTTGTCTTTCCAACATCTATTGCCATTTAAAATGTCACCAGCTTTTTCCCAGTGGTGAGGTAAAACCATGGGAACGGCATTCAAGCCACTACACAAAGTACAAGCCAATTTTAACAAATTCATAATTAAAACCCAGCCAAATCTCTCCTTGCACTGCCAAAGTCCTTCCTCTGTATTTTCCAATTAAATACCCCTTCTGTGAGGAAGGAGGCTTTTAGAGATGCCAAAACTGAATCACTAATGTCTTTATAACAATGAGACCTTCCTGTTCTCATACCATTTTAAAATACTTTAATCCCATTGGCTTTCAAGAACATTTGTAGATGTAATTCGCCCATCTACTCTCTCAGTATATATGTACTGAAAGCCCACTACCTATCAAAACTGTTCTAGCCTCTGAGTGCATCAAGTTACAGAATGATGCGTTTGGGTGGGGGGATTAGGGGGTGGAGGAAAAGGGATATTCGCATTTTAACCAGGAAGGAAACAATATACAAATAAGTACGTGGGTAATGAAATATTAAGTTGCTAAATGATAGGAAGAAAAATTAAAAAAGGAAATAATGATGACTAGGTGTCTATTTCTCTTTCTTTCTTTCTTTCTTTCTTTCTTTCTTTCTTTCTTTCTTTCTTTCTTTCTTTCTTTCTTTTTTTGTAAGAAAAGTCATTGAAAAGAGGCGCCAAAATCTTACCACAGCTCTGGAATGGCCCTAGACTTCCTTTCATATTGTCACTTTTTTTTTTTATCAGTTTTGCACAATTAGGAATTTTAATCCAAACTTGCTTTATGGCTTTAACCATACTGCTTCCTATGCGTATCTCCCCAACACATTCCTCCATCCTGCCAGGTTGTACTGGGGTGATCAGTGACCTACTTAGGACAATTGGAGGATCATTTAGCTCAGGATTTGTGGCATAGATTTATGTGATTTGCAGTTCTTTTTTGTTTAAGCCACAGCTGGCTTCCTAGCACAGAAATCCAAGTGTGTTCTGCTGACTCGTTGCAGCAGACTCTTCTCTTACAATAGTATATCATGTCTCTGTTTTACCTCACAGATTTGATGTATTTTGTTTTCCTATCCTAAATAAACAATCACTTTTTAATCTAAGGTTTGTACTGGCTTATCTCAAATGAGCTCCCCACATTGTGTACATTTAAAAATTATAGTTCCCTGTAAAGTCCAGACCAGGGAACACATTTGGTATGTCCAGGGTCTGCCTGTGTGTGGCTCATCAGAGCGAGTACAAGAAGAAAGGCAGAAGATGAGCTTGCCGTGGAAAGGCACTTAGAGCCTCTAAAGCTGTTATGAAGTCTTTGGATTTTTACCCTAAGTTGATGAGGAAGCCATTACATGATTTTGGGGAAAGACCTTACACCATCCAAATGGTAGAGTTTGGAGACATCCTCCAGCTTCTGAACTGAAGGTGGCAAAAATGGATGTTGAGAACCCATTAAAAGACTACTTCAAATATTGAGTAAAGAAATTATACAACTTGGAGTTGAGTTGAGAATTATAAACTTGGTCCAATCCTGGATGTATTTAAATGTATGTTTAATAAGATTTCTTAATGGTTGGATGCAAAATGTGAGAGAATTCATAAGTGGCTCCAAGTTTTTTGACTTAGAAATTGGAGTTAATGGCAGCACTGTGCTTTGAAATGGAAAACACTGAGGAGAAGAGGAGGGTTGGAATAAACTCAGAATTTCGTGTGCTTAAAATCTCAACCTGATTGAGGTAGTACACACCTTGAATCCCATCACTTGGGAAGCAGAGACAGGCTGACCTCTGATATTTTGAGCCCGGCCTAGCTATATAGTAAGTTTCAAGAAATGTTTCCCACCTGTCTGATTGTAGATATTAGTTGTGTGTGTGTGTATTTTAGTCATCAATTTCCATTTAAAGGAGTGAAACAAGTTAAGGTCTTCAGTATGGCAGGAATTGAAGGCTGAACTTCTGGCACATGTTCAGGGATGCATTGCTCCTTATTGGCACAAAGTTTCCTGACTTTGAGAGCAGCTGCTCTGTCACAGCCAGGTTCTATGAAATTTGGAATCCTAACAAAGAAGTCTTCTGAATGTTGGAGAGAAGAGTTGGATTGCTGCTGTGGTTGAGGAAGGAGAGTTGAATCTTTTATCCCCCCATAATTTGAACAATTTGTATAAAAGACCCAAAAATAAGTTAAAACACACCACCTAATGTGGCTTGCTAAATTTTACAAATTGGCCTTTGACAAACATAAATGTACAAGAAAACATCAGCAAACATGCTAGTAATTCGAATCATCTAGAAAAATGTATAGCACCTCTCAAAGTGGAAACAGGGTTCCATTGTGCCAGCCAAAGATCTGAGCAATAAATTAATCATTGGCTTGTCACAAAAAGACATTGCTACAAACTTGACCTGAAGGAGTTGTTGAAAATCTGATGGGAATAGCTCAGGACTGGAAAAACCCTTTTGAGAAAATGGCCTTGTCTGGTATCGGCTCTATTCTTAGTGGAATTTGGTATAAATGGCTTACAAGTGCCCTTAACATGATGCAGTTCAAAAGCTATCAGCTGTGTCACATCAGATTGGAAATGGGCTCAGTAGGACTTTAGGACCCAAAGATTTTCAAAGCAGGAAAAACTTAAAAGCCCTCATAATGCTAAATAATACAATAAGATCTCCAAGGAAAAGATAAATATGATTTTGATGCATTTTGGCAGCACCATATCTGTCATTATTACTGAATGCAGAATTCAATGTGGGGAAGAAGAATAAAAATGGATATTACCATTTGAGAGTTGAAAGGCACTAAACTGAAACACGGCTCATGTAATAAATTCACCTGAGGAAAAACAGAAATAAAGCAAAAGATGGATCAAAAGTGAGTCTTTGCAAGGCAGTCACAGCCTGATGAGCAGCATATCAGGGTGGAGGGAACCGTCGGATGATAAATTAAATTCTAAGGTTATCACCCAGAGGGATTGCTTTGAAGATGAGACATCACCCGTGCTCACTTATGTGAATCTCTGTAGTTTGTTTCTGAATGCAGCAAAGGCTTTAAGACTTTACTCATTGATGTGACTCACTTCTTCAGTTAAATCAGTTTATTCCTCAAAACTGATTTGGCAACTACAGAAAATCCACCTTGTAGCACAATAAGAGACTATTTTCTTAGTAGGACTTCCCAAGGAAACCCAACTACTTCAGGATTGCACTCACTTCCTTTCCCCTACACAAATCCTCAGAGCTTTGATCAGGTTTATTCCACAGGAGAAATCAATAATCCAATAAAAACAATGCATAAGATTTGACTTTCTCAACCTCCTTAAAAAGAATGGAATAAAGGGGGAAAGTCTTTTAAAAAAAAAAATCACATTTTCACCAGCTAAAACTGATGTCTCAATTACATGTGTGCATATTTCCAAGCCAAAAGAAAATTCAAATTACATCTCAATGTCTTTTGGAAAATAGGAATGTATGTGAAACATTTCTGTGTTCCCAGCAAAAATATTTCTAAATAAAAGAATTGGAGCCAGGAGTGGTGGTACACGCCTGTAATCCCAGCACTTGGGGAGGCAGCCTTTTCTGCAAAGGGAGCCCAAGACAGCTAAGGCTACACAGAGAAAATCTGTCTTGAAAAACCAAAAACCAGAAACCAAAAATAAAAAAAAAGATAAAAGGATTGGATAAAAATTTTTGTAACTTTATGTTTCATAATGATAGAATGTAAAATTAAATGTTTGTTGTAAAATCACCATGAGATATTAATTCTTTAATTTGAAATTTAAAAATGTATGCATCCAAGTACTTATTTTTAAGAGCAAAATGTTGAAGATGAAGAAGAATTGGATTCATTCAATCAACTATGAATAATGTTATGAAAAATACCGATGAGGTAGTAACAATATATTTACATCTTGAACTATCATCTTTCTTGTTCAGCTTCTGTGACTCATTTTAATTGTTTCCATACTGAAAATTGGCTGAGGCTTTCGAATCTACTAAGATCAGCCTGTCAATCTGCCTTCTGCCAATATTGGCTATTAAAGGAGGAAAGTCTTTAGGATAGAGAGTATGATATTTATTCCAAGGAAGACCACACTTTGTTTGGAACTGCATGTGTAGTCAAAGGAGTAATTTTCCTGGTACGTTTTCTAAACAACTGCAAATTGTCTTTTAAATTATTTTCTTGTATTTACTGTAATTGCCCATAATACATAATACTTAATTCAATTGAGAAATAAACTTACCAGTGCAGGGGCACACATTCTTAGTGGTGATTCTGTTACTTTTGGACCGTCCTCTTGAAAGCAGAAATACTGGCCCTCCCACTTATTAATGGCATCCAATTTACTTCAATGATAGCAATTTTAAGAGTGACCTCACATTCTAAGCCTGATAAGCCTGTAAATTGCAGTTCTCTTACTTTCTCTGTGTCATTGTACTATATACCATTCATGGATGGTCACATAGTAAAACATATTAGAAAATTCCATTTTGGAGATCACCCATAGTTCTTGAAGTAGTTCAATTGAATCCATTATCGGTAAAACATACAAAGAGTTTGTGATCCATTTACTGAGGGACTAGCCCTAAAGATTTGTCATTTTACTGTTTTTATTTGAAAGCAGAACAAGGTAGTAGAAGGGACAGGTGGAATGATTTCATATTTTGGTACTTTTATAATGTTTAGTTTAGAAATGCTGAATTTGAAAATGATCATTTTTATTGTTGGCAATCTCCAATAAACAGTTCAATACAGAACTAGATGTTTGGAAAATTGGTTGTATCTAAAAACCAGTATTTGGAAGTTACCAGGACTGAAGTTATATATCACACAAATGATCTACAATGCACATCTCAAGGTAAGGCATGGCTTTTCAGAATTTGTCTTGATAACGGGCTCTATATACTCTGCATATTATTTATCATAGAATTTTTAAATATTTTTTCAAGGGTTTTCATGTTTCATCAAAAATAACTTTTTAGCTACAAAAAAATCTACAAAAGATCCCAAGGCATAGGATTCTCATTATTCTTTATGAGGAGCAGAGCAGTACCAACGGAACTTGTCAAAATAAATATAGACTTCAAACCACTCTGTCTTAACTGAAGATAAAAAAAAAATAAATGTAAAAAAATAAATGTAAAGGTGTCCAATATGATCTTGCACCCAGGCCACCTGTGAGAGAGGAACACTAGCCAGTTGCAGGATAAGGAAGTGATTGTTGTAGGTGACCATCTTAGAACTTGTACATATAGAACTTAACCCTAGGACGACAGCTCATAACAATGCCTCCTCAGTTTTACTGTGCACACAAAATACAAGATCATTTGTGCTGACTTAATTAACACTTTCCTCCACAGTAAATGATATTCTGGACCAAAATCGTTATTGTTTTACTGAATGCAATGTAACTGACTAATTAATAAGATAAACCTCAGTATTAAGTCATCCTTAGTACATACCACATTTTTTATTTGTGTCCTAATGAGAAAATATACCATTTATACCACTTTGCTTTAAATCCAATTTTCTTTTGCAAACCCTATCACACTTTCTCTCTGGTAGAAGCTTTATGTCTATTGGAACTGACAAATAGTAATAATTACAGATTCTACATCAAAGCAAAAAAGGTTTCAAAGACAATGAAATAAGGTTAGTTTTTTATTATTTTGATTAAAGCTTGTCAGGAACTTTAACACATAAAATACAGAACCTCAGTCTACAGTCAGCTCTCTTGGCCTTGTATAGCAGCCAGATGTACCCGTGAAAATCCAAGGGGGCTCTTTGTCACTCATTAAAAGCTTTATTTTTCTTTCATTTATTTTTTTTTATAATCCAAACTTTCACATGACCTGTAAATTATTTATCTCAATACCCTGGATGCCTGGACAGCCAACACTGTGAGAGACCTTTCAGTGACATACCTTGTAAGGTCATACCTTGTCAAAGGCTTTCTCTGTGCCTAATCAGATTACTTCCACTGTTAATTCCTTGCCTACAAGGCAGGTTTTTTTTTTTTTTTTTTTTTCATTCTTCTCTTAAAAGATCTGTGCATGCCTGAGAGAACTCAGGTTGTTTAGTCAGGCATGATTTCCACTAATAAAACCACATAGACTTCCCCCAACAGATTCTCCTGGTTGATTTGTTCAATGAACCTGCTCCTACATACAGGTCAGTGATTAATAGGTTTTTGAAAGAGGAAGGAGCCATCTGTACAGAAATGAAGCTTTGTTCTCTAAATAGAAGTTCTAGGCACCATCCGAATCTTGTGAGTCCTTGGTCTTCTTTGATTTCATAGGATCTATGTAAAACTGGGCCACAAGTGAGACCACCTATCATTCACGGCCAAGCTCTCCATGCATGCTCATTAAAGGGCGGCTGTTACTATTGCGTATCCTTGTTAATCGCTGGGCTGTGAATAGTGGCACCACTCTCCTGCTTTGACTTTACTTTTTGCTCCTCTTTTCTTTTTTCTTATTGAATATAGATTCTTCTCTTATACAATACATCCCTGCCACAGATTCTCCTCCTTCCACTCCTTCCAACTTCTCCCCACCTTTCTTACCCCTGAGATCTACTTTCCAAACCTCCATTATCTCTATAGAAAAGAACAGGCCTCCAAGAGATGACAGTCAAATAGGACAAAACAAGATGCAATAAAACAAGGGAAAGGCTCTCATATTGAAGCTGGACAAGGCAATGTAATAGTAAAAAAAGAGTCCCAAGAGCAGGACAAAGAATCAGAGATATACCTGCTCCTATTATAGGAATCCCACAGCAACACCTAGCTAACAGCCATACCACATACCTGCAATTTAACAGAAAATTTTGTATACCAGAATCATACCCTTTCTTACAGGATTAAATGATCTCTATCAGAGACTCAGTGAGAAAGATCTAGATTCCTCAGATCATTTTAACTCTCTTCCTAATTGCACTTCTGATACAAAATTGGAAAGGAAAATCTGTACTCTGAGATCATATTCCATAGTCTCACAAATTATTTTCCAATTATTTCCTTCTTTTCTCCATTGTCTGTTGCTATTCATATTAGCCAGCATAGAGTTGATGAAGATCACATTGTTTTTTTTTTAAACTGAGAACTTTATTTATTTATTTATTTATTTATTTATTTATTTATTTATTTTAATTTTATTTTTCTTTTTAGTTACATTTTGTTAACTCTGTGTCCCAGCTGTATCCCGCTCCCTCATTCCCTCCCCAACCCCACACTCCCTCCCTGGTCTCCTCCCTGCCCCTTTCCAAGTCCACTGATATGAAAAACTCAAGTGATAGCACATGCTGGAGAGGTTGTGGAGAAAAAGGAACCCTCCTCCATTGCTGGTGGGAATGTAAACTGATTCAACCACTTTGGAAGTCAATCTGGCGCTTTCTCAGACAACTAGGAGTAGTGCTACCTCAAGACCCAGCTATACCACTCCTAGGTATATACCCAAAATTTGCTCAAGTACACAACAAGGACATTTGTTCAACCATGTTCGTAGCAGCTTTATTTGTAATAGCCAGAACTTGGAAACAACCCAGATGTCCATCAACGGAGGAATGGATACAGAAATTGTGGTATTTTTACACAATGGAATACTACTCAGCAATCAAAAAGGAGGAAATCATGAAATTTGCAGGCAAGTGGTGGGATCTAGAAAAGATCATTCTGAGTGAAGTATCCCAGAAGGAGAAAGACAAACTTGGTATATACTCGCTTATATAGACCTACAAGATATGATAAACATAATGAAATCTACACACCTAAAGAAGATAATCAAGAAAGTGGACACAGGAAGATCACATTGTTAAGGTAGCTCAAATCCTTCTTTCTGTTTCTTTCTATGAGATAATCTTAATAGTAACATTTGTTCCTATCAATTCATCTGTAGTTTTAAGGCTCAGATTCACAATTAATCTTTCCATTTATGCTTCTCTGATTTTCCTCCTTGCTTATATTTGATATAAATAATATGGCAAGGCAGAGACCTGCTACAACTGTCTTTCTTCAGAGGCAACTCAACACAGTAACTTCCTTTGTAGTCACGTGACATGTTGGGACCTGAGGAGATGAAATACAAACTCAGGTATGAGAATCTGGGAAATTCAGTGTCTGTTATTCTAGAAAACTCAAATGAAGCAGAAACATGGACACTGAGGGTTCAATTTTAAGCTTGCTTGGAGAATGTGTCTTACAAAAGAGTATACTGAAAAATAGTTCTTTTTTGTTAGAGAAAAAAAGACAGACTCCACAGACCACTGAGATGTTTGTTACTATTTTTTTTTAATTTTAAACTTATGAAATTCCTCTGGTTTTCAATGAGAGTAAGACTTATTTGGAATAAAAGGCTATGACTATTATTTTTTCCTTATAATAATATTGGATTAGACTTAGAACTTAGATGAAAAAGTAGGCCATAATGAATGACATCAATGTAAAAGGTACATAACATATTGATCAGTGTTTTCATGACTTTTTGGCATGGGACTTAATTCTAGAAATTTTGTTATATAAGATATTTCATATATATATATATATATATATATATATATATATATATATATATGAATATATACAGGCACACACATCCACACATATATGAAAACATGCATGCACACACCACATACACAAACATACATACATATATATGTGTGTGTGTATAAATTTGTGCTTATGTTTTTGAAGTTTTTAAGATCAAAATGCCTTTTAAAAGGTTTATGGTGTAAATCTGATCAGTGGAATTCGTGTGATCCGGCCTATAGCAGGCTTATTTTTCTTGTAATAGGAGATATAAAACTTTAAAACACGAGGAACCCAAAACAGACTGGAAAAGACAAAGCCTGGCTATGAGTCAGTGTAAGTAAAAGATGACCTTGTGTTAAGAACTCCTGGTCTCTGTGTAGTAATTGTTTTCGGACATGTGCTGCATCGGCCCAACTCTGGGACCACATTTTGCTTTTCTTTCTGGATCTCTGATTATGCGAGGGTGAGTCACTTTTCACTCCAGATTAGCAGAAACTATGCCGTGCCATGTTGGGAATGGGATTAATATTCATAACATTATTTATACCCCGTGCCCGGTTGTGTAGATGGTGTCTGCCCTGTTACCACTTGAGAGCCTTCTGTACCATAACAAGCCATTAACAAGTCTACTGCTGAGTGCTTTCAGTCTCAGCTCAACAAATAGTTGCATTAATGGAGAAGGTTTCATTCCGACATTTAATTAAATTTGCCAGTTGTTTTCTTTTTTTTAGGTTAACCAAGTCTCCTAAACCATCTATGTTCCAAATTATATGCTATACACATATATATACAGCTCCTTTCTCCTGCAAACAATTAATACTTTTAAACTGTAGATCTCTAAAAGAGTCATCTTAGGTCTTGGTTAATTAAAAATTTTTCATTGGAAAGATGAATGTTATGGGGGTTAGAACCCAAATACACATTAAGAAACCTCCCACCCTACCCTTCAGTTGAAAAAAGAATGATGGTTCTAGTCCATGTCATAGTTTAGATTATCACTGTATATGAACAAACAAACAAACAAACAAACAAAAAACGGAGCTACCTTTATACTGTTATATAAGGTACAAATTTCGATGTTAAAACTTTCAAACATTGTCCATCTAATAATCCTAAAAGCAAAACCATGTTTTGGTCTGCTTTTCATACCTCAAAAATCATAGGCAGAATTCACTCAGTATTTATCACAGTCCTCACATACTGTGCCTACTGCTCTTCAGAAAAGCATAGCAAATCACAGCACAACTAACCAGTACATGGAAAAGAAAGCATCCAAGGGGGCTCTGGTGACTCATCTAGAAGTCTCATCTGGTGAGCCAGCAGGCAGCACGAAACACAAACCATGCTGCAGCCTGCAGCTGAGCGATTGTCTGCTAAAGTACCCAGAACTCACTTCCACATAAACTCTCCTGCTCTTCCTTATCTTCTCTGTCTCTGTTTTCAAGCACCAAGATCATCACTTGTACACGCAAGCACGTTTTATATGTGTATAAAGAAAGGAAAATAAAGCCAGTAAGTGGAGAATAATTTATATCTCAAATAAATGAAGAAAAGATTTTTTTTAATTGTTTCTTTGTCACACGTGAGATGTTTTTTTTAAGGACAGGATCTTACTTGGCTCAAGCTGACCTCAGTCTTGCTGCGTCACAGAGGATGACTTAAACTCCATTTGCCTCTACCTACTGAGCTCTGGAATTACACAGCTGTATGATTTCCTGTCAGGTTTACATGACACTATAAACCAAATTCAAAGTCACAATCATGTAAGGCAAGTACTCTGTGAAATGAACTATATTCCAAGCCCACATGTAGGAATTTTAAATATCAAATTTAAATATGGCCAATTGATCAGCCTGAAGGAACTCCTTCAGTATAAGGAAAATTAACAAAATAGGATTCCATTACCCAAGGAGTTTTAGAGTTTAGTAAGTCACAAAATTGATACTGCTTATAAGAAGTGAGCAGTAAATAATAAGAGTCTAAATTCTGGAGCCATGAGGGAATTCTAGAACTCCATGTTTATCAGCTGTGTTTCTGACTCTAAGGTTCTGAGGAATAAGCTGTGATGCTGGACTTTACTTCTCCTTCCAGGATACAAAACCGCAAATCTCTAGCTGCCTACAGTGGTAGCTGATGTCTGTTAGTAATTCCATTTCTAGGTAGCCTCCAGTTGAAAAGATGTCCATTACACAGACCCATGCTTCTTTCTCAAAGACAGCCTAAATCACAGAGATGATTCATGTTTGGTTGTAGGAAAAAAAACAAACAAACAAAGAATACTGAACACGTGTGCTTTTTCAGATCATTTCAAAGGATTGTACTAGCAATAGAGATGCCCGACTCCATGGTATTTACCTGTGTGTCTGCAACCTAAACAGAATGTTTCGTGGGAAATCTGAATAAGAATTGAGTCTTACTGCCATGATCATGCCAATCAGTAACCTCAAGTGTGTGTGTGTGTGTGTGTGTGTGTGTGTGTGTGTGTGTGTGTATTTACTTCATTTGCTTATTTGACAAGAAAGAGGTCCAAACTTATTTAGTATCTACTGAGAACCACATCTTCTCTTCCCATATGGTGGTTTAGTTACTTGTTATGTGTAACTGCATGTTTGCTACCCTTCTTGAGAACTAAGCTAATCATCTCGACCTCTCCACCATGTGCTATTGTTCAGTGCTTTCTCTGGGATTGAGGGAGATTTTCAGGATGTCACTTCTGGTTCTGCTTTTTTTTTTTTTTTTTTTTTTTTTAGCTTTTGAATTCTATCATTCTCAAGTGGCTACATGGTTGTTCTATTCCCATGCTCTGTGCCCAGCCACATCTGAACTCTCAGAACCCTCAAAACCACATCATCAGAGTACTTGTGTTAGTAACAGACTTCATGGAAGAAGTGGAGAAGTAACGATGCCTTGGGTCACAGTAATAAAAATTAGATGAAATTATAAGAGCATGCTGTGATATAGCCACTCTAATACTGCAAAATATTTGCTGAGAATCTTAACCTCCTTCCTGGTTACTCAGCTATAATAGCTGTCTGCCTTTTCCCTTGGTTTCTCTTTCTATTTCACCCTCCATTTCTCTTATATTATTATGCACAGAATTATAGCAGTTTACCCATTTTAGCATTACGTCATTTTATATTCCCAAGGACTCATATACATTTCTTCCAAACAAAAGCAAAGTTATTCTGTATTTTGTCCTTTAGTACCACTCAACTGGAAGTCATAGAAACCTCAGTCTTTCCTGGCTTTCTCTCTGTCAACCTCAGGAGAGGAAGGGGTAACCCTGAGGAATGATATAGTAATGTAGTTATATATTATTATATTTCTGAGAAAAGGAGAAAATTCTAGTGAATTCAGATGTCACTGTTTTTCCACTTTACAGACACACACACACACGAAAATTATCAGAGAGAATACACACAAAGTCGGAGCCAGAACCCATGGTG
Organism: Psammomys obesus; assembly: GCF_907164565.1. Classification (NCBI taxonomy): domain Eukaryota; kingdom Metazoa; phylum Chordata; class Mammalia; order Rodentia; family Muridae; genus Psammomys; species Psammomys obesus. Next base: position 14,840,927 of record NW_026596117.1, read on the forward strand.
AGCAAGTGACAGCAAATTTGCTTTTCATCATATTGCTTTGCTAGAGAGGTGAGTAAACTGTGGAATCCAATCACTACTATGTTAAGGATCCATATGGAATAAGATGGTGAGGTGGTGGAATGTACAGAAAATGAAGCCAGGGCAGGAACCGCCCATGGTGTCTGACTCAGTGTTGTAATTGGAGATATTTTTTTCTCATTTATGTTACAAAGAATATGAGAAGTCAGGAGACAGAATGACAGAGTTGACATTTGTTTTCAATTAACTTCAGAATGCAAGGAGAAAATATGAAAAAAAGCCATTCTTTCTCACAGTTACACATATCTACATGTAGCAGTTCATTAATAAAGTGAGCATCAAACAGAGATGGCAATAAAGTATTATAAATTCCATGCATGAACATTATTTTTATTTCCTTGAAAGATTTACATTGACACTTATGTCCCCCTTTTACTTGGAATTTCCACAAACCTTAAAGAATTCTAATTAGAGGTATGGGGGGCAGAGAGAGAGAGAGAGAGAGAGACTGGCTGATATGCTCTTAGGTCTTTCTATTCTACTAAGTCTTCAATAAGGTCAGGAGCTAAATGAGTTCAGAAGTTACAAAATAATATATTGGTCTGATGATTTAAATTATGCATGTTATTCTGAAATTACAAATTTCTGTACCTCAGTGAAACCCACATGCATTATGCCCTAAAATTAGAACTTTCCACGGAGCTCACTTTATATTATAACCCCTCCATCTCTAAGACCCTAACACATCTTTGAAGCAAAGGCAATAGAATTCTGAAGTTCCAGGTGCATATGTGCCAGGATTTGTGTGGAACTAATCCTCTCAATGAATGCACATACAAGGCTAAATGTGTCCTTGTGAAATCACCAGCTGACACATGAGAACATGCTACTGTCTTCAGCTGTGAGGAAGGAACACAGTGTTATCTCTCAGTGAGTGCTATGTCATATTTAGTATCAAAAAGGGGTAAACATAAAAGACTGCAATGGCCTTAGCTGAGTCGACTGATGTCTCCAATAACTCAACTCTGTACCTTTAAAAATAAATAGCAGTATGTTTCAAGAAAGGTTTTTATCTTCTTCAGAAATATGGTCTGCTATTGAATTCTACTTTATAAGTATATTGTTCATTTGCAGTAAATTCCTAGGTCTTTTATCTCTGTAGAATCAAACTAAATGATGGTGAGATTTCTATTGTCATTGTTGTTTCAAGACAAAATGAAGAGATTTTTAAAAATGTATATTCCTATATGAGGCAGGGAAATAAAAAAATATCTGCTATGAGCTCCATGAAAGTAATAACCCCCTTTTAACATCAGGATACTGTCTGTATTGTGTAATAGGACTTTCCCATTCTGAAAGGACAATGAAGAAATGATTGGGCCATTAAGTGTCCTTGCTTTATTTTTCTTGCATTGTGCTATGGGGAAAGGCTAAATATCCCTGACTCTTCCTCTCTTGTGCCCAGAAATGGCAGATCTGGCCTATCTTTCCCTCGAGATATGGCAGCTATGCCTCTTGCCTGCTTTGGCTGTTGAGTGGCCTCCTTAGAGAACTCCAGTGCAGAGCAATGGTGGAAATCTTGAATAAAACAATAATTAACTATACTAATTTCAGATTTTGTATGTCTTTCTCTTGGACTTACACAAATCACTCATGAAATCAAAACCATCCAGAGAAATGTACTAGTGTTGATTTTATAAACCACAACATCAATACAAAGAGAGAAACATGATGGACCAAAGCACACATCCCCTCCTCTGTGAGAGTCTTGTTTTGTTGTTGTTGTTGTTGTTTGTTTGTTTGTTTTTGTATGTTTGTTTTTATGTGTTGAGTAAAGAAAAGACTAAGACTAAGAGAGAAAGCAACCACGGGCCAACACTGGAACAAGAACAATAAGAGCTCTTTCCTTGCTTATATTTAATCTGCAATCTGAACTTGATTCTTTGAGGTAGTGCTACCTGGTCCTTCGTTTTAAAGAAATAATAAATGATCTTGTCTTAAAAGAGTATAATTCAGACAAGAGTGAGCTCTGAAATAGATGAGGAATTACAAGCCTGACTCTAAAGTCAGGCTTGCTAGAACCTTAATTTCAACCCCATCACAATTCACCCTTTTTGGACTACGTTTGCTCTATGAAAGGAGAATTTACATATACCTATTGCAGGCGCCTCTCATATAAATTGACATAAAGATATATCCTGATGCCTGATATGTGGACACATTCACCCTAGTTGAGCAGACAATTTCTACTCTTAACATTAAAGGTTGCCTTTTTCTTGTCCTGAATACTGAAGTATGCATAGAGTTGCAGTGACTGTGTCAGATTTAAATTCAGTAAATCTGATTCAGCTCACTCTCTGTGTGAGGCATTTACCAGGCACAGACCCAAGGTATTCTCTCCATCAGGTCCCCATGCCATTTAATTCCTTAATATGGTCTCTTTCTCCTCTAATGCAGTTACCCTGAGGCTAAGTGAAAGAGCTATACCTTTGTCTTAGATATGCTGAGCGGTATGCACTGTAACGTTAAAAGTTGCTTGTTCTAGAACTCTGGCTTAATATGACTGAGCAAATAAGTGCCTAGTCTCTACCTATGAATATGTGAAAACTGTGGAAAAATAATATATTATATAGCGTAGTGTAAGTGATGAAAATGAGTGTATTTTTAAGATCGTTCTTTTCATTTGTAACTATCAAACAGAACTCTCAGAACTTGATATTTCTCTATTAGAAGCAATGGTAAAGAATTTTTTTTTCTGTTCTTGCTTTTACCATTGTACAGAACTTCCCTGTAAAGCCAAGTAGGACAGACATAATTATCTTTTCTTCTCTCAAAGCTTTCGAAGGATGAACACTTCCCAGGTACTCTTGATAGCTCCTTACAGCATTGTCTCATTACAGTCAAGATGTTCTTCCCTGTGTTCAATCTATCTCTCCTTCTTCCTTCAAGTAATGGTTTTCTCACAGAGAGCATCAAATCTGTTTTCTTTTCCTGCATCTGACTAGCTACTGACACCGTCTATCTTGCACACATTAGGTGCAGGGTGACTTAAATCTGCAAACAGATAAATTATCTCCATAAATTTGAAGACATTGGCAAAACTACTCTTTAATGGATATGTTTGATTATTAGCAAAATATAAACAATTGCTAACTCATTTCCTCCTAGAATCCTTTTTTGCCCTAAATGCTCGCCATATTTACTGATCTTTAAGACTTCTTTTCCTGAAGGCTTACCTACTCTGCGGAACTGTGATATTGCTATATCACCTCAACATGTCATAAAATGAACAGCCTATGGAGGTATAAGATAAATCCTACAATTTGCAACAGCACTTTACAGTTTCTACCAACTATAACTTTAACACAGCTTCCAGTAAAAGAAAGTGAACTTATGTTTTATTTGTTCAATAACCTAAAATCTTATATAAAGTTCTCTTAAATTATAGCATCCATTCCACCTCATTTTGTTGTTGATATTTATTTGTATGTAAAATATCTTAATAGTGCCTGGCACCCTGTAAGCTTTTAGCAAGTGGTAGGATGATGATAATGATTGTGATAGACTAAATTTGTATCACTCAAAAGTTGTAACAATGAGGCCCAAGACTCAGTGTGTGGCATTTGGAGGTGAGTCTTTTGAGATGTGACTAAGCCATAACTAAAGAGTTCTCACAGATTATACCAAGAGAAACCAGAGGCCTTTACTCTTCTCATGCGAGAGAACGTGGTGAGAAAGTCAGAAGTTAGAGCTGGGCATTTGGCTGCAAAATCCTCCAAGCACTGATAGTGCGGTGATGGTGTTGAATTTTATACTTTGGAATAAGCTTTCCCACACTTTAAAATACATACTTAATCGTAAGAGGTCTAAGTACTTGCTCTCGCTTAGATCTCAGTCATCACTGAAGAAAACAAATACCACCATTTTCAAGAGAAATCTAGACTTTAAATGATATTTGGCAATGTAAGTTTCGGCTACCCCAGGACAGTGCTGGCTCACACATGTTGACCCCTACACAATTCTTAATTGTGTTCATATTGTTCTTATTACTATATATTTGCCTGATAATTTATATGGCCACTGTAGAATTAGTGCCAATGAAACTAATTTTGCAATAAAAGTGGTATCACTAAAAAATGATGATTGACCCAAGGGCTTCAGTCCATAGAGTAAGCCCATGAAAAACCATAGTGCATTTTCCCTGCCTATTGGAGAATTACAGAAAATATGAATTTGATAAAAGTATGGGGAGATCCTATACTGATTTAAACTCTGTTTAAGTTTGAGGCTTGAGTTGTTTCCCCAGCAAGAACCCAGAGAAAGTCACCAGGAGATAAGATGGAAGAAATTCTATCCATTCCCCTACCAGGTCTCACTGAGAAGTTTTACAATTAGAAGTGCTGTAAATTCCAACTGGATAATGAAATGACATCACAAAACAAAAATACAATTCAGTATGCCTAATGTGATTTGGTTTTATCTTTGTCCCTACATTTGAAAGAAAGTCATTTCTTATACGTTTTGGAGATAATGACAAAGTGGCAGAACTTAATATTTATAGTATTTTGAAACTTATACAGCACATACATCTAAGTATATATTTGTACATACTGTGCATTTCTTGACATTCACAGTTTCTATAAACAGGTAGAACAAATACATTGCCATTTTACAAAACTAAGAATCAAAGGGATTATAAAAGTCAGGAAACATAGCGGTATAAATCAGGATAGAATGTCATTTTGAAATGTTAAAGTGATTAAAGCCATTAAAATGAGAGGTCTGAAGATACTGCTCAGCTCAGGAGCATGTGATTAGCATACACAAGGCACTGGGTTCAGTACCTGACATCACAAAAAGGTTTTAAATATAACTTGACAGAAGCCCATTGAGAAGAAGATAGTGAAGGGAAATACCAAATTAGACTGAGAATGTCTGGACTTTAATAATTGATCTAGTGCACTTCCCACTGGCCAATTGATTTGACCATGAGATTAATAATAGTTAAAGCTGCAAAATAATATTGAGAACTCACTCAGTCAGGATGGATGACATAGCACAAGAAAGCACAGTATGGTTTGGTGATTTCACATCATGGATTACAAAATTCTGACAGCAAGCAATTCTGCCACAGCATACCTCCAGTACTCCTAACCAATTCCCCTCAGGTCTAAACTCAGGAAACTCCTGATTCTAGGGAAATTTTTTCAACTAGGTTGAGCATCCCTTCTCTCTTCATACATGCTTTAAAAAATCTGTAGCCACGAGCAAAAGTATCCTCTTGTTTAATTATTCATACATACTCTGGGATAATGCTGGGATTGGAAAGAAAGATCAGTTTTTTGCCTTTCCCATAGCTATTTGTATTTCAGCAGGAATGAGAGCTGAAGATATTTAGGTTGAATGATGATATTTGAAGGTGGTGGCTTCACAATCAGAAAAAAAAAATCATCTTCTGTATTTGCACCCACCTACTTGACCAATAGTTTGCAGTTTGAACCACCACCAAGCTCACAAAACACAAATGAATGGGACAAATAGGGCAAAAGAATTCAGGCAACTTCTGTGCTTGAATTTATACGGAAAGTCACTATGATGTTTATGGAGAGACGTAACTCCTTCAGCTGTATTTATGGCAGGCATACGACAATGCTGTTGAATGCAACAGGATGGATGCCCTCCTGCAAATTCCCGAGACTCACTTCCTTCTACAGTTTCAGAGAACTACATTTTAAATGCTCTTTTAAACTTGATAACAACATACTCTGCTTGCGAGTGCCCCCAAAGTCATGTTCATGCAGGTGTGAGGGAGAGAGTTGTAGCATGAGGTCAGCAAAAACTGAATGTGGTTTTCCATATTCTTCTCCAATTCTTTCATACTGCCCCATTTTCTTGTTCTAAATTTCAAAACTTGTGAATATCACTTCTCATCACATTAGGCAGAACTTTTCACTTGGCAAGCATTCACCTTTGTAGCTAATACTCTTTCTGCGCTTACCAGTCTAGTTAGTTTGAACCAGAAATTTTGGTTCTCACCATGATTTCTATGAGATGTGCTGTATTTTATAGACAATATTGTATGGGAGAGAAATGGACAGGTGAAAATGTCAGGGGTTAGACTCATCAGCACCGAATATGGTAGTTACTTTGGCACATTTATAGGATATAAGCAATTACACTCTGGTTACAGAGGTTTCAGAATAAACAAAGTTGATACCTTATAGAATTAGATATATTTTTTTTTACTTTCTATTCTCATATTTGAAAAAAAAAATCCTTGATTGTCTTTTAAAATCTAAGTTTCCTCATTTAAAAACCCCTCCAGGGGAATCTCTTTACATGCACTACCTTGGGTGCTTGATTTTCCTTTTTGCCTAAATGCTACTCATGCCGTTGTCATCAATCAAATTAGTCTTTAAAAAAATTTCCTAAATGTGTCAAGAAATATTGATAGTCTATGTGCCAGAAAAATGACAATTGAAAAATGAAAAGCAGTGATTATTTTTAAAGCACATTAAACATTTTATAAATGCATACATGTATGTACATTGATCTTTGTCATGAAAATATTCTGTATCTACGATTATGGTAATGCCATATGTTGAGGCTGTTACTATGGAAACAGCCCATGATTCATGGTCACTATAAAAGAAGATTACAGATGAAGTTGTAAAATATACCAGACAGAGAATCCATTAATTTCTGAATTAAAAACTGTAAATGCTATCACACTAATGATTTTTATGACTAAAAAATTGTTTTATAATTATAATAAATGCTATCACAAAGTCTTTATGATAGCGTAGGAGACTGAGAATATAAAGAATATATTCCAAAATTTTCTGACATTTGTATTGTAAGGGAGGAAGAGAAGGCTAAAAATTGTCTCATATGAATGATCTCTAAATTATATTGAATTTATAAAGTCTTTTAGAACTCCTGATTTTCTCATATGCCCCAGACAGTCTTTCTTCAGCTGAAATCTCTGTAATGGCTGCAGAAATTGCTCTATAGTTTAAATGTAATTTGTGTAGCTTTGGAAGTAGATCTGGACCGGTTTGAGTAGGAGAGGGTTTACAGGTGGTGGGAGGGAGAAACAATAGCCCCTGACATGAGAGAATGTACCAGGCACATGTAGGATTTCAAATGAACTATCTCTATGGAAACAACAAATCCAGTTTTCTTCACTGGAGAATTGTGTATAGTGCCCCATAAAATATTACAAGGCGTAAAAATTCTGTCCTGAGTCACAATGTGTTAGACTGGGAGAAGCTATCAAATCTATTCCCCTCTTTTCAAGTCCAATGGAAACTCCTTCAAGTAGTAGTCACTGCTCGAAACATCCCTGACTAATCTGCAACAAGAAAAGCAAAGCACCTAACCGCTACTTTTCCCACTTTATATTAAGGGTCGTCACCCAGCACTCACATCGGTTCTCTGTACACGTAGAGATTTAGCTAAGCTCTACCTAGAACTGCTTTTATTTTGATGGGTTTCTCCAGCTGTTTCCTCATTTTTTTTTTCCTCCAGGCTAAACAATGCAATGTATGAATAAGCCTTTGCTCTCACATATTTACTTTATGAGACCATCTTTGAGGGGACAGTGCTGTTGGGTTCTTGCTTAAAATCGCACCCAAACGTCAGGTCAGATGTTGCCATTCCTCTGCAAAGCTCCCAGGAGTCTCTCTTAGTTCCCTGGCAGGTAAGCTTCATTTCTCAGGGTACACCGCAGCTCTCACTTGCACTGTCTTTACCCCCGGGCTCGCCTCATCACCAGATGCACAGGCTACGACTCACAGTGCTCTCACGCGATTTCACATCGGAGCACAGTGTTCCAGACAGACTCTGAATCATTTTCAGGATGCGGTGGAGAAGAGAGCAGATGCTGTGTAAGTGGCTTTCCTACAACGCCCTCCTCTCCTGCTTTATAGAGACAACTGAAACACAATACAGAGGTCTCTTCTCTGGTAGAACTTAAGAAGTTTACACAAAAGTCCACCAGGGCTGTGTCTGCCTAGACACAGAAGCATATTGCTAGGGATAATAAAATTAACTGCCTCCCACTCTCTGTCTTAGCCTGGGACTCTTTTCTCAACAACTGTGAACAATTCATTCAGTCACTGTATTCTGGGGCCTGAAACTTTTTTTTTTTGTATAGAATATGCTTGCTTGGGAACACAATAGGAAGATTCACCAAATAATTAGTTCATTTTAGGGAAATTGCAATCTCCAATGTTCTACCTCAATACAAAGATAACTACGTTACAATGATCCAATGTAATCCTTACTCTGAAAAAATGCCACTCCAAAGAGAAGGCAATATTGTGTATGGTTTTTCTACTGGGAAGAAGGTGGTCTTTAAAACCACCACTCATTAAAGAACCTCAGAGAAAATCCTGGACTGTTCTTTAATCTCGGTACCAATACGAGTGAATCCCGCTAATTATCCTTTATTTGAATATCATTGTCTCTATTTTCCATTCCTAAGACCACTGTATTCCTCCAGGAATTTATCTTCTATCCTCTACTTTGAAACAGCCTACTAACTTCTTATCCAGAAATACCACCCTCAACTTTTACCTTCCCCATTTTACAGCAAGAATCATCTTTGAAACATAAAACACATTGCTGGTGAAACTCTTTTGAGGATTAGAATCCCTTTCCTTAGCATGTGTATCCCAGGATCTCACTGAGTTAGTATCAAATCTTTCTTTCTTTCTTCCTTCCTTCCTTCCTTCCTTCCTTCCTTCCTTCCTTCCTTCCTTCCTTCCTTCCTTTCTCTTTCTTTCTTTCTTTCTTTCTAAAAAATGAAACTTCACCATATGTATAAAATCTTTAACTGAAATTTCAGAGTATAAAAAAGCAGAAATTCTCTCTACCACTAATCCTTGCTCGATTTGAAAAGGATAATAAGTGTCAATATTCTGTATACTCTACCAAGAAGAGATGGTATGTAGACAGATAAATGTGTTTGTAGAGCAGTTTCTTTACACAAATGAGATATTCAATAGTTCTGTCACACACCTTGCATTTACAACTCAGTTTAATCTCTTGACCATACTTTCTGTGCCCTTTCAATTTTCACAATAGTGAGTCACCTGTAGTTCCCAGAACCATTCATGTTGTTAACAAGCATGGCTGCCTATTCACACACCTTTCCTCTTTCTTGGAAGGATCTTCTTCTCATTTGTAGTCTAGCCACAATTGCTAACTACTATTTCTCTTCTAGATTCATTCCAGCCACAGACCACTCATGATGCCTTAGAAATTATTTCTCTGTGTTCCTGGCAGATCATTCAGGTATTTACCAAAGAATCCTTTATGCTGCTTAAACATAACTGTGTATTATATATTTTCCTCCATACCTCAAAAACCACTGAAAGTCTGAAACTTGGTAGGTTTGTGTTAAAAAGAATCCCCCAAGATCAAGAGAGTTATCAAGTTTTCAAAAATCTTCCAAGGGGAAATTTCTATACTTCAAAATAAGATATCTTACATAATACATATTTACATTACAATTCACCTCAATGCTAAAGTTTCAGATAAGAAGTAGAAAAAGTAATTTTATGGTTGGGGATCACCTCAACATGAGGAACTGTGTTAATGGTTACAGCATTAGTAAGGCTGAGAGATTTATGGGAAACAGTGAGAGGTTTAGGGGAAACAGTAAAGCAAAAAACACCAGAAATGTTTCGAAGTGATGCTCAGATTCAGTTCAAGCAAACACCCAGGCTGTTTGGCTTCTTCCTCAGTCACCTCAAAAATATTTTTAGGAAAATTGGATAGGCACTTACAGATATCTAGATCTTGAGGGAAAAAAAAACAAACAAACAAACAAAAAAAAAAACAGTTTGTTTCTGTCCCATCTCAAGTTTTGAAATGTGAGTTTGGTAGCAGCAGAGTGATATTTCCAGCATGAGTACAAGGAGAAACATCAGATTAGAAATACCTACAGTTTAGGGGTTTTTGTTTTTGTTTTTTTTTTTTGTTTGTTTGTTTTTTAACATCAGTGTTCAACACAGTATAAACTAAACATCAATCAGGACTCCTTTGAGGACCATTGATCCAGAATTTTTTGTTGATGTCTTTGCAAATTTATTAAGGAAGAAAAGGTTTGATGATGATCTCATGACTGATGGAAACAGTGCTTGACCCACATCTCTTTCTATCATTACTGCAGCATTTCCAGGAGGCTTTCAGAGCTTGTGCTCTGTAGCAACCCAATAAATGCTTATGGATTGGCTTGCTGACCAGGAAAATGCAAGGATAGAACAAGACAGAATCTGAAAATGGAATAAGATAAAGTATTTCTTGATTCTGACAGTATCTAAAATCTCTCTTTCTCTCTCTCTCTCTCTCTCTCTCTCTCTCTCTCTCTCTCTCTGTGTGTGTGTGTGTGTGTATAAATTCTTTAAGGACAAAATTTTAGGATATTTGAACTCAAAGGGCTTTAACAGTCCCACGATTTGATTCATCGTACAGCAGAACTTGTTAACTCTCAGAGAAGACAAAGTCTACATTCAAGTTCCCAAATTCAGTCCTAGGAGCACTGTAAACATTTAAGTTTTACTAGCTCGGCAGTTCAGAAGCAGACCTAGGGACACAAAGCTTTCAGGATTTAAAACTGCTCTCATGTGTCTCACTCGGGCATGAATTTTCTGTGTATCCAAACATATGATCCTTCTGTCCCCCCTATCCCATTGCTGGCATTGAGTGTGCCACCCTGCACCACCACTCTCAGGTTTTGCGGTGCCAGGCAACCAAACTCGGCTTCTGATGTGTTAGGCAATCACTCTATCCATCTATCCAGGAGCTACATCCATAAGCCCTGCTTTCAGAATCTGACTTTTCCATTTACTAGCCCTGGAGCTTTCGAGCTTACTTTAAAATTTCTCTCCTCTCCATGTCCATGTCTCAGCTTCAGTTTTTCAATCTCTAGTAAGAGATGAGAATAATGTCCTAGCCTTGAATCAGAGTTAAATAAGAAATTAATTTAAGATGTGTGAGTGACATATTCTCCATATGGATATTATTCAATATTCTTATTTTATTTTCACTACATTCTATACTTCAATGCTCAATCTGATCCTATAATCCTAAAGTTGCTGACTTTCCTAAAGGAACACCAACATTTTAAGATGTAGATAGTCTGGTTTTAACGTGGGTTGAAGCATGAAATAAATGTTATCTCCAAACAGAAAGACAAAGCAGTTTCCCTCTCAGACGGTATATTCTAGTGCACCACCTGAAAGAGGATCCCTGTTGAGTTCTCAGATAAGAGAAGGTGATGCTTATCTGTTTATTCATCTGCTGGTGTGTGTTCCAGCTTTTAATTGGTACTGACCTATTTGCTCCATTTCCAAAGGAAATTTTATTAAAACCCGAGAGAATTTATTGACAGCAGCAAGAATATGCTCGGGCTATTTTTAACACAGTTATTGCTAACTGTTTGGTACAGGGAAACAGTTGCAGTGCTCTGTATTTTGAAGAATAAAAGTAAACAGTGTTCTGTAAGGGAAAGGACGGGCACTGTTGGCTGCTGTGGTTAGCACTTTCCTCCTCCCCACTTTGCACTAGCTGAGTAACAAGTGTTGGTACAGGAAGACAAGTTGCATTGAGCCACATCCTCTGGGCTCTTGTCTTTGGATCTTGTTCACCTTTAATTGCGAGGCTAATCTTCCCTCTGAGGAAGGCTACCTATTAGATTCACTAGGAAGTAACTTCCAACTTAATGTGAGATCTGAATACACTACTATTCCTAGAGAAAATGAAAAGGAAAAAAGTTCACTTTTTACAGATAATACTAGAATAATGTTATATTCAGAGTACTGTCTGCACACCAGCAGTTGGCATCTTGTGGGGGAAACATAAAATATCAGACACTCCCCCTCAACCCTCATGCCAAACATCAGATTCAGAATTTGCATTTTGTAACCCTCAGGGTGATTGAGGTATGCATCTAAGATTAAGAAGCTGGGGCATAGAGGAAGAAGGAGGATCGTTGCAGAGAGAAATTCCTATAGGTGGCTTTCATCTTGAGTCACCATGGTGATAGCAAATAAACGTAACTGGAAGATGTACCAAGAAGGCATGGAATCGACTATTAAAATAGCAACAGCATGGAATGCAAATGGATATCTGTTCAGTTTCATTTGTATCTGTGCATCATTTATAAAACTGTGTCTTTTTCATTCTTGTCGTTGTGCATGCCATTTGTGCTTCCCATAAGATCATCCACCTCTGCAGCTGCAGCAGAGTGAACGCAGGAGTTAGGCTACCTCTTGCTAGAAATGGCTTGTCCTGTGTCTGAATTTGAGTCAGAGTCCCACATGTGTGGCCTTCTGCATGTGGAAACTTAGATCTTCCTATCTTTAGCTTGAGAAAAGAAACTGTATTTGGAATTGCTTCTTGATGATCGCACCTGGCTCTTGCATGAGAAGGGACAGTTTGTTTTGCAAATCACAATGGAAAAGCTTAGCTCTGGTTGTTGACAGTCAGCATCCCTTTTCTCCTAGAGACTACTCAAAGAAAACACTTCTGTCTGACACTGGCTATTTTCCTGGGCATGTAGTAGTTATTTTATGACTGATTGCCAGGAGTCCTTAGCTCATTTCATTCTACCTGCCTCTCGTTCTAGTCAGTCATGTCCCTAAGTGTGTGTGTGTGTGTGTGTGTGTGTGTGTGTGTGTAGTGGCTCATAGAAATTCTAAAAAAATAAAAGATTTGAAGGGTTTAATGTACAATAAATGGAAACTGAGGCAGTTTATTTTGTACATGAGATTAGAAAATAATAGAAATGTGTTTACTGTCCCATCACCACAAAATCTATAATAAGAAAGAAAACTTTCTTTTTGACTCAATAACAGTATCTTTAAAAAGTCTTACTTTAAATCGTACACATGTACATATGACCTATGTGTATATATTATACATATATCCATATGCCTTTTGACATTAGAATTCTTCTCTAAAGGTTTTCAGTTTGCTCCTCAGAACTAATGAATTATTTTTCTCCTATTTTACTTAAAATAATTTGTAACTGATACATACAGATATATCAATTGTGCACAGTACTATATTAATAAGTCTCAGGGTTTCTTGTCGATAGTCTTTACTGTAATGGCTTTCTTTCCTTAACTTTGGAACAGCATTTTATATCCTAAGAAACATTAGTCAGAAGGCAGTCCTGATATGATATTAGCCTTCAAAGAAAGCAATATCATAAACAAATTTGGAAACATACTTTAGTTAGACTAGCACAAAAAGGAACAAAAAAATTAATGGAGCTCTAGTTTTCTAACCCATTAATTTAGTACATAATTATTGTGCCATGTTCCCAGCCATAGAATGGGTAACACAATAATAATGACCAAAAATGTGAAAATTAACAATGTTGCAGCAATGGATTTAACTTACATTTTTATTAACTTCTAATTGTGTTATTTTATTGCCAGTTCTTGTTTTGTTTTCAATTTGTATAAATTTTCTTATCATATAATCACATGTAAGTTAGTGCCCATCTGTGTGCAGAAGCATGCGTAATAACAAGCGAAAGGTCTTATTTCCTATAGACTTTCAGTCTTATTCTGTCCAAAGCATGCTACAGAGAATTCTCTTCTGAACTGGTAAGGGGTATGGGTGGGACAAACCATCCCTGTTCTGTATGTGTGGTCCTCTGAGCACTTCAAAAGGAAGCCTCTCTGAATTTCCATTGTCTTTAGTTGTTTCCAGTGTATTCATTTCAACACATTGTCATAAATGGGACACTAAATTAAACCGGAGTCTTCTCAGTAGCTCTCATTAAAAGGAAAAGAACACACATACTTTCTCTCTCACACACACACAAACATAAAAACCAAGTTTTTTTTATTTTCTAGCTTTCAGTGGCTACTCTTCTCCTATGTCTCTGATGTCACGGTGAAGTGAAATGAGTGTTTTGGTAAAGAGCATCATCAAAGGCTTATATATTGAGTGACTGTTTAAAAAAACATACCAAATGCACGTATCGTAGAACAAAGAACAAACAGAGTGTATTATTCAGTCATTGAAAAGAGGTGTCCTTGCTCTTGCAGTGACATGTAACCCTTCTCGGCTTGTGTATGAACTCATTTCCACTGACGAGGCAGAGCTTTTTGTGTGGTGGTTGTTATGATTATGTACCTCATATATTCAATTGAGTTTTAAAAGAATGTAAAAAGCATGTATATAGATTGTGAGTGTGCTCACCTGTGTGTCTGTGTGTGTGTGTCTGTATTTACTGTTGTTAGTCCTCCTTAGGGCCTTGCAGTTCTGGAAATTTAAATCCCCTACCTATTACAGTGGCATGGACCACTGACACAGACACAATTCGTCTTCTGGGATTTCTGAATCTTCTATATTATAAATGATCTACAGAGATATTTACAAGACCCCAGATCAACGATTGAACAGGTAAATGTTATCGTAATGTATCTGCATTGACACCATTTGCAAAGCTAACACATTGTGCAATGCATCTGGTTGTGTTTGCAGTCATAGGCCACACTTCTTATGTATGCATGTCTTAGCACACTCCTCTGAATGTTTGTAAATACTTGCTTTGTGGTAATAGCATGCACATAAACAAAATCTTAGCCTGTTAAAAAGGCTTTGCCAAGTCAAAAAATATCTGCTTGTTTCTCAAATTTGAAAAAAAAAAAAAGGATTTCTTTTTCAGTGCAGTAGTCAAAAAATATGATTTGAAACAATCTGAGCCATTACAAAGCGGTATTTTAAATAAGATATTTAAGACAGTGAGAGCTTCACATCTGCCCCCAAAGCCACACATTTTATTATTATACCATCTACTGAACGACGTATAAATGTACTGATTGCTCCCTGACATAATCTAAAGGATGAAAGGGAAATTTCTTAAACCTTAGCATATTACTATAAAAATGGTCCATTAGGACTGGAGTGAACAATTCAGTAACTGTTACAGACGGACAAAATCCTAATGGAGCCTTGCCTAAGCTACTCAGCGTAATCTAAATTTCTGTTGCTGTAATTATTTTTCCGAGTGAAATAAAAATGGCATTTGTTCCTGAAGATCTAGCACTTCCCTGCTTGGTGGGTTCTAGAAAAGCAACAGGCATTTCCTTTCTCCTGAACTCAAACAACTAGAAAAAACGGCTTCCCAGGGGGTGAAACAATCTATGACAAAAGTACCAGCTATGACTTCAATCCCCTTTAAGACAGCTCTAGAAAAATAGTATGGTATGAATGTGAGTAGAGAGGGAAGGAAGGAAGGAAGGAAGGAAGGAAGGAAGGAAGGAAGGAAGGA
>NW_026596117.1:14856255-14871450 GCF_907164565.1 Psammomys obesus
GGAAGGAAGGAAGGAAGGAAGGAAGGAAGGAAGGAAGGAAGGAAGGAAGGAAGGAAGGAAGGAAGGAAGGATGGATAGGACAATGGAAGGAGAGAAGCAAGAAGGAAGAAAAGGAGGAGGGTGTGAGGAGGATGGTAAAATGCAGATCCCTTAAAATTAACGACTATTATAATCCACCCCTCCCCCTCCTTAGTCCTTTTAATCATCAGATCTCCTTCTTTTCTAGAATAAAACACAACCATATGACTAGACCGACCTATTCTCTTCCAACTTAAAACTTGCAAGCTGCAGAAAGACAAAAGCGTGAACAAAAGCACCGGTACAGAATGCCCAGAAGCAAGCTTGGGCACGTCTGTTAGCAGTCCTGACTTGTTCATCGCAGCCTGTTGCTTCTCCCACACACTGCGCTGGATTCTATAGTAGGGGGTGACACTTGTGAGCCCTGCCAGCTTGGTGGCTGAGTTGGGTGGGTTGAGGCTCCGCTCGCAGGCTGCCTGAGCTACGGAGATTGCGGGAGGGGGCTGTGCCTGACCGGCTGTGGCTGCGAACCCCTAGTCCGGGGGACCCCAGTGCAGGCCACCTGGCCGCCGGCAGATGGTGCCCTGCGGGTCCCCACAGGCAGGGAGACCCAGCTAAAGTAAGGCTCAGACTCCGCCCCAGCCAGTCCTCCGGCGCAACAGTCCCTCTTCCTTCCCAAAATAGTGCGGAGTACGTCTCCTTCGGAACACCGCAGTAGCCCGTGTGTCGAAAATACAAACTGTGGGGAGACGGACGGTGTGTGTGTGCTGGAGTGGGGTGTACACGCTGAGTGGGACCTTGGAGCCTGGGCCGACGTGACCACCAATGAAAAGCAGAGGACTGGGAACAGGTTCATTTCGCATCTGCGTAAGCTCGGCCAGCCGCTGAGCCCGTGGGGAGGCCACTCACCATGTTCACTTCCGAGACCATGTCTATGCTGGCAACATCAATCCGCATCCCGACGTCCACCGGGGGCCCTGCCGGGGAGGTGGACCACAGCAAAGACAGTCTTTGAGTGGCAGGTGGCTGAGGGGACCGAGAGGGCTTCCCAGATCTCATTACGGGCTAAACGGGCTCCCTCCCTACCCCTTTCCTGTGACAGGGGGCAGCCGGAGAAAACAGGTGTGGGCACACGCGTGCTGCAGTGACAGTGCAGAGGGTGTGTCGGGTTGAGGCGAGGGGCAGCTCAGCCTGAGGATACGTCCACCTGGAATTAGGGATCGCGCGCGCGCGCGTGTGTGTGTGTGTGTGTGTGTGTGTGTGTGTGGCCGTGCCCAGGGCGTAGCGCTGCGCATTTACAGAAACGGTAAAACGGGGAAGGGGACATTATTTCTAACAGAAAAGGTGAAGTAGGGATGGGTTACAGGTTGAAAAAAAATGATGAAGCATTACCTCCAAAGTCTGGCCGCAAGCGAATGTCATATCCTTTGAGCAATCGGTCCACTGTCTCTTTCACGTATGACATGTTGCTGGGTTCGTTGGAGCTAAAGGGAAGAAGTAGGGAGCACATTCAGAACGAGCACAAACTGCAAACAGACATTAAAAAGATGCAGGCACACCTATCCCCAAATAACAAGATATATGATCCAGCAGGCACGAAAGAGGAAAAAAGAAAAACACCAATGGAAAAAAGAGAGCGATTGAAGCAGGCAGCTCACCTGTGTGCACAACAAACCATGGCAACCATCACAGGAAAAGAGAGAAGCCCCAAACTCTCTCGATTTTGTACTGTCCACATTACTAACTCTGATGAAAGAATTGTCTTTTCTGCGAAGATTCAAGGAATGCAACTTAGTCGGTGGCTGGGCAGTAATTCCCGAATGGACCTGCGCATGCGCAGAGGGCACTCACTACCAAAAGACACCTTGTGCCTTGCAAACAATATTCCTAGTAGAACAGGCAACAGATTTCAATCCGTTTAAAGTTCCTGTCTGAGGTGCTCGGCGTTCTCCGGATAGTCGGACACAACCTGCTGTCTCTATGCAAGGGAGCCTGTGTGTGCCCAGTTTTCCTGCGCTGTGGTTTGCTGTGTTCCTTTCCCTCTTGTCCTAAAACGGATTTCTTTCTTTTTTTCTTTTCTTTCTTTTATTTTTTCCTTCCTTCTTTTCTTCTTTCTTTCTTTCTTTCTTTCTTTCTTTCTTTCTTTCTTTCTTTCTTTCTTTCTCTCTCTCTCTTTCCTTCCTTCTCTTTCTCTCTTCTCTCTCTTTTTGCTTTCAAAGATCTGACTAAAGCTGACTGTGATTGGCGTCTTTTGTTGACAGTTACTACGGAGGTCCTAGAAGAAGTCTGGAGGTGGTTCTCTGATTGCCTGTAGAAGAGGAGGGGAGTGGGCAGCAACAGCAGGAAAAGGAGTAGAGGCGGGGGAAGGGGAAACTCGGGGTGAGTTGGGAGTCTGCTAATCTTGTCCTCTTCTGAGGAAACTTAAGCAGCAGCAGGCTTGGTTTGTAGTGCTTCTCTGAACAAGGGGAGCGGAAGAACCGGCCAACTTTTAAATGTACTCTGCTTTCGCCCCCCTCTCCATCAGTAGATTTGTAATTGAACGTGAAATAAAACAAGAATGGGAAAACCCAGTCAATGAATCTTTTTTCCTAGGGCCTTTGCTCACAAATCGCGTGGTTTTTGGTAGGCAATACTTCTTGCTTATAACTGCCTGCATGCCAGCTCCATTTGGTAAACACGCACTAGGCAGGAGGAAGGAGCTCCGAAGCAGGCAATATCCTTTGAAATAAATTAGTAAATGCAATTCAATAAATATCACTACACACATGTTAGGTGGTTGGAGATGCTGGGCTCGGCTCATGTTCCTTAACTAGCATCTATCAAGTCTTGATTATATGCTAGGTATTCTGAGAGTTGGAGTAAATTTAAGAGTGTTTCTGGCTTAGAGAAATTAACAAACTTATAAACATAATCAAAAAATGTAATGCATCTTTATATATTCTGTGTGAACTGAAAAATTATTATTATACCAAGAAGCATTAGAAATTATTTCAGAGGAGGAGAAAACAGAGAGAAGAGATACCTTTTACCAGATCAGGAAGGAGAATTCTTCTTGAGGGAAAACAGTATGTACCAAATCTTACAGACTACGAACCTTACTAGTATAACTGAACACAGAAGAGATCCATTATAAAGACAGGGAAGAAGGAAGTGATGGTGGGTGATGGAATGGGAAGGAAAGTTGAGGATATCACTTAGACTTTGGGAAGACACTGAACATTTAAGCAAAGATGGGCAGGGTTGGATTTAGGATTTAGAAAACGTTTTTGTGGAACAGTTATAAGGATGGTCAACATTTACCACCTGCTATGTCCTTCTTCTTGTGAATAAAACACAGGTTTTCTCATTCAAACCTTGGAACAACTACTCAATTGAGGAGACAATGCAGAGAATGTTTTTTAAAAATTTTTTTATTTCAATTTTTATTAATTACACTTTATTCATTTTGTATCCCTCCTGTAGCTCCCTCCCTCCACCCCTACCAATCCCACCCTCCCTTCCCCTTCTCCATTCATGCTCCTCCCCAAGTACACTGATAGGGGAGATCTTCTTCCCCTTCCTTCTGATCCTAGTATATCAGGTCTCATCAGGAGTGGCTGCATTATCTTCCTCTGTGGCTTGGTAAGGCTGCTACCACCCCAGGGGTAGGTGATCAAAGAGCAGGCCAATCAGTTCATGTCAGAGACAGTCCCTGTTCCCATTACTATGGAGGCCACTTGGACACTGAACAGTCATGGGCTACATCTGTGCAGGGGTCTAGGGTTATCTCCATGAATGGTCCTTGGTTGGAGTATCAGTCTCAGAAAATACCCCTGTGCCCAATTTTTTTTGGTTCTGTTGTTTTCCTTGTGGAGTTCCTGTCCTCTCCAAATCTTACTATTTCCCACTTCTTTCATAAGAATCCCTACACTGTTTTTTAAGACTACTGAAATTAGTAGTTAATGTCAAGCTGCTTATAAGTAGTGGAATTTGCATTTCAAGCTAGAATGCTTGAGTACAGCTGTTCTCCATACTATACAGCACAGATCACAGAGCAGGAATTAGAGAAGGAAAACAAGAATAAAAGAAGGTTATCGCAGAAGGAAATTAAGATACTGTTTAGCTTAAAGTGAAGTAACAGGCAGTCATAGGCTTTCTGAAGCATAACAGAAACATAAAGAGATTATAAGAAGCATGAACTAGGTACATATGGCTGTTCCCTAAAGAACTGAACAAACATTTCAACGTGTACTGAATTTAACATTCTTTAAAAAGAAAAAGCCAGTAACATTAATTTCTTATATTTGAGAACTGCAAAATCCTCAATCCTCAATCTAAAGTCTCAGATTCCTTAGTTTGCTTGAGAGGATGTCAATTTGTTTGAAAATACATACCGATCTGCTTTTAATGGGTAAAAGAGAAGATTCATTCACATTTCAAGGCCCTCCTAAAATATGCAATTTGTCTGTTCTGCACAACTGTGCAAAAGCCACACCGTGGAAAACAAGCCACTTACAGGTTTACATTTATTTGCTTGCACGTTCATTCTGCAAATGTTGACTGAACATTTAGTAGGTGCCAGCCTTCCTGCTAGGAGCTGATGGTGCCATAGTGAGCACAACAGTGCTCAGGGGACCTTCTCACCTGTGGAGGTTGCAAACATATTCAAGTCAAGAAAGACATATTTGGTTGGGTGTTCTCTGTGGTTGTTTATTTAACTTGTACAGCATTCATTTGAATGTGCATCTTCTAATTGGTCATAAATTCCCAAGATCAGCTTGGGTAAAAAGCATCACTGCATTAACAAGGTCTGTTTGAGAACCACGAGTTTACTTTTAAGTCAAGGTGTGTGTTTGGATACTTTAATCCTAGTGTTAAGCATACTTCTGCCAGATCAATTGCTTTGAAATGATACTTTCTGGTTACATGAAAGGACAGTGTAAAAAGTAATCTAATAATATTTTTTTTCCTTTTTTATTGTCATGTGTTAATGGTATAAATACTATTTTATTACGACATTTCACATAATAGCCACTAGTTATCATTGGGATGCTGCAGCCTGGCTTATCTCAGGCTTATTATGTATGAGGAGGGTCTGTGGGAAAACAGTTTCCCAGACCTTCCTATTCTGGAAATTGTCTGGTTACCTGAGTGGTTTGCATCTTAATAATAAGAATCTTAAAACCTATTCAGTCCCTCGCTTGTTTTGATCACTGGGCATGTGAGAATCACATATACAGCTTGGCTTTAATCGTTATGCAAGATGTTAATGACCTGCATTTTGGTATGTTGCATTTCTCCTTGATGCCTTAGGAGTCTAAATTTAATTTCCCCCTTCACACTTTACTAATTTAAAGACAGATATGTTGCACTGAATATATAGGGTTAGTAAGTTGTCTTGGGACTGCGAAATAAATAAACCTTAAAAACTGAAAAGAAATAAGTTAATAATTGATACAGACACTTTGGAGATTTTTTTTTTCCTCTCACAGCCTGAAAAGAGCCAACACTTTTTTCTCTTGTGAAGTTGCTTATTTCTTCCCAACACCTTTTTTTTTCTCTTTAGTGCTCAACCCAATTTAAAAAAGAAAAAAAAGAAAAAAAAAAAAAAAGGCAGTCTCTGAAGCCCTGAAGGCCATTGACAACCTTATTCTATTTCCTTGTGCTGAAACTTTTAGAAGAAAATGAAAGAACCTTACAGATTAGCATCCGAATTAAAACAAAGATAATTAAATATACATTCACAAAACATTCACATGTATTCTTAATGTTTATTTAGACAGAAAACAACAAGGAAACATAAGAAAAACTACTGGATTACAGTAACTTCAAAAATCCCAAATGGACCTGAAAAAGTTAGAAAAACGGAAAAAAAAAAATAGAGGAGGAGAAATGTGAGAACTCAAAATGGCAACATTTTATCTAGGCTTAAAAACTGCAATTTAAATAAAAATCCTTACAATTCAAATGGAAATTGAAAATCTGATTCTAAAATTCAAATGCAACAGCAGGAGGTCAGAAAACCCAATGAAAGTTTGGGTGACAAAAAAAATAATAAGAAGATTTGGAGAAATTTGTTTTTGAGATGTCAAAGCAAACTTATAAAAATGATAATATTCCGATGTTTTGTTTGAAATTGTGTAAATATAAGAAAAACTAGTATAAGCCTATACAAGACCCAAGGGATGATCTGGTAAACCAGGAAAAAAATGAAACACAATTAAAGTCTCAAAGACACTTTATTATCCATAAAAGAATATTTTACCTTGTTATATGCACAAAGTTTTAAAACAGGTAAAGATAAAAATAAAAAATAAAATACAAACTTCAGAATGTTATAAAAGCTGAGTAGAACCTACTTTTCATCTTGTTTCATACAATGAAGTTTAGTATTAGCTGAAGAATAAAATATTACAATCAGGCTGTTGGGTATCTGGTAAATATTATTGTGTTTAACATAAAGGATCATATTTACTCCTTTCCCCACTCATTTACTAACTATGTGTGTGTGGGGGGGTTGAAATTATAAAAAAAATAAATAAATCATGGAAATGTAAAGGCACCATATCAACCAGTATATAACCAGGAAATATTGGGAAAGAACATCTATTCTTTTTCATGTGGCCTTGGAATGTAAAGAAGACACCTCAAAAATGCTGAAGCCTTCTTTCAAATGTTGGGAATCACTGAAATGTGATTTGGGGAGTGGCTAAGCCAGGTGAGAAGCATCCTCACAGGTGTTGAGGGTGTTTACACTAAGCGGAACTATGAAGGGAGCCTGTACTTGCTGCAGAGGCAGGTGTGTGCACAGTGGAGAAGGACTGGGAGGGGGTAAGTTGGTGAGGACTATCTCACTCAGGCGTGGTCAGTCATGGACACTGAGCTAGAGGAGTGATACAGACTGAAGAGAGCCTGTATTCAAACCAGCCTTCTTTCTTTTTCTCCCTCTGACTGGTCTTAAATGCCTATTTTTGATTTCTTGCCTTTTCTATCTAGTCATCATTCAAATTGTCCCGTTTTTTTTCTTTTTTTCCAAATCAAGAATTGCGAATCTACTCATTTGTACTGATCCCTGAAATGATACAGCAAAAATGTTTCTTTAAAGATTTATTATTAAATTTTTTTTAATATTGAGAGATCTATTTGCATGTACACCTGCATACCACATGAGGGCACCAGATCACATGATGGACGGTTGTGAGACAACATGTGGGTACCAGGAATTGAACTCAGAACCTATGGAAGAGCAGTGCTCTTAACTACTGAGCCCTCTCTCCAGCCCCCAAAACTGTTACTACTTGAAAAATTACCTAGGTGTTGTTTGTTTGTTTTTGTGGGAAGAAATCAAAACTAAGAAAAGAATATTCCTTTGGAATCTACAGAAAAGTCATCACACACTTCAAAGAGCAATGTGTCCTTCAGTTGTGTGCCAGTCTTATACTAAGGCTGAATGAATATTGGATAGAGGACTTGGTGGGTTGCCTTCCTTGGAATTACAAATGTATTAAGCATTGGCATAGAAAGATTAAACACTGGCCTTAAAAAGATAAATACTATTTAATATGAAGTCTCAAATGAAAATGTGGATTTATAATAAACAGTCATCAAGAAATAAAGACAAAGCTGATGCTGAGACTCATAGCCAAATTTTGGGCAGAGTACATACAGGTAATCTTGTGAAAGAAGGGAGAGATAAAAAGACCTGGAGGGGACAGGAGCTCCACAAGGAGAGAAACAGAACAACAACAACAACAACAAATACCTGAGCACAGGAGTCTTTACTGAGACTGATATTCCAACCAAGGACCATGCACGGAGATAACCTAGAACCCAGGCAGAGATATGGCCCTTGCAGCTTAGTCTCCAAGTGGATTCCCTAGTAAGAGGAACAGTGGCTGTCTCTGACATGAACTCAGTGGCCAGCTCTTTGATGACCTCCCCCTAAGAGGGGAGCAGCCTTACCAGACCATAGAGAAAAACAATACATCCAGTGCTGATGATACTGGATAGGCTAGGGTCAGATGGAAGGGAAGGGGGACCTCCCCATCAGTGGACTTGGAGAGGGGCATGGGAGGAGATGAAGGAAGTGGTTACAGCTGGAATACAGAATGAATAAACTGTGATTAATAAAAACATAAATAAATTAAAAAAGAAATGAGGACAATAATGACAAAGAAGAAAAGATAAATGTCTTAAAGATAAAAAGTAAGAGATTACAGAAAGTAAGAGGACTTTAAAGTGTGAGTGTAATTGCGTGACAGAATGCATAATAAAAAGGATGCATTGCTTGGAGAAGACATGCACAACACAACAGTCCATGTCACCAAAATGTAATGGCAAGTCTAGGAGATAAACTTTACATACGAAGTAAATGAAATAATTAGAGATTTTATTAGTACAGTAGATAATCAAAACAATCCAATAATTATTGACATGGCATAGGGAAAATGAAGAAAGAAGAAGCAGAAGAATGGAGAAAGAGGATAAAGGAAAGAGGAAGAAGGAAGAGGAGAAGGAGGAAAAGGAGAAAGAGCAGGAGGAAGAGGAAGGAGTGGGATGAGGAAGAGGTGGAGGACATAAAGCACTGAACATGGAGATGGGAGGAGTACTAGATGTTCTAATAAGAATTATATAAGAAGGAAGCAGGAGAAAAAAGAGGTGAGGAAATAATTTATAAATTAGAAATGTCCCAGAAACGACAAAAGCTATTAGTTTTATGATTGAACAGGCTCATTGAATGTTAAACAAAATTAGTTAGTCATATGCTAGTGAATTTTCAGACAATCTTGGATATAGAAAAATATTCAAGATGCTTTGAGAAAAATAAATCATCTACAAAGAAAAGGGAGTAACTTGGCCTTCTTCATATCAGGAAAGTCAACACCAGAAGACAGTAAAGCAAGTTCTTAAAAATCACAGCAAGTATCCAAGTCTGAACTCTTTGCTCTAACCAACTAGCATTCCACTGTGTTAACACTACAAACTCACTTCTAAACATAGAACCGAGAAAGTGTTGGCCCAACAGATTGTTCCAGCAGGAAAGATGATTCCAGAAAAGAATATATATATTATAAAAGAAAATTTGACACAGAATGAAATAAGTAAATAGACATTTAAGACAAATTTTATGTGAAATGGTAGGAAATTTAAAATTGATTCTGAATATGTAGGCCAAAGGTATAGAACAAAATACTATCACTTAAAGAAAATGTCATAAAGATAACAGGTTGTGAAGTCGAAAGGAACAGATTCTTTGAGTATCATATCCTTCTTAAGTGTGTGTTGAGTTTATTGAGTATTTGCCATGAGCCAAGAACTGTTTTAAGTTTTCTTCATGTATTATGCCATTTATACTTAACATCTCTAAAATGTATTGATTTTTTTTTGAAGTCTGAAAAGAGCCGCTTCCTATCAGTAACAAGCTCAGATATGAGCAACAAACTCAGAAGGAAAGGGTCCCACAAGCTTTAGCTCCCCTACTCTACAGTTTCTAAAGAAAAATAGAAGGTCATGGGGAGAGCACTACAAATGCTTGGGAAAGGAAACAGAGAAGTCCTATGTATAAAAAAGGACTGTATCTGCTTTAATACCATGCAGGGTAGTATCTTTCAGAGGCCCTCTGTGGTAGGCTCCTGTCCTGTTCCCTGTTTTCTCCCTCTTCTGATGTCCATCCTCTTTGCCTTTCTGAATGAGGATTGAGCATCTTGCCCAGAGTCCTCTTTCTTGATTAGCTTCTTTAGGTGTACAGATTTTAGTATGTTTATACTATATTATATGTCTAATAGTGAGCATATACCATGTGTCTTTCTGCTTCTGGGTTACCTCACCCAGGATGATTTTTTTCTCATTCCCACCATTTGCCTGCAAATTTCATGATTTCCTTGTTTTTAATTGCTGAATAGTATTTTATTGTGTAAGTGTACCACAATTTTTGTATCCATACCTCAACTGAGGGGCACCTGGGTTGTTTCCAGCTTCTGGCTATTACAAATAAAGCCTTTATGGACATGGTTGAACAAATGTCCTTGTTGTATATTTGAGCCTCTTTTGGATATATGCCTAGCAGTGGTATGGCTGGATCTTGAGGTAGCACTATTCCTAATTGTCTGAGAAAGCACCAGATTGATTTCCAAACTCTGCACAGAGTGCAGGGAATCTTATGAAAGAAGGGGGAAATAGAAAGGCCTGGAGGAACAGGATCTCCACAAGGAGAACAACAGAACCAAAAAACCTGGACACAGGGGTCTTTTCTGAGACTGATAATCCAACCAAGGACCATTCATGGAGATAACCTAGAAACCCTGCACAGATGTACACCATGGTAGCTCAGTGTCCAAGTGGGTTCCCTAGTAATGGGAACAGGGACTATCTCTGACATAAACTGATTGGCCAGCTCTTTGATCACCTCCCCCTCAGGGGGGTACAGCCTTACCAGGCTACAGAGGAGGACAGTGCAGCCAGTCCTGATAAGACCTGATAAGCTAGGATCAGATGGAATGGGAGGAGGACTTCCCCTATCAGTGGAGTGGGGGAGGAGCATGGGTGGAGAAGAGGGAGGGTGGGTGTGATTGGGAGGGGAAGGGAGAGGGAGCTACAGGTGGAATTCAAAGTGAATAAACTATAATTAATGAAAATAAAATTTAAAAAAAGAATAAAAGAAAGGACTGTAATACTAAATCAATGTTACTATGATTATAAAAAAGGAAGAGAGAGGGAGAAAGAGGGAGAGAGGAAGGGAGGGAAGGAGGGAGGGAGGGAGGGAGGGAGGAAGGAGGGAGGGAGGAAGGGAGGGAGGGAGGGAGGGAGAGAGAGAATATCATAAATGTTGGTGTTCCTGCTAGGATGGAAAGGTATCCTGGGACTTAGAAGCCCAGGAACCACACAGCTCTGAGGTAGGGCAGTTTCCCAGTGGAATTTTATCCTTAGACAAGGGAGCCCAGGAACTATACAGCTTTGAGAGAAAGCCTCCTTTGCAGAGGCATTGCAACCCTGGGGAAGGATATCCCTAGCTGAGCTGGAGTGCTGCAGTATACCAGCTCTTTTTAGTTGCTCTTCTTCAGCATTGCAGCCCCCAAGAAAAGGTATTCCCAGCTGAGCTGGGGAGCTCTGGAGCCTAAGCCCTGCCCTACTTCTTGTCTACTTCCCTTCTTCCCATCTTTGTTTCTTGGCTTCTTCCAAAGAGAGACATGCTGAGACTCACAGCCAAACTTAAGGCAGAGTGCAGGGAGTCTTATAGAGGAAGAGAGGCTTGGGGATTGAAGGACCTGAAGGGGACAGAAGCATCACCAGGACACCAACAAAGCTAAAAAATCTGAGCCCAGGGGGTCCTGGAGAGACTGATGCAGCAACCAAGAACCATGGAGAGGACCTATATCCCCTGCTCAGATGTAGACAATTGGCAGCTCAGTCTCCATGTGGAATGCCAAGTAAGGGGAACAGGGGCTGTCTCTGTCATAAAATCAGTTGCCTGCTCTTTGATCACTTGCCCCTGGCAATGAGGCCTTCCAGGACATGGAGGTAGAGGATCCAGGCAGTCCTGATGAGACTTGACAAGCTATGGGTAGATGGCAAAGGAGTAGTAGAACTTCCCTTTTCAGTGGACTAGGAAAAGAGGATAGGAGGAAAGAGGGACTGGGGGGAGTTGAGGGAGGGGGCATCAATAGGGATATATAATGAATAAATTGTGAAAAAATTTAAAATTAAAAAAAGATTCACACATGGCAGCATATCTCATAAAGGAGATTTGTTGGGAGGGATGAATCAAGGGGTAGCTGGTTTTGCTCCCAAGAAAAGACAGCAGGGAACCTAATAGGAGGCAGGGCTTATGTAGGATTTCTCAGGGGTTGGAGAGTTCTAGGAATGATATTTACAGGGTGAGGATTGGTTGGATTTAAAATCCTGAGCTTGGGGGAGCTCAAGGACTGTTTATTTTTATTTTTTGCTATTTTTTTCTTCTGTAGGGTGGGGTCCAGACACTCTCCTGCCTCCAGGCTGGGAATGACACAGCCATTTGAAAATGACAAGTCAAACTAACTAAAATGCAGAGGAAGAGTATCTAAATTAACAAAATTAGAAATGAAAAGGGGGGCATAACAACAGACACTGAGGAAATCCAAAGAAACATTAAATCTTACTCCAAAAGCCTGAACACCAAAAATTAGAAAATCAAATGAAATGGATGATTTTCTTTATAGATGCCAGTTACCACTAAACTAAGATCAGGTAAATAATTTAAATAGAACTATAATTCCTAAAAATGTAGAAGTAGTCATTAAAATCTCCCAAACCAAACAAACAAACAAACAAACAAACACATAAACAAGAAACCAAGAAAAAAGAAGGATAGATAGAAAGAAAGAAAAAAAAACTCAGAGTCAGAGTCAGAAGATTTCAGTGCAGAACTCTACCAGACTTTCAAAGAAGAGCTCATTCTAATAAGCCTCAAAATATTCCACAAAACAGAAACAAGGAAAATTACCAAACCCACTCTATGGTGCCACAGTCACCCTGATAGCTAAACCACACAAAGACCCAACAAAGAAAGAGAATTTCAGACCAATTTCCCTTATGAACACTGAAAACAAAACAAAACCTCAATAAAATATTCACAAACCAAATCTGGAACATATCAAAAATAACATCCACCTTGATCAAATAGGCTTCACCCCAGGAATACAAGGATGTTTCAACATACAAAAAAAAAAAAAAAAAAATCTATCAACATAATCCACCATATACACAAACTGAAAAAAATTACATAATCATCTCTTTAGATACTGAAAAAGCTTCTGACAAAATCCAACACCACTTCATCTTCGAAGTCTTGGATAGATCAGTGATACAAGGATATCTCAGCACAATAAAGGCAATATACAGCAAGCCAATAGCCAATGCCAAGTAAAAGAGAGAGAAATTAAAGCAATTCAACTACAATTAGGGACAAGACAAGGCTTCTCACTCTCTCTGTATCTCTTCAATATAGTGCTCGAAGTCCAAGTTAAATAAATAAGACAACTAAAGGAGATCAAGGGGGTACAAATTGGAAAGAAGTCAAAGTATTGCTATGCCCAGATGATATGATAGTATACATAGGTGACACCCAAAATTTTACCAGGGAACACTTACATCTGATAAGTGTCTTCAGCAAATTGGGTGGATACAAAATTAACTGAAAAAAAAAAAAAAAAAAAAAAAGGAGTAGCCCTCCTATAATCAAATGACAAAAGGCCTGAAAAAGAAATTCGGGAAACAATACCCTTCACAATAGCTGCAAATAATATAAAGTGTCTTGGTGTAACTCCAACCAAACAAGGATAAGACCTGCATGACAAGAACTTCACGCCTCTGAAAAAAGAAACCGAAGAAGACATCTGAAGATGGAAAGACCTCCCATGCTCATATAGCAAAAATGGTCACCTTACCAAAAGCAATCTATAGTTTCAATGCAATTCCCATCAAAATACCACCACAATTCTATACAGACAATGAAAAACCAATCCTCAATTTCATATGGAAAAACAAAAAACCCAGAATAGCTTATACAAATTTGTACAGTAAAAGGACTTGTGGAGGTATCTCCTTTCCTGATTGCAAGCTGTACTACAGAAAAACATTAATAAAAATGACATGGCACTACTGACATAAAAACAGATTGATGGATCAATGGAATCAAATGGAAGACCCAGAAATAAACCCAAAGCTCTATGGACACTTAATTCTTGACAATGAAACTAAACTATACAATTGAACAAAGATGATATCTTCAACAAATGGTATCTAACTGGATGTCTACATGTAGAAAAATGCAAATAGATCCATATTTATCATCCTGCACAAAACTCAAGTCCAAGTTGATCAAGGACCTTAACATAAAACCAGAGTCACTAAATCTATTAGAACAGAAAGTGGGAAAGAGCCTTGAATTAATTGGCAAGTGAAGACAGCTTCTTGTATAGCACACCAACAGCTCAGGCCCTAAGATCAACAGTTAATAAATGGGACCCCTTGCAACTGAGAAGCTTCTGTAAGGCAAAAGACTCTATCAACAGAATAAAATGACAGTCTACGGATTGGGGAAAGAGCTTCACCAACTCTGCAGCAGACAGAAGGCTAATATCTAGAATATAAAAAGAACTCAAGAGATTAAACACCAACAAACCAAATAGTCCAATTAAAAATAGGGTACAAAGCTAAACAGAGACTTCTCAACAGAGGAAGTGGCAGAAAAGCACTCAAAAAAATGCAGTGTCCTTAGTCATCATAGAAATGCAAATTCAAATGACTTCGAGCTTCTGCCTTACACCCATTAGACTGGCTAAGATCAAGAACTCAAGTGACAGCACATGCTGGTGAGGATGTGGAGAAAGAGGAACACTCCTCCATTGCTGGTGGGAGTGCAAACTTGTACAACCACTTTGAAAATCAATCTGGAGATTTCTCAGAAAATTGGAACTATCTCTATGTCAAGACCCAGCTATACTACTCCTGGGCATATACCCAAAAGATTCTGTTCAAGCTGGAGACCTATGACAGAGTAGGCTCCTAGGAGGATATGGGGGTGACTCTAGCAAAGACCCCACTAGAATGGGCCTTGGAGACTGAAGAGGCAACCCACTAACAAGACAGGACTTCTAGTAGAGGGAGGGGAACACCAACCCACCCACAAAAAAAACATATTTACCCTACCTACAAGATGTGTAGAAATAATGATAGAGCAAAGATTGAGGGACTGTCCAACCAATGCCTGACCATAACATGGAACAGAGCCAACTTCTGACACTATTAATGACACATTGTTATTGCTTGCAGATGGGAGCTGTCCTCTGAGGGGCTCTACCTAGCAATAGATTAAAACAGATGCTGAGACTCACAGACAAACTTTGGGCTGAGCACAGGGGCCTTGTGGAAGAGTAGGAGAAAGGACAGCAGAACTTGGAGGGGACAGAAACCCTACATGAAGACCAACAGAGCACAATGGTGCACGCCTGTAATCCCAGCACTCTGGGAGGCAGAAGTAGGATCTCTGTGAATTTGAGGTCAGCCTGGTCTACAAAGTGAGTCCAGGGCAGCCAACGGTACACCAAGAAACTCTGTCTCGAAAATTAAAGACAGAAAGAGAGAGAAAGAGAGAGAGAGAAAGAAAGAAAGAACAAAAGAAAGAAAGAAAGAAAGAAAGAAAGAAAGAAAGAAAGAAAGAAA
>NW_026596117.1:14871460-14896591 GCF_907164565.1 Psammomys obesus
AAAGAAAGAAAGAAAGAAAGAAAGAAAGAAAGAAAGAAAGAAAGAAAGAAAGAAAGAAAGAAAGAAAAGAACACCAACATGGCCAACTAACCTGGGCATCCAGTGGGTCTTTCGAAGACTGAAACACTAACCAAGGACCATGTACTGACTGGACTTAGACCCCCCCCCCCACACACACACATATGTATCTGGTGGGCAGCTTGGTCTTCATATGGGTACCCTAGCAAGGGAAGCAGGAACTGTCTGTGACAAGGACTCTCTTGCATGCTTTTTGATAACTTACCCCTGGCAGCACTGCCTTTACCCCTGGCAGCACTGCCTTGCCATGGTAGAGGATATGTTCAGTCCTAAGAGGACTCGATTCGGTGGGATAAGTGTGGGGAAGGTCCCCTTATCTGAGTGAAAGGGAACTGGGATACAGGGAAGAGGAAAGAAGGGTGGGACCAGAAGAAAAAGAGGGAGGGGGCTATCATTGAGATGTAAGGTGAATAAACAGAGAAACAAACAAATAGAGTAATTAATTTAAAAAAAGAAGAAGAAAAAATTTTAAAAAGAAAACAAAAATGCCCTTTAGGGCCATTAGTGAAGTCTGGGAGGTGGGGTTTGGCTGCTGGAGCTCTTCAGGTGGTGGTGGGGGACAGTATGGCCACTTTCCTGCCTTAAGGGTATATAAAGTTTACAAAGTTTACAAAAGGAGTCCATAGCTGGGAAGGCTTTCCCTGCCCAAGCGTGAGTGGGTACGAGTAGCCAACAATAAAGGTTCGCCTGCACGTATGAGATAAAAATGCAGGTGTTTTTGTACATCACCTTGAGTACCTTCCACATTCAACTTATTTTTATTCCTACTGCCAAGATTTTTACACTATGCCAATGTTAGAATGAAAGATCTTGAAAACACAAAATACTTTCATGGAAAATAAATTCCCTTTTTAAAAATTTGTTTATTTTTTTAATATTAGTTACAGTTTATTAACTTTGTATCCCAGCTGTATCCCGCTCCCTCATTCCCTCCCAACTCCACCCTCCCTCCCTCATCTCCTCCCTGCCCCTTTCCAAGTCCACTGATTAGGGAGGACCTCCTCCCCTTTCTATCTGACCCTGGTTTATCAGGTATCTTCAGGATGGGCTGCCAAGTTCTCCTCTGGCCTAGCAAGGCTGCTCCTTCCTCGGAGAGGGGGTGGTCAAGGAGCAAGCCATTGAATTCATGTCAGAAGTAGTCCCTGTTCCCCTTACTAGGGTACCCACTTGGATACTGAGCTGCCATGGGCTATATCTGAGCAGGGGTCCTAGGTTATATCTAT
The DNA here is from genome assembly GCF_907164565.1 of Psammomys obesus. Classification (NCBI taxonomy): domain Eukaryota; kingdom Metazoa; phylum Chordata; class Mammalia; order Rodentia; family Muridae; genus Psammomys; species Psammomys obesus. Next base: position 14,872,762 of record NW_026596117.1, read on the forward strand.
ACATGGTCCTTGGTTGGAGAAACAGTCTCATATAAGACCCCTGTGCCCAGATATATTTGGTCCTAGAGGAGCTCCTATCCTCTCCACGTCATACTAACTCTCCTTTCTTTCATATGATTCCCTGCACTCTGCCCAAAGTTTGACTATGAGTCTCAACATCTGCTTTGATACACTGCTTGTAGAGTCTTTCAGAGGCCTTCTGTGGTTGGCTCCTGTCCTGTTCCCTGTTTTCTCTTTCTTCCAATGTCTATCCTGTTTGTCTTTCTGAGTGAGGATTGATCATCTTACCCAGGGTCCTCCTTCTTGTTTATCTTCTTTAGGTTTATAGATTTCATTATGTTTATCCTATCTTATAGGTCTATATAAGTGAGTATATACCATGTGTGTCTTTCTGCTTTTGGGATACCTCATTCAGGATGATCTTTTCTAGATCCCACCATTTGCCTGCAAATTTCATGATTTCCTTGTTTTTAATTGCTGAGCAGTATTCCATTGCGTAAAAGTACCACAATTTCTGTATCCATTCCTCAATTGAGGGACATCTGGGTTGTTTCCAGGTTCTGGCTATTATGAATAAAGCTGCTACAAACATGGTTGAGCAAATGTCCTTGTTGTGTACTTGAGCCTCTTTTGGATATATGCCTAGGAGTGGTATAGCTGGATCTTGAGGAAGCACTACTCCTAATTGTCTGAGAAAGCTCAGATTGATTTCCATAGTGGTTGTACAAGTTTACATTTCTACCAGCAATGGAGGAGGGTTCCCTTTTCTCCACAACCTCTCCAGCATGTGTTGTCACTTGAGTTTTTGATCTTAGCCATTCTAATGGGTGTCAGGTGAAATCTCAGGGTTGTTTTGATTTGCAAGTTTCTGATGACTAAGGACGTTGAGCATTTCTTTAAGTGTTTCTCTGCCATTCTGTATTCCTCTACTGAGAATTCTCTGTTTAGCTCTGTACCCCATTTTTTAATCGGATTGCTTGTAAATTCCCTGCTCTTTGATCACCTCCCCCTGAGAGGGGAGCAACCTTACCAGGCCACAGAAGAAGACAATGCAGCCATTCCTGATGTGATCTGATAGACTAAGATCAGAAAGAAGGAGAGGAGGACCTCCCCTATCAGTGGACATGGGGAGGAGCATGCATGCAGAAAGGGGAGGTAGGGTGGGATCGGGAGGGGAGGAGGGAGGGGCTTATGGGGGAATACAAAATGAATAAAGTGTAATTAATAATAATAACAATAATAATAATAGAGGAAAAAATGCTAAATAATTATGGGAAGCCATAATATAAAGACTCTAGTGAAAAACACACAAACAAACAAACAAAAATTTAGTAATTCATATACTCTTTATAAAACACTAAGAAAGAGGGAAGAGAGAAGAGGCAAAGAATCTAGATTCCGTAATTTTAAATCTACATTATTAGTAACAATTTAATGATGGCTTTTGTCTAACTATTAAGATCCATATACATTACAAATTCAAAAATTAATCAAACATAAGATGATAGTTTGCTAGAAAGAATTATGCCATTAATTTTTAAAACAGAAAAATGGTTTTTTAATTATTTGTGGATAAAGAATAAAAGAATAATTTCTATTATTGAAAATTAAAATTAAAATTGAAAATATTTGAATTTAAAAGCAAGTTAATCACTTGAATTCTAAAAAGAAAATAACCAACCAGTTCATGCATATTTTGACCCTCTTAAGAAAACAATTTGTGGGTTAACTCCCTCAGAGTTTCAAAGTATTACGCAAAATTTTAGTAAATAATTTTAAGTAATAATTGTTTCTTATGAAATAATCACAATGAGAATGTGAAGTCACCAAGAAACTTGGTCTTGGAAGAGGTCCTTAATCCCTGGAACTGTGAGGGCTGAGTCAGAGGGGCAGACAGTCAAGGTCTTCCTGGGCTTCAGAATGAGTTTAAGACCATCTAGAGTAATTTAGTCAGACCATGTTTCAAAAGCTGTAGAAACCGAAAGTGGGTTGGTAATAGCTCAGTGGTATAGCCTTTGTCCAGCAGGTGCTGGGACATACATTTAATTTCCAGTATCGGAAAAAACTTAAGTTTCTGAACACTATTCCATAGAAAATAATTAAAGTGAGAAAAGTGTGTGTTTTATGTGTGCATTTGAGTATTAAAAATGAATAATTCTATATTGTGTTTTTTCTTGATGATAATTATTCTTTCTTGTTTCATATATTACTTTTAGTTTCCAATGTGTTTCTTGTTTTAGTCGTTGAGTGTAGTCTTAACTAACACAGTCTCTGAACACAACACTTGTGGAAGTCTATAGAACATGTTTTTTCATACTGCCCTGAGATGCCACACAGCATGCAATTCTCAGTTAAGAAAAATGTTCATTTACAGTCCCATCCCTAATGACTAATGTGGTCCTTGGCTAGCTATCATGGGAAGGGAGTGTAATTTCACATAGTTGCCAGAATATGTTTTTCCATCACATTTATGACCTATCAAATGAACGAACCCTTTAGATTTGTTAAATGTTAACATGAGCAGGGAATTTAAGAATCTGACAACACCATATCCCTCTCATTTAACTGGAGAAATAGGAAGAAATATGGAAACTACACAACATGCAAATGGCACTGCTCACTTGACACTTAGTCCCTCTACATCATTGTATCCAGAACCCTCACCAATCTCTCCTAGCATATATTAGAGCATTCCATTCACTCTGCTGTTCTCAACTTTATCCTTAAAAGTAGTATCATTTATTAATAGTTAGTACTTCTAACAGGTCAGAGACAACATCAAATTGTTTAAAATATGGCCTGCTCTCACAGGAACCATGAAACATCATTTTTGCACATTAAATTGTACCCCACACCCCACAGAAATGTTTTTATCACAGGAAAGGAAGAAGACTTTGGGATCTTATTTTTCTTTTCTTCAATAATGTATTAATGATTCCATAACTTCCTGAATTGTTAGTATATCACTTTAGCGAGTAAGTGACAAGATTAGAAGAATAGAGAGGGGCATGAACATAGTGACATATTTTTGTAATCTTAGACTTCAATAAGCAGAAGGATGCAGCTCAGGGTTAGAGAAATAGCTTAGTGTATATAGCAATAGAGTATGAACCCTAGTTCTACAAAACCACCAAAAATGTTTGCCTTTGCCAACTGGTTCGGTTTGGTTTAAGGTGCCATGCTGTGCCGATAGCTGTAGGAAAATATGTCCATGGTCCTTTGTGTATTTATAGGTTTTTGATTTGGTTGGTTAGGTTTTTTACTTTTTTTTTATGAACTCCTTCCATCTTGCTGGTACCTGCTTACTAACTAGCACTGAGTTTCTCTCATGACCAGAAGTAGCCTCTCTGTCCACCTCACTGCTGTAACTGGAATCTGTAGTCTTGCCTTACTCACAAGCTGGCTAAAATGTCTATTTGACCAAACACTTTTTCTATAGCTTCACAGTTAACTCAATATATAATTTCCACTACATTATGATGCCTAGGAATAATGTCTATGATGAATCTAGCAAAAAATTATGGAACAGTGTAAAAGCTCAGATGTGTGTATTGAATAAAATAAGAATGGAATACACAAATAAAAATATCCATAGTACAAAAGAAGAGAAAAACCTCAAAATGTTCCATTCTATTTTTTAATTAAATTTTTATTTTTATATTAATTACAGTTTATTCACTTTGTATCCCAGCTGTAGCCCCCTCCCTCACACCCTTTCCTCCCTCATCTCCTCCCATTCCCCTCTCCAAGTTCACTGACGGGGAATGTTCTCCTCCCCTTCCATCTGATCCTAGTTTATCAGGTCTCATCAGGACTGGTTGCATTGTCCTCCTTTGTGTCCTGGCAAGGCTACTCCCCCTTCAGTGGTGGGGGGTCAAAGAGTCCACTACTGAGTTCATGTCAGAGACAGTCCCTGTTCCCCTTATTAGGGTACCCACTTGGATACTGAGGTGCCATGGGCTACATCTAGGTTATCTCCATAAATGGTCCTTGGTTGGAGTATCAGTCTCAGAAAAGACCCCTGTGCCTAGATTTTTTGGTTCTGTTGCTCTCCATATGGAGCTCCTGACCTCTTCAGGTCCCACTATCTCCCCCTCTTAATCACAGAAATTCAACATGCTTCAAAACTTCCATTTGTCTATTGCTAATATAATATGTTGAAGAACATCAAATAAATCTTTGTAAATTAAGATAGAATTATCAACCCTTTCTCATCAACGTCTTTAAAAACGTATAAAATCCATTTTGTGTCTCAGTGATGAAAATTTTCATGCTGAAATATTACTTGCATGTAGGGGCTGTACAATATGAAATTCACTTAAGATTTTGCTTTTTATTGTGGAAAGTCACCAAAATAAAAAGTTTTGTTTGGAAAATTTCATTTGATAGTTTTATAGAGTTGGGGTGACATTGTAGAATTTGTGTGTGTATTGTATTTATGTGTGTGTGCATGCATGTGTGTGGTGATCTCTACACTCAAAACTCAAATCTAAGTACTCCTCAGGCTTTTAGAATCTGTAAAGGGATTTGTACTTTATATTCTAGTGAGATCATTTATGGCCAGAGCTCCTGGATAGCTTCAGGAAAGTGGCTGGTTTCCAAGGGAACTGATTGTTAATTAGAAGGTTGAAAAGTTCAGTCTGACTGCTCACATCTTTCCATTAGGAAAGAAGGCCAAATGTTGAGGTGACCACCAATGGTTATTGATTAAATCACTCATAAGGCCAAAAGGACTTTTCCAGAAATTCTCCAAAGGACAATTGCAGAGCTCCTGGGTTGTTAACCATGTGGAAATGCTGGTGTGGTGGGTGCCTGGTAACATGTGGGAGCTGATTCTCTCTTTAACTAAACAGTTGTAGAATTAAGTTATAGAAACCCAGCTGGTATCCACTGAGGAGAATGATTTGATTTTTTGGGTAAGGAGGAGTTTCAAGTGTTGTAAAAGAACAGAGATAAATATTTTTCCTAAACATAAGAAGCCATAAAGTTTATTATTGATAGAAAGTCAATATAATATAAATATTCACTCAGTTTTCAGTTTAAATGGCAATGTAAACCTGTTAAATTACCAACAGCTTCTTTGAAAACATGGTATGTTAAAAATTAATAATGACAAATTTACAACAAAGAACAGCTAAATGGAAAAGCAAAATGGATGATTATTCCATCATAGGTCTCAATAGAAATCACAGAATCTATGGAAGCTTAAAACTTTAGAATGGGAAACTACAGTAACCAATTGGTTTCCCACAGTAAGGGGAACAGGGACTATTTCTGACAGGAACTCAATGGCAGGCTCTTTGACCTCCCCACCCCCCAAGGGAGAAGCAGTCCTGCTAGGCCACAGAGGAGGACTTTGGAGCCAGTTCTGAAGATACTTGATAAAACAGGGTCAGATGAAAGGGGAGGAAGTCCTCCCCAAGCAGTGGACTTGGAAAGGGGCAGGGAGGAGATGAGGGAGGGAGGGTGGGGTTGGGAGGGAATGAGAGAGCAAGATCTAGCTGGGATACAGAGTTAATGAAATGTAACTAATAATAAAAATAAAATTAAATTAAAAAAGAACTAAACAGAGCATAAAAAAATGTAACACACACACAAAAACTTTAGAATGAAAAAGCCAAAATTTGATCTAATAATATATGCTATCATTTCAGAGTATGGAGACAATTTTAAGAGATAATGAGATTTTCAGCGTCTGTAGACTTGATTAACAAATAAAAAAAATTCCTAGATACATCCATACACAAAGAATATGGACTAGTATGAGAAGGTTCATATACTTAACTACTCATGAACTTAAGTTTTCTATATAATACAATAAAACATTAAACAGCTAAATTTGCCTTATACCCTGGCATATATTTGTATCTGTACATTTAAGAAATGGAGTTAGGGTGTCAAACTTGAAGCCTCCTTGGTATACACTGTGAGCTGGAGGCCAGAAGAACTGTAAGGCAAAATATGTCTCAGACATAAAACAAAATAGTAAAAATGTTGTATGATGAAAGTATTTTTTCAAAACATAAAAAAAATTAATGGCAAAATTCAAATATCAAATAACAAAGAAGAACTTTAATAAATATAAAGAAAATGGATAAATTGATAAAGGAATGAGCAATATATAAGATTTTTGAACTCAAAGAAAAGAAAAATAAATGCCATTTAATCACATGAAAAGATCATAACACAACACACGCAACTATTAATTCATAGACCTATGGGGCACAGGGGTCTTGTCTGAGACTCATACTCCAAACAAGGACCATGCATGGAGATAACCTAGAACCCTGGAAAGATGTAGCCCATGGCAGCTCAGTGTCCAAGAGGCTTCCCTAATAATGGAAACAGGGACTGTCTCTGACATGAACTCAGGGCCTGGCTCTTTGATTACCTCTCCCTGAGAGGGGAACAGTCTTACCAGTCCACAGAGGAAGACGATGCAGCTAGTCTCTTTTTTTTTTTTTGATCCCTGTGATTTTTTTTAATTTTTTATTAATTACACTTTATTCATTTTGTATCCCCCCATAAGCCCCTCCCTCTTCCCCTCCCAATCCCACCCTCTCTCCCCTTTCTGAATACATGCCACTCCCCAAGTCCACTGATAGGGGAGGTTCTCCTCTCCTTTCTTATCTTAGTCTATCAGTTCTCATCAAAAGTGGCTGCATTGTCCTCTACTGTGGCCTGGTAAGGCTGCTCCCCCCTCAGGGGGAGGTGATCAATGAGCAGGCCAATCAGATTATGTCAGAGGCAGTCTCTCTTCCCATTACTATGGAACCCACTTGGACACTGAACTGCCATGGGCTACATCTGTGCAGGGGTTCTAGGTTATCTCCATGAATAGTCCTTGGTTGGAGTATGAGTCTCTGGGAAGTTCCCTGTGTTCAAATTTTCTTGTTCTGTTGCTCTCCTTGTGGAGACCCTGTCCTCTCCAGCTCTTACTATTTCCCACTTCTTACATAAAATTCCATTCACTCTGCCCAACAGTTGGCCATGAGGCTCAGCATCTGCTTTGATAGTCTGCAGGGCAGAGGCTTTCAGAGGCCCTCTGTGGTAGGTTCCGAGGTTGTTTCCTGTTTTCTTCTTCTTCTGATGTCCATCCTCTTTGCCTTTCAGGATGGGGATTGACTGTTTTAGTTAGGGTCCTCTCTCTTGCTTAGTTTCTTTAGATGCACAGATTTTGGTGGGTTTGTCCTATGTTGTATGTCTGTATGAGTGAGTATATACCGTGTGTGTCTTTTTGCTTCTGGGACAACTCACTCAGGATGATCCTTTCCAGGTCCCACCATTTACCTGCAAATTTCATGATTTCCTTATTTTTCATTGCTGAGTAATATTCCATTGTATAGATGTACCACAGTTTCTGCATCCATTCTTCAGTTGATGGGCATCTGGGTTGTTTCCAGCTTCTGGCTATTACAAATAAAGCTGCTACAAACATGGTTGAACAAATGTCTTTTTTGTGTACTTGAGCCTCTTTTGGATATATGCCTGGGAGTGGTATGGCTGGATCTTGGAGAAGCACTATTCCTAGTTGTCTGAGAAAGCGCCAGATTGATTTCCAGAGTGGTTGTACATGTTTACATTCCCACCAGCAGTGGAGGAGGGTTCCCCTTTCTCCACAACCTCTCCAGCATGTATTGTCACTTGAGTTTTTGATCTTGGCCATTCTGATGGGTGTAAGGTGAAATCTCAGGGTTGTTTTGATTTGCATTTCCCTAATGGATAATGAAGATGAGCATTTCTTTAAGTGCTTCTCTGCCATTAGATATTCCTCTACAGAGAATTCTCTCTTTAGCTCTGTTCCCCATTTTTTAAGTGGATTACTTGTTTTGCTGCTTTTCAGCTTCTTTAGTTCTTTATATATACTGGATATGAGCCCTCTGTCAGATAAAGGGTTGGTGAAGATTCTTTCCGAATCTGTAGGCAGTCGCTTTGTTTTGATGACGGTGTCCTTTGCTTTGCAGAAGCTTTTCAGTTTCATGAGGTCCCATTTATCGATTGTTGCTCTTAGAGCCTGTGCTGTTGGTATTCTGTTCAGGAAGTTGTCTCCTGTGCCAATGAGTTCTAGGGTATTCCCCACTTTTTTTTTCTAACCGATTTAATGTGTCTGGTTTTATGTTGAGGTCTTTGATCCACTTGGACTTCAGTTTTGTGCAGGGTGATAAGCATGGATCTATTTTATGCAGCTAGTCTTGATGAGACCTGATAGGCTAGGGTAAATGGAATGGAAGGAGCACCTCCCCTATCACTAGACTGGGGGCATAGGAGAAGAAGAGGGAGAGGGGGTGAGATTGGAAGGGTATGAGGGAGGGGACTACAGCTGAGATATAAAGTGAATAAACTGTAATAAATAAGCAAAGAAATAAATAAACTAGTTAATTAAAAATAAAATATAAAAATACTTTGATAACTCAAGTATTCTTAAGAATTTGAATGAATGGGGATACCAAAATTAATTATCTAGACAGAAAATTAAGCTTCTTCAGCACTGAGGTTAGGCATAGCTTTTCACACACCTCAACTACTAGAATTGTCTTTCTTCAGAAGTTCAGGTTTGCTGGCTGTTCTACTGAAAAAAAGCTACATGTTAATGAATGAGTTTTGTATGTGTGTATGAGAGAGAAAAAGAAAAGAGAAAAATTTTAGCAATCTCTAAGCCCTTGAAAGGAGGATTAATAAATCATAGTACATTCTTATAGTGTTTTGTAGTGTATGTACTGAATGTAATGAATGAATACTGCATGTAATGAAGTTATAATTTCACAGCGCACTCTTAACCATTCCCAAATCCTTTCTAGATAGAGTGGCCTATCACATGTTTTGAGCCATAGAATGTGAAAAAAATGATGCGGGGAAATTTGTAGCCAAGATGACTAAATATATAGTGTAAACCTCACTGATTTTGTTTTTTGATTCAGCTTCTGTGAAGCACAAATGAAGGAAGGAGAAACCATAGGATGGGAGAAGCTCAGAATTTCAAGTAACAACCAGTATGAAAGCTATCCAGAATAGCCTTAAATGAGAAAGAGTAAGTTATTATTTAATAAACTTGCTTGCTTGTTATAGAAACTAGAGTTTTTATGAAAACCAATAAAACAATACAAATGGACCCAAAATGTAATATTAATTAAAAAGCAAATATTCAATAACATATAAAATCTGAAAATAGAAAATGATTCCACATGTTAAACATGTAATAATAACATAAATGCCCATGGGATGATGGATAACAAATTAATATGATAGTTCCATTTTAAAGATGAAATTAAAGTGTGGTGTGATTCTTGGAAACCTTTATTTATGCTTATAATGTTTTGTTTTATTTTTGCAGTTCAGAGTAAATTTTGTCAAAATGGTAATGTGCCTCTAGGTGTCTAGTATCTCTAAACAGCTGTCATTTCATTCTCTATTGTGAGAAGAGCTTTTCATTTAAACACATTTTAGGGACTTCAGAGGTAATTCATGAGGAGAGACTGGATTCCAACACCTGTATCACAAGGTAGGTCTGAGCATGCAGTAACCATAGCTTCAAAGACGACAGAGATAAGATCGCTGGTGATTACTTGTTTCTAACCTTCCAAAAATATGTGAGCCTCTAATTTAGTCAATGACCATGACTCAGAGGAATAGGTATATGGAATAGGTATATAGTGTCAGAGGACACTCAACACCATCTATTGGCTCCATATATATCTACACACACACACACACACACACACACACACACACACACACACACACATGCACGAATGCACGCATGCATGCACTCACACAAATACCCACATACACAGACATAAAAAACAAGGATTTTTGAAGAAATCATATAGAAATATATTAATGTAGAAGCTTCCAAAGACACACACACATTATTTATATCATCATACATGCACACACATTAATATATACATATATGTGTGTGTAATATATTATACACATATGTGATTATGTTTTGCATGTGCAAAATGGAATTACCCTACAACAAGATGACAAGTCTGTCACTAAACAACATAAAATAATACACAAACAACAAAACAAAACAAAAGTCCTCCAAAAGCAGTGGTAGAAATAGGTTACCTTTACTGGAGCTGTTGGCAAGTAAGGTCTCATAGACCCCAAACATTACTGGCTATTACCAATTTTCTTTTGTCTACATCCTAGAATGTAACAGTAAGATATCATTGTTGAAGATATCATATTCTTTAATTATAGAACATAAAGACATCAATCCAATATTCATACTCATTTGCATGCTTCATCAAGCCTTCTGGGTAGCTGTCATAGTGCTGGAAATGTAATCATTAAGCTTTCCCAGGTGTGAACTCTAAGTACTACAGTCATGACTGGCCTGGAAAATATGGTCACTGGTTTAATAAAGCATGAATGTCTTTGGAGTAGCCAACCAATTTCTGATTAGATATAATGCCAAATTCACAAGATGAAACCTAAATCTACCTTTATTTCTCAGGCCAAGAGCCTGGGGCTAAACAGTTCATAGTGCCTAGGGGAGAATCTATTATTATTATTATTATTATTATTATTATTATTATTATTATTCTGCTAAGTTGACACAGGGTTAAGCTTACTCCTAATAACTTCTTCATAGGTTAGTGTATCTTTCAACTCTTGTATGGAAATTTCTTTTTTCAATAAATGGTGATTAACACAGAAACCTGCAATTGAGGGTCACTTATGTATTCTATCATATCATCTGTGAATAGGGATACTTTGACTTCTCTCTTTCCAGTTTGTATTCCCTTTATCTTTTTTTTTTTAGTTGTCTTAGCACTCTAGCTAGAACTTCTTGTACTATATTGAAGAGATTTGGCAGGAGAGGTCAGCCTTGTCTTCTCCCTGAATTTAGTTTTGCTTTGAGTTTCTCTCCATTTAATTTGATGTTGGATATTGTATTGCTGTATATTGTCTTTACTATGTTTAGCTATCAGCCTCATATCCCTGATTTCTCCAAGACTTTTATCATGAAGGCTTTTTCAGCATCTAATGAAATGATCATGTGATTTATTTTCTTTCAGGTTTATGTGGTGGATTATGTTGATGGATTTTCATGTATTGAACTATCCTTGCCTTCCTGGTATGAAGTCTACTTGATCATGGTGGATGATGTATTTGATATGTTCTTAAATTTGGTTTGCAAGTATTTTATTGAGCATCTTTTGCATCAATGTTCATGAGGGAGAATAGTCTGAAATTTTCTTTGTTGAAGCTGTATGGTTTAAGTATCAGGGTAACTGTGGCTTTGTAGGAAGAGTTAGGCAATGTTCCTACTGTTTCTATTTTGTGGAATATTTTGAGGAGTACTGGTATTAGCTCTTCTTTGAAAGTCTGGTACAATTCTGTGATAAAACCATCTGGCCCTGGGCATTTTTATTCATTTATTTATTTTTTTGGTTGGGAGACTTTTGATGACTGCTTCTATTTCCTTAGGGGTTATAGGAGTTTTTAAACTATTTACATGATCTTGATTTAACTTTGATAAGTAAACTCTATCCTGAAAATCATCCATTACCTTTAGGTTTTCCAGTTTTATGGAATACAGTCTTCAGAAGTAAGATCTAATGATTCTTTGGACTTTTTAGGGGTCTGTTGTTATGTCCCCTTTTCATTTCTGCTTTTGTTAGTTTGGATATTATCTCTCTGCCTTTTAGTTAGTTTGTCTGGGAGGTTTGTCTATCTTGTTGATTTTCTCAAAGAACCAGCTTTTTTTTTTTTTTTGATTCTTTGTATTGTTCTCTTTGTTTCAAAGTTATTGATTTCATCCCTGAGTTTGATTATTTTTCTACAGTCTACTACTCTTGGGTGTGTTTGTTTCTTTTTGTTCTAGAGCTTTTTAGATGTGCTTTTAAACTGCTAGTATGAGAACTCTCCAATTTTTTAAAGAAGCCACTTAGTGCTATGAACTTTCCCCTTAGCATTGCTTTTATTGTGTCCCATAAATTTAGGTATGTTGTGCCTTCATTTTCATTGAATTATAAATAGTTTTTAATTTCTTTATTTCATCCTTGACATAGTGGTCATTGAGTAGGAAGTTGTTCAATTTCCATGAGTTAGTAGGGTTTCTGTTTCAGTTGTTGTTGAGTGCCAGCCTTAATTCATGGTGGTTTGATAAGGTACAAGGAGTTATTTCAGTCTTCTTGTATCTGCTGAGGCTTGCTTTGTGACAGATTATATGGTCAATTTTGGAGAAGGTTCCATGAGTTGCTGAACATAATGTATATTTCTTCTTATTTGGGTGAAATGTTCTGTGGATACCTTTTAGGTCCATTTGATTCATGACATCTCTTAGTTTCATTATTTCTCTTTTTAGTTTCTGTCTCAAACACCTTCAGCAAAGTGGCTGGATATAAAATAACAGCAACAAGTCAGTAGCACGCTTGTATGCAAAGGACAAACAGGCTGAGAAAACAACACCTTTCACAATAGCCACAAATAATATAAAATATCTCGGTGTTACTCTAACCAAGCAAGTAAAAGACCTGTATGACAGGAGCTTCAAGTCTCTGAAGAAAGAAATACAAGAAGATATCAGAAAATGGAAAGATCTTCCAGCTCTTGGATCAGTAGGATTAACATAGTAAAAAATGGCCATCCTGCCAAAAGCAATCTACGAATTCAATGCAATTTCTATCAAAATACAAACACAGTTCTTTACAGACCTTGAAAGAACAATTCTCAACTTCATATGGAAACAGAAAAACAAAAAACCCAGAATAGCTAAAACAAATCTGTACAATAAAAGAACTTCTGGAGGTATCACCATCCCTGATCTTAAACTGTACTATGGAGAAACAGTGATAAAAACTGCATGGTACTAGCATAGAAATGTACTGGTGATCCATGAAATCGAATAGAATTGAAGATCCAGAAATAAACCCACACAGCTCTGGACACTTGAATTTTGACGAAGGAGCCAAAACCATATAAAAAAAAAAAGATAGCATCTTCAACAAATGTTGCTGGTCTAACTGGATTTAGAAAAATGCAAATAGATCATATTTTTCACCCTGCACTAAACTAAAGTCCAAAGGGATCAAAGACCTCAATATAAAACCAAACACAATAAATTTGTTAGAAGAAAAATGCGGAAGAACCTTGATCTAATTGACACAGGAGACAACTTCCTGAACAGAACACCAACAGCTCAGGCTCTAAGATCAACAATTAATAAATGGGACCTTTTGAAACTGAAAAGTGTCTGTAAAGCAAAAGATACTGTCAACAAAACAAAACAACAGCAAACAAACCTGAAAATGATCTTCACCAATCCTACATATGACAGAGGGTTAATATCCACAATACATAAAGATTTCAAGAAACTAACCTCCAACATAACAAAAAATAAAAAATAAAATTAAAAAAAAAAAGGACTACAGAGCTTTACAGAGAATTCTCAACAAAGGAATGTAGGATGGCAGAGAAACACTTGAAAAATGCCCAGTGTCCTTAGTCATCAGGGAAATACAAATCAAAATGACTCTGAGATTCCATCTTATACCATCAGAATGGCTAAGATCAAAAACTCAAGTGACAATACATGCTGGAGAGGATGCGAAGAAAGGGGAACCATCCTCCACTGCTGGTGGGAATGTAAACTTGTACAACCACTCTGGAAATCAATCTGGTGCTTTCTCAGAAAATTAGGAATAGTGGTACCTCAAGATCCAGCTTACCAATCCTGGGCATATATCTGAAAGATGCTTCACCATACAACAAGGACATTTGTTCAGCTCTGTACATAGAAAGCAGCTTTATTTGTAATAACCAGAATCTGGAAACAACCTAGATGTTCCTCAACCAAGGAATGGATTCAGAAATTGTGGTACATTTACATAATGGAATACTACTCAGCTATTTAAAAGAACAAAATCATGACATTTGCAGGCAAATGGATGGAACTAGAAAAGATCATCCCTAGTGAGGTAATTCAGAAGCAGAAAGACATGATATATATACTCACTTGTAAGCAGATATTAGCAATATAATATAGGATAACCATACTAAAATCTGTAGATCTAGAGGAGGTAAACAATAAGAAAGACACTAGGAAGGATGCTTAAATCTCATACAGAAGGGCAAACAGAATAGACACTGGAAACAGTTGAAGAAGGGGGACAGGATGGGAGCCTACCCCAGATGTCCTCTGAAAGAATCCATTCCAAAGCAAATGGAAGTAGATGCAGAGATTCACAGCCCAACTTTGGGCAGAGTGCAGGGAGTTTTATAGAAGAAGGGGGTGCAGATAGAAGGACTCAGAAGGGACAGGGATTCCACAAGGAAACCAACAAAGCCAAAAATCTGCACCCAGGGAGGACTGCAGAGACTAATGCATCAACCAAGGACCAAGCATGGAGAGGACCTAGACTCTCTGCTCAAATGTAGCCTACAGGCAGCTCAGTCTCCAAGTGAGTTCCCTAATAAGGGTAACAGGGGCAGTCTCTGACATGAGCTAGCTTACCTGCTCTTTGATAATGTCCCCATGTCAGGGTGTCCTTACCAGGCCACAGAGGAAGAGGATCCAGGCAGTCCTGATGAGAGCTGATAGGCTAGGGTCAGATAGTAGAGGAGGAGGACTCCCCTTTTCAGTACACTTGGGAAGAGAAATGGGGCATAGGAAGAGGGAGGGAGGGTGGGACTGTGAGATAATGAGGGAGAGGGCTACAACTGGGATACAAAGTGAATAAATTGTAAAAAAAAATTTAAAAATCTCAAGTGACATTACATGCTGGTGAGGATATGGAGAAAGGGAACACTTCTGCATTGCTGCGGTTGGTGCAATCAACCAACAGATCCAAATAACCTGGGCCCAAGGGGGCCTGCAGAGACTGAAGCACCCATCAAGGACCATGCATGAACTGGATCTAGGTCCCCTACACATATACACTTGATGGGCAACGTGGTCTTCTTGCGGATTCCGTAGTAAGGAAAGGGGGACTATTTTTTACATGGACTTTGTTGTCTGCTTTTTTGGCCACTTCCTCCTGTTGGGGGTGCCTTGTCAAGCCATTTTTGTAGGAGACATGAAGTGCTGGGGTACGTTAGGTGGGTGGGTGGAGCTTTCCTGAGAGATGGGGGATGGGGAGAGGGTGGGAGGAGAGGGCCAGGAGGGGAGGAAGATGGGGACTATGATTGTGATGTAAAGTGAACAACTAAATAAATAAAATTAAAAGTTAAAAATAAAACACACAGCCCTAAAATGGACATCTATTTAACATTCCACCCTGCAGGAGAGACAGGAGGAAGATTATGAGATCCATTTGTAGTTGCACTTGGCAACTACAAATATGCAATATTTTCTGGATACAGTAGGGCATTTACCCATATAAACTTATTACAAGAGTTGTTCCTAACCTTCCTAATGCTGAAACCCTTTAATACAATTCCTCGTGTTGTGGTGACCCCCAACTCTAAAATTAATTTTGTTGCTACTTCATTACTGCAATTGTACTACTGTTGTGAAAGATAATCTAAATATCTGTGTTCTCCAAGGGTTTTAGGTAGACCCTGAGACAGGCTGCTTGACCTCCGAGGGGTCATGACTCATGGGTTGAGCATCTCTTTTATAGATATTGTAACAGCGTGCACCAGACCTGTACAAGCTCAATCCAGACAAAAATCTCAACAGGCAAGGGGAGGTGGGCAGGTTATCCCAGCCCTGTTTGAGAAGCTATTGGCAAGTGATAGTGGCTTAGAGAAGGACAGTCATTTTTCTTTAATGGTTGGGTCTTTGTTAAGTCAACCACACTCCAGTGGAAGTCCATATGTGCTAGGACATATGGGAAGCATAAATTGGACTTGATAGATTTGTGTTGTTGCTGTTCTTTTCATTTTAAAATTAAAAAATAATAGGATACAAAGTTGGGTGGATAAGAAGAGGGCATGGATGTGGGAGGAGTTATTGCAGGAAGCACATTGTTCAAAAATCCTCAAAGAACTAGTTTTTTAACTGCAAAATTAAAACAATTAAACCTAAAATATGCTTAAACATCAACTTTAAATGACTAGCAGGGGTTTTGGGGGGCGAATATTTCAAATACTTGATGGAAGTCTTAAGCACTGTTCATTTAGCAAGCATGTAAAATCAGACTTAGGCATCAATTTTTAAACCTTTGAAAGGTCATATTTCTCCCCTTTCACTAAGAAAATGTACCCTACTTACAGAGTATGAATATATGAGGAGCTTTGATATTGGAATCCCCTGAAAAATGCAATTAAGTGCCAAGTTTAGACAAATTATTCTCAAGTCCCCCGCCTCCTGGCAAGAGTTTTGAGACATACCCACCGCAGAGAGCAGGTGTGTGTGTGCTCAAAAACCATTTACCTGGGAACAGTATGATCCTGATGTCTGCTGCTTCTTTGCTTCCTTGTCGAACATGGCTGTGTTTGCCTCACCTTGGACCTTACCCTTGTAATTTCCTGTCTAGTTTTTAGCCCCAGGTAAGCAGTATATGAGTACAAAGTTCTTGGATAGGCCCCACGAGCTTCTTGCTGCCAGTTTTTCATAGTGACTCCTGTCCAGACAGTTCACAGCTGGGCTGGGTGCCTACTGGAGGCCATGAATCTTGAAGCAGGATCAGGGATAGAGGGCCAGCTACCCGACTGGGCTCATTTCTGCAGCAGCAATGATAATTGGAAGCCTCAAACAAGGTCAGAGTCTTTGAAGTTTCTCTCTGTTCTTTCCACTCCTGTGTTGTTAATTTTTGTCATCCAGGTACATTTCTGTTCACCTTTTAGGTACTGTGACCTCTGAACTATCCACTATAGAAACTACATGCTTCTATGCCCTCATTTTCACTTTAACTAAAACCTATTCACACCAGTGTGTTAATTTCCTGATTTTTTAACATACTTAAGCATTTTACCTCTAACTGATGAAGGACTTTCTCTCCACCAGTGGCAATGAGTTAACAACAACAAAAGTGTCAGGTTTAACAAAACAACAGTCAAATGTGTTAGTTATTAATTAGCTATTATTAAACAGCTAACACTTCTTTAGTATCTGATATATTCTGGACTCTCTTTAAGCTCTCTTAACATCCATTAGCACATCTCATTCTCACTAGCAATCCTAAGAAACAGGTGCTTTTCATTGTCCTTATTTTGCAAATGATGACACTAAGTCCCCCAGTGACAAAGCATCACTCCTAGGCTTTGTAAGACCATAAATAGGTTAAAATATGTGAAAGCATCAATATCCCACTTTAGGAGAGATTTTGTGGGGGAAATTGGCTGCATAAATGCAATATACAGTGATGACCTGATTCCCCAACAACAAATGATAGCAAGGAAATGTGACAAGATTTCAATTGATCATATTTATTTGCACTAATAGAATAAGGAAATCTCTGCTTCTCTTACCAAATTCCCCTCATTAGCATTGTGAAGTCATCTCTCAGATAACCTTGGAGCAGGATTTAAGAGCTCTCTCTACAGCTATTAATGGGCTACAGGTATGGCCTTCAACATTTTTATTTAAATTCTCAGAGCTTTGTTTTTCTTACATGTAAATCAAGGCAGAAAATTCATATTTTTAAAGGTTTATTTGTCCTTTGTGATAATGTTGCCATGTAAGAAACATTCACAACCATGTTTACATCTTTTCACGATGGCAGAATTTATTAAATAACGGATTCTCAAGACAGAGCGAGGTTCAACTTTCCAAGTAGTTTTGCTTTCTTTGAAAACACTGGCCCAGGAAAATACATACTCTTTTTATTCCAATCTTAACTATTAATACTAACTCTCTGATCATACATTACATATCATGCATTAAATCTCTATCTATCTATGATCCATTTATATCTATGTATCATCTATCTTTAGCTAGCTAATCTACATATCATCTATCTATCTAACTCTATCTATCTATCTATCTGTCTGTCTATCTATCTATCTATCTATCTATCTATCTATCTATCTATCTATCTACCTATCTATCTATCTAGAATGTTACAGCATGGCATGGACTGAATGTAGATTAAGGAGTGAAGTTTCAGAGAGGCCTGAATGGTGAAAGCTTTTAAAATGATGAGGATGCACGGTTTTCAGCACTGATGACAAATAGCTGAGTGGGAAATCACTGACATATCTGATGTGGCTGTTGGCCTCAGAGTTAAGCTACTATGGTTGCTGCGGCAGCATGGATTGGAGCAGGGCTTCTGGGTGGAGTCCAACTGCAAAGGAAAAAGGGTAGCGCTGACTGGGTCCAGAAGAGCAAATCAGCAAAGAATAAACGACAGGTCCTGATGGATGTGTAAGACAGTGGGCAGATGGCAAATCATTTAGGACACATTAATAGTGAGGCTCAGGCTGAGCTGAAGGCTATGGAAAATGCAGGGGTTTTCTGCCTGTTGGTCCTTGATACATGCCTAGAGTGACTGGCTGAAAAGTCAGTGGGGGCTGTCACTATTATAATATGAGTTTCTGCCTCTCTGTGTGTTCTAGGAGAAGACATCTGTGCTCGTTATCTTTAGTCAACTTGATACAGACCAGAGTCACCTGGGAACAAGGTGTGTCAATTCAAGACTTATCTCGACCAGACTGGACTGTGGGTATGTCTGTGGGGCATTTTCTTGATCAATGATTGAACTAGGACATCCCAGCCCACTCTGAGTAGTGCCATCCCTGAGTAGGTGGTCCTAGTTTGTATAAGGTAGCAAGACGAGCAAACTGTGGAGAGCAAGTCAATAAGGAGGCTTCCTCTGGGGGCTCTTGTTTGCGTTCCTGTCCTGACCTCCCCCATTTATAGACTGTGACTGAGATGTGTAAGCCAAACAAATCTTACCTCTCCACGTTGCTTTGGGTCATGGTGTTTATCATTGCAACAAAAAGCAAACAAAGACAAAGTTGCAGCCTTTCCTCCATCTGTTGGCTCCAATAAGGCTTTGTGCCTGGTTTCTCTGATAGGATTTTAAAATGTTCATGTACCCTTATGGTCCCAATTTACTTCCGTGACTTCATATGTTGACAGATGGTGAAATTTACATGTCCAGCCTAAGCATAGTCCCTCTCCATTCTCATAATAGTCAAAAGCTGCTTGTAAAATGGAGTCTGTAAGAGCAAGAAGTCTGAGAACTCACTATTCTACACTCTATGGAGTAACTTGAGGACAAGGCAGAGTTGATCTTAATAGCTTTGTCTTTCCAGGCCCCACTCCTTGATCCCTTCCATCCATTAAACTCTTCTTTCTCTTCCCCCTTCCTACTATTTCCCCCTCTCTTTCTTTTTATTTCTTTCAAGGATAGGGTCTCTCTCTGTAGTCCAAGTTGGACTTGAACTCATGTGAATCCTACTGTTTTAGCCTAATGCTAGAATTATAGCCATGAGTAATTTTTTCAATTGTTAAAGATTTTTTTTTTCTGCTGCAATTGTCAGAGAATGATCTTGTTTTGGTTTTGTTGTTGATGTTTTTGAGGGAGTGTATGCTTTGTTACAATTATCAGCAACAGTTAAGAAGAGTACTTATTGCTATTGTAGAGGACATGGGTTCAGTTCCCAGCACCCACGCCAGGTGGTTAACAACAACCTCTAATTCCATTTCTAGGCAATATGACACATATTCTGTTCTCTAAGGGCAACTGAACATATGCAGTACAAGTGAACTTAATCAGGCCTACACTCATGTGTACATTAGATTGATTAGATACATAGAAGCGTAGATACATACATAAACAGATATAAATAGATAATGATGGTGATAATAAAGATAGATAAATAGATAATAGAAAACATTTTATAGATTGCTTCTTAAAAAGCACTAGCTTTTTTTAAGAGTAGAAGAAGACTAATCCTAATGTCTGTGTCCACTCTTTCTTTTCATGTCCTTATACCAACTTCTGAGTCTTGAGCCATCTTGACCAGCCATTTATTACACTGCCTCTGATTCTGTTCTGGAAATAGTAGTATGCTACTAATATGCATGGACACTGGGATCCCATGGAAGGGGTCAATGATTTCCAAGTCAGCAGCAGAGAAGTAGCAGCCATTGGAAAGGAGAAGTGGGCTCTGAAGTAGACATGATAGATAAAACTTCAGATACTAAGTGGAAGACGTAGACAATGGCAAGTGAAGGGGAACAACAAATTCACTCTGGAAAGACACATTCCAAGGGTGCAGTTCTAACATCAAAGTTCACTGCACCCTGAATGAGGATCAGGGCAAATCCTAGTGAGGCTGAGGAGCGATCAGAATCAGAAAGCAAGGAGACACATGAGGAACCACATGGGGAAACTACAACTTAGGACACTATGCTTGGGCAGTGCCACTGCCTGGACAAGAGCCAGAAGATCCAGGCTTCAATCTTGCTTATAGGTGAGATTCTGAACTTCAAGAAAATCAAGGTCTTTCTGGACCTAATATAGCGGAGTGAATGATTCTTATTTCGGATATCTTATACGAGAGATTGTTGATCTCATCAACATTTAGAGTCCCATGCTCTTCAATTTACTCTGATTAATCATAGGAGAAAGCAGCAGCATTTGATTTGTGAGGGATACAGATGCTCATTTTATGCTTGCCAGCTTTTCTGAGTGGTGGGGAAATGGTACTGCATCTCCTGCTGCACACCGCTTTCTTCCTTAGAAAAATGAGGCCATGACATGTGGGCAACTAATTATGACAGTTTCCTTGAATATTCTGCAAAGCAAAGGCTAAATTAGTGTTTGTAATACAACAGCCAAATTCACTTAGAGGCCAGCAGGAACCTGATAAAAATGACAGCTGTTGTAGGTGAAGAATTCTTAGTTTACCTGCTGGGTTGTACATAGCCCATCCAAGTGTCTTATGTGGACTGCCTGGGAATGTGATTGGAGCTTCTAAGGCACTCTCTGTGTGTGTGTCTCTCTCTGTCTCTCTCTCTCTCTCACACACACACACACACACATTTTTCTTTCTTTTCAAAGTCTACTAAATTTAATGAAATTTACAATTACTTATCATATAGGGACTGTTACACTATTCTTTTTGCTTTCTCTCCCCCACCCCATGTCTATCCTTTTTTTTTTTTTTTTAGTACTGCAAATTATGGTCTGTAGATCTATCTAGACAACATACACATTCTTTGTTTTCCTGTCTCAATTACTGAATGAGATCTGAATGAAATTACAACTTCTCTGCTTTTACGGTCAAGTTGTAAAACATTACTTCATGGCTTAATTTCTTGACATAATCTGAACTCCACAGTCTTTCATCATCTGCTTTAACCATGGTAGATGTAATTAGGCTCACTACCATGATCATGCTCTTTTCAACTTCTTGTTTTTGAGACATTGTCATACTTTTTACCTCAGGCTGTTCTTCACCTGGTGGTAATTATCCGGCCTCAGGCTCCCAAGTGCTGACAGGCATACTCGACTTCTTTTACTAAGTAAGTAAGTGAATAAATAAATAAATAAATAGATAGATAGATATATAAGTTGATGCTGTTTTGAGCACAGACATTTTAAGTTTAGTAGATGGTACTTGCTATTAATATTGAAGGCATTAATACTGTGTTAATTTAAATTGTATGAATTTAACTTCAGGGTAAATATGTCATAATGGTAGCATTTAAAAAAATACAAATAACATTATATAGCCTGTGAAGGTTATGTTTAGGAACATTATATACATATATGCATGTGCAATAATTAATGAAAAAAGAGGTCAAGCATTTGAAAGATAACGAGAAAGGCTACATGGGAGAGTTTGGAGGAAAGGAGCACATTATGTAATTGTATTACAATCCCCAAAAGAATGCTCCCTCAAAAAAAAAAAAGACTCTGTATCCAGTCTCACAGTCACAAAACTATTATGTACAGCACTTTAATCAATAAAAACTTAGATAATTAAAAAAGCCCAATTATAGAGTAATAAGGGAAACATTTTATTTTTCTCAAGTAATAAGGTTTATAACAGCATTCTTTTTATTGTCTTCTCTCTCTCTCTCTGTTTCTCTCTCTGTCTCTCTCTGTATGTGTGTTTGTGCACTGTTCTAGGAACCTGCATATACCAGACAAGAGCTGTACCACAGAGCTACATCTTCAGTCCTCTTTTAATTTTTATTTTGTGTTTGCTTTGTTCTTTGAGACAAAACTTCACATATCCCAGGGTGACCTCGAACTAGCTTTAATTTTTTGAAGAGGAGTATAGTCTTGAACTCCTGATCCTCTTCCTTGTGTCCACTTTGCAAGAGTATAATTGAGTACCACAACACTACCAGCATCTAACTAAGGTTAACAAAAAACAAAAACAAAAACAGAAACTTTGCAGGCATATTGTTGTTACCGAATTCTAGTTATTCCTGTCATGTTGCATAAATATTCTCCTAAGATTTCCACTGGCATGCACCAGCATTGCCACCTTTGTAGTTTAGGCAGCCATTCTTATCAACAATATTACAAGGACTTACTGGTCTGCTGGACTCCATGTTTTGTGCACCAAAAAACCAACCTTTACCTAGTTTCACTGTTACTACCTTCATCATCACAGCTGCAACAGCTTGAAATTGTATGTATATATTACATACACACATATATGTAAACATAAATATAAATATATTATCTAGTTTTGTTAAGATACAAATGTCTTAAGTGTTAAGCCTCTTGAAAATTGGATCACATCTTTCTGGTCCCTTGCTTCATTTTTTCTTTATTATCACGGAAGTTTCATTCTGATTTATTTACTACTCACTTCATGGTTAATTTCACAGTAGTAAAGTAACAGGTTTGTTACTATCTCAACCTCTTGACATTGGTTTGGTTTGCCGTGTACCCTAACATGTGGTCAGCTTGGTAATGTTCTGTACCACTTGAGAACATTATATGCCATACAGTTATAGCTCCAGTATCTCCCTGTACCAGTAACCAGTTTGTTATTAGAGTTATCAGTTATTTTCTATATGTTCAAGACAGTTCTCATCTACTTCTGCATTAGATACTAAGAGGTGTGTTAAAATATTCAACTGTGGAGCTCCTGTCCCCTCCAGGTCTGTCTCCCCCTTCTTCCTTAAGATTCCCTGCACTCTGCCAAAGTTTGGCTATGAGCCTCAGCATCTGCTTGATACCCTGCTGGGTAGAATCTTTCAGAGACCCTCTGTGGTAAGCTCCTGTCCTGTTCCTTGTCTTCTCTCACTTCCAATGTTTATCCTGTTTGCACTTCTGAGTGAGGATTAAGCATCTTCCCCAGGATCCTCCTTCTTATTAAGTTTCTTTAGGAGTTTAGATATTAGTATGTTTATCCTGTATTATATGGCTAATATCTACTTACAAGTGAGTATATACTTTGTGCGTCTTTCTGCTTCTGGATTACCTCACTCAAGGTGATGTATTCTATTTCCGTCCATTTGCCTGCAAATTTCATAATTTCCTTGTTTTTAATAGCTTAATAGTATTCCATTGTGTAAACGTACTGTAATTTCTGTATCCATTCCTCAGTTGAGGGACATCTAAGATTCTGGACTCAGGGGACCCTGCAGAGACTGATGAATCAACCAAGGACCACACATGGAGAAGACAGAGACCCCCTGCTCAGATGTAGCCATGGGCAGTTCAGTCTCCATGGCGGTTCTCTAATAAGGGAACAGGGGCAGTCTCTAGCATTAACTCGATTGCCTGCTGTTTGATCAATCCCCCTTGAAAGGTGGCTGTCGGGAGCCGCTCCCGCCATTACAAGATGGCGCCGGCTTCCTGCTTCCTGGTTCTTCTTGCCAGCATTTTCGCGCTTCTTGTCAGCATTGCTTCGCGATTTGCGCATGCGCAGCTTTATGTTGATGAGGGTTTAGGCTGCAATCCAATTGCCAGCCATATACTGATGAGGACTCGAGCAGAGCACCAATTACAGA
>NW_026596117.1:14896601-14912690 GCF_907164565.1 Psammomys obesus
ACCATCTGCAAGAAAGAGCTGTACAATAAACTTGCCGCTGAAGAAATCCTCAGTTGTTGCGTCGTCCTTATCGGCAAAGGCCAGTCGCGACAGGTGGCCTTACTAGGCCACAGAGAAAGAGAATCTATACAGTGTTGATGAGACATGATAGGCTAGAGTCAGATGGTAAAGGAGGAGGATCTCCCATATCAGTGGACTAGGGAAGGAACATGGGTGGGAAGAAGGATGGAGGGTGGATTGGGAAGAGATGAGGAAGGGGACTACAGTAGAGATACAAAATGAATAAATTGCAATAAGTAATAACAATAAAAGAAAAAAGAAAAATATCCATTGTGATTAAGGATCTTAGTTTTATTAGTTCTGTGACATGATTATGGCTATCACACCCAGACATTCCTGTGCTAGGAAGTCTATCTTCCATTTGGAGTTGTAGAAATGTATAGATGTTTTAGAGGTGAAACCTTATGGGAGGTTGCTAGTACAATTGAGAACTGATGGGCGTGGAAGGCCTTGGAAGGAGAAGAGGGAAGAAGGTAACGGTATAATTAAATTTTAATTAAGTACAAAGGCCATTTTCTTTTGTGATGATTCTTCTTGATTACCAACCAGAGATACCAAGTACACATCTTAATATGTGGGTAAGTGTGTTCTCAGAAATGATGAGGGCTAAAACTGTGTAGCAGTTTCTTCCACATTGAAACATCACTTCTGGAAGAGAGGAAGACAGCTCATCAGCCTCAGGCAATAAATGAAATCCGCAAGCCTCTGCAAAGTTGAAGCTTGGAAGATTCACAGTCTGTAAACAGTTGTGGAGTAGAGAAGAATCTTCCCCCAGTCAGCCTCAGGTGAGTCCTGCAGGGAGCGCTAAAGTGATCACCCAGGCAGAGCTGGGCTTTTTAGCCTTGCAACCCTTTGCATCTCTCACTATCTTGTAAGTGACGCTCAGTCACATTAGTGTAAGTAGCCCTAGGAGACCCAGTGTTTCTTCAGATTGCAGTGTGGTAGAATCATTCCTTTGGTCTGTCACTGGGAGCCTGTCTGGATGGAGTGGACATTTGTTCACATCTACCCAGGAAAAGTCCCTTAAGAGTAACCACACTAAATGTGGATGGTGTCATCGCAAATAATAGAAAATGGAAAAAAAGGACATCAACTAGCATGGGCATTCTCTCCCCCCTGCTTCCTGGCCTTAGGAACTGACAGGCTCTGCTTTTCACTTCTCCGCCATGATGGACTGAAACCCCTGAGACCGTAAACTAAAGTAAATCTTTCTCTCTTCCAGGTTCTTCTGCCGGGTACTTTCTATGAGAATAAGTCTGACTAATACATCTTTAGCTTAAAAAAAAAAAAAACAACTGGGCATTGATTAAAGATGAATTCTCAAATTCATAATTATATCCTCACAGTGAGGGTGTATCTCTATCAATATGGAACATCTCTTTATTTCTAATATTTCATACAGATAAAGTACTATCTAATATTAACACAGAAACAACATGGTAGATGTTTTACCTTAAAGATTTGTGTCCTTACATTTAAAGTCTCGTCTTAGCGACAGATACTTGAGCTTTGCTTTGTTTCTCAGTGCAGCCACATTTTGTTTTCAATTGCATTTTTTATATTTATATTCAATGCAAGAATTGACATATTTGGGGTAAGTTGCCACCTTGTTAAACTTTATAGTTCTTCCACTTAGTCTATTCTATGCTATTTGGATTTGTGCATTGTAATTTTGATTTGCCAAGAAGAACCAAAAAGTGCAAACAGCATGTTTTTTGTAGAACTTTGTGATATATAGTCACTATAATTCTAAATTTAAAACATAAGACTATTGAAAAATCACCTTTCATAGTTAAGATCAATGGATTAAAAATGAGTGAAGACCTCTGATTTGGAGTGCTTTAATATTCATGACATGAGACATATTTCTGGGTCCCTAAAAGAGTTCTATCTTTTTTATTTTGTATGGACACTTTAACACATTTTCAATATTTACTGTGATTTTTGTGGGGTTATTCAGTCTAGCAGAATTAAATGGCAATATAATATGTCAAATGCCTTCTCTAAGAGCCAGAACAACAGCCCTATGAACCTCTGTAGAACAGTCTCAACTAAAAATCAAAATCTATGGTTATAATTTGATAAGCCAAAGAAAGAAAAGGGAAAATATTCTCCATTGTAATTGTCTTGTAAACAATCCAAATTAAGGTATGACAGTTTTCAAAAGATGTTGGAACAAGTTGATAAATGGCATCTCATTTCACCAATCTATGTAAAACCAGATGTTATTACTTCCTGGGTTAATTTGAAAACGTATGATAACAATCTAAATCGGAAATGTGCAGGTTTCAAGCACATTATTTTAAAGAAAAGATTAAGTGAAAGTACTGAAAAAGTACTTCGTAAGTAAAACAAAGAAAGTGAAAGTACTGAAAATTGGTTGTCAACAAAACAGAATAGACAGGAATTAAAATTAAACGAGGACATGATTAGACTTTATAACTTGTAGCTCAGCTACTTTAAGATTAGGTTAGAGATCTTATTTAGCCATATAATATAGGACAAACATATTAAAATCTATAGTCCTAAAGAAGCTAAACACCAAGCAGGACCCAAGGGGAAAGGCTTAATCCTCATTCAGAAGGGCAAACAGGAAAGACATAAGAAAAAGAAGATAGGGAACAGAATAGGATCCTTCCACAGAGGGCCTCTGAAAGACTCTACCCAGCAGGTTATGGAAGCAGATGTTGAGACTCATAGCCAAACTTTGGGCAGAGTTCAGGGAATCTTATGGAAGAAAGGGGAGATAGAAAGATCTGGAAGGGACAGAGCTCCACAAGGAGAGCAACAGAGCTATTTGGGCCCAGGGGTCCCTGCAGAGGCTCATGAATCAGTCAAGAACCATGCATGGGAGAGGACCTAGACCGCTTGCTCAGATGTAGCCCCATTGGCAGCTCAGTGTCCATGCAAGTTCCCTAGTAAAGGGAGCAGGGGCAGTCACTGAGGTGAACTCGGTTGCCTGCTCTTTGATCACCTCCCCCTGGTGAGGTGGTCTTAACTAGGCCACAGAGAAAGAGATGCCAGATAGTAGTGGTGAGACCTGATAGGCTAGGTTCAGATAGTAGGGGAGGTTCTCCTCCTCTATCAGTGGACTAGGGAAGGAACACAGGGGGGAAGAAGGAGGGCAGGTGGAACCAGGAGGAGATGAGGGCAGGGGCTACAGCATGGATACAAAGTAAATAAATTTACCTGCAAATTTCATGATTTCCTTATTTTTCATTGCTGAGTAATATTCCATTTTATAGATGTACCACAATTTCTGTATCCAGTTGATACAGAAATTTTTCAGTTGAGGGGCATCTGGGTTGTTTCCAGCTTCTGGCTATTACAAATAAAGCTGCTACAAACATGGTTGAGCAAATGTCCTTATTGTGTACTTGAGCCTCTTTCATGAAATTTTGCAGGCAAATGGTGGGAACTGGAAAGGATCATCCTGAGTGAGCTGTCCCAGAAGCAGAAAGACACACACACTATATACTCACTCACATAGACATATAATATAGGATAAACCTACTAAAATCTGTACATCTAAAGAAACTAATCAAGAGGGAGGGCCCTAACTAAAATGTTCAATCCCCATCCTGAAAAGAAAAGAGGATGGACATCAGAAGAAGACGAAAACAGGAAACAAGTTAGGAACCTGCCACAGTGGGCCTCTGAAAGGCTCTGCCCTGCAGATTATCAAAGCAGATGCTGAGACTTATGGCCAACTGCTTGACAGAGTGCATGAAATATGAAAGAAGAGGGAAATAGTATGATCTGGAGAGGACAGAAACTCCACAAGGAGAGCAACAGAACAAGAAAATTTGAACACAGGGGTCTTTCCAGAGACTCATACTCCAACCATGCATGGAGATAACCTAGAACCCCTGCACAGATGTAGCCCATGGCAGTTCAGTGTTCAAGTGAGTTCCATAGTAATGGGAAGAGGGACTGCCTCTGACATAATCTGATTGGCCTGCTCTTTGATCACCTTCCCCTGAGGGGGGAGCAGCCTTACCAGGTCACAGAAAATGACAATGCAGCCACTCCTAATGAGATCTGATAGACTAAGATCAGAAGGAAGGAGAGGGGGATCTCCCCTATAAATGGACTTGGGGAGGGGCATGTGTAAAGAAGGGGGAGGGAGGGTGGGATTAGGAGGGGAGGAGGGGGGTTTATGGAGGGATACAAAGTGAATAAAGTGTAATTAATAAAAAAATAAAAATTAAAAAAAATAGAAGGGAGGACCTTCTATCAGGGAACTAAGGAAAAGGCACAGAGGAAGGGTTTGTGGGACTGGGAGGAGACTAGGGAGGGGGCTACAAAGTGAATAAATTGTAATAAATAAATAAATAAATAAATAAATAAATAAATTTTAAAAAGTAACAAAAAAGTAAATAAATTATAATTTTTTTAAAAAAGAATTGTTTATAGAGAGCTGGGAGTTATTTCAGAAGAAACAGTTCCTCACTGAGACTTAGCAGAGTAAAACATAACATTCCCTTTGATTAGTCAATGAGTTCCCCAGCCATAGGCCCTTTGTTCATGTGGAGGGCCACAAGTCCAAACAGAAAGCTGCTGATAACACCAAACTGCACCATATCTTCCATGGAAGATCATTACTATAGCTCAAAGGTCTTACTGGGTAAAACTTGATGACATTTTACCCCAGAAGCCAATACAGCAAATCTGCTACTATAGGTTGGCCATTACTGAGGAGACTTCCAAGTCAGGTCCTGCTTGAATATCTGTGTAGGTTTTTATTATTATTTTTTATATAATTAATTTCATTTTATTTTATGTGCATTAGGGTGAAGGTGTCAAATCCCTTGGAATTGGCATTACAGACAGTTGTAAGCTCCCATGTGGGTGCTGGGAATTGAACCCAGGTCCTTTGAAAGAGCAGACAGTGCTCTTAACCACTGAGCCATCTCTCCAGCCCCGAATATCTGTGTTTTATGGCCAAATTGTACAGTGTCTTTAATTGTAAGGTCTAGAATTTGATGGTAAGTCCTTATTACCGAATTAAAATCTTTTAAGAGACGTGAAATTATAAAGACAAACTTATTCTCAGAACTAAGCTCATTCTTACACGAGAGAACAAAACAGCAGAATAGAACCTTTTAAAATTATTTTGGTGATTGTGTGCCTGTGGGCACACTACTGTGTGTGTATAGAGGCCAAAAGACAAAGTGTGGGATTTGATTCTCTTCTACTGTTCAAGGCCCAGGCACAGAATTCAGGTCTCTTCGGGCTCAGTAGCACTTTTCCCTCCTAACCCATTTTATCCCCTTTACCCCAATAAAAATCTTTAAGCTGGTTGTGGTGGCATCTGTATTCCCAACATCTATGAGGCTAAAACAAGAAAATCGCCCTGAGTGTCAAACAAGACCTTATCTGCAAAACGGATATGGTGTAAAGGGTTGAAAACTAGGTGTCAAATCTTCTCAAATGACTTTTAATTATCAAAACTTGGAGAAAGTGGGTCTTCCAACTTCCATCTCAGCCTCAGACCTCACCCCATCCAAAAGATGAAATACAACAGGGTGGTTTCTATGGTTGCGTTTGGCTTTAGAATTACAAGGTATCAGCAGATATGATGTATGATATATGGATATTTTCCCCCTCCAAAATCAAATTCTATACTTGCTTTAGTATCTGAGAAGCAAGCAATATGACAAGTGGCCTTTGCTTTAAATTCTCTAAATAATAGTGGGCTTCTCCTGGGTTCACTCCTTACATAAGTAAATAGTAAATGTTTAGGGCTTGAATCCTGAAAGAATAACTAAACCACCACCCTCACTGCTGGAAACCTCAATCATGAAGGGGAAACTATTATGTAAATGGTCCACAGATGTTCAGCCACTGTCTATAGTAACAGATAACAAGGTCTTTACCTGGTTTGCATAGATTCTCAAGTGAAGTGCCATTTAAACTCACTTTTAAAGATAAACAATATTGTGCAGGTAGATGAAACAGAGGAATATTTCTGGGGCAAGTAACACATGAGGCTGTGTAGATGACTGAAAGATTTAGTAAGTGCTGAACATTGTCAATAGAAGAAAAAATGGTCTTATCATTTTCGTTATTAAACAAATTGAAGTGATGTGCACTTTCATGTTTTCGTGCATCCTATTTATTAGACATTGAACTTTTACCCATTATGCATTGCTCCCAGTGAATAAGATTCTTCAACATTCAATTTTAATGGTAAGGAAAATCTTCCAACCCTAATCCTTCTCTTCTGCCCATTATGCCATATATTTAATATTGTCAATTGTGTTGATGTTCCTACTGTTCTCTTAAGCATGACACTCAACTCCTTTAACTCTCTTTTAAACTGTGGTAATGCCACTCCACGCAGTATCCACCAGATGGTAATGAAGAGCAGTCTGACTGCATGCATTACCACTGGGCTATGTTTGGGTTTGTGGGGAAAATTAGTTCTGTTCAATGGATGGCAGGCTAGGATATACCTATGATACTCGGAATGTTTAGTTTATGTGCCTCTCACTTGTGTGACACATTCTGTATCTAGGAAAAAAAATATATGAAAAGAGAGAAAAGGGCATAAAACAGCCTACCACAATGCATTTTCTTAGGAGTTATTATGATTTAAACATTTGAAATGCCAAAATGTTTGTGTCTAGAACTATGAGTGAACATTCAAACATCAAGCTAATGTGCTGTTTCATTCTAATTACGACTATTTCTCAAGTATTGATCACTTCGTGTCACTCTGTAAAGTAAACCGATAGAAAAGCATACCTTATGCAAACACTTACAATACAGTTGCAGAAAATACGGAGTAAATTCTATGTTTCTGATTTTTTAAGCCTATTTAATTGCCAAATACACTCAGTCACTGATGTTCTCCCAAAGCTTTTTTTTCCAAGTTTTTATTTTTTATATTAGTTACAATTTATTCACTTTGTACCCCCTCTCTCATTCCCTCCCAATTCCCACCCACCCTCCCTTATCTCCTCCCTGCCCCTCTCTAAGTCCACTGATGGGGGAGGGTCCTCCTCCCCTTCTATCTGACCCTAGCCTATCAGGTCTCATCAGGACTGCATTGTCTTCCTCTGTGGCTTAGCAAAACTGCTCCTCCCTTGGGGTGGGGGAGGAGGTCAAAGAGCCAGTAGATACTAGACCTATAAGATAGGATACTAAAATCTATACACCTAAAGAAACTAAACAAGAAGGAGGACCCAGGGTAAAACGATCAGTCCTCACTTAGAAAGACAAATGGGATGGACATTGAAAGTAGGAGAAAACAAAACACAGGACAGGACCCTACCATAAAGGGCCTCTGAAAGACTCTACCTAGCAGTGTATCAAAGCAGATGCTGAGACTCATAACCAAACCTTGGGCAGAGGGCAAGGAATCATATGAAAGAAGGGGGATTTAGTAAGACCTGGAGAGGACAGGAGCTCCACAAGGACCAAATATATCTGGGCACAGGGGTCTCTTCTGAGACTGATTCTCCAACCAAGGACCATGCATGGATATAACCTAGAACCCCTGCTCAGATGTAGCCCATGGCAGCTCAGTATCCAAGTGGGTACCCTAGTAAGGGGAACAGGAACTGTTTCCCTAAGTTTATAAGGTATGATTTTAAGGTTTGTATGGGTATCTTCATTTGTGTGTGTGTGTGTGTGTGTGTGTGTGTGTGTGTGTGTGTGTGTGTAAATGTGGGTGTCCACCAATGCCCTTGATTTGAAGTTACAGATGGCCATGGGCAGCCTGTGTGGGAGCAGAGAAACAACCTCAAGTCCTCTGCAAGAACAGCAAACATTCTTAGCCACTGAGCCCTCTCTCCAGCCCCCAAGGTGGTATTTTCTTTCATTTTGCAAAGGTTTAGGCCATTTTATACTTAAAAGGTACGTTTTTAAAATTGTAGTAATTAAATAATTATGTTAAAATAATTTGCTTCCACTTGCTGGCAGTTTTCATTTCCCAAGATTTTATAACACAGGTGCTGTATTTGATAAAAATATTAAAGGGGCCCAATTAAAATATGATGACTAATTTAAAATCTAAACTTTAATGCATGCATATTTTATATTTATACATGCTCCTATGGCATGAGTGATTGTTTTTTTGCCCAAAATTCATCATTTAAAGACTAATAACAGGATAATCTGTCACAAGATTCAAGCTTCTTTAGAAATTTAGCATTTTCTTTGGAACAAGTAATTGGCATTTGAAAAGAAATAAAAATATATAATTTAATTCAAACATTGAAATTTATCAGAACCTAAAAGATTAGATGAATATTTAATCTGCTATTCCTGTTATTTATGCCACCATTCTCCAAAGAAATAGAAGCAATGGGATGTAGAAAGTCTATTAACTATCATCTTCCATTTATCCATCCACATTTAAAATTACTTATTTTTTTTTATCAATGTTTGGGTATGCATGAGTATGCATGTGCCAAAATAGGCTAAAAGAGGGTGTTGGACCCCTCAAGTTGAGGGTCTATAATCCACCCAATGTGGGTGCTGGGAACAGAACTCTGGTCTTCTGCAAAAGCAGTAAGTGCTCTTTACCACTGAGCCATCTCTCCAGGCCCATGCGTCCGAACTTTAAAGAACTGACGCATGTCAGGCATGCGAACTTTAAAGAACTGACACATGTCAGGCATGGTGGTACACACCTTTCATCCCAGGGTGCAAGAAACACAAGCAAGTGGGTGACTAAGAATCCAAGGCCAGCATGGTCTTACACATTGTGTTCCTGGCCAACAAAGGCAACACAGTGACATCCTGTCTCTAAAACAACCGAACTAACTCATGACCTGGATAAGCCAAATCTGAGTTGGATCGGCTTGGGCATCTAAGACTGAAGTAATATCGCAACTCATGACCACAGCAGAAATCTCTTTTCCAGGAGAGTTAGCCCATGTCTACAGAGATCTCCAAGCCATTGAATGAGACACAGCCTCAGCATGGGAGGTAATCTTATTTATTCGGTGTCTAACTATTTTAGTTTTAATCTTATCTTATGAGACTGGATTTACTCGGGGTGATATGGCTAGAGAGTAATTTTAATTTTGCCTATAAAAACAACTTTTGTAGAAACATCTACAGTATTTTACCAGATATATGTGTACTGTGATTTTGTGCAGCTGACCCAAAATTAACCAATACAGTAAATTAAATGGTCTTAATTTTTCCCACCCTTGTGGAAGGAATGATGTGGGTATCTAAAACAAGCACAGGGTCATAACTACTCCTCAAAGATGGCCACCCCATTGTGAATTATCTTTGCACAAATTCCATTAGATGTTATAGCATGCTCACACCAATATAAAGATGCTCTATATTTTGAAAATTTTAGTTAAGAAGTCTTCAGCTTCAGCCTGACTGTTGGGGTAGACAGACAGTATCTGGGGAGCCTCACTATTCTTAGACCATCATCCTGTAAGGAGGTGCAAGCTAACTAAAACAGAGGACAGAGACAGCGGAGGAGACACACAACTAGCAACCAATCCCTCTGCAGTTTTTTCGGATAGCCCAGCTAGATGCCGTATAAATTTAAAGCAGTGTCTAACTCCCTGAACAGGCATAGACAAATCCCAGTGGAGCTGCTGTTTAACTGTAGTAGAATTATGGCCCTTCATGGAGAATTGCTATAGTTACACTACAAATGCTGCAAGAGACCATTATAAGTCATTGCTTTGAACATAACGAGTTTTATACTAGTTTGCTGCACACCGGCAGTTCAAAACAAACAAACAAAAATCAACCAACCAAAAACAATGCAAACAACAACAAGAAGCCCCAGGAAAAGAACATTTGAGTCCTTACCACTGCCTCTGGAAAATGTGGACATTTTTCTTATTTCCTTCAGATTTTTTTTTTTTTCACTGAAACAAGGAATTACATAGTTAAAGCAGGGAATGTTCCTCATCTTTACTTTATTCATTCTTTTCCCTTTCACAGATATTTACTTTCTAAAATTTTGTTGTTGTTGTTTTTTTTCTTTCCATGCAAACTTGCTCAAGATGCTAGATTTATGCCTGTGAGCAAGTCTCGGTGTTATTTTTCACTTTGCTATTTTTAAATGAATCTCTTCCGAAAAGCCTTTTCGTGCCCTTTGTTTTGCAGACATTATGGCAGATATCTCTAGTAGATGGATCGGTGGATGGACAGGTACATAGAACCTATCCCTCTCATAAGCTCTTACCATTCACCACCTTGTCACATAGCAAGCAGGATTCCTCTAAAGCCAAGGCTGTGTTACCCTGGTTTTAAGTCTCCAAAACGATGAGCTACACAACCCAGCCTTAGATATTTTGGTCTGGCTAAATTAAATTGGAACAGTATGTTATATCACAGTACTCTGTGTCCACTACAACATAGCTCCTCATTCATTTCCCCCTTAAATACTGTATAACACTTTGTTTAAAGTTTTCTACTTTTAACAACTGAAAAATACTCTACATGCTTCCTTATGAAAAAAAATTGGGGTATTTTCATGGTCTGTGAATTAGGCATGAGATTTCTTAGTACAAGACACAGCATTATGGTTATTACATAGTAACAACTTCAGTTTTTTTCAGCATCTGTAGATGATGTCTATGTTTTCCCCACTAGTTACTGCCAGGAGACATTGAATTATACATAACTTGATGATTGGTTTCTTCAGAAACTTGAACATATACATCTATACCACATAGATTTATTGACACAGTTAAAGGAATATTTATTCTAACAGTTAGTACTCTGTGTGAACTGTATAGAATACTGACACACAAATAATTATGGGTTTTTGGAGCAGTTCTTTGGGGGTTTTAATGAAAATGCCCTCCACTGACTCTAGCATTTGAACATTTGGTACCCAGTTGGAGGTGTTTGGGATGTTTAGGAGGAAGTACATCACTGGGGGTGGATTTAAGAGTCTAAGGACATGCCATTTTATTTTTTTTTTTTAAATATCTCTGCTTCTTACTTGAGGTTCAAGATGTGTGCGCTCAGCTCTTAGCTCCGGCTGCCTTGCCTCTGCTTTGCCACCATGGACACTAAGCCTCTGGAACTGTAGTGCAAATAAACTCCACCTTCTGGAAATTACCCTGTTCATGGTGTTCTATAAAAGTAACCAGCACAGCTTCTACACTTACTGTGAAGTCATTTAATTACTCAAGTTCTAACAAAAATTATCATTCTCTGTTATGAACCATTTACAAAGAAGCAGACCGACTATTTGGTTATTCCTCTACCAGAGTTCACTGGTCTTTAAAATATATTCTTCTTATTCCCTAGGAAACATTAGATTTTAAAATAAATCAGAAGTTTGTATTGGAAGTAGAGTTTTTATTAGTAAGTATTGTGGGATTTTAGAGACAATTAGGTACAAAAGCAAGGTATAACTGCCAAACCCAATTACAGATAAATACAATATATTTAGTAATTCAAAATCCCTAAGAATGTTGACTTTGTAAATGTAATATACAGATATTACTAAGTCTGTAACAAGTATATTTCAAAAATAATGGAAGTCCCTACACTGTAGCAGAGACTTGACACAACTATTGTAGAAATGGCTAGGAACCGAACTACAGCGTGGGCTAGCAATCCCACTGCTGGTCAATACACGCCATGGCAACAACACCGGCCACTGTGAGCACGGTGTTTATTACATGCAATGTGCGGAGGGGGTGTGTGGATAGTGCTTCCATGGCATGTTTGCAAGATACAGGGAATCTTTGATTGTTTCCCTGAAAGAAAGAGGTTACATTGCATCAGAGTTGGTAAGACAGACCTCCGACTCCGGAAGTCACCGATGTTTTGTCCAATTACACTAACTGAGATACTACTGCACCCTGGGCTACAACAAGAGATAAACACAGAGGAACGACAAACCTCCAGCATGAGAGTCTAAATTACAGTCCACAGGAGAAGTATCTCAGAGATTGAACTGTGGAGGCTCCAATAAATTTCACCAGGCAGCAATTCAGAATGCAGACTCCTAAGGGAGCCCAGAGCTCTTTACTCTATAGACATTATCTGCCTTCCTTTGAAAAGAAAAAAAAAATTGTATTAAGAAATTGACTCAATTAAGCACCCCCCCCCAGAATGCTTTTTAATTTTTTCATATGCCAGGCCCCACTAGTAAGTCATTAGCATTGTAAACAGAACACAACAGGTGTCTGGTTCCAGGGACATTATATTACGGAAATTACTTATGCCATTGACACCTATCATATGGAAATAGCTGTGTGCATCGTAAATGACATCCCCTCAGCTAATTGGCGTTATTTTTAAAGGCCTCTTCCAAGTCATTGTTTTTATTCCATAAAACATTAAAGAAATCCTGCTTAGAGCTCGCTCTCTCTTTCCCCCTCCCTCCCTCAATCCCTCCCTCCCTCAATCCCTCCCTCCCAAGTCTCTTTCCCTCCAGCCCTCTTATCTTCCTTTCCTCCATCCTTCTATGCTCCCCCCAACCCCCCTCTTTCTCTTTTCCTTTCTGTCCACCCAGCCACCTTTGCCTCCCTCAGTCAACTTCTGGAGTTCAACAGTTCCATTCTGAAAGAGAAGGGTTTCAAGAGGTCACAGGTCTCTATGCCCTTAGCTCCTTGGTAGAGTGGCAAGAGGAGAGCATGAGTGTGTGCTGAGAGGGGTAGGTCAAAGTAAGGAAATTTGTTATCATTAAAATGATATCTCGACAGATGCCGTTGACAGTGTTCCCCAGTAACTTCCCAAAAGTTTGGCAGAAGTCCACCCAGGTTAGTAGGAAGAACCAGGCAGCTCAGCGTCCTGGCCGCTAAAGGCAAGGTCCCAAAGGCTGTTGTACCAACAAGGGTTCTCCCCATGTCCCACCGCCACACCCCGCAATCCCTGTCATCCCGCCCTTTCTCCACCTACATCTTCCGCAGTGGGCACCAGCATGCCCTCATACAACCTATGAGAAAGGCGCTTCATTATTTCCAACCATCAACCACTGTGAAAGGAAGGGGGTCGACAGAAAGAAGTCAGCCAGGACCAGTCGCAGAGGATCCACTTGAGTTTGTGGAATCGCTGACCCAGGGAGCAGGGTCGAAGGACCCTGGGTAGCGTCCCCTGAGTTACAGGTTGGAACCAACTTGCCTAGCTTCCAGTGGCAGGAGCTCCCAAGTTCACCAGCGAACAGCGCGTGCAGGCAAGAAAGTGCTGGAGCAGAGCGCCGGCTCCGGCTCGCCCTGGGCGGGAGAGGCGAGGGAGGGGGCGGCGCGCAGGTCCCGCCTCCCCTGGCCACGTGCACGCACACGCCCACCGCGGCTAGGCTGGAGGAGCGCGGGCGAGTGTGAGCGCGGGCGAGTGTGAGCGCGAGTGTGCGCACGCCGCGGGAGCCACTCTGCCCTCTCCTCACACCCTGCACAGGGCATCTCGAGAGCCTGGAAACGTGAACAGGCTTAAAGTATGGCATGTTGCGAAGATGGTTTCTGTCCAGAAGGTACCCGCGATTGCGCTGTGCTCCGGGGTCAGCCTCGCCCTCCTGCGTGTCCTGTGCCTGGCGGCCTGGTGAGTTCTGGATGGGGTCTTAGGGTAGGGCGTGCGTGGGGAAGGGGGACGAGTGTCCGGATCCATGGCACCCACTCATCCTTCCCCCGGAGAACCACATCCTCCCGTCGTCAGTGTGGTATGGGCTGAAGCCAAGCTTTCCTTTGGCCGAGTAGACTAGGGGAGCTCTGGGAAGTCGGGTGCAAGAAGCGCGGGCACTGGGTACATGCTGCCTGAGGGCACCTGCAGTGTGGGGGTACTTGCTGGTCAGGGGTGCTCTTTTCCTGACCATTTCGGTTCTTCACATCCCCAGCCCCCAACCCTCCTTTAGCTTAAGGCCAGCGACTCTTTCCCTAGAAGGCAACCCTTTTCCACCTGTTCTCAGATCCATTCTTAAAATAGTCTTTTCCACCCCCGTTATTTTTGCACTTGCAGTTTAAACGAATTCCCAGGACAGAACTCAAAGGACGAGAAATTGTGCCCGGAAAATTTTACCCGCATCCTGGACAGTTTGCTGGATGGTTATGACAACAGGCTGCGTCCTGGATTTGGGGGTACGGATTGTTTCAAAACATGCAAGTGTGCTCTGTCTGTCCGTCTGTGGTCTGCCTGTCTATTTGTGGAAATATCATTAGGTACGGTTCACGTGCAAAAATGAAAGCCAGTCATTCTCTCGAGCGCCTCCCTCTTTCCCTCTACCCCCTCCTCAGTGAGACCTGTGACAAGAAGACCGCCTCCATCCGTACTTTCCCATCTCCCCACCCCCTCAGGAGCTTGGCCTCCTCCTCACTAATTACCTCTTGAGACCTGACTGCGGGGTGGGGGAGGTGGGAAGTAAAAAACTGAACTCGGAGCTGCTGCTCTGTGGCTGCCTGGCTTCTCTGAGCCTGAGCATGGGCTGTCCTTGTGTCTGTCCACCTTGCTCAGGTGGACATTGTTGCACCAGAGGCAGCTGCCTCCAGGTCTTCTCCTCCCACGTGTCTCTCTTTCTCTGCCAAAGGTTTATCCTGTGTTCTAGCCAGGACAGGAATCTGGGACACAGAGCTGAAGCTGGCTGCTCTGCTGGGGAGCCCAGTCCTTTCCTGCTAGCTTCTCACTTTCTTTGAGGAGCTTTGGGCTTTCATTTATGCCTCAGAGGTGATTGGCTTTATTTCCTCCTTGAGGCAATACCTGAAAAGTGCATAATAAGAGATCGAACATTCACAGCACGTTTTTTCTCATACCATATTCCTTTGCATATTCAATGGGTATCTAAATGCTAAGCTAGCTGCTAGGTGCTGGGGTGCATTGAAGTCAGGCAGAGTTCACCTCAGACAGCCTATCAATCCAGTTGATCAGGGAGGAGTGACTTGTTAAGATCCAGCTTGGCTTGGCTCACTCTTCCGAATGCAAACTCGCTGCTCTTTCTTCCATAAATGAGTTAAACAAGAGGGCCTCAGACTAAAAGTAGCCAACATTCCTGTACTGATAGGAATGGAAACAATGAAAAGCATTGTTGTTGTGCTTATTTAACTCATTTCAACCAGACTGGCATGTTATATACATTATTCTTAACTCTCACAGCAACTCGAAGAAAAAGCTGTTGCTATCCCCATTTGACAGGCTTGGAATGTTAGCCTGGTTCAGCTTGAGTTTATGGACTTGAACGCAGGTGGCGTTTTGTATTCACAGGACAAAGCCTGTAGATTCCAGGGATGTCCCACACCGATGTGATGAGTAAAAGGTGAACTTAAAAGCATGGGGGCCGGTGCTCTCTGCCTTCAGTTGAGGCTGTGGAGGAGGGAAAGAGTGGGAGAACAGATAAAATAGGCTCCTGGAGTGGAGAACACAGGAGGTATGAGGTAGAAGGAGTGTGGACTGAGTGAGAAAGAATTATGGGGTGAAGTAGAGTTGAATAGAACAGGATGATGACAAGACAGATAAGGACACAAAAGACAAATGTGGATTTGGATGAGGCCCAGAACACACCCCTAATAAGCTGTGATCTGGTCTCCTGATCCCAACCCATTCCTTTTCTGGACTATATAGCAAACGTTCTATAAAGTAGAGAGGGGATTCCTTTGGTGTCTGTGTACTGACAGTGATAAAAAATGGATGGGAAAGATGGAAGTTTCTTGTGATTTTGTTCCGTGTTGTTTCTCAAGATATAGGTTGCCCACACTAGATTTGCCTTCCTGCAAATCTGAAAAGAGACTTCATTAGAGAAGTGAATCATTTGTCAAAGTATGAGCTCTCATAAGTGACTAGGAAATTATCATTTTAGACCAAAAATAGTTTTGTGAAGAATGCTCTAGATAATGTGATACCACTTGAGTCTGTATAATATCAATAAAAGAGGCCTTATCTTCCCAGAAAAGGTTTTAAATTCACATTTCAAACACAAAAGTAAGGAAAATATAACTCATATGTAGCTTAAATATTCATAACTGAAAGCACAATTTATAACTGGATCTATATGACTTTATTAGTAAGTGTTGAAAGTAAAAATATGTTCTCTTGGCTGTAAGACAATTTTTATATATATATATATATATATATATATATATATATATATATATATAT
>NW_026596117.1:14912700-14938789 GCF_907164565.1 Psammomys obesus
TATATATATATATATATATATATATATATATATATATATATATATATATATATATATATATACAGAAGAAGAAAGGAATCTGCTGTGCAGGAGCATTTTCTCCATGTACTCTCTTTCCGACAACACTGGGCAGACCATACTCTGAGGGCTAGGTCTGGTTCAACTATCATGCTGCCAAGTGTCTCAAGGTCTTCCTCAGCCATCTCACTTGGCATTACTGAATGATCTGTATCATTTACTCAGCCATCCTTTTAAACCATGTTTACAAGGGCAGGGTTGCAGCTATCCTACTTTGAGGGTTAGCAAGTAATTAATTACTAACAAAGTTACCACAAAAACACAAAGTTAGGAATGTTTTTCACTCTGCTTATAGGTATTTGTGGTGAGATGATTGACTGTTCAGAAATGGGCCATTGTCTGTAAGCCATTCTCCGTAAGCACGTAGTATTCCAAATGTAATAGAAGGATGATAATTATCACCTGCAGGACATGGGTTAGCTGTTTACACGAGGGTTTAATTGTGAACTACCGAACATAAAAAGAAACATTACTGTTATCACATAATCCTAGAGACCACAACTTTCATCCCTTCCGTGACTTGACATTTTATACTTTGTGGAAAGTTTGGCATTTTAAAAATAAGATGAAAACCATTCAGATTTTGACCATGGTACACTATAAATATGGATTGGCTTCCTGCTTCCTTTAATCCCATTTCTGCTCTTTGTGGGACATTTACTTTTTATCTGTTTATACAACTTAGCCGTGTTCCATTTAAAATAAAGCTAAAAGCAAAGATGTGAATTGAAATCGGATGGTTTTCGACTACTCAGTAGGCCAGGCAGAGGTTGAAATAGATTTGGAAACCAAATTATGTATTTTTAACTCAGCAGCACAGCTTGCAGTGGGGAGATAAAGGGAACTGAAATGGTTCTCTTCTCTTCATCCCTCCAGGAACTCTTCTCTCTTGTCTGCACATTCTCTGGTTGGGGAAGAAAAGGGGAAAGGTGAGGAGAACTAGACAGTGGAGAGCAGCTGGAATGGACTTCTGAAGGACAGAAGTCTTTCAGCTTCTGATGAGTCAGTTCCTATCATGCTGACGTAGCTTGTTCCTGCTTGGAAGTGGCACCCACGTTGACTTTGTCACAGAGGAACTAGGAACTCATTCCTTCTATCTCTTGTCCACTTTGAACACAGTTGTATGGCTTTATAGAACTAAGTAGCTGACCACAGGAAGATAGTTTAGAAACCCTGCCCTTCCCAATTTTCTGCTTATCTGAGGCACACATAATAGTCTTGGAGGACATAATGTCATATAATGCATACTTTAAATATAGGTGGTTGTTTTAGAGCCCATTCCATGACCTTTCTAATATGGAAAGAGAAGACTGCCATCAATATTGCAGGGTTGCTACTAGTGTAGTAGGACTTCATATTGCTGGAGTTCTTCATGGTCTTAAAAACATTTGCGTGTATAATACTTAATAAGATTATTTCTGATATACAGAGATGTTCAGGGCCTGCATCATCCCTCTGTTAGAGAGCAGGCTGAGAGAATTCCCACTGAATTGTCCACAATAAAAAAAAGCTAATAATTGACAAAATCACAACTCATACCACATCATCAAATCTTTAGTCAATGACAGCAGGTGGGTATGACCATTTTCTAGCATCCTTGCTTAGGACTGTGTATCAAGAGTCAGGTTGTCCTGAACATGATAACTCTTCTTACTCGGTTAAGGACAAATAAGCAGCTGTAACATCCAAAGGGGAAAAATAAGAACTTCTTTATCACAAACTTTTAATAATATTTAAAATGGGTGAGAAAACATGGAAACTCGTATTTATTTTGGCGAACCTGATGTATTTGTTTGACACATATTTAACTACTCTTGTGATGTTTTCAGATAACTGTCTCAATTTGAAAGTTCCTGTATCATGTGCTAAGTTTATTAGTAACTATAACTGATGTCAAACTATAATTAATAATCATAGATCAAATGAGTATTTCAGTGAGGAACAGAAAGATAAAGCTTCATCCCCAGTGTTAATCACTGATTTATTTGTTAAACCAATGTACAGAAACAGCATTATTTAGGAGTAATATGTAGTTCTTAAGACAGGATTTGTAACCAAAATTGTCCCTCATGGACTTTACCTCTAAGCAATACAAAGTGATAAAAATAGCAAAGATCAAATAAGTAAATAATAATATGGCAGGACAATTTAGTAGCATCAAGAGAGAAAGTGGGAAAGAAATCTAGTCTACATAGAAATGATGGCCAAAAAAAATCCTTCAAATTGATAGCAAAGAATGCCAGGAGGGAAAGGGTAAGGGAAAAGTTATTGCTAGGCAAGCAAAAACACCAACAAAAGCAAACTAACTCAACAAGCAGACAAACAAACAAAATGTGAAAAAGTGGACAACAGACAAGTGTGATTTTGAGAGTGGAAGGTTTCTGGTTTCCTTCTCATACAAAAGCAGGGCCAGGAATATTAG
Source organism: Psammomys obesus (assembly GCF_907164565.1). Lineage (NCBI taxonomy): Eukaryota > Metazoa > Chordata > Mammalia > Rodentia > Muridae > Psammomys > Psammomys obesus. The sequence goes on from NW_026596117.1 coordinate 14,915,201, forward strand.
AGTCTTAGGTTGGGACAGTAAGCAAAAGACAGGTCACAAAAGGCCTGCAGGGGATTCTATTAAGGATTCTGGATGATTCTCTTAGTAAACAGGAGCCACTAGAGTTCTTTAGTGAAGGCATTATCATACCATGACCTAGGCTGCAAAAGGACCCATCTGCCTGATAAGTAAAGGAAGGTTTAGAAACAGAGGAAACCACATGACACATGAAGCTTTTGTGTTCCTGAGGTTTTTTTTTAATTAAATTTTTATTTTTTTACATTAATTATATTTTATTCACTTTGCATCCCAGCTGTAGCCTCCTCCCTCATTCCCTCCCAATCCCACTCTCCCTCCCTCATCTCCTCCTATGCCCTTCTCCAAGTCCACTGATAGGGGAGGTCCTCCTCCTCTTCCATCTGGACCTAGCTTATCAGGTCTCTTCAGGACAGGCAATGTCCTCCTCTGTGGCCTGGCAAGGCTGCTCCTTCCTCGGGGGGGGGGGGGGGGGGGGGGGGGGGGGAGTGTTCAAAGAGCCAGCCACTGATTTCCTGTCAGAGACAGCCCTTTGTTGTTCTCCATTACCGAGATGGGCACATGGGATGATGTAAATGTAGGAAGGATGGACATAAATGGACAAAGATAAGATATTTCGGGGATTTTAATTTCATAAAAATGATGATATGTTTAATATGAATGATCTAGGAAAGTAAAAATAGCTCCATGGTTTCTATTCTGAGAAATTGAACAAGTATGGTGTTTAAAGTTATGGGGGACTGTCCAAGTTTCCTCCCAGGCTCACTTGCCAGTAGAAGAGACAGGGAATTAAGACCCAAAACAAACGGACTATGCAGGGTGCAGTGTGTCTGGTGTCTGTGAAAATAAAACATGGGGGGCATGGTTTTAACTCCACTGTTAGGGAGGGTTTGTTGATAAAAGTGATACCTGAACACTGATCCTAGAGGGATAAGAGTGTAAGGACAGTTCGGGTGGGGCCTTCTGGTGAGCAAGAAGTCTAGGGGCAATCCTGTGAGGCCTGGAAGCCAGGCTGCTGCAGTATGGATAGAAGTGCTGAAGAAGAAGAAGGGGACAATAACAATGAACAGGTTGTAAGGTTGTAGGGAGGCAGGTAGACTTTACTTAATTCTGAGTCAGACCAGAGAAGACCACAGCGGATTACACTGGGGGCAGATCCTGGATCGGTGAGATTTTAAAAGGCTCACCAGGGATGTTGTGTTAAGCACAGAAAGGCGCAAGGATGCTTTAGAGTTTTTCACAATTAATCGTGCAAGGGATGATTAACACTGTCCACGCAAGTGTCAGAGTAATCCGTGGATTTCTAAGACATGGTTGGTTTTTGCCTAGGTTTTGTTTTTTAAGACTGAAGATGGTGGTTACAATGCAGAGTTTGTGAGAAAACAAAGAAACAAGACTGAGTAAAGTTTTGACTTACATATCTAAAGGAATACAATTATCAGCATGATAGTAGAAGCCCTTAAAAGGCATGGATAAGTGACTTGCATGCACATATAATAAATTCATGCTTCTTAAATGCCAAAGAGAGTATCTTGGAATTTGGTGGAGGTATGTATGTCAACACACACGGTATTTGGAGTCTTAAAACCAAACAGGTTCCAAGAGATTAAAGATGATAGAGAAATTGCCCAAACATTGGTCTCTGAGCTCTGATAGGTACAGTGTTAAGTAAGACGCATGGAACTAGAAGGAGTTATTTTTGCTCAGGAAGAAGTGCTTTCTCCTCCACGTTAGCAGGAGAACAAGAGGGTTTGTGTGTTTAAAAAAATGACTACTAGATTTAGTGGTGTGTAAGACTTATATGTCTTTGAAAAAACAGTATTTTGGTATGGTGGGCATGGGTAAATTAGGTGAGAGAGAGAGAGAGAGAGAGAGAGAGAGAGAGAGAGGAAGAGAAAGAACGCACATTTACTTGGAAGATTTCTGCACATTAATGCAAAAATGGTGTAGATAGAATCAAATGACCATTTTGTGAAATAATGTTGGCAAAAGATAATCATTGATTGTCACTTTGAGGGTGCAAGCTAAATATAAAACATAAGATATTAGTGCATTTCATGAAATAGAACTTTGTTTTAAAATGAGAGACAAAACATAGCTTTTAAGGTTGAGACTAATGGAATTGTTAGGGAGAAAGTAATGATCCTGAGAAGAATTCCAGTGAATTAGAATTCAGAAGAGGATAGAGGGGACAGGACGGAAGATTTGGCGGCAAAATGTACTGGTTTTATTTTCCAGGAATTTAAATATGGAAAGGGTATTTTTAAGCAATAGGGAAATAAATATTTGAAGTGTATGGAAGTAACTCTTTTAAGATTAGAAATATCATAAATTGCTTTTGTACTACTGGAAATGAAAGTGCAAAATAGAAACATATTGGAATGGAGAGAAGGGGTATATGGAAGAAAGATGTTACACAAGTTTATAAGAAAACAAACATACTAGTACTAGTACTTTCAGATTTTAAATTTTCTTTGGAATAAGAACATATAAATGCATTTGGTATGTCCTGAAACAGACTATGTAAAATATAGATAATAGGATGTTAGTAAATTGTTGTGGTTTTAGACAAAGCTTCAATGGCTCCTCAGATTTCATATAAAAACATTCTATTTTAGATTGGTATGTTATTAAATATTTTTGCGTTGTGTTCTAGACATTTTAAGATATATTTATTTTAAGAGGTCTTAGGTACACATGATAATGTTTGTTAATAATACATTTCTACTATAATCTACTTCTTTACTAAAAACTACTTCTTTTTATGTTTCTATTTAATTATTAAAATATAATAACCATACCAATTGACCAGCATCCAGTCCAAAGAACAGACCCTAATATGAACTTGCAGTTTGCTATTCATTTGCTGTACATTTCGTATTTATTATCTCCTCTTCCTATTATTCCATTGTTTTATTTCAAAGCTTTTCTTCAATGGGTGTTTTAAGTTTTCCTTATTTTTAAAGTATACTTAAAACCTCCAACTGTCTTTAAGTCGCTATATATAAACTTTTGCTATGCTTTAGACTAAATGATGCATTGCTAAGATTCATTCTTTTTGTTGCACAGTGCTATTGATCCTTCATTTGCTTGTTATGTGATGTTCACATTGCATAAGAAGTGGCTTATTCGTCTGTTCTGTTGGCAGTAGGTTTTTTTTGCTTGTTTCCCAGATTGTATTGCTGTGAATATTCTGGCCCAACTTTCCTGCTGTAAATGTGCAAGAGTTTCTTTTGCGTATATATCAAGGAGTGGATTATTCTGGATCTTAGTGTAAGTGGGAGCTCAGCTTGAGGATATAATGCCAAACTGTTTCTCCATGGTGAGTTTACAAAATTAAACTTCCTTCTACAATGAGCATAAATTCTGGATCCATATACAGTTTAGCACCAGAAAAGTAAGCGTGTGTATGTGTGTGCCCATGAAAATATTTGACATGGCATTTTATTTCAAGAGAATTTTGATATTTAATGTTTCCATCATGTTCTAATATCATCACATACCTTTTAAAATCTTTACTGGTTGCAGGAATCTTTATTTTATAAATTTCTTATTTTCATATTTTATTCATACTGAATAGAGCTTTTTGCTTCTGTTATGGAAGCCATTTACTGTTTACAAAGTAAAAGAATATTGATAGAAGGATCATAAAGTATAGAAGGCACTAATTTTCAATGTCTTCTAAGGCTAGGAAGCTTCTAGAATTCTAAGCTATTTCGTGGTTGTTGGTGAAAACAATGGATATCTGTTGTTTTTGTTTAATATCTAGTCAATGTAACAGCTTCATTTTTTTAATGTCAAGCAAAATTTCAATCTCTTTATAATTTTCTTGAGAATTAAATGTTGCTGCTGTTGTTTTCTGCCTATGCTCTTGAAGTCGTTTTAGTTTTGGATATCATTAGCACTTTGTGTAATGTAGGCATGTGTATGATGTGCAGGGTTGAAAAGCAGGAACATTTTCTCAGGGACCATAGTTGAGGAGACAATCTGGAAAATTATATTAGCTAGTCCTTAGGTCAGTATTAATAAAACATCAATACAAAACATTTATAAAATAAAGATTCTTGCAGCCAATAAAGAGTTTCAAAGATGTTTGATGATGTTAGAACATGACGGAAATGAAAATATTAAAATTCCCTCAAAATAAAATGCCATTTCAAATATTTTCATGGATACACACACATGATGTGACATCAAATTGTATACCATGATCAGTGATTAAGTTAGAAGGTAATATCCCTTAGGTCTTTGGCTGTTGAATAAACAGTGGAAGACTATCTGGTACTTTCTAAATTGCCTTTCCAGGCAGTTAATTAGATATGATCATTTAGGTGAATTTCATATTAGCAGTTTTGTCTGATTGACACTTGATGAAGACCACTCTCTTTGCCTAACAGACTCTCAGGGTCAAAGTGTCACCTCACAGAAAGATTTTAAAAAGAATTAAAAAAGAATCCTATTACTAATGAAGTAGGATTTTTGTGGAAAAAAATGTCTTTGATTCTTCTCAAATACTTCTACAATTATGGGAGCAAATGTTTCAAAGCGCAAATTGTCTAGTTTCTATGTAATTAGACACTTTGCAAGGTTGAATTGAACATCCTAAACAGTAGATTTAGAGGAAGCATATCTAAGAATTATTCTTAATTGCATAGCTACCAGTATTCATTGACAACTGATTTATCAGAGATCTATTGCATTTCAGGTGGCAGATTAGTTCTATGGGGGAATACAAACATAAATCAGACAGTTTCTGCTTTATTTGGAAAATGTTTTAGCTTAACTCATGCAGCACATAAGTTTCACATTTTTCTTCTGGAAGCATTGAAGAATTGTTACTGATGATATTAGAAACACAGGAAAACAATTATTCAGCACCGTGTTTCTACAAAGCACTGTGCTAGCTTAGGAGTTGAAAGCAATTGAGACTTCATGTCAACTGTTAATGATGAAAAAGGCAGATTCAAGGAGTCTGAAGTAGGATGCAAGGGCCAAAAGAAGATAATTTAGAACCTAGTGTTGAACAAAGTGAATGTAGGTACAGCTGGATTCACAATCAAGATAATGTAATAAAGTTACATGTTTAGTTAAATGACCATGGATTAATAATTTTATGATAATATAATATAGTAAAATTAGAATACATCTTGGAGACTGAGAGGAGGAGCTAGAACTGTGAACCCAGTTTTCAGATCTATACAGTTCCCATGATCATGATGATAGATCTTTGGAGAGCTGAATAAAGATGAAATGTCACATGGAATGAATTTACCATCATCTCTGGCATAAAAATAGAGCTTAAATACACAATAATGATTTCTTTGCTCATTGTACCTTGGTTCAAAAAGAAAAGAAAGCCTCCCTCTGTAAGCTACTGTACACAATCATGCCACTTGATTTGTCCACTTTCTTGATTTGTCCCATTCCATACTCTGGTTTCATTACCCTGAATTGGTTAACAGACTCTTATATGGATCCTTTTATCCTCTTGCCACTCTATAACTTATTTTCCATAAAGGAGCCTGCGATCTAGATCTATCTATCTCTATATAATCTTTCTTTATTTCAAGCTTTTGGTGGTATGTCAGCGTTTATGGGGTACAAATCAAACTTCTTACTTCAACCTGCATTCATGTCAGAGCTAAACTGAGTAGCATAGGAAAAAAATATCAGAGACAAAATAGAAAAAAAATGCTATTTTTATGCTTATTTTTTTTACGGGGTCACTTTAACAAAATACTCTAGACTGGTAGTTTAAACAGCAGAGATTAATTTCTTTGTAAGTCTGAAGGCATCAAGGCATCAACAAGCTTGGATTGTTGGCCTGGAGAAAGTGTTTCCTCTGTGTCTTTATATAGTTTTCCTGTGGTGTGTATCTATGTTCTAATCTCCTCTTTTTTTAAAGCCACCAGTCAATCATATTGGATTAGGTACTATTCAGAAGACCTCATTTTAACACAATTACATTTTTAGAGCACTGTCTCTAAAAATAGTCATTAGAGGCCCTGAAAGTTAGGACTTCAACATGTGAATGTGGGGGAACTTAACAGTCGACAGAAATCTTTTTCATCTCCAGGCTGTTCCCTGGTATTTTGCAAGTCCTACTGCTTGTAGTTTAAACAGAAGTCACTGTAGCATGTATTACAAATGTGTTACTTAAACGATGCCGTTTTTAAGAAATGGGCTCAGGAGTAGGTGGATGCTCCAGCTATGGCACCCTGCTTTTATTTCTCTTTGTGGCTTCAATTTCTTATCATTATCCTATGTTGTTTTGTCCCACTGGTCTCTTTTCTAGTCCTTGAAAGCAGTAAGGGCTTCGTTGCTTGATGTTGTCCCAGCAATTCCAGTAGTTAATGAATATCCTCAAGGCCTAGTTTGAACATCACTGCTTTGAAGAAGCAGTTCTGAGCACAACCCTGCTTTCCCAGCCTCTCCTTTTCGTACCTTCCTGCACTGCACTCAATCCTGAAATAACTGCTCTCTGTCATCTCATTTGTTTCTTTGCTGCTTAATCTCCAACTCTCCCAGCAGCATGGTCAGTTCTTGAGGCAGGGAACTCCTCTAGAACCTGCCATCAGCTGGTGCTCATGCAAATATTTATTGAATGGATGTCCTTGAAAGTTTCTTTACCAGTCACATGCATTTAGAATCTCACTCAATTCAATGTACAGTATAATCATATAAGCAAGTGCCAGAAAATGTCACACACACACAAAAAATGAGATTAAAATTCTGAATGTAGAACAATATTTAGGAACTATTGCAAAAGTAGCAGAATTTAGGTTGGTAAAGAATTTATAAATGTATTTTATTATCATAGGATGATTATAGCCACAGAACTAGCATAAGCTCAAACAATTTACAGTATGTTAATAAGGAAAAAAATATTGCTCCCGTTCTTCTCCTGAATGCTCCTGCTACACTCACTCTCTCGACACACCTATGGTGTCAGTATTTCACAGGAAACTATTGAAACTACGCTAGAGAAAACAACTTGAGTGGATGTTTGTAAACAACAGTAAACTGAACAGTTTTTTTTTTTTTTTTTTTTTTTAACCGTCTAGAAAATTGCACATTGTCAGGTTCAACCTTGTTTACCAAGTCAGCATGTCCAGGGATTTGTCCAAGGATGTGTGCTTCACCACCTGTCCAGGTGATTCTCTGATAACCTTTGAGCAACACTACACTTAATGTGTCTTTGAAATAGTTTGCTTTACCAAGAATCTGGAAAAATAGCACATTTGTCAGGACAGTGTCAGTCTTAATTGTGTGAGGCTGTCTCCCCTAACTATTACTTGCAAGGACAGCATTTCTGCTTTCTGATACCACGGCAATTGTTGCTAAGAAAATGACAGTGGTTTTGAGCCAATATGTGTGAAATTGCTCTCTTCCATGGTTCAAAAAGTTATAAATTACCTGCTTCCTGGAATACCTGTTTCTGGACTGATTTGGCTTTAATGAGCTTATCATTACCATTTGTTGTTGTTGATTCTAGTTTCTCATTTACATCAAAAAGTTTAACTTCTATCCTTTCAGAGAATCACATTTTATATTATGTAAAAATGAAAGCATGTGCTATACTTTTGTTCTCATTATACTTCCAGAAGCTATGTGTTTCTTAGGATACTTATTCCATAAATAATTTTCTCATTCTTCCTAGATCTGTCTTTGCATGGCCTAGTCCTCAGTCTGGAGAGGGAGAGATAGATAGATTCATTTTAATGAGGCTGACTTCAGACTTAGAGCCTTACGTGCCACCAATTGCTCTTTGCCCTTCTTTTGGCATAAATCCAATTTTCCAAGCAGTATCCAAGTGATATTCTATTTTAATAGCATATGCTATAATATCCAGCTACAGAGTATGTGGCCTCTGGCCATGCGGCATTATAAACCATCATTTAAGGAAAGCGTTTAGCAGAGCAATGATTTATATGTTTTTATTGGTGGTAAAATGCTGAACCATCTGCAATAACTAGCTACTGACACAACTGAATACACTATGAACATATTATCTTCCAGGAAAGTGATTTACAGCTAATACACTTAATACTCATTAAAATCTTTGCCTTTGAAGATATATGACCGGACAAAATTGGTAAAACTAGAAAGTACTGTTGAGTTGAATCTGAATTACAGAAATTTCAAGATTTAAAGCACAGTCTAAACCCAGAGAAAGGCAGTATTCTTTTGTCTATTTTCCTCTGTCAGAATACTGGCATCATGACCCTACCTTTTCCCCTCTGGGCTAAATATTCACAAACTTGCTCATGATTGGCGTTTATTTAGCTAGTGAAGAGTCTCAGTGGCAGCAGAGGGAAACTAATACGGGATGAGCTGTTGCATGAGGAAGCCACTGAACTCGGCATTTCATTTGATGGCTAAAAAGATTCTGTGAGACAGATGTGAGTGCTGCAATCCAATGGAGCAGTTAAGTGACTTGCTGAAGATCCTGCAGCCGACAGGTGGCACAGCCTGAAAGGTGGTAACTGATGAAAGACCTGTTTTGGAACTCAGTCACCATTGGATGGGGTGCCTGTTGTTAATCATTAATCATTTTGGAAGTAATTTACAAGTATTCCCAACTCCCCAAAGACTCCTTAGAGTGGCCACAGCTTTACTTCTCTGCACTCCTACACCCTGCTGTTTCTTCCTCTGAACAGCTCACTTTCTAGAGGCCAATCAGATGATAGACAACAAAAATAAAAAAGGAAAATAAAATCACAAAGGCTAAAAGCTTTGGTGTGTCTGTACTACCTGTTATAAGAGTGTCCAGGAGTGATAAATCTCTGTAGGAACAGGTGTTTGGTAAGTAATTGTGGTGTCTATTTGCCTGTTAAGCAAACAATATTTTTCTTTATTTTACTTTTGGGTTAATTTGGTTCCATTCTAAACTATTCTTTAACACTTATTTTTTTTTCAAAAAGAGACTTGTTATCTCACTGACAAGCCAATATGCATGCAAGAACATGACATGTCATATCTGTATTCACTTTTTAATTATCTAGTCCTCCAAGGCTGTTATGTTGGTAATTATTTTTTTCACACCTATTTACTTCATACTTACTAGGTCCTGTTACAGAAGTGAAAACTGACATATATGTCACCAGCTTTGGACCTGTTTCTGATGTTGAAATGGTAGGTACCTGATACTCTCTTGAGGTTTGAAGAAAAATAAGCCAGAAATGAGACAGTTAATATTTATTACATTGCCAATCACACAAAGCCAATGCTTGATTAAACTTAAAATTCTGTAAAGAGAAAAATTTCAATCTGAATCCCAGAGCTATCATTTTGAGCATTTATTGACTTGAAACCTTTATCAACAAAGAGGTCTTCCCTTGTAACTATTTTCACAGAAAGGCCTTCTGTGGGAACCACAGAGGAGGAGAAAAATGGGAGATCATCAGTAGTTTAGATATTAATTAGTTGTGCACAGAATATTACACTTCTGTGTTTTTATATTCCTCTCAGGTTCAGTTGCTTATTTCCAATGCTCTGCTTCTATCCTTCCATGCCTTGCTTAAAGAGGTCAAAGGGGCCAGTGTTTGTCAGGAGGTCTTCATCTCTTCAGCTGTGCTCTTATATATTAAATATACTTAGTAAATACAATGACAAATCTACTTTACATTTTTTTTCTTTGACCTGAAGCTCCTAATGGTTTAAAGTCTTGGGTTCCTTGGATAATTTTTTACTACACTTGTGAAAACAATTTTTTTTTTCTAAAGTTGGCTTCATCTTACAGAAATGTCTGTAATTATGTAATGATACTTGTTACAATTAACTATTTTTTGTTCTTTGATATAAATCAAGGTGCATTCCTAATTACCTGTAATTGGCCATTTTTATTTAATTACAGTAATTAGTCCCTAGTGACTAATACATATGATTTATTTCTTATGAATACAGAAGCTGAAGGGATCAAGGTGGACGTAACAAAGTCTATTTGCTGAGTATGTTTTTGTTCTTTTGATTTAGATCACCTCTGCTTCTGTTAGTTTCTACTGGTGTAGTCTTTTATGATTGGGAAAGGGTAGGGGCTAGCACCTATTGAACCCTTTATTTATATGTTTATGTAGTCACCTGTGACTTGACTATGTCACAAACCAACTTCCCTAGGAATACACAATGGATGTGTTCTTCAGACAGACATGGATTGACAAAAGACTAAAATATGATGGCCCCATTGAAATTTTGAGGTTGAACAATATGATGGTCACCAAAGTTTGGACCCCTGATACTTTCTTCAGGAATGGAAAGAAATCTGTCTCACATAATATGACAGCTCCAAATAAACTTTTTAGAATTATGAGAAATGGCACTATTTTATACACAATGAGGTAATAAATTTTTCTTTTTTATTTCTTACCCCTACTTCTCTCTTCCCTTCCTATGCCGCTCTTCCTGCCCTTCTTGCTTTCCATCTTTTCATTTTACGAATCTGTGAAATTAATTTTCAAAAAGGGCTGATTTTGCTTCCTTGCATTTTTCCACAATAGACTCACCATAAGTGCGGAGTGTCCCATGAGACTGGTGGATTTTCCTATGGATGGCCATGCCTGCCCTTTGAAATTTGGGAGTTGTAAGTTACAGTAAAAGTGCTGTTCAAATTTCTGATTATACTATTCAATCTCATATATATATATATATATGTGCAATTTTAATTATCCAGTATTTAAATCCTTTATCTGTGAGAAAAATTGTGCAACGCTTGAGTTTTGAGAAACTATTGATTTTTAAAATATAAAGTGATACCCCAGACATTGTCCTATTTTTATAGATGGCCATGGAAGACTGAGTCATAACGAATGGATCTGTGGACACTTTTTGAAACTTAGGGATTCAGAAACAGTTCGTGTCATAAATGTATCACAGAAAGTACGTTTTGAAGGGGTATGATTTAAAAGCTTCAGTGACAAGTAAAATCCTTTAAAGAAGGCTAAGGAAAAGGTGAAGGAAGTTTAATGCTTTCATGAAATAACCTGAGTTAAAATCTCATAGGCAGCACTGTTATAATAACAGTGGTTGAGCTAGCACCAGATGCCTACTTGAGGTGAGGTACGAAAGTCAATGAGATAGTGTTGACTCCATTAAGGAGCCTGGTTCGATCTAAAAGCTGGAAGAGGTTTTGGAAGGTTTTTACGAAGATGTCCTCTTTCGACATTTTTTTTTCCTATGGAGAATGGCCTAAAGACAAGCTGGAGCAGAAGTCCAGGAAAGCCGGTGTCCGCTGCTCTTTCCATGCAATCAGACATGGCAATGGGTTAGACACAAAAGGAGCAAACATGAAATAGATGTGTTTGGAACATTTAGTGGAGATGGAGGCAAGAGGAGGGCATGAGTGGGCAGTAAAGAGTGCAAGGCTCCTTTCCTCAAGCGCCTTTCTCTGGGATGGCAGCAAAGTGTGATTGCTCTTGTAAGGTCTGCTTCCAACATTCTATTCAATCAGAACCTACCAAAAATAGATGCCGGCTTTTACTACTGCTCCAGACTCTTCATTTCACTGATTGTGAAACTGGTGCCTGCTGTTCTCATTGCTCATTGCTTGACTTAATGAGAATCGGCAGTCACCATTCTTTTTATAACCCTGGTAATCACAGTACTCAGCGGGCTAACTTGAGGCTAAGGAAAGTCATTTGCTCCCTGACCAATGATTAAATGAGACAAGATAAAAACAGAAAAATACATAGAGAGGGTGAGCTTACTGGGGCCAATATTAAGATTGTATTTTTACTGTAATAATTTGAATTTTACAAAAGACAGTTGTTATCTGAGAAAGCCTTCTCCTCCCAGGACCTCACCTATTCTCATTTGAAGCACTCTTCTAGTGACTAAAGCAAAGTTGCTCCTATCTCAGACTTCATATATGATTAAGGAACCGCCCTTTGGAGAGTTTTTTTTTTTTTAAATTAGGAATTTAAAAGAGAGGTATGCCATACCAGCAAACAATTTTTTCACTAGGTTAATTAATTTTTAATATTTTTGGAAAGAAAAAAAATCACTATTAAATTATTTTTAAAATAATAATATGAAAGACCCATGCAAGAAAAATATTATTCTATCAAAGTAGGGTATACAAGAGATGATTCCTGATGTTACAAAATCACAGACAGAAATACAGTCTGCAAGAGTTTAAATATATATCACTGTCAATACACTTCCAGAGATAAATACTGACATAAAGCTGTGTGATGATCAATGATAACTCAAGCCTCATAGTTTGTTTTTCAAGGTCATCTATAAAGAAAGCCTCTCTGGGTATGGATTCCTTTTGAAGGATTAAACAAGTTCACCAGGGACCTCCCGCGATCCAGCCATTTTAGGGGTATTTGTAGGGGAGGATGACACATAATTCATTCTGGTTCTTTTGAACTTATCTGAGCATGAGCCAAGCTATCTGTTCTGGGTAGAGTGGTAAGCAAGCAGCTGGTCTCTATTTGCAGTGAGCAAGGAATAACAGAAAATGTACCCAAATTGCCACTGGGGTGGATTCTTTGAAGATAGAAGGGAAAGTGCCCTAATTGCAGGATTGAAAAAGGTACTGGACCTGGCTGTGTAATTCTAGTCCATGAAGAGTGTTGCAGCCAACATAGCTAGAACCCTCTAGAAAGATTCCTAAAAGACGGAGCACTGGCCAGAAGCAGCTTCTAGAAGTGGTGACCCCCAGAGAGATCCCTCACAAGGAGAACTTGTTTCGGTTCTGTTTGTGTTGCTAGAGGCAGCATCTGGTCCATTTCTAGATGGCAGAGCTGTGTGGGATGAAAGGAGTTAGGATTGCTCAAGTACAGACAGACAAGAAGTAAAAACTGCAGGAATCTGACTACTGTTTGGGAAGTTTGGTTTCTCTGCTTTTCAAGCTACCTGCCTCAGTGGAATGAAAATATGACCATGTACAACAATAAAAATGTAGCTTTCCAGTTGTTTTTAGTTTTAGTCTTTACACCATCCCATCTTTTGACATAAAAAGAATAAAACTTGTAATTTGTTTAGTATCCGCATTTTTCTAAATTATAAACATGTTTGAAAAAAACATGAGTATTGTTTTTCTATTTTTTTTTTTTTTTTGCTTGAGCATTTGCCACACTAAGTGTTGACTTTTATTATTGACAAAGATGAAGTCCTGAGTGTAAGCGCGCTCTCTGCTCTTATTCAGATGCGTATCCCAAGAGTGAGATGATCTATACCTGGACTAAAGGCCCCGAAAAGTCAGTGGAGGTGCCAAAGGAGTCTTCTAGCTTAGTTCAATACGACCTAATTGGGCAGACTGTATCAAGTGAGACTATCAAATCTATTACAGGTGAGACTACTGCATGTGCATACCTGTGTGCGTGTGTGTGTGCTCATACGTGTGTGTGTGTGTGTGTGTGTGTGTATGTGTGTGTGTGTGTGTGTGTGAAGACATATGTGTGGGGATGTGGGTGGGTACATGGAGATGAGAGTGAAAGGGGGTCATTCCTCCATGTCCATCCTTTTTATTTATTTGTTTTTGTTGTTGTTGTTTTGGTTTTTTTTTGGTCTCTCACTGTCCTGAGGCTAGCTGAGTAGGCTGGACAGGCAGATCAGTGAGCCATGGGATCCCCCAATCTCTGCTTCCCCAGTCTGGTATTACAAGCCTGTGTTACCTCCTCGGGATTTTTAAAACTGTGGTTTTTCAACTTAGGTCTTTTTATGCTTTTATTGCAAGAACTTTGCCAACTGATCTCTCCTCAGCTCCCTCCTGGTGAGATTTTTTAATGGCAAAAGTCAATGTGCCACTTGGCATCAGCAATGGAGTTTTATAATATCTCTTTCATTGAAATATTCACTGTTTTCAGGGAATTTTTTTCCAGAAATAGAGCTTATATATTTGTAATCTTACTTCAGTTTAAAATAAATTCTCAGTTAGTGAGACAGGAGAAATGAATAGATCTTTCTTATTCAGAAACAAAAGCCAATAATTAAATATATTAAAACTATTTTTAACAAAAGATGAGCAAAGCATGGCTTGATTTTTGTGGTGCTTTTCAAGTTGCTTTTAATATTGCCCAATTTTATGGTGTCATTTTTGCTCTTTGTTCCGAAGTAAAAGAAAAATCAAAAACATGCTTACAAAGTACATTAGAATACACATTATATTTGTCAGACAATATATGGCAAGTGGCTATGTTGATGGTTTTTGGATTTTGAAATATGAATAGAGAGAATCTAAAGGTTTAGCTTCTATCACATCTAACGATAAAATTGGCTACTTGCAGCCAAAACAATGTTCTTTTCTTTGTATTTTATTTTTATTGTTTTTTTACACTTTATTCACTTTGTATCCCCCCATAAGCCCCTCCCTCCTTCCCTCCTGATCCAACCCTCCCTCCCTCTTCTTCATGCATGCCCCTCCCCAAATCCATTGATAGGGGAGGTCCTCCTCTCCTTCCTTCTGATCTTAGTCTATCAGATCACATCTGGAGTGGCTGATTTGTCATCTTCTGTGGCCTGGTAAGACTGCTCTCCCCTCAGAGGGAGGTGATCAAAGAGCAGGCCTATCAGATTGTGTTGGAGGCAGTCCCTCTTCCCATTACTATGTAACCCACTTAGACACTAAACTGCCATGGATTACATCTGCGCAGGGGTTCTAGGGTATCTCCTTGCCTAGTACTTGGTTGGAGTATGGGTCTCTGGGAAAAGCCCTGCCAAAACGATGTTCTTTCCATACGTATTTTACTAGAAAAAATTGATGATAGTTGAAAGTTGCCTTAATTCACTTTCACTGCTATACCAAAATATCAATATATATACCACAATATATAAATATACCAAATATAAATATACCAAAATACCTATATATATAGTTATATATATAAAATATATATAACTATATAACTATAACTATAACTATAACTATAACTATAACTATAACTATAACTATAACTATAACTATATATATATATATATATATATATATATATATATATATATATATATATATATAGTTTGTTTCTCTAGTATCCGGGAATGTCAAAGTCAGGGTGCCAAGCCAAGGTCGATTGGTCGCTAAAAACGCTAATGCTGCCCTTGAGACCTACCCTTATCCCCTAACATATGAAAGACCAGTTCCTATATTACCACATTGTAGGTTAGGTTTCAATACGTGATTACCACCCTCCTTTTGTTACAAGATCGCATTATATAGCCCGTGTGTTGAAGCTTACTGTGTAGCCCTGGATAGCCTTAAACTAGAGTTTCTTCATTCTCAGTCTCCAGAGGTCTGGAATTCAAAGTGTGCCATTGTGCCAGGAGAGGTTGTCATTGTTTAAACAGATATTTAGACAACACTGGTGTTTAAGTCTATTCAGCAGTCACTACCTTACAGAGTCATTCCCATGGAGATGGTATTGTTGTCATCTTTTTATTTAATGGAAACATTTAAATATAATGTATTTAAGTAACTTTTTTGGCTCATATAGCTGAGATGTCACAGCCCAAAATTTTTAGGTCTTCTGTGTTTTGTAAATGTTCTTAAAAGGTCTATGTCAGAGATAGTCCCTGTCCCCTTAATAGGGATAACCCATTTGGATGCTGAGCTGCCATGGGCTACTTCTGAGCAGGGACACTAGGTTATATACACGCAAGGTCCTTGGTTGGAGAATCAATCTTAGAAAAGACCCCTGTACCCAGATATATTTGGTCCTTGTGGCACTCCTGTCCTCTCCAGATCTTATTAATTTCCCCTTCTTTCATGTGACTCCCTGCACTCTGACCAAGGTTTGGTTATGAGTCTCAGCATTTGCTTTGATACACTGCTAGGTAGTCTTTCAGGGACCCTCTATGGTAGGCTCCTGACCTGTTTCTTGTTTTCTCCTACTTCCAATGTCTATCCCATTTGTCTTTCTAAGTGAGGATTGATCAGCTTACCCTGGAATCTCCTTATTGTTTAGCTTCTTTAGGTGTACAGATTTTAGGCAGGCTGTTTGAGACACCCCCCCCCCACGAGGGGGGAACAGCCTTGCTAGGCCACAGAGGAGGACATTGCGGCCAGCCCTGATGAGACCTGATTAACTAGGGTCAGATGGAAGGGGAGGAGGACCTCCCCTATCTGTGGAATTAGAGAGGGGCACTGAGGAGATGTGGGTGTGATTGGGAGGGAATGAAGGAGGGAGCTACAGCTGGGATACAAAGTAAATAACCTGTTATTCATATAAAAAAATAAAAATAAAAGAACAGTCTAGGATGCCATTGTATTAGTAAACCAAGACAAAACTAGAGTGTTTTTGGGAAGATCTTGTACAATGGTGTGAAATGAGGAAGGTTTTTTTTGTTTGTTTTAAGAAATATACTGACAAAATGCTGATATGAAGAGGGTGTCTCTTCATATGGTTCTAACACAAAAATACAGTCATCAATATGCTAGGACATAGCTTTTGGAGATGGTGGATTGCTTTATGACAGGCAGTGTTCTGCCATTTTTTACTGAAGAATACTTAACTCCAAACTAATTAAGTAGCATATACATTAAATATGTACTATCTTTTGGACCTGAATTATACCACAAAAGGCTTAAGAATTAGAAGCAAGTGACAATAAATGAGAAGTATTTAATTTTTTAATATTTTATTTTTATTAATTACAGTTTATTCACTTTGTATCCCACCTGTAGCTCTCTCCCTCCTCCCCTCCCAATCCCACCTTCTCTCCCTCTTTTTCACCCATGCCCCTCACCCAGTCCACTGATAGGTCTTCTTCCTCTTCCTTCAGATCCTAGTTTATCAGGTCTCATCAAAAGTAGCTGCATTGTCTTCCTCTGTGGCCTGGTAAGGCTGCTCCTACCTGAGGGGGAGGTGATCAAAGAGCAGGCCAATCAGATTATGTCAGAGACAATCCCTGTTCTCATTACTATGGGACCCACTTGGACACATAAGATACATCTGTGCAGGGGTTCTTAGTTATCTCCATGAATGGTCCTTTGTTGGAGTACTAGCCTCAGAAAAGATCCTAGTGCCCAGATTTTTTGGTTCTGTTGCTCTCCTTCTTGAGCTCCTGTCCTCTCCAGGTCTTAATATTTCCTACTTCTTTCATAAGATCCCCTGAACTCTGTGCAAAGTTTGGCTATAAGTCTCAGCATCTGCTTTGATATCCTGCAGGGTAGAGTCTTTCAGAGGCCCTCTGTGGTAGGCTCCTCTCTTGTTCCCTGTTTTCTCCCTCTTCTGAGGTCTATCCTCTTTGCCTTTCTGAATGAGGACTGAGAATCTTACCCAGAGTCCTCCTTCTTGATTAGTTTCTTTAGGTGTGCAGATTTTAATATGTTTATCCTATCTTATATGTATAGTACCACTTATAAGTCAGTATGTACCGTATATATTCTGCTTCTGGGATACCTCACTCAGGATGATCTCTTCTAGTTCCAACCGTTTGTCTGCAAGTTTCATGATTTCCTTGTTTTTAATTGCCGTGTAATATTCCATTTTGTAAATATACCACAATTTCTGTATCCATTCCTTAACTGAGAGTTATCTGGGTTGATTCCAGCTTCTGGCTATTACAAATAAAGCTGCTGCAAACATGGTTGAGAAAATGTCCTTGTATACTTGAGCTTGTTTTGGATATATGCCTAGGAGTTGTATAGTTGAATCATGAAGTAGCACTATTCCTAATTGTCTGAGAAAGCACCAGAGTGATTTCCAAAGTGGTTGTACAAGTTTACATTGCCACCAGCAGTGGAGAAGTGTTCCCCTTTCTCCACAACCTCTCCAGGATGTGTTGTCCCTTGAGTGTTTTATCTTAGCCATTCTGATGGGTGTAAGGTGAAATCTCAGGGTCATTTTGATTTGAGTTTCCTTGATGAGTAAGGATGTTGAGGATATCTTTAAGTGTTTGTCTGCCAATCGATATTCCTTTATTGAGAAATCTCTGTTTAGCTCTGTAGCCCATATTTTAATTGGATTACTTGATTAGTTGCTGTTTAATTTCTTGAGTTCTTTATATGTTCTGGATATTAACCCTTTGTCAGATATTGGGTGGTGAAGATCCTTTGCCAATCTGTAGGCAGTTGTTTTGTTCTGATGACAGTGTCCTTTGCTTTAGAGAAGCTTTTTAGTTTCATGAGGTCCCTTTTATTGATTGTTGATCTTAGAGCCTGTGCTGTTGGTGTTCTGTTCAGGATGTTGTCTCCTGTGCCAATGAGTTCTAGGCTCTTCCTCACTTTTTTTTTCTAACAGCTTTAGTGAGTCTCGTTTGATATTGAGGACTTTGATCCACTTGGACTTTAGTTTTGTGCAGGGTGATAAGTGGCACATACCTAAACATAGTAAAGGCAATATACAGCAAGCCTATAACCAACATCAAACTAAGTGGAGAGAAACTTAAATCAATCATACTGTAATCATGGACAAGGCAAGGCTGGCCACTCTCTCCATACCTCTTCAATATAGTTCTTGAAGTCCTTGCTAGAGCAATAAGACAATTAAAGGAGATAAAGAGGATACAAATAGGAAAGAAAGAAGTCAAAGTATCACTATTTGCAGATGATATGATAGTATATCTGAATGACCCCCAAAATGCTACCAGGGAACTCCTACAGCTGATAAACACCTTCAGCAAAGTGGCTGGGTACAAAATTAACTAAAAAAAAAAATCAGTAACCCTCCTGTATACAAAAGACAAATGGTATGAGAAAGAAATTAGGAAAACAACACCCTTCCCAATAGCCATGAAGGACATAAAGTAACTTGGTATGGCTCTAACCAACCAAGTATGAACAAAATTTCCAGTCTGAAAAAATAATTAGAAGATATCAGAAGATGGAAAGATCTCCCATGCTCATGGCTTGGCAGGATTAACATTAGCAAAAATGGCCATCTTACCAAAAGCAATCTACAGATTCAATGCAATTCCCATCAAATTACCAATACAATTCTTTACAGACCTTGAAAGAAATATTCTCAACTTCATATGGAATAACAAGAAACCCAGAATTGCTAAAACAATCCTCTACAATAAAAGATCTTCTGGAGGTATCTCTATCCCTGATCTCAAGCTATACTGTAGAGCAACAATAGTAAAAACTGCATGGTAATTGGCATAGAAACTGACTGGTGGATCAATGGAATCGAATAGAAGACTCTGAAATAAACCTACACACTTATGGACCTCTGATTTTTGACAAATATGCCAAAACCATTCAATGGAAAAAAAGAGCATTTTCAACAAATTGTGCTGGTCTAACTGGATGTCTACATGTAGGGAATTTAATTCTTAAAAGATGAAATTAATTCATGAGAATCTCATGGTAAAATATTTTAGCTCACTCTCTCCTCACTTGAAACTGTTTTGTATACATCCAAACAACCTGTTAGAAAATTGCTGGCACTGTTTCTCTGCCCAAAACTTCCAGGTGTTTTTTTTTTAATTTTTCATTTTTTTTAAACATTTAAGATCATAATTACATTTTTTCTATCTCTTTCCTCCTTCCCAAACCTTCCCATATACTCATTCACAATGTCCTTCAAATTCATGGCCTCTGGTTTCCTGCTCTTGAATGCATTAATGCATATATGCACACACATACTTTTAAATACAACATTGTCAGTTCATAGTGTGTTACTTGTGTGTACGTTTGCAGGGCTCTGTTGGCATTGGACAACCAATTTTTTATGCCTTTCCATGGAAAAGACCTCCTCTCCCATCCCCTCACTTTTTTCAGTTGCCTATAGTTCCTTAGGGTTAGAGCCTTATGGGGGTTTCTTTCTCCTTTCAGTTTGTCATGACCATTGGTATTGTCCTTGTTCAGTTCATGTTTAGGCAGCCATGATGGTAAAACATTATGGGTTTAGCTTCAGTTATTACAAGAAGATACAGTCTCACAGCAAAATCCCTGATCCTCTGGCTTTTACACTCTTTCTGCCTCCTCCTTCACAATATTCAGACATTTCAGTGTCTTCTGTCTTTCCAATAACTGTTACATGCATTAGTATTTTGGGGATATCTTCTTTTTATTAATTATGAAAAAATTCAATGTTCTCCTAACAGGGTACCTTGTACTGATTTTCCCATCTGTGGTTCTGAAAACACACATGGGAGTAAAGATTTATAAATCTATGACTTATTCTGTGAATACTCATCTGATCCTAAATAACATTGTCTAAATAATCATTCTAGTAAAACTAGTTATCAGAAAGTTTATTATTTATTTACTTACTAGCCTTTAAATTTATGTCTCACTTATATTTATTTGTACTTTTGCTCATGTATGCTGCACTTAGAAATACAATTAACCCAGATTCTCCCTATACTTGGGTACATGTAAAAGTATGAAATATTTTTGAAAATATACTCATGTTTGTATAATTTTTTTGTAGTTATTAATGGCATTTATTATTAATGAATATTTTCAGTATTACAGATGAGTTAGGTTCGAGTGAATAAATGATGTAGAGATAATGTTTGTATAATTTTGTAGAAAGTTATGTATTCCATGTCCTTCCAAAATTAGGCTTTTCATTTTATATCTATGCATTTTTGTGTTTTTACATTTTTAGTTTGATTTTTCTATAAATAACAAGCCTAAATTCTGCTTTTAAAATGATGAAGACTGCAATTGAATAGATTATTGCTCAAGGGGTAATGTGCCTTGGAAGCGTAAGGACCCGAGTTCAGATCCATGTGATCCACATGAAAAGCCAGCTGTGGCACATGCATGCAATCCAGGCACTATGTAGTCCGAGACAGAAAGAGCCCAAAGATTCATTGGCCAACTAGTCTTAAGAATTGTTTATCTTCATACTAAAATCTGTACACCTAAAGAAGCTTATCAAGAAGGAGGACCCAGGGTAAGAAGATCAATCCTTACTTAGAAAGACAAATAGGATGGACATTAAAAGTAGGAGAAAACGAGAAACAGGATAGGAGACTACCATAGAGGGCCTCTGAAAGACTCTACCTAACAGTGTATCAAAACAGATGCTGAGATTCATAACCAAACTTTGGGCAGAGTGCAGGGAATCATATGAAAGAAGGGGGAGTTAGTAAGACCTGGAGAGGACAGAAGCTCCACAAGGACCAAATATATCTGGGCATAGGGGCTTGTCTGAGGCTGATTCTCCAACCAAGGACCGACCATGCATAGATATAACCTAGAACCCCTGCTCAGACATAGCCATGGCAGCTCAGTATCCAAGTGGCTTTCCTAGTAAGGGGAACAAGGACTGTCTCTGGCATAAACTCTATGGCTAGCTCATTGACCTCTCCACCCCCCGTGGGAGGAGCAGTCTAGCTAGGCCACAGAGGAGGACATTGCAGCCAGTCCTGGTGAGACCTAATAAGCTAGGTTCAGATGGAAGCGGAGGAGGACCTCCCTTATCAGTTGACTTAGAGAGGGGCAGGGAGGAGATGAGGGAGGGAGGGTGGGATTGGGAGGGAAGGAATGAGGGGGCTACGGCTGGGACAAAAAGTAAATAAACTGTAATTAATATAAAAAATAAAAAAATATATATATAAAAGAATATCTTGAAGTTTACTGACAGACAATCACGAAAATAAATAAATAAAATCAGGTGGACAGCTACAGAATAAGTTACACAATGTCTAGGAAACCTCTGAAAGTGACCATACAGTATGCACACACACATGTTCATATGTGCATGAACATATACATCTAAGTAAACTGCATGTATATACAAATACTGAAAACTGAAATCTAATTCCTTTAGCATATTAGACCTTTAAAACCCTGTCATCTTTTTGAAGCTATAACCCAATTATTAAATTGATGAAACTATACATAGAAAACAGCAATTTTTTTGTATGATGATAATGATCATTTCAATGTCATTTTCTTTTGCTCTCCCAACCACAGTACGGAACTACTAAATTCTCATTGAAATATGCATTTCAATGTTAATTCCTTTGCTCAGAATGCTGACTGTTAGTCTCACATATGTTCATGAAGTGACTGAATAATTGCCTACATGGCCAATGATATATTTTCTGCGTTTTCATTGCAGGTGAATATATTGTGATGACGGTTTACTTCCACCTCAGACGGAAGATGGGCTATTTTATGATTCAGACGTATATCCCATGCATTATGACAGTGATCCTTTCTCAAGTTTCCTTCTGGATAAATAAAGAGTCTGTTCCAGCTAGAACTGTATTTGGTAATTTTAGTTTATTTCTTGGGTGTTTTTGTTCGTATAACTTTTTTGATGGTGACTCATGGGAAGAACCATTTGATATTTCTAAGAAAAATATGATGCACCAGTTTACAAACTGAACTGAAAAAGGAGCTATTTAAGCTTTCATTTCCAGCTGGTCAATATAACACATTGTTGCCTGGGGAGATAAGGGCACTCTGTCCCTTCTGACGTCTTGTCAGATTTCCATTTTTGAGAACCAGTCAGGTGAAGAACAAATGGAAATGTGCATATAATTTCACTTTCAGTGACATTCTTGAGCTGCTAGCATAATGCTGGGTAATTGAATTAAAATTATGTCTAGGTGTTAAAATGAAATGCACAGACAGCTTAAAATAAAACAAATAAAAGTGATGGCTGACTGCACATGAGAGCCTTAGAACAACTTGGGTTTTCAGCGAAGGGGAGAAAATGCAAATGGCTGAAATTCATTGAATGGGAAGGTATTCTAAGTGTAGTCTCTCGGCCCATTGCTGTGTTCTCTGTGCATAACGTCCATTTCTTTTCTAAACCAGTACATTGCCTTTTTGTTCTTGTTGTGGTTCTCCAATAGCGTTCTAAAAAATAAGCCATGGGAACATACAGATTTAATATTTTTGTGTTAAGTAAGCCATTCATATTTCATGGATGCTTTTATATCATTATACTTATAGTTAAATCTATTTATTGTAGTATAGTTATCTATTCTTTATGCTTTGTCAACTTTATTAACATCATTCAGTGCTGGGAAAGAGAAGAAAATTGTCAGACTTTTTTTCTGAAATGGAGGCATAGATCTCTCAAGATAAGCCAGTGTCTCCCTTCTGCCATTCAGTTTGTTAGGATTTAACTGTGGGTACAACAATTATCATACAACAGCTGTTTAAAGGCTTGTGAGTTCATGGGAGCCTTTTATCTTACTTTGCTAGGACAACATTACCTAACAAAAAACAACCCAGAAGTAAAGGTTTATTGTGACTCATGGTTTCAGATAGATTACTGTTTGTGACATAAACAGTAGTGGAACTGACTATGAAAGGAAAATAAAGCACCTGCTGTCTCAGTTATGGAGAGGAAGGAAAGAGCTATTATCAGGACTGGAGCAACCCTCAAAGGCCATCTAATGATGGACATCTGACATTCAGTCTCTGCCTCCTAATGGCTTCACCAACTGCTACATAGTGCTGTGAGCTGGAGCCAGAGAATTCAAAACATGGGCCTCTGGAAAGATTTCTGAGTCACACCATAGCGCTTCCCATCCTCAGAGATAAAAGTGTCTTTCTGTCCTCAACGCACTTGAAACACTCCTGTGAGTTCATGAGTGCAGCAATTCTGTCATGTCCAGAAGACATGTACTAATCTACTATTTCATGCTTCCTTTTTTCTATCTATCTATCTATCTATCTATCTATCTATCTATCTATCTATCTATCTATCTATC
>NW_026596117.1:14938799-15020829 GCF_907164565.1 Psammomys obesus
ATCTATCTATCTATCTATCTATCTATCTATCTATCTATCTATCTATCATCTATTTATCTTCATATAATAGCACTTAATAGGCATTAGCCTACACAGTGGACAATGCTCTGTCTTGAAACATTAGACTGTCAAATAAAGCCCTGTGCCAGATGTGGGATGACACCCCTCAAATTGTTGCTTAGCTTCCTCAAGTAATATAAGATATTGAGTTTACTCTTAGTTGCCAACCAGAACATGATAGGAAGACCCTATTGCTAAAGACAGAGTATACTTAAGTCATATGACATGGAGAAATCAACTTGGAACTGACCAGGAAGTTTTCTCCCTTCTGGCTAGCTTTCATAGGATTGGAGGGGTCTTTGTAAACTGTTGGGGAGAAAAGTCATCAGCAGTCTTACCCAGCTGTGAGCCCTATGAAGAACGATGAACATAGCCTGGGTATAATGGTGGAACGAATGTTGTGTGTGCAACAAACCATTTTTTGATTGTATTTAAGGCCTGCTCTATGGGAGAAAAACCATGGTTGAACCTGCTACTATTACTCTGCCAGGTGAAGATAGTATTAAACTGCCTCTATGTTTTTATTTTCATACCCTAAAATTAGGTGCGGCTCTCAAATCCTATCATAATGATGTGCAGTGAACATTCTAAAAGCTCACCCTTGGTCAAAGTGCAAAGAATACATATATGTGGAGTGCTTATTTACAAGTGGGACATCAATATTAACAATGCACCCAGAGCCTTAATGACCATCACAGAAGTAGGGGCTGAAGCAGTCTAAGAACTTGTGAGGGTTTAAAGAGTGCTTAATACAGAATATTTATTGAATACTCTGTACTCTTTCCCATACATACCCAGCAAAGAGGAGATCCATTTTATTCTGTTCATAGTTTTGAAGAAAATGTTTTTCTGTGTGTACCCCCATATAGACTGAAATTCTTATCATTCTTTGTCTTATTTAGCACTCATAATGATTTGGAGTCTGCATATCATGTTCAGAGGCAGCCTGACTGGGCAAGAGGGGGCTGCTGAGGCTGAAAATGATACGCGTGCCCTTTAGCTTGTTCTAGCATAAAGTAATCAAGGGCACAGGAAGATGGTCCTCTTGGTAAAGTGCTTGCTGTGTGAGCATGGGCACCTGGGTTTAGATCCTCAGCATCCATGTAAAGCTATGGACAGTTTCAAGTATCTGTAACCCTTGCACTGTTAAGGGTGGTTGAGCAGACAAGTGGATCATTGGAGCTCACTGGCCAGATTTGGTATAGGCCAAATGATGAGGTCCAGGCTCAGTTGCAGACCTTGGCACAGGAATTAAGGTGCTAAGAGGGACACCAGCCATTTTACTTGGCCTGCATGAGTAAGCACTAATGTGGACCCGCACATGAGCTTACGCCCAGACATACACCGTACCACATTCACACACAAATCTTAAATTTTCTGCATCTGACATCATTAAAATATTTTAAATCTTCTGTTTCTATTAAGATTTACCAATACATTCACTTGAGTACATATCACACTTATCTGTCCTTGAAGAATTTAACAGAAAATTGTGGCCTCATGTAGATGTCCACAAACAGGAGGTGACCTTACAAGTACAGGTGATGGTTCTGACTCCAGTGTCACTTCCTAGTTATGGTGTTCAGCGAGTTACTTCTGCTTGTTAGCTCTCATGTTAATACCATCTGAATTGCTTTATCTCTTAGGGTTTCTGTGAGGATTAAATGCATTAATCTGAGTAAAAACACTTGAAAAAATCTTAACATATAATGCATAATTTTATTATCATTCTTGATGAGCTCACTTGTCCATGGAAAAGAGAAATATCCAATGACTTGGGAATAAATAACACCCATTATGGCTGATATCAGTGAACGTTTCTTATACACATAGGACCGCTTAAGGAAATTAAGCAGTGTAGCAAAATGCTCATATTACTAGCTCCAATAGCGAGTCAATGAACACTGTGGGGGTCATGTTACTTAATATTCACAATAGTTCAGCAAGGTACATTTTCTTAATTTTTATAGATAAGGAAAATAGTGCAAAGATGTTAAAAAACTTTTGTCAAGCCATTTAATTGTAAGTGGTACATCCAAGAAAATGTGTAATATTGAGAACTCAGTCTTGTTATCTTCACAGCAGGCATGAGGATGAAGAAGTGAGGAAAGGGTTCTGAAGAATTCCGGAGCTTCTGGCTGAGCATAATTTGCCAGTAGGATTTTTCACTTAGAATTTGAAATTTGCCTGCTTCTGTCTATGCCTAGATCAACATTAGTTTTGATCAATCAGGAAAATCACACTATTACATCTTCAAAAACATACGCTATATCACAATTGTAATTATTAGACTGTTCATCAGTGTCTAAAATAGTATTTTTCCTAGGCAAGTAAAGACTTATATGGTTGGGGGTCATTGACCACTAACTCTGTATGAGATTTAGAGGAAAATGAACTCTAAGCTAGTATTGCTTTTTGTCAGTTCTCATTGTCCCTTTCACTCACGAAGACAGTGTTCTGGGTTGCAGATAGGACCAGGAAGAACAAAATCCTGAAACAGCAGAAGTCTAAGGAACTCAATTTGTGGAATTCTTTCTAGAGGCCTTCTATCTTGAAATTTGTCTGACTCTAAGTTTTTTTTTTTTAATTATTCCAATATGGTTAAACATTAAACACAAGTAGATGCCAGCTGGCATATTGAAATCATTGCTATTTCATTTTTTTTTGGAATGGCCAGCCAAAAATTCACTCTTGTGTACAGTCTTAGCCCACTTCTTCATTTCCTCTCTCTGCTCCTGGGCCAGCCAATATGGTGCATATTCAGCATTCTAAATGCAATGAAATGGCA
The DNA here is from genome assembly GCF_907164565.1 of Psammomys obesus. Lineage (NCBI taxonomy): Eukaryota > Metazoa > Chordata > Mammalia > Rodentia > Muridae > Psammomys > Psammomys obesus. Next base: position 14,941,648 of record NW_026596117.1, read on the forward strand.
TCAATACTTGAACACATAAACATAATTATGTCTTTGAATTGTTTTCAGGGTGAGATTCTTATTGAAAGAGCTGGCTTCTGTTTGCTGTTCTACTTGTGTTTATTCTGCCAAGTTCTATACCTGAAATTAAAGAGACTAAGCACATGCCTACATTCCTGCTGTTTTTTTCTTATTTGAGCACAAGACAGAGAACGTTTTAATATCTGAAGAGACGGCAAGTTTTAAACCAATTTTGAGCCAATTGTTGTTGTCAGACAGCATTCCTAATTTTGCCAACAGTTAGAATATAGCAACCATACTATCTAGAGGGCCATCCCACAAACAAAACAATAATGACAGAGAAATAGCAGACAGCAATATATCACATGCTTTTGTGTTGGTATAAACAATATGATGTAGGGTAAGCCATCATCCTAAATCTGTACAACTGAATGTCATTACTGAATTCATAACTCTGTAATGACTTTAGTATTTTGTTTGCTGAATGTCACCTAAGGAAATTTTTTTCACATGGCATTAGACAAGATGAAGACACTTTCATTTATTGCCAGGAAAAAACATTTGACCACCCTCAACAGGAACAAAGCTTACAGGTGCAGGAACTGTTAAGCCTCTTGTATTTAAACTCCATTTTCCTTTTTGATTAGTGTGGTCTCCAGAGACTTTTCTGAGCAATGAAGAGTAGTTTCGTTCAGAATACACTCATATTTTTACTTGCAAGTATTTGTATCTTTATTTCTGTGTCATTAGAAGAAATCCACTGCTTATACTTTGCAGAACTTTTGGAACACCTTTGAATTCTTTTTTCCCCTGTGATTCTGTTTTTATTATTTTTAAATGCATTGCTGTTTTGTATGCATGTATGTCTGTATGAGGGTGTCAGATCCACTGGAACTGGAGTTACAGACAGTTCTGAGTTACCATATGGGTACTGGAAATTGAAATCAAGTCCTCCTCCGGAGAAGCCAGTGCTATTACCTGCTTAGCCATCTTTCCAACCCCTACTTTTGAAAACTCAATAGTCCATTACAAATAAATTGTTATGAACAAGAGGAAGTATAATTTATCTTTAAATTTTGTAGCTAAAGTTTCATTTACTTTAGTGTTATTCATTTATTTCACAGACTTCTAGAGAATTGTACTGTCTCTATGACATTTCAAATGAAGGTCTACATTATTGAAGGTCTCTTTCTGGGAAAACCCCAACAAATTTGCTATGAGCCCATGTGCCATTACAATAGATATGTGGTTAATCTACCTGTTTCATGGAATAAAGTTTTAAAAAATCGACTTCGGGGGCTGATGAGGAGGCTTAGAGTTAAGAGTATTTTCTGCTGTGATATAGGAGACCCATATGGTTTCCAGCATCCACACAGAGAGGTTTACAGTGGCTTGTCACTCCAGCTCCTGGAGATCCAGTGAGCTCTTCTGGCCTTTGGCCACCTGCACACATGGGTGACATGTCTTATATACATATTCATATACATATGCATACACATGCATATGTATAACCACAACCATAAACATATACATGTATCATAAAAAATCTCAAAAATGTACTTTAGGTTAAGAAAATCTTAAAATAACCAAACAACTTATGCAATACACATTTATGTATAGTTTTAGAATGTTCTTTGAAACTTAGCTCATGTGATACACAGATGCTCCACATTTCTATCTTCTAAGAACCAATTGCTTAGGGAAGGACTGGAATTCATGGGAGGGGGGAATACTGGACGGAAACCAAACAATGAGTTTTGCGTATTGTGCGTTTGTGATGCCTCTGGCATTTCATACATGGTGATTCCTGAAGCAATATTCATAATGGTGTCTCTGAAGTGTGCTCTACTCAATCAAAATGGAAGCAGGGAGTGCTGATTTTTTTTTCCAGAGGCCTTCTGTCTTAAAATTTGTCTAAGTTTGCTAATTATTCCAACATGGCTAAACCATCAACCTGTATAGATCTCAGCTGGCATATTGAAATCATTGCTTTCATATTTAGGAATGATCTTGGGCTACTTTTGCATTCATCTCTAAACTCACATATGCAGAACAGGAATAAAAGATAGTACAAGGTAGACTATAATCAGAGTCTAAGTTGAAAACACATTATTGATTATTCAATAATTATTAATAATATGATTAATCCTTTACTGTTGGAAAATTTCCTATATTTTCAGTTAAAAATGGACTGTCTTTCAGCTGGGCATTGGCATACACAGTTAAGATGATTGCATCACTGTCATAATCTTTATCATTAATTCCACCACCATCATCATCTACAGATACCTGGGTATATCAGCTTTCAGAGCTATTCTAGGAGTTATGTAGAATGAGTACAAATGGATATAACAAGTAACTCGGGAATTGCCAGGATAGCCTAGATAATATTGATTAAATAAGTGTGCATAGATGGAATTAGGGAATCTATGTGTATATTAGCATCCATAAAGAATGCATTCTTCTGTAGTTCTGGTGACAAGCAGCATTTTTCTACTAAGAATGGAAACCAACCTTTCCCCTAGTTTAAGAAGGTATTTTCCCTGGAAGTATTACTTCAAAACAACCGAGATATGAAGAACACTATTTTTGTTGCAAGTATTCTTCTTCAAGGTTTACACTGATGTGTGGAAAACACATACACTTTAAAAGCCAATTTTTTCTATAAGTACATTTAGCCAGAACATATTCATAGTTTTAATAATTTAGGATCTGGAATGCTCAATGAATGCATTAATTTTATTTGATGAATTATAGTCATTTAATGATAAGAATTTATATATGACTTGTGATTTTGCTGGCACTAGTTTTTAGTGGTAAAATAGGCCTTGCTTGCCTAGCATATTTTCATGCTCACATTTAGAAGGCAAATGTGCCCATTTTCCATTCCTATCTGAGACTCAATGTTTAAATTAATCATTCTTCTTAGGAGGTGTTATGTATCAATTCTTTGGCTATTTCAGATTCCAATATAGAATCACGTTATCCTCTATTATTTGCATATGTTTAATTCTATAGCACACTCAGAATGTACAAAGGAGCCCAGATGAATTTCGCAATCTTGAACAAATTCACACTGAGCTGATGATCACAAGATCCAGTAATTAAATGTATTCTCTTATTCCAAGTCCTGAGCTGATTTCATTGAAACAGAAGGATTCAAATCCTATTTCACAGGTGGTAGATTTCAGTTAGCAAGCTTGTCGCCTCATGCCCCCTTCTTCTTTCTGGTTTATCTTGTTTTTCCTAGAAATAGCAGTAAAATGGTTTGTCTCTTTGCTTTTTTCCCACTAAAGGAATAACCACAGTCCTCACCATGACGACCCTAAGCATCAGTGCTCGGCATTCCTTGCCCAAAGTGTCCTATGCCACTGCCATGGATTGGTTCATAGCTGTCTGCTTTGCTTTTGTATTTTCTGCTCTTATTGAGTTTGCTGCTGTCAACTATTTCACCAACATCCAAATGCAAAAAGCCAAGAAGAAGACTTCAAAGCCTCCTCCAGACATCCCGGCTGCTCCTGTGCAGAGAGAGAAACATGCTGAAGCATCTGTCCAGGTATTTAGATTTATCTACATTCTTCTAAGGTTTTAGCTACAAATTTTTGTCATAGGTAGAAAACAGAGGCCATGAGTGTATCCATGGCAATTTCTAAGAACGGTGCAAGTTTAGGGAAATATATGGTGATAACATGTACACTGATGTTTTATTTTAGCAATATTATTAGTTATTTGAGGATATCACGAATCTATTTTGATAATATTTACCCCCCCCGCATTCTAATGCATTCCAGGTCCAACTCTCTTTCCTCACCTGCCCAAATTTGTGTCTTCCTCTTCCTCTCCTTTCTCCTCCTCCTCCCTTTCCTTCTCTTCTTCCTCCTCCTCTTTCTTTTTAAAAATAATCAAGTACAATTTGCTGCTTATGTATTCTTCTTAAAATTTCTTTATTTTTATTAATTACAGTCTATTCACTTTGTATCCCAGCTGTAGCCCCCTCCCTAGTCCTGTCCCAATTCCACTCTCTCTTCTTTATCTTCTCCCATGCCCCGCCCCAAGTCCACTGATAGGGGAGGTTCTCCTCCCCTTCCCTCTGAACCTAGCCTATTACATCTCACCAGGAGTGGCTGCATTGTATTTCTCTGTGGCCTGGTAAGGTTGCTCCCCCCTTAGGGGGAGGTGATCAAAGAGCCAGCCACTGAGTTCATGTCAGAGACAGTCCCTGTTTTCATTACTAGGGAACCCACTTGGATTCTGAGCTGCCATGGGCTACATCTGTGTAGGGGTTCCAGGCCATCTCCATGAGTGGTTCTTGGTTGGACTATTAGTCTCAGAAAAGATGCCTGTGCCCAGAATGTTTGCTTTTGTTGTTCTCCTTGTGGAGCTCCTGTCTCTTCCAGGTCTTTCTATCTCCCCCTTCTTTCATAAGATTCCCTGTACTCTGCCCAGAGTTTGGTTATGAGTCTCAGCATTTGCTTTGATACCTTGTTGGGTAGAGTCTTTCAGAGGCCCTCCGTTGTAGGCTCTTGTCTTGTTCCCTGTTTTCTCCCTCTTCCAATGTCTGTCCAATTTGCCTTTCTGAGTAAGGATTGATCATCTTACCCAGGTACCCTCCTCCATTGCTGGTGGGAATGTAAACTTATGTAACAACTATGGAAATCAATCTGGTGCTTTCTCAGACAATTAGAAATAGTGCTACCTAAAGATCCAGCTATACCACTTCTAGGTATATATCAAAAATATGTTCAATATACAAGGACATTTGCTCATCCATATTTGTAGCAGCTTTATTCATAAGAGCCAGAATCTGGAAACAACCCAGATGTCCCTCAACTGAGGAATGGATACAGAAATTGTGGTATATTTACACAATGGAATACTACTCAGCAATTAAAAACAAGGAAATCATGAAATTTGCAGGCAAATGGTGGGAACTAGAAAAGATCATCCTGAGTGAGGTATCCCAGAGGCAGAAAGACACACATGGTATGTACTCACTTATAAGTGGATATTAGAATATAATATAGGATAAACATACTAAAATCTGTACACCTAAGGAAACTAAGCAAGAAGGAGGACCCTGGGTAAGAATCTTATGTATTCTTTAATGTATGGCTTTCATGGACATTTAGTCTACTAATCAGTCCATATATTTTGAAAAGAAAACTAACTTTCCATTTACCAGAAACTATCATTTGCAAATCTGCTTTCCACAGTGGATTTTGTCTAACTTGAGCTTGTGTGGGTCTTGTGTGTGTTGCCATAACCACTGTGTGTTCATCTGTGTAGTCTGTTCTTCTGCATTTAGAACCCAGTGTTTCCTGGTAGTCCATTACCTCGAGCTCTTATACTCTTTAAATCCCCTCAGCCAGAATGATTATTCGGTCTTAAGAACAAGGGGTGTTTGTTGATACAGATGTTCCGTTTAAGGCCCAGCCTTTCACAGTCTCATATTCTTTCCACTTTGGCTAGTTATGTGTCTTATTGTTAATCACCATTTACTGGAAAATCAAAGTCTGTCTGATAAAGGTTCAGAGATGCACTGTGACTTTAAGAAGTCATAAAAAGCTAGTTTAACATTGTGGCCATTTAGCAGAATAAAGGGATTATAACCTAGCTAGTCCAGGTTCTTGGCTTCAACACTGGTTCCAGATATGGAATTTGTCTTGTGGAATAGACCTTAAATCTAATCAGTCACTGGTTGGTTATTCCCATGATATTAATGCTACTCTTGATAGAATGAGCATATTTTGCTATGCCAAATAGTAAAGTCCATATCTGGGAAATCTGATGAGTGGTTTTCTTCTTAGCTACCATTAATAACAGCTTCCAGAACAATGAATTCTAACTGAAAGGGATGAAGCTTTCAATTAGTACAAGTTTGATTTCTTTATGTCCTATGACTTAAGTATGTGTTATTCCTAGCAATAGGGCCTTACTGTCAAGTTATGAAGGGTAAACAAAAATGATACCAGCACCCTGTAATGTTTGGCCGTTTGTAGGACCTAAGTGGCCAGGAAACCTGGAAAAGATAACCTATTCCTGAGAATAGATTTTCAAAATTTATTAAGCAGTGGTGTTTTGTAGAGGCTTTGTCAACCCACTATAAAGTAACTCTTTAAATTATTCTTTTCTTGCGTAAAAAAAATAGCTTTATTTTATTTTTTATTTATTGTAATTTATTCACTTTGTATCCCAGCTGTAGCCCCTTCCCTCATCCCCTTCTGTTCCCATGACCCAGCCCCCTGATAGGGGAGGTCCTCCTTCCCTTCCATCTGACCCTAGTCTATCAGGTCTCATCAATACTGGCTGCATTGTATTCTTCTGTGGCCTGGTATGGTAAGGCTGCTTTCCCGTCAAGGGGAGGGGAAACTCAGCTAGCCATTGAGTTGATGTCAGAGACAGTCCCTGTTCACATTACTGGGGAGCCCACTTGGAGACTGAGCTGCCACGGGCTACATCTGTGCAGAGGGTGTAGGTTATGTCCATGCATGAGTATCAGTCTCAGAAAAGACCCTTGTGCTCAGTTTTTTGTTTTTGTTTTTTTGTTTGTTTTTTTTTTTTTTTTTTTTTTTTTTGGTTCTGTTGCTCTCCTTGTGGAGCTTTAGACCCTTCCAGGTCTTTCTATCTTCCCCTTCTTTCATAAGATTCCCTGCTCTTTGCCCAAAGTTTGGCTCTGAGTTTCAGCGTCCACTTTAATACTTTGCTCGGTAGAGTCTTTCAGAAGCCCTCTGTCTTGTTCCTTATTTTCACCTTCTTCTGATGGCTATTAATTCAGCATTTTTTCACATGTATTATTATTGTATAGAAGCTGCAAAATGTTCAAAAATATGGATAATCAAGAATGCAGAATTGTCCCCTTTTTTTTTCTTCTTGGTCTTCCACTATTCTGCTATGTCCCTTTGACTCTTTCATTTCATTTTCTTATGTTTTTGTTTGTTTGTTTTATAAATAGACAGATCCCTCATGGTTACTTCCCCTTAGACAACTACAATTTTCATGAATAGCACTTTAAAGATGCCTGGTCTGCACCTATCTAAACCAAAATGTAATCAAAATCAACTGTTTTTCTCTTGATTTATCGACTTATTCATTCAACAAATACATATTTAAGGCCAACTATGGGCCAGACTTTGCACACAGACTAAGAATCAATAATGTATATTTTAAAAGCCAGCAAATACCCTACACTATGGAAGTTCCATTTATTACCATGTGGTTAGAAAGTAGAGGCAGACAGTTTCTTTAAATATAAGTAAGGAAACACTTGAGTATTAAATGGGTACTATGTGAAGGGTCAGCAAGTGGTTAGAGATTAGGAATCTACTTTTACAGAATTGACCCATGCCTTCTTTCAGTTTGTACTTCTTTTCCTAATGTCTTCAGATGGTGCTCTCTATGTATGTCACAAGAGTAGCTAAGGAAATGAATGCTTTACATTAAGAAGTTTTAATCCCTTAAATTTTCTGCTAAATGAATTCATCATGATTTTCAAAATGGTTAGAATGCATTTTGCACACTGTTTTAAGAAATAATGTGAATACTCTACCAAACTGTTCTTCTGTAAATCTGGCAACCATAAGATAAATGAAAAATATCCTAAAGAGTCCCAGGACATATGATGTAAAGTTTATGGACATGGATAAAAGAAATAGTGTTCAGAGCTGTACCCCTTTCCCCACTTCCCATAGCTATACTTGCAGCTTCCGTCTTTTGTTGTTGTTTAATTATGTTTTGCTTCATCATATTGAAACTATATAATGCATTTCTTGCTTTTTATAAGTCACCCAATTTTGTATTTAGTTTACTGTTTGTTTGTTTGTTTTTTTTCTTTACCTTTTTTTTTTCTCTCTTTTTGATATTTCAAGACAGGATTTCTCTGTGTAATCCTGGCTGTCCTGGAACTTGTTCTGTAGACCAGGCTGGCCTTGAACTCAGAGGTCCACCTGCCTCTGTTAGCTCAGTGCTGGAATTAAAAAGCGTGTGCCACCATTGTCCAGAACACTCTTTATTATTTTTCTCATGATTGATTCAAGAGTTAATGTAGTTATGTTTTTCTGCAGGTTAAATTTGTTATTTTCATGATATTTGAGTATACATCATATTAGTTTATTTTCATGCTATTTTATTTACAAATAAAATTTAAAAAATTATTAATTATTCATTACAATTTATTCACTTTGTATCCCAGTTGTGGCCCCCCTTCCTTATCTCCTCCCAATCCCGCCCTCTCTCCCCCTTCTCCACGCATGCCCCTCTCCCAGTCCACTGATAGGGGAGGTCCTTGTCCCATTCCGTCTGATCCTAGCCTATCTGGTCTCATCAGGACTGGCTGCATCATCTTTCTCTGTGGCCTGGCAAGGCTGTACCTCCCTCAGAGGGAGGTGATCAGAGAGCCTGTCACTGAGTTCATGTCAGAGACAGTCCCTCCTCCCCTTACTAGGGAACCCACTTGCAGACTGAGGCTATGGGCTACATCTGAGCTGAGGTTTTATGTCTTCTCCATGCATGGTCCTTGGTTAGGGTATCAGTCTCTGCAGGGCTTCCAGGGCTCAGGTTTTGTTTTGGTGTTTTTTGTTTGTTTGTTTGTTTGTTTTTTGCTCTGTTGGTCTCCTTTTTGAGCTCCTGTTCCCTCCAGGTCTTTTTATCTCCTCCTACTTCCATAAGATTCCATGCACTCTGCCCAAAGTTTGGCTATGAGTCTCAGCCTCTGCTTCAATACCTCCATCAGTAGTATCTTCCAGAGGCCCTCTTGGTAGGTAGGCTTCTGTCCTGTTCCCTGTCTTCTGCTGCTTCTGATGTTTATTGCATTTGCCCTTCTGAATGAAGGTTGAGCATCTTCCCTAGGTTCTTCCTTGTTGTTTAGCTTATTTAGGACTATGCATTTCAGTATGTTTATCCTATATTATATGTCTAATAACCACTCATTAATGAGGATATACCATGTGTGTCTTTCTGCTTCTGGATTACCTCACTCAATATGATCTTTTCTAGTTCCCACCATTTGCCTGCAATTTTCATGATTTCCTTGTTTTTATTATTATTATTATTATTATTATTATTATTATTATTATTCCATTGTGTAAATGTACCACAATTTCTATATCCATTCCTCTGTTGAGGGACATCTAGTTTGTTTCCAGATTCTGGCCGACACTGAAATTTCACCTTACACACATCAGAATAGCTAAGATCAAAAATTCAAGTGACAATACATGCTGGAGAAGATGTGGAGAAAGGGGAACCTTCTACCAGTGCTGGTGGGAATGTAAACTTGTACAACCCCTTTGGATCAATCTGGAGTTTTCTCAGAAAATTAGGAACAGTGCTACCTCTAATAGACTAAGATCAGAAGGAAGGAAAGGAGGATCTCCCCTATCAGTGGACTTGGGGAGGGGCATGCGTGAAGAAGTGGGAGGGAGGGTGGGACCAGGAGGGGAGGAGGAAGGGCTTTATGGGGGGGATACAAAGTGAATAAACTGTAATTAATAAAAATAATAAATTTAAAAAATAGGAAAAAAAAAGATCCAGCAATACCACTCCTAGGCATATATCCAAAATATGCTTAAGTATAACACAAGGACATTTGCTCAACCATGTTCGTAGCAGCTCTATTTGTAATAGCCAAATACATTTTTTTACTGAATTCAAATCTCTTCTGTATAGAATTCTGTGTTTCATAATTTTGAAATTAATATTATCAGAGTTATTTGCTATATAATTGGAATAATGTTTTTATTTTGAGATAATAACGTATACAGAGATAATATAAAAATTTCTAGGTGCAATTTTTCTTTAATGCTGCTAAGTTTTTATTGTATTGTATTCTTTCAGAACTATTATTTGAGTAATATTTTTATTGTCCATTGATTTATGCTAAAAAGTTATTATCTTTAGCAACAAATCTTACTTAAATCACTATTTACCTTGATAGTCTTCACAATTTTTGAAATATTCCCTAACTTCTTTCATAAATATTTATAGATTTGTACTAATCTTTCTTTTAGTTTGACTACTTTTTTTTTATTGTTGAGGTCAATGACTTCAAGCATCCAATGGTTTAAAACTGCCTTATTTTTGTATCAGTCCATGAATGTAGTCATAGCCTTTTTTACTTCAACATGAATGTCTTTCCCTTGAATTCTGCTTGATTTTCAATTTCAGCTTCTCTCTCTGACTCCCCTCTCTCACTCTTTCCCTCCTTTCTTCCATCTGTCCTGTGATGTGAGTGTCAAATCTAGGCCTTGTGTATGTTAGGCAACTCCTACTACCGAACTATACTCCTTCACTTCATTTTGAAATTTCTAATGGAATTTTTTCCTCTCAGTGTTAGCTTTCCTGGAGTTTTCTGCAATTAAATTTGTTCTTTTCTCCATTTCCTATGCACTCTGGAAGTTATATGTAATGTTCATATATATATATATATATATATATATATATATATATATATATATAACTAGTATTTGTCTTTAAGGCTTAAAACAAATTCCAAAAGTAATTTGTTTCAACTTGTAATTCTCTAACAATTTTGAAATTATAAAATACAATAAATGTCCAATGTAAACATTAACTCACCCTAATTCCAAAATAGCTTTATTCTAATGCTTCTGGGTTGTGAAATATGTTTTATGAAAGAAATCCAGGTGTAGTGCTATATACTTATAATTCATGCAACTTGAAGGACTGAAGGCAAATTACAAGTTTTGTGTGAACATGGGCTAATGTAGCAAGATACTATCTCAAAAATTCTATTTGATATGAAATTTATTCTAATCTTTTTTTCTTTGTATTTGCAAGCGATGAAATTTATTGCACTGATATACTAATTAAATACAAATATGTTGAAGCATTAAGTACTCAGAATAAAATTTTCGTGTATAATTTCCAAAGACGAGGAGATAACTGATTGGTCCCTGAGACACACCAGTTGACCACAGCAGTTGCCATCACCTGTATAGCTGGAGGAGCTCCTCTGCCCAGCTAAGCTTTTGTGATTCAGAAACTTCTCTGAGGCACAGCACATGTATTGTGTGCTCATGACCTAAGGAAAGAGCACGAAGAAACTTTTTTTTTTTCAAAATGCTGAAGATCAAACCATTTCAGCCTTGAGGGTGATTTTAAAATAAAACTGATCAAAGTATTCATCATGTGTTCATGTCCTCTATAGTGAGTATCCGTGCAGTGATTCAGATCTGTAAGGCAATTTACTTCAAGGTACCCATGTTTTAAAGACAGTGACAAACGACTTAGTGCAAGGTTGAGTTCAGTCCCTGCTTGACCTCAGTGACAAGGATAACTTCATAGGGTGAGAGTATATTAAGGGGATACAAATTGGGAGGCAGATACATAGGGAGAAGAAAGTACAGAAATAGAATGTGTTAAAAATGATACTTTGTCATTGATTGCTGAAACAAAATATTCTAAGAATCCATGGTTTGGAGTTTCAGTAGAGATTGTAATCAGACAGCCAAAACTTGTTTATTCATATATGTATGCTAAAATATAACGTCATTTCCTGTTTTTGGATGAGAAATAAGATTTCTTTATTTTTAATATAGTAATGTATTTACTTTACATCCTAAGGGTGGCCTCTTCCTCCTCTCCTTCCCCCTTCCCCTCTCCCTTTTTCCCCCAGAAAAGGGGAGACCCTCCTCCCTGTAATAACCTTCCCTTGCACACCAAGTCACATCAGGACTGGGCGTATTTTCATCCCCTGAGGCCAGGAAAGACTGCCCTGCCAGGGGGAAGTGATCCAAAAACAGGCAATGGAGTCTATGTTAGAAACAGTGCTTCCTCACACACTCTTGCCAGGAGTCCCATATGAAGACCAGGTAGACCCTCAGCAAGAAGTGCAGAGGTAACAAGGGAACAAAGATTGAGGGAAAATCCAAACAATTGGCCCAGCCTGAGACCCACCTCACGGTAGAGAACCTAATATGGTACTAATAATGATACCCTGCTATGCTTTCAGACAGGAGCGTAACTTGACTGTTCTCTGGGAGGCTTCAGTCAGCAGCGGATCCAGACAGATGATGAGACTTGCAGCCAAGCATGGGGAAGAATTCTGGGGGTCCTGTGGAACTTTTGGGAGAAAAATGGAAGGACATGGAGGGGACAGGAGCCTCACAAGAAGACCAACAGAGACAACTAACCCAGTCATGCATGATCTGGACCTAGGGCCCCTGCACACATCAATTCCTTTTCTTTATTTTATAAATATTTTTTATTCACTTTACATCCTTTGCATCCTTCCTCCCCTCCCGGTTCTACCCTCCCTTCTTCCCTTTACCTCCTTCTTCAAAAAAGGGGAGATCCCTTTCCCACCTACCTCAGCTCATCAAGTTGCATTGAGACTGAGCATGTCCTCTTCCCCTGTGGCCTGGCAAGGCAGTCCTGCCAGGGGGAAGTGATAAAAAAGATGTTAAGTGAATGTTAAGTGATGCAGTCCCCACTTCCCTTACTAGAAGACGCACATGAAGCCTTAGCTGCTTATCTGCTATATCTTTGTAAGAGGCCTAGGTTGAATTCATGATAGTCCCTGGTTGATGCTTCATTCTCAGAAAGCCCCTCTGGGCCCTAGTTAGTTGGCCCTGTTGGTCTTCTTGTGGAGTTTCTGTCACTTCCAGTCCTTTTACTCTTTCCTCCTACTTTTCCAGAAGACTCCCTATGCATTGCCTGATGTTTGGCTGTGAGTCTTAGCATCTGTTTTGAAGTGCTGCTGGGTAAAGCCTCTCAGAGAACAACTCTGTCAGGTTACTGTGTGAAACTTAGCAGAGTATCCTTCATAGTTTCAGGGATTGGCATTCTCCAGCAGGATGGGTCTTTAGTTGGCCAGGCATCGGTTGGGCGTTCCCTCAATCTCTGTTCTATCTTTATCCCTGTACATTTGGTAGGCAGGGTATATTTGGGGTTATATTTGGGTGGGTTGGTGTTCCCCTCCCCCTAACAGGAGAAGAGTCTAGTTAGGTGGTGTCCTTTTCAGTCTCTAGGGCCTCTCCTACTGGAGTCTCGACTTGAGTGCCCCTCATATTCTCCCTGGAGCCTACCCTGACTTAGGACCCCAGCTTGTTACACAGATGCCCCCACACTCACTTTTCTCAAAAGGCCTTCTGTCCTCTCGCTCTTGCTTTCCCCAGATCTGACCTTCACACAGTTAACTCTTTGTGCCCCCTTTCCTACCTTGTTAACAGTGTTCAGCCATTACCTCTGTCTGTTCTATCTTCCCTTGCTAGTGAGACTTATACATCCTCATTTGAATCATCCATGTTACTTATCTTCTTGGGGTCTGTGCCTCATAGTATGCTTATCCTGTACCAGATGCTAAAACCCATTTATAACTGAGTACATACCAAGTGCATCTTTCTGAGTCTGGGTTACCTCACTCAGGATGATCTTTTCTAGTTCTTTCCATTAGCCTGCAAATTTCATGATGTCTTTGTTTTTAGTAGCAAGTAGCATTCCATTGTGTATATGTGCCACAGTTTCATTGCCCAGTCTTTGGGTGAGGAACATCTAGGTTGCTTCCAGATTCTGGTTATTGTGAATAAAGCTGCTATGAGCACAGTTGAACAAGTATCCTCGTTGTATGGTGAATCACCTGTGTATACATATCCAGGAGAAGGATAGCTGGGTCTTCAGGAAAAGCTATTCCCAATTTTCTGTGAAAGTGCCAGATTGATTTCCAAAGTGATTGTGCAAGTTTACACTCCCACCAGCAATGGAGGAATGTTCTCCTTTCTTCACACCCTTGCCAGCATGTGTTATAGCTTGAGTTTGTTTTTCTATTTTTCCTTTGATTTTTTTTAAATTTACTACAATTTATTCATCTTGTATCCTGGCTGTGGCTCCCTCCATCAGCTCCTCCCAACACACCTTCTCCTCCTCTTCTCTTCCTATGCCCCTCCCCTAGACCGCTGATAGGGAGGGTCCTCCTTCTCTTCCATCTGACCCTAGGCTATCAAGTCTCATCAGGACTGGCTGCATTGTTTTCCTCTGTCTGGGCAAGGCTGCACCCACCAGGGGGAGGTGATCAAAGAGCCAGCCACTGAGTTCATGTCAGAGACAGCCCAATTTCCCCTTACTAGGGAACACTAGAGAACACTTGGAGACTGAGCTGCTATGGGCTACATCTGTGAAGGGGTTCTAGGTTATCTCCATGAGTGGTCCTTCGTTGGAATATCAGTCTCAGAAAGCTATTCTTATCTGTTTGAGTTGGAACCTCAGAATGGTTTTGACTTGCATTTCTCTGATTACTAAGGATGTTGAACATTTCCTTAAGTGCTTCCCTACCATTCAAAATTCCTCTGTTGAGAATTCTCTGTTTAGTTCTGTGTGCCATTTTTTTAATAATTGGGTTATTTTGTTTATTGGTGTTGGATTTCTTGAGTTCATTGTATAACCTTTATTATGTTTAGGTAAGAGCCTATTATTCCTGACCTCTCCAAGACTTTAATCATGAAGCAGTGTTGGATTTTGTCAAAGGCTTTTCTGCATCTAATGAGATGATCATGTGATTTTTTTTTTTTGAGTGAACTTCTGGAGATATCAACATCCCAGACTTCAAGTTATACAACAGAGCAATAGTAATAAAAACTGCATAATACTGGCATATGAATAGACTGGGTTTATCAATGGACTTGAATAAAATATGCAGAAATAAAACCACATACTTATGGTCACTTGATTCTTGACAAAGGAGTGAAAAACCATACAACAGGAAAACACAGCATCTTCAACAAATGTTGCTGGTCTAACTGAAATGTCTACATGTAGAATAATGCAAGTAGATACATGTTTAACTACCTGCACAAAATTCAGATGCAAGTGCATCAAAGACCTCAGTGTAACACCAGATACACTAAGTTTGTTAGAAGAGAAAGTGGGGAAGAGTCTCAAACTCATCAGCACAGGAGACAACTTCCTGAACAGAACACTAACAGCTCAGGTTGTAAGATCAACAATTAATAAGTGGGTGCTCTTGAAACTGAAAATCTTCTGTAAGGCAAAGGGCACTATAAATAGAATGAAACGACAGTCTATAGACTGGGTAAAGATCTTCACCTACATCTGGTAAAGGGCTAATATTCAAAATATACTTGAGCAAATTTTGGATATATGCCTAGGAGTGGTATAGCTGGATCTTGAAGTAACACTGTTCCTAATTGTCTGAGAAAGTAGCAGATTGATTTCCAAAGTGGTTATGGAAGTTTACCAGCAGTGGAGGAGGGTTCCCTTTTCTCCACAACCTCTCCAGCATGTGTTGTCAGTTGAGTTTTTGATCTTAGCCATTAGTTTTGATTTGCATCTCCCTGATGACTAAGGACGTTGAGCATTTCTTTAAATGTTTCTCTGCCATTCCTCTATTGAGAAATCTCTGTTTAGCTCCATACCCCATTTTTTAATTGGATTACTTGATTTGTTGCTGTTTAAGATCTTTTAGGATTCACTAGAAGTTTGATTCACTTGGACTGTTAGTGGCCAGGCAAAGGCTTATGGTGACTATTTTTTTTTCTCTGAAAATTGAAAAGATTATAGGTTATTGGAATATTTATATAAAAGGAGAGAAAGCCAATTTCTGGAATGTAATAGTAGCTGTCAATGGCTCAAGTATACCTATGGATATTTTAAGGGGCACAAAACATCTCTTTTGTTTCTGCTCCCCATTGCCATAATTCTGCCCTTGGCTCTATCCTAAAGTGTGAATTGGATAACAACCTCATGATTTTGTTCTCCCATATCCTTACTGCTCTTTCTTAACATATCCACTTTCTCATGGATGTGGACAATTTGAATGAATAGAATGATCTGAAAGATAAGTGACTATAGAATTGCAACCAGGAAAGCTTTCTTAACAGTGTTAAATATACATTTAAAAAGTCATGGATGGGAGACATGGCCTAGAGGTTAAAAGCATATATTTCTCTCATTGAGCATCTCCAGTCAATTCCGAGCATCCACATCAGGCAGTTCACAATTGCTTGAAACTCCACATCCAGGAGATCTATCCCTTAATCTGGCCTCTATATCTGCCATGCTATATCTTATGAAAACTAGCAGCAATGGCTAATATTAACTGAGCTTGTAAGTCAGGTTTTACATGATGTAATTTATATATGCTACATAGGTACAAGCTCACAAGGGATATTTTACAAAAAGAAGAAACATGTTTCCAGCATGTTGTCATGATAATTCAGATCTAGTATGGTAAATGCAATATTGAAATTGCTTCAGATGTGCTTTAGTGAAGGCCTTGCTTTATAATGTATATGTGTAGCATTTATTAAATAAAATACAGATATTAGAATGTAGTTATGTACATATATATGTAGGTATACATTTTATACAAGAACATACATGTATAAAACATGTACATATAAAAGAGACATAGACATTGATAAGCCCATGTTAGTCTTTTGTTCAAATTTTAAAATGTTTATCATTATTTGACACTTTTACAATGTATGTAATGTATTTTGATAATTTTCTAAGTCCTGTTACCATCTTCCATCAGCATCAATTCACAAAGAACCTGTTTTTCTTTCTAACAAGTTCCTCTCAATTTCATGACCTGAATTTGTGTACTTTGCAAGAACAGTATGTGCTCTAAAAGTATGGGCCATCTCTTTCTCTCTATCCTTGTGACTGACCATAATAATTGTACATATTTATGCACCACAGCATGACTTTCTAGTTCATGTTTATACTGTGCCTCAAATCTGAGGCACTTTTGTCAATAGTTGGAGTTAGCTAATGGACAGAAATAGAGTACTGAAAAAGACACTTAGAAAAGAAGCCAAAGAAATAACATCCATACACAGCTATTCAAGGCGAGGAAAGGAATAGCCAAGTAACTTTTGATCACTTTAGTCATTTCACTTTCACAGGTATCAGAATCTGTGATGTGCTAAATGCGATGATTTCCTGGTGGTTGGTAATATACAAGCTTCATTCCATTTCTAAAGTGTGCAGAAATGGGTCAGTTTCAAGTCTTAACTTCAATCATCCTCAAAGAAATGCTGCTTAAAAGCCCCTCTTAGAAATGCTGTTCTTTAAATAGTTTAGACTAAATGCCACAAAGAAGCACAAAGTATCTTTCCTTTTGTTCTTACTCCTTTCATATCTTAACTTCTTTTAAAATCTGGTACCTTGACAACTTAAAAAGGACATAGATTAGTACTGTCACTTCATTTGACATTAGGCATGTTTGTGGCAAGTGTTTTATGACACTCTTCAAGTCTTATTTAGCTAAGTTCTTTCCCAAACTCATATCTTCTTAAGTACAAAACGTTCTGTGGTTGGTAATATTCTTTAGGTCATGAGTGATTGTTTCAATATACAAACATTGAACTATTTTGGTGATGTATCTTGTCTTCTGTGTTAATTTTGTTATTTCCTTTCATGTGCAGTCATGCCTTCCTCATGTATGAGTGCACATCTCAACTTATGAGTTACAAGCATAGAATAAAGCACCTATTACAGTCAGTCACTGAAGAGTCAAAGTCAAAAATCCACAGTGTTAGTCCATTTAGAGCCAGACTATTAATCTTGTGAACAACCTAACAATTAACATCATCCATGTAATGTATTTCACAAGTCAAGCACACTGATTTTGGTGTAAACAATTACCCTAGAACTTCATAAATACTGGCAAAATATTAATTAGTTACTGTAATCAATTATATACTAGGAATCTGATATAATTATGTATATGTTTATAGATCAAATATTCAGTGTCGCTATGTTGGGGATATTATGATTTTTTTCCTTCTATAGGTATGAAGATACTGAGGAGACTAAATATTGAACAAGTAATTTAGAATAAAAAATGACCTACTGTGGAAAGACAGAAAGGTCAAATAAAGAATTATATCAGAGACAGTTAAGCTGAGACATCTCCTTAGTCTTTGAAATGCAAAAAAAGAGTTATGAATCAAGGCATTCAAATGATGAAGAAAAGAAAAGCAGTCAGTCGTTGTAGTTTACTGAAATAATATTATGTATATTTTGGTAGCTGATGTTAATAATATCACATGGAGAGACAAATACCATCATTAGCATCCTAACTGAAGATAGGCGATTTCCTTCTTCAGAGATGAATATGCCATAAATTTAACAGTGCAGGAGGAAGTTGAATATATTAGCTAGTGTTTAAAGAAGAACTAGGGAATGTGCCACCATAATGTATCACAGTGAGCAAAAAATGTATGTGATACAGGTATAAATAAAAATGATTTGAGTTAATAGCAAGTTTGTTCATTTCTTTTATATACTCTGTTTTTACAGATAACTTGGTAACTGAAAAAGTAGTGAGATGTATTAACTATACAAATTGAGAAAGCAGCATTAGCACCATTATGGTGATAATTATCAACCTCATTTAAAAAATATTGATTTTATAGGTATGCAGATTTTGGCTATATTTATGTATGTGGACCACGTGTGGCTGGTGCCTGAGCAGGTCAGAAGAGGACATTACAGCCCTTCATACTGCAATTGCAAATGAGTTTGGGCTGCTGAATAGGTGCTGGGACTGAACCTAGGTCGTCTGCAAGAGCGGCAAAGTGTTTTACGCACCAAACTATCTCTCTGGCCCCCATAGACATTTCTTGAATTGCTTACTGTATGTGACACATTTTGGGGGTTGTCATACATATGGTATGTCTAATCTTCACAACAAACTGTAAGGCAAATTATGTTATTATGCACCTAACTTTGTGGTTGACAAAGATATAGCTCTTCGTATGGTTACTGGATAGAATTGTGTAAATTATGTACTAAATGGTTGACTTGGTTTTGAGCCCTGTCTGTTGGGTATCAGAAAGATAGATAATTTTAGGTGAATGTTGCTGCCTCTCTCTAGGTATAAACAAACAAAATGGTATTTTGTCTCCATTTCAAATTCTTCAGTGTTAGTTTGACCACAAAACCCTATACTTAGATTTCTATTTCTCTGTTAACTTTTGTATGTAAACTAGGAGATCTCAGTCTGTTCTAATTAAGCTGTCTGTGTCACTACATGCTCGCCCAATCTGAATTAACGCACTATGCTATCTATGTTCTTTGACATGGATGTAGTTTATTACATATGACAGCCAAGAGCTGATTAGAAGTAGGGTAATTTTTCTGGGGTCATTGAATCAGGTATCATTAAATAGTTTATATTTACACATACACCAGGAATTCATACTGTTCTACCAGCAATAAAAATATCACTTATACTGAGCTTTCCATGTGTGATAAATATTTTAAGCATTATATATTATATGTTATATGTCATATATCATACATTATATATAATATACTATACATTATAAAAGATACATTATATAATATATTATATGTGTATTCTCATATAATCTTCACAGCAGTCCTTTTTATAGATGAGGAAATTGAAGTTCCAACAGGTCTAAGTGATTTGCCCAAAGTCACACAGCTGCTATGTAACAGAGCCAAGATTTTAAGCCAGACACACTGCATCCAAATATATGCTCAGAAACTAGTACAGACTGCTGCCCTTCAGTTATAAACCCCCGAAATCCTCCATCCTACCTCTTCTCACATACTCTATCCCACCTCAGTTCTGATGTATCTGAAAGTTATTTTAATGTTCACATTGTTAAAAATGTAAGTCTTCCTTTGAAATTCTATCCCACTTATAAATATGATATTGCCAATCAAAGTTTACCAAAGTCACAGAAACATAATGCACCTTCCCCAACTCTAGTATAGCATGAAATATGTGTAGACTTTGTCAAAGCCAAAGGTCATCCGTTAATTGAATAGCAATTTTAATAAATCATAGATAATGTAACCCACAATTCGTTGTTATTTTTGAAATTAAAAACATTAAAAAAACAAACATGAGCAAGTATTCTTCTGAACTTTGACTTGAACTATTTTATATACATTCATATGTCCAATAAGGATTATTTATCTCTAATGTATAATCAAGGGAATGTTATGAAAAATATTTACAGGACTGTTTTCTCTTACAGAATTTATGCTATACTGGGTAAGAGAATGTCTATAAAGATAACAGAGAGAAATGCGGAAGTAAGAAACAGAGGACACTGGGAGAAGTACACTGGACTTTAGGGCATGGTGGCTGTCAGGAGAATTTAGATGGTGAATCTTGCATTATACTGATATTCAGCAGATGAAACAGAATAGCCCAGAAATGAGCCAGCTCATTACTGTAAATATCATTAGTTGACTTATGATATTCATAGAGTAGAGGAAGGATCATTTTAGAATTGCCATATAATTTATAAACTATTAGCATGGTGTTAGGGTTTTTATTTCTCAATTTACTCTATTACTTTTTTTCTGAATGATTCCAGCACAGCTGCTGAGCATCGATCAGGTGCTCAAGAAGTGTCTCCTACTGATTTCATTATTTATATAATGAAGGTATAAATCCTATGGAGGCAGTCCGTGAAAGAACCACACTTCCTCATTGGAAACTCTGTATGAACTTAAAGTAATTTTTATTTGACCTTTTCCCGTCTCTGTCAACAATATGGCTAGACCAACGCTTCTGTGTGGGGTAGAAAAAGAAACAGCTTTAAAGTACACAACGCTTGAAACAAACTTCTCTCAATGTTTGGATCTATTTTGCAGCAAGTTCTAGTCTGTAAGCTACTGAGTAAAATTATTCATTCCTTCTGGTTTATTTGACTAAGCTGCCAATTTTCTCCTTGCTATTTTGAGGAGCTAATTTTCCCACAACATAATATACATCTCTGAATTTCCAGCTTTTTGCTCAGCCTCAGATGATTTAGCAGTTTCAAGATACATCAGTTTGAGTATTACTTATTTCATTTCACTTAAATGAATTAGAGCATATTATGTAAGAAAAATGTCTTTGTAAAAGACAAATATTATATGTTTTGGTCAATTTTCCAACAGTTTTAAGAAGGCAGAATTTTTCACATACCTTGTGTATGAGACTCTGACTTAATTTTTCCTTATAGCTGACTCCACAAGACATTTGCCCCTCTCAGATCTCTTGCTGTATGATAGGCTTCCTCAAAGTGTCTTTTATTGTCCTTTTTGGTGATCTTAAATGTGCACTTCCCACATTTGGCCATGTTTGCACTTTCTCTGTGTCCAGATCTTTGGTGCTTTGCCTGAGAATTAACATTTACAAATTGTCAAAGGTCAGTGGGAACTCTGTACAAAGAGCAGAAAGCCAATTTTTGTATACAAATGTTATTGTCTCTAGTTTAAAAAAAGCTGAATCCTCTTTCTTTTTTTCACGTTTTCTTATTTAGTTATTCACTGTACATCTCAATCTTACTCCCCTTTCTCCTCTCCTCCCAGTCCCTCCCCTCCATCCCTCCTTTATCCCTCCATCCCCCCTTCCCTGCCCCTCAAAAGGGGAATCCCACCACAACCCCACCACAACCTCACCCCACCATATCCAAGCAAATCAGGACTGTGTATGCCCTCTTTCACAGTGTCTTAGCAAAGCAGCCCCACCAGGGGGAAGTGATTGAAAAGCATGCAACAGAGACCATGTCAGAGACAGCTCCGATACCCTATCTAGGGACCAACATGGAGGCTAAGCTGACCATTGGGTATTAATGTGTAGAGGACCTAGATCTAGTCCATGCATGGTTCTGGGTTGGTGCTTTAGCCTCTGCAAACCCCTATGGGACTAGATTAGTTTGAACTCTTCATCTTCTTGCAGAGTTCCTGTACCCTCTAGGTCATTCTATCCTACACCCCCCACACACACACCCCTACTCTTCTTCAAGGCTCCCTACACTCTACCCAGTTTATCACAGTTTGGCTGTGACTCCACTTTCTGTTTTGATCCATTTCTGGGAAGAGCCTCTCAGGGGACAGCCATGCTAGGCTCCTGTCTGTAAACACAGTATACCATCATTAATATCATCAGGGGTTGGCTTTCTCCCATGGAGTGAGTCTTAGGTTGGGCCACGCATTGGTTGCACATTTCCTCAATCTCTTCTCTATTTTTATTCCTGCACATCTTGTAGGCAAGGTAAATTCTGGGTAGAAGTTTTTGTGAATGGGTTGATGTTCCTCTCTCTCTACCAGTAGTCCTGTTTGGTTACGAGGTGGCCTCTCCATATGACTAAATGGAAGGTTAGTCTATCAGGCATATTTTTAAAAGACTATTACAACTAAGACTAATATTTAGCATAGAACCTAATACCTCAGTATTTATTGACTAAGTCAATAAAATAAATAAATAAATAGATAGATAAATAAATAAATAAGATGAATGAAACAATTGCTGTTTCTTCAAAATACTAACAATAACACAAAGTCTTGAGTCAAAGCAATATCACAGATTACAGTTAAGTTTATTCCAACACTGTTGTTTTGTTTTGTTGATTTTTTTTTGAGACCTACCTAAGGACTTGGGATAACTGAAGGAAATTTAGGTGACTCTCCTTTTAACATCAAGCCACCTGTTTTTGTTTTGTTTTGTTTTAACTCTCCCATATGAAGCAAGTGTTATCCTTGTTCTCCCATTAGATATAGCTTTGAGCTTTAATTTGAGTATGTGGGCTATCATCTCTACTTTCCACCACAGAATGGTGCTGGTGAGAAGGAAGCTAGAGTCAGTGAATTACTCTGGTTAAGTTATTCTTAGAACACACAGATATGCTCTCTGGTTTGTATGAAGAAAGATTTTTGTGGTGATCTTCAAAGAACAGATTTGATCAACATTTTACTTGGAAGGTGGCAAATGGAGGCCTCTGTGGACCCTAAATGGGCTTTTCTAAAATAGTAAGCCAGGAGCTGGAAACCACTGAGTAACCTGAAATTTCCTTTCTTCGAGGATCTCTTTAGCTGACATTAGGGATGGTAGTGGTTGGTCAGTGTACAACATCAGATGTAATTGACCTTGAGTGGTTGATTCTTCCATGAAAACATGAGTTTTTGGGGATTGTTTTTCCTACAGAAAGTCTATGTTTATAGGTTGAAACTATATAAAAATGCCACAATTTCGTGGTCAGGTGGTTAAAATAAATAGGTGGTTGATGACAGTCTTTTGAAGTAAAGATGAGGCATATATGACTGACAGTTATTTTCTTCCATATGTCTAATTATAGCAGCAAAACTAATTATTTGCTAATTTCATTGATTATAATTACTAGCACTAATAAGTTGGCTGCTTTGTTTTTGTTGTTTGTTTATACAACTGAAATGTTATAAATTTGGAGCTCCACTCAGTGTGCCCGGAGCAGAGGAAAGCAAATCCTTTGTGGGCATCTTACAGTTCTCCACAGGACTGTTTGTAAGTCGCTTTATTTTAGTTTGACTCGAAGCAGCAGAGGTTTGTATAAATTTCGAGCTTCAGTGGGCACTCTCCCATGTGTTCAGCTCACTATTGCTGCTTTTGCAAGAAACCCACTTTGCTCCAGCCGATCCTGAAAAATGTTCACATGCTGTCTGCCTAATGTTTGCTAATGGGGCTGCTCTAAAAATGGCATCAGTGAGGTTACCTATTATCCACAGAACAAGAATACATTTTGGGACTGAAATAGATTATAGTCAATGGGGACCTGAGCTGCTGACAGAAAGTTATTTTAGTATCCTCCAGCAATTCATAAGAAATAGAATTAGACTTTTATACAGGGATTCCTATTTGTTTTCTGTTCATTTAAAAATGAATTCTTTAGAACATTTAATATTTCATTTGTATTACTTATACTTAATTTCCAACTGTTTCTTTATGAATTATATTCATCTTTCAAAATTCCATAAATCATTCAGGATTGTATGTCTGTCATGAATAATAGTTATTGTAGAACAGCAAATTATTTTTATCTATGCATTACCTTAAATGTGTGTAAAGAAATGTATCAATACATCATGAGCTAGAATACGGATAGGCATATTTTATCTTCATTTTATTGATCAAAATAATTTTTCTACATGATTCTCAGATTCATAGCAAATTAGAAAGAACATTTTTCAATTAGCATGTAATGAATATGCCATCTTTTTACGCACATCTACAAGTGTTCAAATTTATGACTTCTGTCCTTATGGTCAACCCAGTTTAACATTTGTTGTGGCAGAAGTGTCCTGCCCTGACCACTGAAACTTGCAAGAAGTATTTAACCTCAAACAGTAATACAGATTTATGTGACTGTAATGTTATACTATAATAGAGTTAATGGTAAAAAAATTTCAATTAATAGAGGATTCCGGAAACCCACGAGACACTTTAGGATAATTAGGTACCACAACTAATTTTCTCATGGCTATGCAGTCATTTTTTAGCCATTTAGTGTGACTAGTCAGTCATACTTGCAGAAATCATAGCAGTTCTAAGTTCCAGAGAAGGAGACAGAGAGAGACATACAGAGAGAGACAGATAGATAGACGGACACACACTCTTTCTTTCTCTCTCTCACATGCAGGGGGAGGAATGGAGGGAGAGAGGGAGAGGGTGCTCTCAACAGTTATATTGTGTGATAGTGATTATATAAGATGCAGGCAAAATGTTTTATAATGTAAGACAGAAAACATAAGGTTTTTATTCTCAGAAAAATTAGATTGTTTTCCTCATTTAGGACAAATGAACAGAATAGATTTTTTTTAACCTTTTTTGAGGCAAGACAAGTACAGGAAAGTCAAGACAATGAATGTGAGAAGAGGAATTCTGTGGCACATCTCTGGTCTTTGTCCTTCTGAGAGATGCCTTGCTCACTAAGTGCTTCCGTTTCGAGGAATGTTTTATTGAGCACGGAGGAGACCCTAAAAAGATTAATCCTATTTGCTGGCCTGAATAACAGTATGCAGTGGACTCCCAGAGATCACTATGAACCCACGTGTTGCATTCTGGGATGAACCCTTTTGCTGGGCTTGTGGTTTTACTTGATAGACCTGATTTAGCGTTATTCTGTGAGCTGAATTCATTGTGGAGCATCATCTCAAAGATTGCTACATGAAATAAAGCATATGGATGTTCATTCTGGGCCAGTCTACCAGCACGGTAGAATGATCGCAATCATACCCTCCCAGTAATGCAAGCAATGAGACACAATTCTTTGCTTCTTTTTCACCAGCTCACCACAGTTGTTCCTGTTCTCTCCTTTGGATGCTCTCCACAGTCTGATGATTGTGTTTGCTCCTCAGTGTTCTCTCTTCATGTCATTAATATTCCGTTTTTCTCTAGCTGAGGGTCTCTGTGCTTACGATAATAGTTTGATAGCTTTCTAAGGGATAAAGACTGTGATTGTTTTAGTGGTTGAAGCAATGACTGGATACTCAGTGCAAATCTTATTGCTGAGCAGCTTCAGAGTTCAGTCCTATCTAGAGTCACAGGTAGAATATTTTACAGTTCTAAGGCAAAGTTCTCCGTAAACACTAAGAAAAGTAATGAAATAAGATGGTGAGGCTACGGCTTCAAATGCCTATGCCCAGCACTGTTTGTAATAACCATTCACTTGATGCTACTATTTCCAGTATTACTGTAGGACAGTCTAGCTGACAAACCAAAATTCAGTTCTGAGGCACTGAAGATGTCTTCGGGGTGATTTTGACCCCAAACATGAGACAGCCCGAGGGCTTTATAGTTAAGTCCAACAATAACAGGGGCCCCTATCCCTTCTGTCCTCTGTTCTGGGGTGATTGGGTTATGTTGCACTAAATCATGAGGAAACACCTCCTATCCATCATCCTATGCCCGGGTTGAAATATGGGCTCAGCCTTTGCTAACTAGGATGTCACCCAGTATCTTCAATTTTACTATTTTTTTAAACTGTCTTAAAGATGTTCAGTCTATATCACTGCAAGTGACCTGTAAGCATTTCTTCATTTTCTTTCCTTTCCTCCTGCCTCTTCATCCTTCTCTTCTTCTATATTCTTCCTTCCCTTCTTCTCCCTTTGCTTCCCTCTTTCCACTGACATTCAACTGAGTGCAGCTGCTTTGATGGTAGGCCATTTCAAACTGGAATATGTTAGTGCCAGGTGTGGATTTAATTGGACCTTTACTTAGAACACAGGCAGACAGTATTCAGGATGTCCCCCTCCTCGCTGAAAACTGCTGAATCACCAGTTCCAAAATCGGCATAAAATAAGTCCAGACCTTCCAGAAGCTGCATATGTAATGTGATCAATGCCTTGGGAGGAGGGGGTAAACAGAGATTTTCAGAAGAAATGTTTCCATCAGCTCCCATTGAAAACTATTTGCATTCAGCTCAGGTGAAAAAAAACCTTAAAACGGTAGATAAAGGAAATGAAGGCATGAGCAACATGTTATTTG
Source organism: Psammomys obesus (assembly GCF_907164565.1). Taxonomy (NCBI): domain Eukaryota; kingdom Metazoa; phylum Chordata; class Mammalia; order Rodentia; family Muridae; genus Psammomys; species Psammomys obesus. Next base: position 14,967,896 of record NW_026596117.1, read on the forward strand.
TAGGAATGACATACATTATCTCCTTGGCAACTGCAGGGTGGCAATCTGTGTTGTGTCATCTTGGATCCCTGGAAGTCACTGTTTCCTACGGAAACAAAGGAAAGAACAACATGAGAAAAAGAGTGCAGCTTTCAGTCTCCTAGAAAGGTATTTTTAAACCAAGGGACCAGCAGGCTCTCACAGTATAACAAGAGCTCAAAATGACATTACATTTTCATTTATTAATTTAACAAGGCTTTGTAATACGATTAAATTTGGTTAAATCTGATGGGCTCTTTAATCATGGTTTGTGATGAAATGATGAGTTAAGACAATTATGTGGACCTCTAGTGCTTTTAAAAGCACTGGGGTCTCCAGGTTGTGCTCATCCATTTATACATTCTATCAAGAAATTTTTGTAGAATGCTCTGTTTGTGCCAGATGCCATGCAAGGCATCAGGCTGCACGAACCTCTTGTTTATATATTACAATCATTCTGCCATAGCCATCAGATATTGTGCCATTTCTTTATTTGAAGTGAATCAACACTTTACCAAGCATCCACTTAGTCACAGCTTTGAGACCCTATTACATAAGAAGCTAAAATTTAGCAAAAATGAGCCATACTACTTTCATAACACTTGGTATACAAAACATTTGGAATACAAAACAGTTCTCATGCTGCTTTTTCGTTGGTCAGTGATTTCTGAGATCTTCCAAAGGTGTAATCAGCTAGTTTTTATCAATAGCTTCAGAATAAATAGCTCCAAAACACAAAATAATAGTGACTGGTATCGAATATAATTTCATTTGTCAGGTCATTTGTCAGGACTGCAATAGAATATTTTAAACAAGGAACGTGTGGGTTGCAATGCACAAGGCCACATTTTAAAAGTTTTCACTTTGATGAGATTTAAGGAAGTATTAACATTACACAGCGAGGTGAAGAGATCTTAAAGGACTGAAGTGGGATAGTTTGATCACCACAGGAAGATCATATCACTGCTGGCATGAGATTAAAGCATCCTATAATTGTTTCTAGAATCACCAGTGGGTTACTGGAGCCCCATCCCCTGAAGTGGTGTGGGAAATAAGGGCTTGAGGTTAACTGGTATAGTCATGAGGATTCGGTTTTTGGGTCTTCACAATGATACTGCTGCATCAGACCATGTGCCTAGTGTCTAGTGAATTGCTTTTAGTGCTTATTCTTTAATCCTATCATGGCAGAAAGTGAGGCATTTGTTCACTTTTCTGGAGCCTATTAAGTAGTGGCTTAAAGACAGTCTGCAAGTGTCTACCAGAGGCTAATAAGGTTGCCTGAAGGTTGACTTCTTTAGTAACTTTAGGTGCTCGTCTACCTCAGAGGAAAAGTCATGTGTTTGATTGTATAATTTACTCATTAAATTAACAACCAGACTTCCTTTTCTAATTTTTTTTTCTCCCTTAGGGTCATATTCTACTATGTCCTTCCTGAGAGCATGATTTCAGCTTAAATTTTTCTTGGTTTTTGTGGAGATATTCATGGAAGTTTTAAATAGCATTGCAGCTGTACAGAAAAGCTGTTCTAGAGTGTGCTTTGAAAGTCAGCTTTTCAATAAACGATAGCTTCAGATGATTGAGAGGAGGGAAAAGAGTCCTGTAAAACAAGCCATTGTAGCCTCTGGCTACATGTTTCAAAGCATCCTGGAAAAGAGGCTCACCTGTCTCTCCACTTTGCTACTGGAGAGGTAGGTTAGTATCACGCGTCTCATGCTTTTCTGGAGCAACATCAAATGGCAAGAATGTAAGGAAGTTGATCCAAAAGATTATTTTTTCATTCTTGGTGGTAATCATATAGTCATAGTTTCTATAGGCACATGCACAAAACAGGAGAGCAAATGCATTTCATTCTGGTTATCAGTTTATATCCAGGATTGACTCATTAAACAGTTCATTAACTCTTATAGTGTGATCTGCATAGAATAAATGACTGTGATCTAGTTTTCAGGTAGACTTAAATTTGCTGCTTTGGGTTATATTTATTGCCAACTACATGTTTTCTGAGATTTGTTGTGTGAAACTCTTTTTTGCTATTTTCTGTGTACAGAAGTTGATTTTGTTGCTGAATTTTAATACGATTTACTCATATATTTAATATCTACTCAACATATTTTGATACTTTATTATTATTATTATTATTATTATTATTATTATTATTATTAATTACACTTTATTCATTTTGTATCCCCCCATAAGCCCCTTCCTCCTCTCCTCCCGATCCCACCCTTCCTCCCCTTTCTGCATGCATGCCCCTCCCCAAGTCCACTGACAGGGGAAGTCTTCCTCTCCTTTCTGATCTTAGATTATCAGTTCTCATCAGAAGTGGCTGCATTGTCATTTTCTGTGGCCTGTTAAGGCTGCTCCCTCCTCAGGGGGAGGTGATCAAAGAGCAGGCCAATCAGAGTATGTCAGAGGCAGTCCCTCTTCCCATTACTATGGAACCCACTTGGACACTGAACTGCCATGGGCTACATCTGTGCAGGGGTTCTAGGTTATCTCCATGAATAGTCCTTGGTTGGAGTATGAGTCTCTGGGAAGTTCCCTGTGTTCAAATTTTCTTGTTCTGTTGCTCTCCTTGTGGATTTCCTGTCCTCTCCAGCTCTTGCTATTTCCCACTTCTTACATAAAATTCCATTCACTCTGCCTGACAGTTGGCCATCAGGCTCAGCATCTGCAGGGCAGAGGTTTTCAGATGCCCTCTGTGGCAGGTTCCTAGGTTGTTTCCTGTTTTCTTCTTCTTCTGATGTCCATACTCTTTGCCTTTCAGGGTGGGGATTGACCGTTTTAGTTAGGGTCCTCTCTTTTGCTTAGTTTGTTTAGATGTACTGATTTTAGTGGGTTTATCCTATTTGTATGTTTATAGAGGAATTTACAGTGTCTGCTATTGCTGGGTGATGAGTAAAGGAACATAGTAAGGCACATGGAGCCCTAAGAAATAGTGGGGAAGGATGTTGGCACAAAGATGCTAAATACTAGTCTAGAAAAAGCATTAGATGCTGTATAAAGACATCATAGTCTTGGTTGAAATTTCTATGGTGAAAGATTTCAACAAAGGTGGCCAAAATGTCACACTAAACTTGTCAGGGAAGTCAAAGTTTAGATTCTGTCTTAGAAGAAAAGAGCAAAGAATATGGAGGGAAGAAGATAGGAGATAATGTACAAAGAGCCTGAACCAAGAAAATGGGGCCCAAGCTGCCAGAACTTAACTAAGGCATTATACATAGCTGTCATATGTTTTAATTTGTGTTTCTCCATAAGGTAACATTCTTGCAAATATTTCCTGGCTAACAATTTACTTTGAAAAGTGATCCTGTATTATTTTGCCTTTCTGTTGCTGTGATAAAACACTGACCATGTCCAACTTGGTGAAGGAGTGGTTATTTGGTTTACAAGCTGTAGTCTATTATCAAAGATGCCAGGATAGGAGGTCAAGGCAGGCAGTGAGGCAGAGACTATAGACTCTATAGTATAATGGAAGGCTGCTTCCTGGCTTGCTTTTTCTGGTTTGCTCAGCACCTTTCTTATGTGGCTCAGCCCCACCAGCCTAGGGATGACATCACTTATGGTGGCTAGGCCCTGCTACATCAATTAGCACTTAAGAAAATGTATCACAAACATGAGTAAAGGCTAATATGATCGACATAGCCCTTCAGTTGAGGTCTCCTTTTCCCATGTGACACCATGTCCATGTCAAGTTGATATCTGAAGTTAACTAGGACAGATCCCAAAATTGCAATGAGACAGGACAGATTCAGGGGGGAAGGCAACCTAGTAGCAGTAATAGGCCAAGTCACCAATATGTCCTACCATTCTGGAGACCCCTATAGAGTATATATGTTGCCAAGATTCAGAAATACTGCGCTTGGTGACAAAGAACCTGGGCTGCTTACTTACTACCTCTTAACTCTTGTTGTTAGGTCTGCTCACACATAGGTTATTCATTAAAACAGTATATATTTAAGGTGTATGACACACCATTATGATGTACATAGTGAAATTTGTACAAATCAGCCAATTATATCCGTTTATTCGCATAATTTTCTATTCTCTATGTGGTGGGAACAGTGACGGTCTACTCTCTCAGTGTTTCAAATGTATACTGTGGAATTAGAAAGCAGATTTCTACAGACATGCATTTTATTTGTGGAACTTATTTAGCTTGCACAACTTCTTCACTCTGTGTTCTGCCCTGATAACCACCACTCTGCTCTTTCCCTCCATGAATTCAGCATTTTAAGAATCCACACAAGAAGTTAGAGCGTTGTCTCAGCAGTTAAGAGCACTTGCTGTTCTTGTAGAAGACCTGAGTTCGGTTCCCAGCACTGACATTGGGTGGCTCACAACCATCTGCAACTCTTAACAGCCTTTTCTGGACTCTGTTGTCACTTGCACAGAAGTGGTGCTCATACAGATGAGCAGACGCACACACATACACACACAAGAAAAATGAATCTACATGTATGTGAGATCACACACTGTTTATTTTTCTCACATTTCTTGCCAATAAATTTTTCCCTCCCCCATTTCAGGCACCCTTCAGCAGGAAAGACAGCAAACTGTCAGTGTATGGTAACCTCCAGAATAGGCCAAGTAAAAATGTGCAAGGCACATACAGAATATGTTACCTCAGGATACCTGGGGCATCCGAGAGAGGGCTTGGAGGAAAATGAGATGTGATTGGACTAGATTGTGTTGAACATTATGATTGATACATTTTCCCCACTAAAACAAAATGGTGCCACTGAAACATGTTAGAAAATGACCGTATTTTTATGAGTGTCATTTCAGTGGAGGGGGAAGAGAAGGAAATACACAAAGGTGTTATTTCAGAGAATGTTAATTGCCCATGCAACAGCAAGGTGAGAAATGAATACTTTTGTAATGACTGTAGACAAACAGAAAAGATATTGAGGAGGTTGGATGAAAGGTAGAGAATAGCAGAAGATTTGTTGCTTGGAAAAATGGCAGAATATAGAATTTAGCGGTAGAACTGCATTGGCTTGAACAAATATTTTGTTCATTTAGGTTAGAAATGAGCACGAAAAAATTCCTTAGGAGAAGTTATTTACTGTTTAGGAATTATACAGGACTGGTGCCCAAACCATAAATATTTACTGAATAATTGAATAAAATTGTTGGCTAGATGAATAAACTAAAACATGGTGCTAAACTTAAACATAAAATAAAACATCTAAGATATATAGATTGCATATTTCTTTAAGTATATGTCTAGAAGCTGGAAAAAATTTGTGATAATAAATATTAATTTTACCATATTGATATAAAAGTTGTAACAAAAGCCATTGAACAGTCTCATTTACTGAAACTAGGCAAACGAAAAATACCTGAGAGTAGAGAACATAGAAACTACATTTCAGAATTAGATAAAGAGAATTCTGTACTGGAGAACAAGAAATGTAAGTAGAATTTTCTGCTTGACTGGAATATGGCATTACAGGGAAAATTCAAGAAACAAAAGTAAATTAATAGTGTAATATATTAACTGAGAAAGTGTATGATACAGACTTTTTAAAAGTCCCTAATGTGAGAAACTGAAAATTTCAAAGGAATATGGGAGTAGAATCACATAATGGTGCCATGCACAGTAAAGACAGATGGATCGGTAAAAGCAGTAATTGTAGATAATTGTCTCCAGATCAGCAGTCACAAATAGTAGTTGGTAGAAAGGGTCAAAAGTTTGAGGGGTCTTAAAAGCTGATATTTGTCTTTATTTATGGTGAGAATGAGATTTTAAAATACTGTAGCTTTAAAAGAGTATTTAAAAAATAATCTCACTCACCCTATTAAGTATGAGGTCCGCAGAAGTCTTTTCTTTCTTTGTTTTTTTTTTTTTTTTTACAAATTTACCTATCTATCTATCTATCTATCTATCTATCTATCTATCTATCTATCTATCACAACTCATCTTCTACCAGGTATTTTGGCTTTGTTGTTCTTCTTGTGAAGCTCCTGTCATCCTCCAGGTCTTCCTATCTCCCTCTTCTGCCATAAAGATTCTGACACTCTGCCCAAAGTTTGGCTAGGAGTCTCAGCATCTCCTTCAATAAACATACTGAAATCTACAGACCTAAAGCAGCTAAACGGCAAGGATGACCCTACTGAAGATATTTAATTCTCATTCAGAAGGGGAAACAGGATAGACAACCGAAGTGGAAGAAGAGAGGGAACAGTATGAAGGAGGTTTAAAGCGTGTTTACCTGATTTTAAAATCTACATTTCCAACATTATTATTTTTTAATCATTTTTTTATACTGCCATGTAAAAATGGCAATGATCCTTGACAGCTTTGGGTTTGGGGGTTTGTTTTGTAGATGTTGGGAGAGTAAATTTCCTACCAAATGTTTGTGTCTTCTACTTTCCTGCTTGCCCGACTGAAGTGGTTATCTTGGTAATATACATTAATGCGCTGATGAGGCATTTGCCAGAAATTGCAACTCATCTACTGGTTCAATTCATGCTAAATTTACAATCTGCCTTTACTGAAGTGCAAAATTGGCTTTCTTGTCACAAAGTGATAGAACATGCAAAATAGTCTAATACCTTATTTTCTAGCTCAAGTGAGATTAGCTTAGGATCATAGAAAATTTAAAAAAAAATCCTTACAGATGAACAGCTGTTCCAGCATGAGAGGCTTGTTAAGTGGTGAATGACTTTGATAATGCCCCATTGAAAATTTCAGCTGATATCATGGGGCTTATCCCTTAGGACAAGGAGAATTATTTCCTGGAAAATACCCAAAACTACTTAAGTTGCTTGGAGGACTGTGCACTTGATAATGTAAGCACAACGAGATGTCATGGATCCCTGTGAATTTGTTCTACTTATATAATATGCCACATAATTGTAGGTGGAGTAGATGAGGACCACGTTTTGGTAGCATGATAGTTCAACCTATGATTTCTGGCCAACTTGCTGTGCTTCAGTGTATAAATTTTTACAGGGATTGAACTTTAAACATATAGAGACTGTGTACATGCTATGTTGTGGCACTTACTTGTAATGCCAGCCCTGGGAAGGTTCAGTTAGGAGGATCTAAATTCAAGGTTACCCTCAGTTATATGGTGAGCTCAAGGCCAGCCTAGAAATATGGTAAGATCATGTTTTTTTTTTAAAGAAGAGATAATTTATGCAATAAATGATTTTGTAAGTAATCTTCTCCTACATACCCCTGTGTACATTTAGCTTTCCTGTGATTTGTTTCATGTGTTGCTTAACCTCATTAGCTTTATATATGTAACTAACATGTTTTGAGAGAACACTCTCTGGATTACAAATAGAGTTGAATCTGCACTGTCTTCTGCATGAGCTTTATTATGTGTTTTGAGTAGTAAATTTCTAAACAGTTTTTAGAAGTGCTGTGTTAAAACTGAAGAATTGGTGAAAGCAAATTTAGAAAATATTCCTCATAGTAAGTCATGCAAGTGTTTTTTAAATTTTTATTTCATTTTTATTAATTACAGTTTATTCACTTTGTATCCCAACTGTAGACCCCCCTTCCATCCCCTCCCAATCCCACCCTCTTTCCCTCTTCTTCTACTATGCCCCTCCCCCAGTCCAATGATAGAGGAGGTCCTCCTCCCTGTCCATCTGACCCAAGTCTATCAGGTCTCATCATGACTGGCTTCTTTGTCTTCCTCTGTGTACTTGTAAGGCTGTTCCCTCCTCAGCTGGAGGTGATCAAAGAGCCAGCCTTTGAGTTCATGTCAGAGGCAGTCCCTGTTCCTATTATTGGGGGACCCTCTTAGACACTGAGCTGCCATGAGCTACTTCTGTGCAGGGGTTCTAGGTTATATCCATGCATCACAGACAGCCTCTGAAAGACTCTACCTAGTAGGGTATTAAAACAGATGCTGAAACTCATAGCCATACTTTGGGCAGAGGGCAGGGAATCTTTTGAAAGAAGGGGGAGGTAGAAAGACCTGGAGGGAACAGGAGCTGCACAAGGAGAGCAACCGAACCAAAAAATCTGGACACAGGGGTCTTTTCTGAGACTGATGTGTCAAACAAGGACCATTCACGGAGATGGCCTGGAACCCCTACAAATATTTTTTTTATCAGATATAGAAAAATGTAGATTTTGAGTGGTGATTTTGATACATCTCTTGAACAAATAAAAAATTTCTTCAATTGAGCAAAACATTCCTAGCTGTTTATGGTGACTCTTGCCTTCAATCCCAACACTCAGGAAACAAGGTCAGCTAGGGTTATTTAGCAAGATCTCTCTCCAGAAACCAAAAAGAGGAGCAGGAAACAGGAAAGAAAAACTTTACTTAACTACGTTGCATTCGTTACTAAAATAAAATTTCTGCAGAATAAGTTATCTCAATGTAGGCCTATTTATAAATATTTAGGCTGGAGAATAGGGAGTGTTTGTTATATAGAATCTAAAAACATTTCATGATAATCAGGTAACAAAGAGAGTATTTTGAGTGGGACTAAGGCCAGAAAGCAGGGGTTAAAAAACCATTTTCATCCACATTGGAAAGATGTGTTATCAACCTAAGCAGGTGCTTCTCTGGGAAATGGAGACTTAGAATCAGTGTTCAGTGCACAACTGAAACTACATAGGGTTGATTCAGGGCTGAAAAACCTCGCTGTTTACTAACATCTCTGATTTAGCTGGATTGTTGTAGAATCAGAAAAATGCTCTTGTGCTTAAAAAAAAAGTCTCCTAAACATATGTATTTACAGTTTCTAGCAGACTCCAAAAGTGATTAAGAATATCATTTGGAATTCAAATGACAACTCTCAAATATTTTAACTGAGTGATTTTGAAAGATAATCTCAACTTCTCTCTGCTCCATCATTCTCACTCGGAGAATGAAAGCATTAATACAACTTCATGAGTCATAACAAGAAGCTGAGATTTATTGTAAACTTCATTGAGTGTATTTTGACCCACAGTACATGCTCAGTTCATTGGAGAGATGGATGCTGATAATTCAGTACTTTCGTCTGGAAAGTGCTGTTAGTAGATATTAATTTGAGTAGATGTACACCATTGCCTGAAGTGTTTATTTCAGAGAAAAATAAAACTAAAAAGAGAAAGCTGAGGTTTTAGAAATTCAAGAGTGTTGAAAGTTTTATTATTCTTCATTCTATTATCATTTATTATCATTCATTCTATTACTGAGTCTTCAAAAATTGTTTCTGGCACGTCCAGGTGCCTTCTTCACTTGTCCCTGAGCCCCTTTTCATTTTCGTCTTTGAAATCTTAGCATAACTGTCACATTGATCACAATGTCTTTCAGTTCAAAGGTAAAGCAGTGTACTTATGATTGTCACAGTCGTGTTTACTTATGATATTTATTGGTGCTTAATAATACCTGGAAAATTTTTCAAGACTTAAATATTTCTACTCTTTGTTCCTCCAATTACCAGTGAAATAGCTTGAAGAAGAATTAGACTTTCAGTAAAAACTTGTTGAATTAATGAATAAATGGTTTGAATCAATGTCTTCAATGAGGCATTTATTGCCTATGACATTAATTATAGATCTTTTATAAATTTTTTCCTAGAAAGTAATCTCTAACAGTAGATGAAACATGAAGTTTGTGAATTTGTCCTTTAAAAATAAAGTTTGTTATAATTACAGAAATATTTAGATATGTTAGACAAAAAAGACAGAGATTCCAAAGAAATTCAACATGCAGTTTGCCTCATCAAAGACATCTTTTTTATTTTATTTTATTTTTTTCTTATCAGTTACATTTTATTAACTCTGTATCCCAGCCGTGTCCCGATCCCTCATTCCTTCCCAGTCCCTCCCTCCCTCCCTCATCTCCACTGTGCCCCTTTCCAAGTCCACTGATAGGGGGGATCTCCTCCCCATTCATCTGATCCTGTTTTATCAGGTATCTTCAGGACTGGCTGCTAAGCTCTCCTCTGTGGCCTAACAGGACTGCTCCTCTCTTGGGGGGTGGGGAGGCCAAAGAGCCAGTCATTGAGTTCCTGTTAGAAATAGTCCTTGTTCCCCTCACTATGGGAAACCAATTGGTTACTGAGCTACCACAGGCTACATCTGAGCAGAGGTTCTAGGTTATATCCATACATGGTCCTTGGTTGAATGTCAGTCTCAGAAAAGACCCTGTGCCCAGATATATTTGGTCCTTGTGGAGCTCCTATCCTTTCCCCATCAGACTAACTCCCCTTCTTTCTTATGATTCCCTGTACTCTGCCAAAGGTTTGGTCATGAGTCTTTGCTTTGAAAACACTGCTAGTTAGAGTCTTTCAGATGAGATCAGTAGACTCCTGTCATACGATCAAAGAACATCCCATTTGTTTTTCTAAACGAGGATTGATCATCTTACCCCATGTCTGCTCTCTTGATTATCTTTTTTAGGTGTACAGATTTCATTATGTTTATCACATCTTATAGGTCTATATAAGTGAGTATATACCGTGTTTGTCTTTCTCCTTCTGGGATATTTCACTCAGGATGATCTTTTCTAGATCCCACCACTTGCCTGCAAATTTCATGATTTCCTCCTTTTTGATTGCTGAGTAGTATTCCATTGTGTAAAAATACCACAATTTCTGTACCCATTCCTCTGTTGATGGACATCTGGGTTGTTTCCAGGTTCTGGCTATTACAAATAAAGCTGCTATAAACATGGTTGAGCAGATATCCCTTTTGTGTACTTGAGCAACTTTGGGTATATACCTAGCAGTGGTATAGCTGGGTCTTGAGGAAGCACTATTCCTAATCATCTTAGAAAGTGCCAGATAGATTTCCAGAGTGGTTGTACCAGTTTACATTCCCACCAGCAGTGGAGGAGGGTTCCCCTTTCTCCACAACCTCTCCAGCATGTGTTGTCCCTTGAGTTTTTCATCTTGGCCATTCTGATGGGTGTAAGGTGAGAAATCTCAGGGTCGTTTTGATTTGCATTTCCCTGATGGCTAATGAGGATGAGCATTTCTTTAAGTGTTTCTCTGCCATTCGATATTCCTCTGTCGAGAATTCTCTGTTTAGCTCTGATACCCATTTTCTTAATTGGATTACTTGGTTTGCTGCTTTTCAGCTTCTTTAGTTCTTTGTGTATACTTGATATTAGTCCTCTGTCAGATAAAGGGTTAGTGAAGATTCTTTCCCAATCTGTAGGCAGTCGTTTTGTTTTGATGACGGTGTCCTTTGCTTTACAGAAGCTTTTCAGTTACATGAGGTCCCATTTATTGATTGTTGCTCTTAGAGCCTGTGCTGTTGGTGTTCTGTTCAGGAAGTTGTCTCCTGTGCCAATGAGTTCTAGGCTGTTCCCCACTTGTTCTTCTAACAGATTTAGAGTATCTGGTTTTATGTTGAGGATCAAAGACATCTTATGTCACATAAATATTCTGTTGTAAAGGGATATGCCAGGTTATTATTGAACAATGGCATTTTACTGTTTTGCTATCTAAGTGTGCTGGGGATCTAGTCTTGATGAATTGCTGTTTTGTAGACAGTGCCCTCAGTGTCTTCTGATATAGATAAAATTGTGACTCAGGCTATCACTGTGCAGCTTCTCATATGCTTGGCATAGCCCTAAATCCTTCTGAGTATTTATTATGGCACAATTTTATTATGATTAAATTGTATCAACTGTATGTGAAGAATAAAACTTGTGCAAATACTGTCATGCTTTTTATGTAATTTTTTTTACTTTCTTTTTTTTTTCAATTGAAATTATTTTTCTTTTTTTTTATTTTATTTTTCTTTTTAGTTACATTTTGTTAACTCTGTGTCCCAGCTGTATCCCGCTCCCTCATTTCCTCCCCAACCCCACACTCCCTCCCTGGTCTCCTCCCTGCCCCTTTCCAAGTCCCCTGATAGGGGAGGACCTCCTCCCCTTTCATCTGACCCTGTTTTATCAGGTATCTTCAAGGCTGAAGATACCTGTTTTATCAGGTATCTTCAAATCCTCCTCTGTGGCCTAACAGACTGCTCCTCCCCTGGGGGGGGGGGGTCAAACAGCCTGCCCTTGAGATCCTGTTAGAAATAGTCCTTGTTCCCCTTACTTTGGAAAACTACTTGGTTACTGAGCTACCACAGGCCACATCCGAGCAGAAGTTCTAGGTTATATCCATAGATGGTCCTTGGTTGAGTGTCAGTCTCAGAAAAGACCCTGTGCCCAGATATATTTGGTCCTTGTAGAGCTCCTATCCTTTCCATATCATACTAACTTCCCTTCTTTCATATGATTCCCTGCACTCTGCCGAGGGTTTGGTTATGAGTTTTAGTGTCTACTTTGAAACACTGCTAGGTAGAGTCTTTCAGATGCCTTTTGTGGTAGACTCCTGTCATAAGTTCAATGCACATCCCATTTGTCTTTCTAAATGAGGATTAATCACCTTCGCCTGTGTCCACTTTCTTGATTATCTTCTTTAGGTGTGTAGATTTCATTATGTTTATCATGTCTTGGAGGTCTATATAAGCGAGTATATACCAAGTTTGTCTTTCTCCTTCTGGGATACTTCACTCAGAATGATCTTTTTTAGATCCTACCACTTGCCTGCAAATTTCATGATTTCCTCCTTTTTGATTGCTGAGTAGTATTCCATTGTGTAAAAATACCACAATTTCTGTATCCATTCCTCCGTTGATGGACATCTGGGTTGTTTCCAAGTTCTGGCTATTACAAATAAAGCTGCTACGAACATGGTTGAACAAATGTCCTTGTTGTGTACTTGAGCAAATTTTGGGTATGTACCTAGGAGTGGTATAGCTGGGTCTTGAGGTAGCACTACTCCTAGTTGTCTGAGAAAGCGCCAGATTAACTTCCAGAGTGGTTGAACCAGTTTACATTCCCACCAGCAATGGAGGAGGGTTCCCTTTTCTCCACAACCTCTCCAGCATGTGCTATCACTTGAGTTTTTCATCTTGGCCATTCTGATGGGTGTAAGGTGAAATCTCAGGGTCGTTTTGATTTGCATTTCCCTAATGGCTAATGAGGTTGAGCATTTCTTTAAGTGTTTCTCTGCCATTCGATGTTCCTCTTTCGAGAATTCTCTGTTTAGCTCTGTTCCCCATTTTTTAAGTGGATTACTTGGTTTGTTGCTTTTCTGCTTCTTTAGTTCTTTATATATACTGGATATTAGCCCTCTGTCAGATAAAGGGTTGGTGAAGATTCTTTCCCAATCTGTAGGCTGTCTATTTGTTTTGATGACAGTGTCTTTTGCTTTACAGAAGCTTTTCAGTTTCATGAGGTCCCATTTATTGATTGTTGCTCTTAGAGCCTGTGCTGTTGGTGTTCTGTTCAGGAAGTTGTCTCCTGTGCCAATGAGTTCTAGGCTGTTTCCCACTTTTTTTTCCAACTGATTTAGAGTATCTGGTTTTATGTTGAGGTCCTTGATCCACTTGGACTTTAGTTTTGTGCAGGGTGATAAATATGGATCTATTTTCATTTTTCTGCATGTAGACATCCAGTTGGTCCAGCACCATTTGTTGAAGATGCTGTCTTTTTTCCATTGAATGGATTTGGCTTCTTTGTCAAATATTGAGTATTCATAGGTGTGTGGGTTCATTTCTGGGTCTTCTATGCGATTCCATTGATCCTCCTTTCTGTTTCTATGCCAATACCATGCAGTTTTTATTACTGTTGCCCTGTAGTACAGCTTGAGATCGGGAATGGAGATACCTCCAGATGATCTGTTGTTGTACAGGATCGTTTTGGAGATTCTGGGTTTTTTGTTTCTCCATATGAAGCTGAGAATCTTTTTTTCAAGGTCTGTAAAGAATTGAGTTGGTATTTTGATGGGAATTGCATTGAATCTGTAGATTGCTTTTGGCAGGATGGCCATTTTCACAATGTTAATCCTACCAATCCATGAGCACGGGAGATCTTTCCATCTTCTGAGATCTTCTTCAATTTCTTTCTTCAAAGACTTGAAGTTTTTCTCAAACAGGTCTTTCACTTGCTTGGTTAGAGTCACACCAAGGTACTTTATGTTATTAGTGGCTATTGTGAAGGGTGTTGTTTCCCTAATTTCTTTCTCAGCCTTTTTGTCTTTGGTATACAAAAGGGCTTCTGATTTTTTTGAGTTGATTTTGTATCCTGCCACTTTGCTGAAGGTGTTTATCAGCTGAAGAAGTTCTCTGGTTGAATCTTTGGGGTCGCTCATGTATATTATCATATCATCTGCAAATAGTGACACTTTGACCTCTTCCTTTCCCGTTTGTATCCCCTTGATCTCCTTTAGTTGTCTTATTGCTCTGGCTAGGACTTCAAGTACAATGTTAAAGAGATATGGAGAGAGTGGGCAGCCTTTTCTTGTACCTGATTTCAGTGGGATTGATTTAAGTTTCTCTCCATTGAGTTTGATGTTGGCTATAGGCTTGCTGTATATTGCCTTTACTATCTTTAGGTATGTGCCTTGTATCCCTGATCTCTCCAAGACTTTAAACATAAATGGGTGTTGGACTTTGTCAAATGCTTTTTCAGCATCTAAGGAGATGATCATGTGGTTTTTCTCCTTCATTTTGTTTATGTGGTGGATTACATTGATGGATTTCCGTATGTTGAACCACCCTTGCATTCCTGGGATGAAGCCTACTTGGTCATGGTGGATGATATCTTTGATGTGTTCTTGGATTCGGTTTGCAAGTATTTTATTGAGTATTTTTGCATCAATGTTCATAAGAGAGATAGGTCTGAAGTTCTCTTTTTTTGTTGGATCTTTGTGTGGTTTAGGTATCAAAGTGAGTGTGGCTTCATAGAATGAGTTTGGTAGTGTTCCTTCTGTTTCTATTTTATGGAATAGTTTGAGGAGAATTGGTGTTAGTACTTCTTTGAAGGTCTTGTAGAATTCTGCGCTGAAGCCATCTGGTCCAGGGCTTTTTTTGGAGGGGAGACTGTTAATGACTGCTTCAATTTCCTTGGGAGATATAGGACTATTCAGTCTTTCTACCTGATCTTGACTTAATTTTGGTAGATGGAATCTGTCAAGAAAGTTATCCATTTCATTTAGATTTTCAAATTTTGTGCCATATAGACTTTTGTAGTATGACCTAATAATCGTTTGGATTTCCTCAGTGTCTGTAGTTATGTCCCCATTTTCCTTTCTGATTTTGCTGATTTGTATGGTTTCTCTCTGCTTTTTAAATAGTTTGGCTAAGGGTTTGTCTATCTTGTTGATTTTCTCAAAGAACCAGCTTTTTGTTTCATTGATTCTTTGGATAATTTTATTTGTTTCTAATTGATTGATTGATTTCTGCCCTTAGTTTGATTATTTCCAGCCGTCTGCTCCTCTTGGGTGTATCTGCTTCTTTTTTTTCTAGGTTTTTCAGTTGGGCCATTAAGTTGTTTGTATGTGATGTTACGGATTTCTTCTTGTAGGCACTTAGTGCTATAAATTTTCCTCTGAGCACTGCTTTCAATGTGTCCCATAAATTTGGGTATGTTGTGCCTTCATTTTCATTGAATTCTAGAAAGTCTTTAATTTCTTTCTTTATTTCTTCCTTGACCCAGCTGTCATTGAGTAGTAAGTTGTTCAGTTTCCATGTGCGTGTCGGCTTTTTGTTGTTTCTGTTGTTGTTGATGTCCAGCTTTAGTCCATGGTGGTCAGATAGTATACAAGGGATTATTTCAATCCTTTTGTATCTGTCGAGGCTTGCTTTGTGACCAACTATATAGTCTATTTTGGAGAAGGTTCCATGTGGTGCTGAAAAGAAGGTGTACTCTTTTGAGTTTGGGTGAAAAGATATGTAGACGTCTATTAGGTCCATTTGATTTAGGGATTCTGTGAGTGCTTTTATTTCCCTATTTGGTGTCTGTCTGGTTGATCTGTCCCTTGATGAGAGTGGGGTGTTGAAGTCTCCCACTATTAAGGTATTAGGATCAATGTATGATTTAAGCTTTAATATTGTTTTATTTACGAATGTAGGTGCTCTTGTATTTGGGGCATAGATATTCAAAATTGTGATGTCCTCTTGTTGGATTTTTCCTTTGATGAGAATATAGTGGCCGTCCTTATCTTTTTTGATTAACTTGGGTTGAAAGTCTATTTTATTAGATATTAGGATGGCTACTCCAGCTTGTTTTCTGTAACCATTTGCTTGAAAAACATTTTTCCAGCCCTTTACTCTGAGGTAGTGTTTATCTTTGTTGCATAGGTGTGTTTCTTGGATGCAACAGAATGTTGGGTCCTGTTTCTGTAACCATTCTGTTAGCCTGTGTCTTTTTATTGGTGAGTTGAGTCCATTAATATTGATAGATAATATTGACCAATGCATGTTAGTTCCTTTTGTAATGGAGTCGATGATCTTACCTTGTTTCATTGCTTGTTTTCTTTTCATTTTTGTTGGGATATTATCTGTATGCCCTGTTTTCTTGGGTGAATTTGTTTTTGTTGGATTGGAGTTTTCCTTCTAGTATCTTCTGTAGGGTTGGTTTGCTGTATAGATATTGCGTAAATTTAGTTTTGTCATGGAATATTTTTTTTTCTCCATCTATGTTGATTGAAAGCTTTGCAGGGTATAGTAGTCTGGGTTGACATTTGTGATCTCTTAGAGTCTCCATGATGCTTGCCCAGGCCCTTCTGGCTTTCATAGTTTCTGATGAGAAGTCTGGTGTGATTCTGATAGGTCTACCTTCATATGTTACTTGGCCTTTTTCCCTGGCTGCTTTTAATATCTTTTCTTTGTTCTGTAGATTTAGTGTTTTGACTATGATGTGACGTGATGTGTTTCTTTTCTGGTCTAGTCTATTTGGTGTTCTGTAGGCCTCTTGTATATTTATGGACATCTCTTTCTTTAAGTTGGGAAAATTTTCTTCTATGATTTTCTTGAAAATATTTTCTGGACCTTGGAGCCTGAAGTCTTCTTTTTCATCAATTCCTATTATTCTTAGATTTTGTCTTTTCATAGCATCCTTGATTTCTTGGATATTTTGTGATTGAAATTTTTCTGATTTTACTTTTTCTTTGAGAGAAGTATCAATTTCTGCAAGTGTGTCTTCAGCTCCAGAGATTCTCTCTTCCATCTCTTGTATTCTGTTGGTGATGCTTACTTTTGTGGTTCCTGATCTTTTCTCCAAGTTCTCCAGCTCAAGAGTTTTCTCATTTTGTGTTTTCTTTATTGATTCTAATTCTGTTTTCATGCCTTGCACCATTTCTTTCATGTGCTTGAATTTGGATTCCTGTCTCTCTACGATGGACTCTATTTCTTTGTTCATTTCCTTTTTGTATGCCACTAATTTTTTCTCTACTTGTGCCTCTATTTGTTTGGCTATGTTTGCCTGTGTTTCTTTAAGGGTTTTGTCTATTTCTTCTTTCTTTACCTCCAATTGACTGGCCAACTCTTTGAAAGATTTGTTCATTTCCTCCTTATGAGCCTCAAATAATTGAGCAAGCATGGCTTTAAGGTCATTTTCCTGTGCTTCTGATGAATTGGGGTATCCATCGATTTTGGGGTTTGCTGGTGAAGTCATGATGTCCTGATTTATGTTGGAAGTGTTCTTTCGCCTACCCCTGGCCATTGGCTTATCTGAGACCTTCCCTGTTTGTTTTTGGATTCTGCCGATCAGACTGGTACTGTCTCTCTCTCGAGTCTGGAGAATTCTTCAGGAAGTTGAGAGAGGTCCTGTGTCCTTAGCGTATGCTGAGGACTAGCTATACCTGTGGGAGGAAAGTACGCAGGCGCAAACAGAGGCAAATGCAAGCGTGCGTGCGTGCGTGAGTATATGTGTGTGTGTGTGTAAGTGGGTGTGGGCGTGTGTCTCGAGGGACAGAGTGATGGCTAATGTTGAACCCTTGAGTGTGTGGGAGGGGCTCTGCAATGTATATGTCGCAGGCGCTAGTGATGATCGCAGCGCAATTTCTGGCATTAACTGCCTTAACTCCTCAATTAGACCCACAGAGCAGGAACTTCAATGTTCCAAGTGCCCCTCTGTTTCCCAAAGTGGGTATATGGGTGGGAGGGGGTTCGATGCCTGGCTTCTGTTTTAGAAGGACCCAGGATCAGTGGAGCTGCAGATTCTCAAGGGTGCACTCAGTTACAGGCAGGACACTTGGCAGAGATCAGCGTATCTGGGCTCTCTGCTCTCTGGTTTGGCCCTGCTTCTTTGATGTGTTCCGCCAGTTCCGTGCTGCTGTCACTGCCAGGTTATGAGGTCTTGCTGCAGCTGGAGATTTCAGGGTGGTCACGTCAGTAGGAATCGGGGTAACCAGCCTTTCTGTTCTCTGGTTTGGCCCTGGTTAGTCTTAAACTGGAGGGCTGATGTGCCCCGCCAGCTCAGTGCTGCTCCGCCGCCAGGTTAGAAAGTCCCGCTGTAACTGGAGACTGGGTTGCTAGTCCAGATGCTTTCTGGGAAGTCCTGGAGTCTCTTTACTGTGCTCTCCAAGCTTCGGAGGCCCAGCGCCTGGTGTGTCTAGCTTGTATGGCGTTTCTGTCTGGTTTTGGTGAGTATATAGCGTATTCTCTGTCACTGTGGGATTGGGCGGGCCGTACCGTCAGTGATGGCGTTCCTGCGGAGCTAGTATGGCGTCTCGCTTTTTATGTAATTTTGAGAAGACTCTGAGGCTGTAACAAAACATTTTCATAAGTTGATGTTGGGCTGAAAGAGTGAGCTCACTTGACCTTCCAAATTTGTGTTTGTAAACATAAATTTCACGTTTTCATATTAAGTCCTTGATCAGTATGTAAAGGTATACATATTTGTGGGGATACCGAGAGATGGCTGAGTGCTTCAGAGCGCTTGATGCTCAAGCAAGAAGACTCTAGTTGAAGTCTTAGTACCCACATAAGGTTGGGCATGGACACACATACCTGTAACCCGAAGTCAGAGTGTGGACATAGACAAATCTCCAATGGCAAGCTTCAAGTCAGAGACCTTCTCCTCCCAAACAAGGTTGAGAACTATAGAAGAAGATGCAGAAACATTGTCCTCTGGCTCCCAAATGCACACACCTGTGCAAACACCACACACCACGCCACACACTCACATGCGCACACACATACACATCACACATACCACACACACAGGTATACATATTTAAAAACTGTTGTTTGTTGTATACATCGTTTAACCCTCAAATCATGGAAAGACCTATCTGTCTTTTCAAACACTATCCACTTCCTTCTGACCAAAATATTTAACATTTTAGTTCTTTTAAATACGTATGACCCTACTGATCTTTAGTGGTCATGTTCACTTTGCAATGTTGTTTTTTTTTTTTTTATTTTTTTCCGGATATTATCTGTTAGCCCTATTTTAAGGTTTAAAAACATGTACACCACGAATGAAAAGTTACAAATCACTTTATCAAATACCATTTTTAATATTTATATAAACACATGTTCTAAAAGCCAACACACATGCTTAGAAATATATTTGAAGGGAGGTGGAAATGTTTAGGGAAAAATGGGTGATTGAAAAAAAGAGCTGGAGCTAACACCAAAGTAGATAAATAAACATGGTAGCTAAGTATACCTCTCTCAAACAGATGAGAAGTGGCTAAAAACTATCCAGAGATGCTTGAGCTAATCTAATATCCAGGCAATGTTAAGCATTTAGGAAAAGTATGTGCATGCCCATAGCACGTTTGAAAGTATGTGTTTTTCTTCCAGCACAAATACAGTAGGGGAAGAAAATTAATGTCTGACTCTTGGCAAAGGCCTCTCAGATAATCAGCATTGCTTGTACTTGCCTCTACCTGGGGTTTTGAGTTTTGACAAAAGGCTACCTTCAAAGATAAGAGTATTGCAAGGTTCTTTAGATATGGCTGTTTTCCTTGTGAAAAGATTGATTCAGCATGTAAAAGATTTTTTTAGCTTCTGGCAGTAGCAAGAAAACTGTTTTGTTGTTGCTTCGTTCTGTTTTGTTTGTTTTTCTTTCATATATTACATCTCAATCTAGGTATCCCCTCTCTCCTCTCTTTCCTGTCACTCCTCCCCCACCCTATCCACTTCTCCTCTATTTCTCTTCAGAAAAGGGTAAGACTCCCATGGATATTAACCAACCATGGTACATCAAGTTGCAGTAGGACTAGGGACCACCACTCTTATTAAGGACTAGGCAATCTAGTAAGACAAGGGTCCCAAAGCAGCCAAAAGAGTCGGGGACAGCCCCTAATCCCACTATTAGGAGTCCCCTAAGCAGATCAAGCTACAAAACTGACTTATATGCAGAGAGCCTAGATAAGGCCATGCAGGCTCCCTGGTTGTCTGTTTAGTCTCTGAGAGCCCCATGTGAACCCTGGTTAGTTGATTCTCTGGGCTTTCTTGGGATGTCCTTGACCCGTATGACTCTTAAGAGTCCTTCCTGCCCATCTTCTTCAGGATTTCCCAAGCTCTGCCTAATGTTTGGCTAGAGGTCCCTGTATCTGTTTCCATCAGTTTCTGGATGAAGCCTGTCTGATGACAATTAGGCTAGGCACCAATATATGAGATAGCAGAATATCATTAGGAATCACTTCATTAACTTTCTTTTCTTTCTTTCTTTCTTTCTTTCTTTCTTTCTTTCTTTCTTTCTTTCTTTCTTTCTTTCCTTCCTTCCTTCCTTTCTTCTCTCTCTCTCTCTTTTCTTTCTTTCCTTTCTTGCCAGTCATGTTTGGTTCTATCCTCAGTCTCTGGACTATCCAGCCTCTGGGCCCTGGGCTCCCAACCTGTGCCAGGGGTGGACTCCCTCTCTGGACCGGTCATTGGTTAGCCATTCCCATAATTTCTGCTCCATTTTACCCCAGCATATCTTATAGCCAGGACAAATTGTCGGTCAAAGCTTTGTGGCTGGGTTGGTGTCTCAGTTCTTCCACTGGAAGACATGCCTGGTTATAGGAAGTGACCAGTTCAGGCTCAGTATTTCCCATTTCTAGGAGTCTTAGCTAGGATCACTGTCTTAGACTTCTGGGAGTTTTCAGTGCACTAGATTTCTAGCTCCTTCTCAAGATGGCCCCAATTCCAGTTGTCTCTTCCAGTACTCTTCACTCCATCCTTCCCAAATCTAATTCCTCTTGTACCATCCCCATCCACCCCCATACACCTGCATTTCTTGGATGAAGCCTACTTGGTCATGATGGATGAATTTTCTTTTGATGTGTTCTTAGATTTGGTTTTCAAGTATTTTATTGAGTACTTTTTAGTCAATGTTCATAAGTCAATGTTCAAATTTGTCTGTAATTGTCTTTCTTGAGTCTTTGTGTGGTATGGATATCATGGCAATTGTGTGGCAAATTTGGCAAAGTTTCCTCTGTTTCTATTTTGTGGGATGATTTGAGGAGTATCGATATTAGCTCATCATTGAAAGTCTGGTAGAATTCTTTGCTAAAAACATCTGGCCCTGGACAATTTTTGGTTGGGAGATTACCTTATTTTCCCTATTTCCTTAGGAGTTATGGTGTTATTTAAATTGTTCACCTGATTTTGATTTAACTTTCGTAAATGGTATCTAACAAGAAAACTGTCCATTTATTTTAGAGTTTCCAGTTTTCTGCAGTATAGAATTTTGAAGTAAGACCTAATGAGATTCTTTCGATTTCTTCAGTGTCTGTTGTTATGCCCCCACTTTTCATTTCTGATTCTGTTAATTTGGATACTTTCACTTTGTCTTTCTGTTATTTTGGATAAGGGTTTGTCTATCTTGTTGATTTTCTCAAAGAACCAACTCTTTTATTGATTCCTTGTGTTGTTCTCTTTGTATTTAATTTATTGATTTCAGTACTCAGTTTGATAATTTTCTGCTGTCTATTCCTCTTGGCAGTGTTAGCTTCTTTTTGTTTTAAAGCGTCCAGGTGTGCTGTTAAGTTGCCGATATGAGATCTCTTTAAGTTCTTTTCCTTCTCTTTTTCTTTTTTTAATTTTTTAAATCTATTTTATTTTGATTTCAGTTGCTCTTTCTCCCTTCCCCCACTCTTTCCCTTCCACCTCCTCTTTCCTCCATATGCAACCCTCCTTTACCTCCCCTCAGAAAATAATAATAATTAATAATAATAATAATAACAAAAACAACAAAAGGAGTTCCAGGTATAATAATAATAATAACAACAACAAGAACAACAAAAGGAATTCCAGGTAGAGCAACCAAATAAGGCATAAGGAGCTACAATAAGAGAAGGCACATATTTTCACATCAAGACTGCATGAGGCAAACAAGTAGGAGAAAAAAGTTCCCAAAGGCAAGGAAAAGAGTCAGAGCCAGCCCCTGCTCACGGTTAGGAATCCCACAAAAACACGAAGTTGCACAATTAAAGCGTGTATGCAGAGGACCTAGGTCATACCCACACAGGCTCCCTCATCTCTATGAGCTCACTTTATTTCCAGTAAGTTGATTCTGTGGGGTGTGTTATTGTGCCATCCTTGAAACCTCTGGCTTCCCCAATCCTTCCTTCCCATCCAGTTCGGCAGAAGTCTCTGAGCTTCACCTAATGTTTGGCTGTGGGACTCTGCATCTGATCCATGAGTTTCTGGATGAAGTCTCTCTGGGATCCCTTGGATCATTCAAGTCCCAACACATCCTATAGGCATGACAAACTGGAGGTCAGAATTTTGGGGTTGGTTATTGGTTTCCCAGTTTGTACACTTGAGGACTTGCTGGGTTATAGAGTATGGCCGGTTCAGGCTCTGTGTCCACCATTACTGCAAGTAGTCTTAGCTAGGATCACCCTCACAGATTTCATGGAGTTTCTATCACACAAGGTTTCTACCTTGCCCCTGAAATGTTCTGCCACTTCCAGCCATCTCTCCCAGTATTCTCTCCCTCCACCATCCCAACCCAGTCCTTCCTATTCTCATTCCTACCAGCTCCCTGTTCACCCAAGCATCTATTCCATTTCTCCTTCCCAGGGAGATCCTTGCGTCTACCCATAAGTCCTTTTTAATACTTAGCCTCTTTGGGTATGTGGATTGCAGTGTGCTTAGCCTTTATTTTACAGTTAATATGCAATTATAAGTAAGTACATACCATGTTTGCATTTCTAGGTCTCAGTTACCTCAGTAGGGATGATCTTTTTTTTCCTAGTTCTATCCATTTGCCTTTACATTTCATGATGTCATTTTTTTAAACACTAATACTCCATTGTACGAATGTATCACATTTTTAAAATCCATTCTTTGGCAGAAGGTTGTTTCCAGTTTCTGGAGAAAAATTGGAGAGCTTTCATCTTTGCAAGTTATTAACAGCACATCTGAAAGCCCTAGAAAATGAAGTATACCCACCCAACAGGAGTAGATAGCAGGAAATAATCAACCTAGGGGCTGAAATCAATAAAATAGGAACAAAGAGAACAATGCAAAGACTCAATGAAATAAAGAGTTGTTTTTCTGTAATATCTTTATGTATGCACTTAGTTCTATGAACGTTCCTCTTAGCACCACTTTCATGGTGTCCCATAAATTTGAAATTCAATTTTCACTAGATTCTATGAAGTCTTTAATTTCTTTATTTCTACCTTGACACAATGGTCATTCAGTAGAGAGTTGTTCTGATTTCATGAGTTGGCTTTGTTGTTTCTGTTGTTGTTGAAATTCAACCTTAATACCTGGTGGACTGAGGAGATACATGGTTATTTCAATATTCTTGTATCTTTTAAGACTTCATTTGTGACTGAGTATGTGGTCAGTTTTGGAGAAGGTTCCATAAGTTCTTGGAAGAAGGTATATTCTTTTCTGTTTTAGGTGAAATGTTCTGTAGATATATATATTAGGTCCATTTGAGTCATAATAGCTGTTAATTACATTATATATCTGTTTAGTTTCTGTCTCATCGTTCTGTCCATTGGTGATAATGGGGTGTTGAAGACTCCTACTAGTAATGTGTGGTGTTTGATGTGTGATATAAGTTTTAGTGATGTTTATTTTACGAATGTGGGTGTCTTTGTATTTGGGGCATATATATTCAGAATTGAGGACATCATCTTTTTTTCCTTTGATGAATATGAAATATCCTTCCCCATCTTTTTTTTTGTTAATTTTTGTTGGAAGTCTATTTTGTTAGATATTAGCATAGCTGCACCAGCTTGCTTCTTGGATCCATTTGCTTCGAAAATCTTTATCCAGCCCTTTACTCTGAGATAATATCTATCTTTGATGCTGTGGTATGTATCATGTATGCACCAGAAGGATGGGTCCTATTTTCAAATTCATTCTGGTCCTGTGTCTTTTCTTACTGGAAAATTGCATCCATTGATAATGAGAGACATTAATTACCAATGATTGTTAATTCCTGTTCTTTTGAATTTTTTTTGTTGGTGTTGGTACTGAGTGTGTGTGTTTATCTTCTTTTTGTTTTACTTGTGTGAAATTATTTACTTCCTGTGTTTTCAGGGGCGTAGTTAACCTCTTTGGGTTGTAGTTTTTCCTCTAGTAACTTCTGTAGGGCTGAATGTATGGATAGAAGTTGTTTAAATTTGAATTTGTCATGAAATATCTTGTTTTCTCGTCTATGGTGATTCAAAGTTTTGCTCTGGTAGTCTGGGCTGGCATCTATGCTCTTTTATAGTCTGCAAGACATCTTTCCAGGTCCTTGTGGCTCTTATACTCTCCATTGAGAAGGCAGGTTTATTCTAATTAGTCTGCCTTTATATGTTAGTTGGCCTTTTTCTTCGTTAGTTCTTAATATTCTTTATTTTTTTATTATTTTTATTTATTTTTTAATTATTTTTTATTTTTAAATAATTTTATACATTCACTTGTATCCCAGCTGTAGCCCTCTCCCTCTTTCCCTCCTCTCCCTCCCTCATCTTCTCCCTGCCCCCTTCTGAGTCCACTGAGAGGGGGTGTCCTCCTCTCCTTCCTTCTGGCCCTAGCTTATAAGGTATCTTCAGGATAGTTGAAATGTCCTTATCTGTGGCCTAGCAAGGCTGCTCCTCCCTCAGGGGGGAGGGGAAGCTCATGAGTTCATGTCAGAAACAGTTCCTGTCTCCCTTACTAGGGAACCCACTTGGACACTGAGCTACCATGGGCTATGTCTGAGCAGGGGTTGTAGGTTATATCCATGCATGTTCCTTGGTTGGATAAACAGTCTCATAGAAGACCCCTGTGCTCAGATATATTTGGACCTTGTGTGCTCCTTGTCCCCTCTAGGATCTACTAATTACTCCTTCCTTCATATGATTCCCTACACTCTGCCGAAGGCTTAGTTATGGGCCTCAGCATCTGCTTTGATACATTGCTAGGTAGAGTCTTTCAGGTGCCTTCTGTGGTAGGCTTCTTTATTTGTTTTGTACATGTAGTACCTTGATTATTATGTGGTGAGGAGACTTTCTTTTCTGGTCTAATCTATTTGTTGAAAAATATTTTCTGGGCCTTTGAGCTGGAAATCTTCTCCTTCTTTAATTCCCATTTTTTTAGGATTGTCTCAGATTATTTTCTGTGTCAGAAATGTTTTTTTTTTCTTTATTAATTACACTTTATTAACTTTGTATCCCCCCTGTGGTTCTCTACCTCCTCCTGTCCCAATCCCTCCCTTTCTCCACCCTCTGCATGCATGCCCCTCCCCAAGTCCACTGATAGGGGAGGACTTCTTTTCCTTCCTTCTGATCCTAGTCAATTAGGTCTCATCAGGAGTGGCTGAATTGTCTTCTTCTGTGGCCTGGTAATGCTGCTTCTCCCTCAGGGGGAGGTAATTAAAGAGTAGGCCAATCAGATTATGTCAGAGGCAGTCCCTCTTCCCATTACTATGTAACCCACTTTGATACTGAACTGCCATGGACTACATCTGTGCAGGGGTCTTAGGTTATCTCCATGCATAGCCCTTGATTGGAATAGCAGTCTCAGGAAAGACCCTGTGCTCAGATTTTTCGGTTCTGTTGCTTTCCTTGTGGAGTTCCTGTCCTCTCCAGATCTTACTGTTTCCCACTTCTTTCCTAAGATTCCCTGCACTCTGCCCAAAGTTGCCCATAAGTCTAAGCATCTACATTGATAGTCTGCAGGACAGAGCTTTTCACAGGTCCTCTGTGTCAGGCACCTGACTTGTTCCCTCTTTTCTCCTTCTTCTGATGTCCAGCCTCTTTGCCTTTCTGGATAGGAATTGAGCATTTTAGCAAAAGTCCTCCCTCTTGATTAGTTTCTTTAGGTGTACAGATTTTAATAGGTTTATCTTATAAGTCTATATAAGTGAGTATATACCGTGTGCATCTTTCTGCTTCTGGGATAGCTCACTCAGGATGATCTTTTCCAGATCCCACTATTTACCTGCAAATTTCATGATTTCCTTGTTTTTTATTGCTGAGTAATATTTCATTGAAATAGTTTAGATTTAACACTTTCTTTGACCACTGTGTCAGTTTCTTCTATTGTATCTTCTACACCTGAAATTCTCTCTTCCATTTATTGTATTCTCTTGGTAATGCTTCTGTAGTTTCTGTTCATCTACATAAATTTTTCATCTTCATGACTCCCTCAGTTTGTGTTTTCTTTATTGCTTCTATTTCTATTTTCAGGTCTTGAACAGTTTTATTCATTTCATTCACCTGTTTGTGTTTTCCTGTATTTCTTTAAGGGATTTATTCACTTTTTCTTTAAGGGCCTCTATATTCTTCATAAGGTTGGTTTTAAGGTTATTTTCTTGTTTTTCAGCAGTTTTTAAATATCCAGGACTTTCTGTAGTAAGATAACTGGGCTTTTGTGTTACCATTTTGCCCTGGCTGTTGTTGATTGTGTTCTTAAACTGGTCTCTAGTCTTCTGGGTTAGGAGTTATTATAGATTTAGATGCAAATTTCTATGTTTATCTTTGTTAGATGAACTTTTTGGACATTTTTTTGTAGAAAATTTAAAAATAATACGTGTTGAGCTATGTAATGTTTATTATTAGCCCTTTGGGTTATCATGGTGGTATTATTTAACCTGCTGTTACAAATAATTAGACAGAGACACCTGTTAGACTTTATAATTGCCTTATTTACGTTGGGCCATGCAGATATTTTACCTATGCTGGCTCAACAACATCCCAGCCCCCATTCAATGCCATCCACCTCAGGACCCTTAACCACGCCTACTCCATTCTGCCCTGCCCAGGTCTAGGTGGTTTAATCAACCAATCAGATATAAAGCAGGCTTACACAACTAGGATAATTTTACTTGAGAATGTGCTCTTCTAAGCAGGAACAGGTTCTTGGGGAACAATAATTAACATTAGAATACATAGCACCAGGCCAACCCCTGACAGACATTATTTCCCTTGGTTTCTGTGTCTTCTCTGGTCTTCTGGCCTGAGTGGCCTGTGGTTTTGGTGACCAGGAAGGCTTCAGGTTCAGTAAAATATCTCCACTGGGATTTTGGCTGCTTGTATGACTCTAGGATTTTGGGAGCCAGCATTGCCTCTGGGTCTCTGTGATTCTGAGAAGTGGCATAGCCTCTGGGATTTTGGATACAGGGGCAGCCTCTTGTAGTTTCAGGTAACTCTGTGGCTTCTGGGGTTTCTAGTACTGGCTTGGCCTCTGGTAAATCAGGGATCTTCTGCTGGAGTTGTGGGTTGGGATATGGAGCCTAGGGAGGTGGTGCTGTTGGGGACCACTGGGCAGGCTTTAAGTGGTTTTAGCAGTTGGTGGTTATTGTCTTATTGGATTCCTAGTATCAGTGTGGCCTCTGGTAGAGCAGGGGTCTTCTCAAAAGTTCTTTTAAAAAAATCTATGATAGGAGTTTAATTTTGGCATTAGATGATACTCTTAGTCTGTTTAGGCTGACAAACAAAATGCCAGAGACTGGATGGACTTAACAACAGAAATTAATTCCTACCAATTAAAATGTCACACAATGGGGCAATAGGTTTCAGCTTCTAATGAAGTCTCTCTTCCCCCTTGCCACTGTGTTCTCACAGTGTGGAGAGAGCTGTCTCCCATGTCTCCTCATCCTTTATGAGGATATCCTTACATTAGGCCTCTTGTCTAATATATTCAGCCATAAGAATTCGAGGAGGACAGAGCTTAAATAGCAGTGATTAAATTATTTTTATAGTTTTATTTTATTTTATTAATTACACTTTATTCATTTTGTATCCCCCCATAAGCCCCTCTCTCCTCCCCTCCTGATCCCACCCTCCCTCGCCCTTCTTCACGCATGCTCCTCCCCAAGTCCACTGATAGTGGAGGTCCTCCTCTCCTTCTTTCTGATCTTAGTCTAGCAGGTCTCATCAGGATTGGCTGCATTATCATCTTCTGTGGCCTGGTAAGGCTGCTCTCCCCTCAGGGGGAGGTGATCAAAGAATAGGCCAATCAGTTCATGTCAGAGGCAGTCCCTCTTCCCATTACTATGGAACCCACTTGGACACTGGCAGTTCAGTGTCCAAGTGATTAAACTATTAATGTTTGCATTTGTGACTTTCTCTGATGCTTCTTTCCTTCTACCATCAGTTATCTGGTGACCCCGTCACCTCATTCTTTTGAATACTGTAACTGAAATAAGAAAGGAAAAAGCTGACTGTGGAACACCAGGGTTCTATGTTCACAGATGCAATTCTATTAATATTCTGTTATATTTACACATTTGGCTAGGTTGTCTGGAATGATGAGCTAATTCTGTGTCTTATCATAGTATTACGAAATATATTTTTCTGAGGAAGTGTGAGTTATAGCCGCTTACTAGCCAGTGTTGTTTTCCTGATGACTAGAGCTTAGGTTTTACCAATAATTGATAAAACACTAAAGAGATAAAGATCTAATATAATAATGTAATCATTTATAGCTTAAACATTGAAATATTCGTTGATACCATTTTTCCTACATGGATAGTGATGCCTGATTTAGCCAAAGTCTGTGAGCATAATGTAGCTGTGAAAGAACCATTTAAAGTATGTCAGTCATAGTAGTAGTGGTACCGGTTGTGGTGGTGAGGGTGGTGGTGGTGGTGGTGACGGTGGTGGTGGTGAGGGTGGTGTGCTTCTAGTTTCCCCCAAATTGCATTTTGTATTCGTGCATAAATTAATTCTCATCTTTAAAACCAATTCAATATTTTGTATTTATTCACATTTATATCATATCCAAGTAGGAACATAAATTCTTTGTATGACTTCACCAGAACCTTTTTCTTGTTTTAGCGTGCAGCTACTTTCCTGATTATTAGAAACTTTGTTCATAATTTATAGATCATTAAAAATAATCTCCTAAAATTTTACTTCCTGTAATTATCATTTCTGGCTGATTTTTTTTTTCACACAGACTCTTTTTTTTTTTTTTTAAATCTGACGTCAGCTAAATTAAAGTTTTGTATGCTATTTAGTTGATGATACTGCATGTTTGGTGTTCTGTTAAGTATCTTATATGTATGGCCTCATTTATTCATTATGAGGAAAACACATTATTAATCCAGTTGCATGAAGGAGTCTGAGGTTTTGAGAGGTTAAATAACTTGCTGTATACCCCCAAAACTACAAAATAACAGATTCAGGATTAGAATTTAGCTGTGTCTAGGTAGGAACGCTGAAATCCTAATCTGTTAGCCAGTGTTTAAGGAAAAAAACATACTAGATCACATGATTAGCACATAAAGTTTTTACAAATACAGCCTAGGAGTTTGAGCATTTTACTGCCTTTGAGAGTATTCTTATGAACAGTTTTGACGACTTGAATGCTATATTCCCTCATTGCCCAGTTGAAAGAGACCCATCCACCTTAGCATTGGGTTTTAGAAAGCTAGCTGGGTTTGCTTTACCCTTTTTCTTTTCTGGAATAAATTTGCAGAACTGATAAAAGCAACCCCAGAGGCATTCTAGAGACATCTCCTTTACTCAGCTGAGAACTTCTGCTCTGAGTTCTTCATTTGCCAACACAGTAGTACTTTCACGGGGAACATATAGAATCTATAAAACACTTAGGAATAAAAAAAAAATAGGAATTGCTCTGAAACAAAATTGACAACAAACCACTTATCTTAAAGAAATCCTGATCTTTCAAAACCTTGGAATATGAAACAAGCAAAATGAATTTTCAAAGATCTGGGGAAGGGATTGATTAATCCAAATAGAAGACAGAGATTTTTTTTCTAGTCTCTGGCACTGAAGGTAATATTTCTGTAGATTATGGAAATATGAATATTGGATTAAATGCTAACACTTGGAGAAAATGAAATATAATAAATTGAAGATTCAGTGTTTTCATTTCTACATTTTGGAGCTCAATATGTGGTAGAATCCCTTGGCAACTATTTATGAAATATTTCGCATATTTATTTGGAGGTAGTGTTTTTCATTTCTATATGAGAGAACTTTCTGAAACCACAATTGATAGATCTCTTTAAATCACCACCCCTGAAACCTGCTTAGGTAGCCTTGTATAAATGGCTTTACATTATTTGATCCTTATTTTGTGTGTATGTGACTCATTGATATTCTGGAAGATAAACCTGTTCATTATTAGCCTTGTTAGTTTTCAATTTAGAAGTACTAAATTACATTTTATTAAACTTCATTAGCTTCTCGGGCAAAGAGTATGAACATAGCTGCTCTCATTCTGCAAACCTAATCCTAGTTACTTCATCTTTTCAATGCCTGAGTTGAGATGGATTTTATTTTATTTTATTTTTTATTTTTTGAGTTAGAATACAT
Source organism: Psammomys obesus (assembly GCF_907164565.1). Classification (NCBI taxonomy): domain Eukaryota; kingdom Metazoa; phylum Chordata; class Mammalia; order Rodentia; family Muridae; genus Psammomys; species Psammomys obesus. The sequence continues at coordinate 14,998,376 of NW_026596117.1, forward strand.
CTTTAGAAATTATGCCAGATCACAGTAATGACTGATAAATTGTTTGGATCTGATCGTGTTTGCTGGTTACCGCTTTAATATGTTGGTAGTGTTTGAATCTGCCACCTCCCATCTCTATCCCACTAAGTTATTTTTTTCCCTTCAGGCTATTGTGACTAGTGACAAAATGATTTCAAATTAAATCTTATTTTTTTTAATGTAAAATGATGCTTAGATCCTACTGGAAACTACTGTGTGTTTGTGGAATGCTAATAGAAGTCTCTGGATTCTATGAGAAGCAATCTCACACTGACTGACACTTCATTTGCTCCAAAATTTGACTTCAATACCAATATTTTTCTTAGTGAGTCCTAGGAATCCTAGGCTAAGAATGATTTCTCAGTCCTTTGATGGTTTGTCATAATGACTGCACTTTTTTTGTAGGTCTTCTTGTTGATTTTGGTCTTGGTTTGTTTTTCAAGACAGGGTTTCTCTATGTTAACAACCCTAGCTGTCCTGGAGCTTGATTTGTGAGCCAGGCTGCACCACCACCACCCTTCCCCCTACCTTAGATAGGAGATTAGTAGGGAAAAGAGCTATAGACTTTTTCTTTTTTCTTTTTTTACTGACATAATTTTTATTTAATTATTTTTATTTTTATTGATTACAGTTTATTCACTTGGTAATCCCCCTGTACTTTGTACCCCCCCTCCTTCCTTCCCAATTCCACCCTCCCTCTTCCCCACCCTTGTCCCTCTCCCAGTCCACTAATAAAGGAGGTCCTTCTCCCCTTCCCTCTGATCCTAGTCTATCAGGTCTCATCAGAAGTGTCTTCTGTGGCCTGGTAAGGCTGCTCCCGCCTCAGGGGGAGGTGATCAAAGAGCAGGCCAATCTGTTCATGTCAGAGACAGTTCCTGTCCCCATTACTATGGAGGTCACTTAGATATTGAACTTCCATAGGCTACCTCTGTGCAGGGGTTTCAGGCCATCTCCATGAGTGGTCCTTGGCTGGAGTATCAGTTTCAGAGAAGACCCCTGTTCCCAGACTTTTTGAATCAGTTGCTTTCCTTGTGGAGCTCCTGCCCCCTCCAGGTCTTACTATCTTCCACTTCTTTCATAAGATTCCCTGCCCTCTACCCAAAGTTTGGCTATGATTTTCAGCATCTGCCTCAATACCCTGCATGGTAGAGCCTTTCAGAGGCCCTCTGTAGAAGGCTCCTCCGATATCCATCTTCTTTGCTTTTCTGATGGGGATGGAGCATCTTAGCCAGTTTCTTATCTACTTCCTGATGATTAGGGTTGATGTGTATTTAGGGGATTACCAAATTCAGTTACCAGGATACCAGCAGTCCAGTCCAAAGGCCAACACCAAGCAGCAACATGAATCTACATGACAAGTCAGCAAAAGCTGCAAGACTCAGTTGGATTGCCCCAAGAAGTTCTCTGGAATGTTTCTCTCTACAAAGTCAAGTGTAGAAGCATGAAGATCAGTGCAGCGATGTTGATTCAAAAGGGGATGCCTCACTGTTTTTGGGCCTCTATACATCTTCTCTCCTCAGAGTCTACCTACAGATGTTCTCAGCTGGCCAAAGCCATGCCCCTCCCAGGACAGAGCTCACAGCAAAACATCAGATGCCTTCTCAGAAACCAGCCTCCACCAAAGCATCAAGTACCCAGCTTGCAGCAAAACTTTACATGACAAAGTTGAGTCTTCAAAGAAACCAGAAACTTCCACACCGATGTCCAGCCATCAGGGGAACTCTTTACACAGTCTACCTTCAGACATTAATAGAAGATCATTTAAATAGCATTTAATTGTTTGACAGAGAGCAAAGATTTAAGTATCAAGTTTGTTAAAGTCCTTTTTCCTTTGTGTAGGTATAATAGACACTACTGAGACTTCTTAGGCCTTCTCAGTCAGATTTAGAATTAAATCTAGATATTTTATTTGCTTTTGTATTACCTACAACAGTCCAAACGTTGGCTCCGCAAGTGAAGAATAAGCTTGAAACCAGATGTAAATTTTTTTGAAAACATGTTGAAGGATCTTGACTTTCTATAATATTTTCATCTTGGTGCACAGATCAGTTTTGAAGTTGTTTCCTATTGAGTAATTTAAACTACAGTGATTAATAAGACTCTCTCTATGCTCTAGAAGGTCATTAACACATTTAAACTAGAAATATACACATTTGGTTTTTGTTCCCATACAACAATCCTAATGACACCATTTATTATGTTTTTTCTTCTTTTTCCTTTCCGTTACTTCTTGCTTTGTTGATGCATCCTTCTAAATACCGTGGACTATATATAGAATACATATTTGAATATAGTTTTCAAACCATCAGAAATTTACCTCTACAAATGTCAGATGTATCTGTGTCAAGATTTGTTCAACTCATTAATCAACCACTAAGGTGGAAAACTAGCACAAAATCTTTGAAAAAAAATGGCAATCTGTATGCCTATCTTTCTCTCTCTGTCTCTCTCTCTCTCTGTCTTCGTGTGTGTGTGTGTGTGTGTGTGTGTGTGTGTGTGTGTGTAGGAGGAGGAAATACATATGACATGGTATGCATGTGGATTTCAGAAGAAAACTTCAGGTGTTGGTCCCTGCTTTTCCCTGTGGCTTGAGAGAGAATCTTTGTTGTTTGGTTCTGTGAACATAGGCTCTCTGGCTCCCAAGCTTCTAGCCATTCTCCTGCCTGTAGCTCATTTTAAATCTTGCCTTAGTAGCCCTGGAGTTATAGATGTGTCCCAAGCTATTTGGCTTTATGTTGTTTCAGGAATCCAAGCTTAGGTACTCACAGTTGCATCACAAAGACTTTTCCTCACTGAACCATTGTTCTGTTCTTCCTTAAGCATTTTCAAAAGGAATGCATCATAGAATCCAATGGGTAGATTTGATACAGAAGTGTTTCATGCCACATAAAGAAAGAAAACTGTAAACTCAGCTGATATTTTCCACTAGGCAGGAAGCCACATCTTAATATGGAAACATTATAGTAATTTATACACTCTACACCATACACAAAACTATACACTAATCAAAAAGTAAATAGGACTGTTCCCCATTTTTTAAGTGGATTACTTGATTTGTTGCTGTTTAATTTCTTGAGTTCTTTATATACACTGGATATTAGTCCTCTGTCAGATAGAGGGTTGGTGAAGATTCTTTCCCAATCTGTATGCAGTCATTTTGTTTTGATGACAGTGTCCTTTGCTTTACAGAAGCTTTTCAGTTTCATGAGGTCCCATTTGTTGATTGTTGCTCTTAGAGCCTGTGCTGTTGGTGTTCTGTTCAGGAAGTTGTCTCCTGTACCAATGAGTTCAAGACTCTTCTCCACTTTTTCTCCTAACAGGTTTAGTGTGTCTAGTTTTATATTGAGGTCTTTGATCCACTTGGACTTTAGTTTTGTGCAGGGTGATAAGTATGGATCTATTTGCATTTTTCTACATGTAGACATCCAGTTAGACCAGCACCATTTGTTGAAGATGCTTTTTTCCATTGTATGGTTTTGGCATCTTGTCAAAAACCAGGTATCCATAAGTGTGTAGGTTTATTTCTGGGTCTTCCATTCTATTCCACTGATCCACCATTCTGTTTCTGTGCCAGTACCATGCAGTTTTTATTACTGTTGCTCTGTAGTACAGCTTGAGATCAGGGATGGAGATACCTCCAGAAGTTAAACAGCAACAAATCAAGTAATCCAATTAAAAAATGAGGAACAGAGTTAAACAGAGAATTCTCAATAAAGGAATATTGAATGGTGGAGAAACACTTAAAAATATGTTCAATGTCCTTAGTCATCAGGGAAATGCAAATCAAAACAACCCTGAGATTTCACCTTACACCCATCAGAATGGCTAAGATGAATAACTCAAGTGACAACACATGCTGGAGAGGTTGTGGAGAAAGGAGAACCCTCCTCCACTGCTGATAAACTTATACAACCACGTAGGAAATCTGGTGCTTTCTCAATTAGGAATAGTGCTTCCTCGAGATCCAGCTATACCACTCCTAGGCATATATCCAAAGATGCCCAAGTATACAATAAGGACATCTGCTCTACCATGTCTGTAACAGCTTTATTTGTAATAACCAGAAGCTGGAAACATTCCAAATTCCCCTCAATTAAGGAATAGAATCAGAAATTGTGGTACATCTACACAATGGAATATTACTCAGCAATAAAAAACAAGGAAATCATGAAATTTGCAGGTAAATGCAGGGAACTGGAAAAGATCATCCTGAGTGAGGTATCCCAGAAGCAGAAAGACATACAAGGTATATACTCATTCATAAGTGGATATTATACATATAATATTTGGTAAACGTACTAAAATCTGTACACCTAAGGAATCTAATCAGGAAGGAGGACTCTCCCTAAGATGCTCCATCCCCATTCAGAAAGGCAAAGAAGATGGACATTAGAGGAGGGAGAAAACAGGGAGCAGGACAGGAGCCTACCACAGAGGGCCTCTGAAAGGCTCTACTGTGCAGGGTATTGAGGCAGATGCTGAGACTCACAGCCAAACTTTGGGCAGAGTGCAGGGAATCTTATGAAAGAAGTGGGAGATAGTAAGACCTGGAGAGGACAGGAGCTCCACAAGGAAAGCAACAGATTCAAAAAATCTGGGCACAGGGGTCTTTTCTGAACTAGTACTCCAGCCAAGGACAACTCATGGAGATGGCCTGGAACCTCTGCACAGAGTTAGCCTATGGCAATTCAGTGTCCAAATGGCCTCCATAGTAATGGACTGACTCTGACATGAACTGATTGGCCTGCTCTTGATTACCTCCCTCTGAGGGGAGAGCATCCTTACCAGGCCACAGAAGACAATGCAGCCACTCCTGATGAGACCTGGTAGACTATGGTCAGAGGGAAGGGGAGGAGGACCCCTTATCATTTGATTGGGAGAGTGACAGAGGTGGGGAAGAGGGAGGGTGGAATTGGGAGGAGAGGAGGGAGGGAGGGAGGTCCAAGGGGGATACAAAGTGAATAAACTGTAACTAAGAAAAATAAAAATAATTACATATATTAATAAAAGTAAACAAGAGAATCTCACTCAGGTCAATTATGGTAAAAATGTCACATTCCTTGGATGGCCTGCTGATGCCATTTGATAATACCTTTATGATATTAAAAGAATAGACCACCCTTCTGACTTAAAAGTCTTGAATCAGCTTCTTAATGGTAAGTTCTTGAAAGCCTCTGCCACATTTCTGAGCAGAAAAGCTACTTAGTAGAGCAAATTAGGCATGGTAATACTTGCTGTGACTTCTAACCAGTCAGAACCTCTGTGCTCTTGTTTTCCTCCTCAACAAAGCAAAGCGACACAAAAATTTCTCCTAGTTAAAAAATAGAGGGGAGCAGCCTTACCAGGCCACAGTAGAGGACAATGCAGCCATTTTTGATGAGAACTGATAGACTAAGATCAGAAAGAAGAGGAGAACCTCCCCTATCAGTGGACTTGGGGAGTGGCATGCATGCAGAAAGGGGAGGGAGGGTGGGATCGGCAGGGGAGGAGGGAGGGGCTTATGGGGGGATACAAAATGAATAAAGTGTAATTAATAAAAAATTAAAAAAAATTTGTAATTCTTGACAAATGGAATTCTGAAGAACAACACATCTTGGCTATTTAGCCATTGTGTTTAGGCAACAGGACTCCCTCAAGGTTCTCTATGGGTTCTGGGGAAAGCAGTCTTTTCATAAGCATAAAAGATTGAAGGAAATTTTCCTCATGAGAGAGGCTTCGAAACACCTCCTCTCTGAACACTTATTTTATTAGTCTATAGATGTTAAACTGTTGAAATAACAGCACTGCCTCATTAGTCATGACAAATACTTATGTACATACAGTAAATATTTTCTTTTGGGTCAATTATATGGACCAGTGTGAACTTTCTACTTCTGATGAGTATGCTTGCCTGGGCTATTTATATTCTCTTAGCTGGAACAGACCCAGCAAGTTATTGTTTGGTCTCCTTGGGGTAAGTGATTATGCTTCTGTGTTCTTTCACCCTAGGAGTTAAGTTGGGTGTTTTCTTTACCATTTTGGTAACAACACATTAAGCAAGATGAAATCAAATCAGAATTATTGAGGTAGATTTGTAAATGACACACTATCATTATCATAGTTCACTACTGGCCAAAGAAAATAGTAAGGCATGGAGAAATGGAATCCATCTCTTGATGGGGGAGGAGTGTGCATGTTACATGGGACTTGGCTGTAAAAACACATGATTGCTTGGAATCAGTTTTGTAACCATTCCACTACACCAGAGTATGATTCACAGAATGCAAGAAGTTCTAAGAGAAAACTAGTCCAGGGGAAATCTTGAATAGGCTCTGAAATATTCTTGCACTTTGTTCTGGAACAGATAAGTTATTGCTGTCCACTTCATCTTAAAGTACATGGGTTAGCAGTAGGGCTATTAGAATTTTTGTTACTGTTTAGAACTCTTCATTCTATATGCCTGAAGTAAAGCCTTTCCGGATTGTTACAGACACTTTCAAATCTGGCTAATGGGAACATTCATCTCTTATACTTGTCTTTGGGAGGTTTTCAAGTACTGTTTTCTCCCATGCTTTCTGGTGGTTCTGTTTTTCAGTATTGGGTGAGTACTTCTCACTTATAAACCATTCTTCACTTAACATAGCTCTGTTTAGACTTTGAGAGATCTTTGTTCAACATTTTTCTCCTTAATACTAGTTTTTAAATCAAATTTAAATCAAATTAAATACTTTGATTTAATGCAAATCAACTCTTTGGTTCAGGGGTCTGTTAGCTTTTCTTGGGCTTGTTTTTTCTCTGCAGCACAATATGGAAACTCTCAGGTTAGTTTCTCCCCCCCCCCCTCCGGTGATTCCTGTCCTGTGCTGTTTGATATCAGTGTCTTGCAATAATGAGGTGTTTTTTTTTGTTTTGTTTTGTTTTTGTTTTTTGCATATTTTATCCAGGTCATTCTCATCCCTTCCATCAGGAGAGAAAAGTCAGTCTCTGTTATTCTACTATGGTTGGAGTTAGATGTCATCCATCATTAGGCTTAGCATTAGAGAAAATATAGGTTTCTAAAGAAAACACAAACCCTGAATTTCTGTGGAAGAAAACTCACACAAAAAGAAATGCACACACACACACACACACACACACACACACACACACCTACTGTATAATCAATAATTTTTTAATTTTTTTACTTTCTTTCCTTCTCCATATACTTTTAATTATTTAACTTGCCATTTACTTATTTTGTGTGTATATAAATTTGCGTGTATGTGTGTGTGTGTGTGTGTGTGTGTGTCCGCACATGTGTACACACAGGAATATAGATGTGATAGCAAGAGTGTGAAGATGAGAGAACACTTTGCTCAAGTCAGTTCTCTCCTTCCCCCATGTGGGTTCTGGGAATGGAACCCCAGTCATCAAGATTGCCAGCAAATGCCTTCACTGATTGAAACTTCTCTGTGCTCTTGGCTTAGCATTTCGTCCTGGTTTTACTTTTGATGTATTTATTTTTCTTATATTCTCTTTATCTTATGATATGTGGGTATATATAATTTGTTTCTAGGAATAGAATACACTCTTCAAACACATTTTTGTTCTTTATGGCATGTATAATATTTTAGAAAAAGTTAAATTTTATTGTTCTTTTCTATAAAAGGGGATTTAGAAAACGTAGAGGAAAAGTGCAGTGCACATGATGGTGTCTTAAGCTTTTAGGTTGATGCTGATTTTGATTTCAGTTGTCTCCAGTGAAATTTGTTGCCATATGTTAGGTCACAAGTTCTCATTAGTTCGGTTGCAATCTGTTTGGAAGAATATTCCACACTGACATGAAGAATGCATTCTAAGCTTCTCAGAGTCTTCTTTGGGCTCTGTTTTGTGAAACTGCTTTCTTCTGTTTTCAAACTCTATTCATTGACCTTGAAGTCATAATTCACAAGTCCATGAGGACGGTAGTGGACCTTTAAAATGTCTGAGTGTAGTAATGAGAAATACAGTCATAGAAAAATCTCTGTGTCTCCAAAGTGAGCTATCAATTATATTTTTTCATTGATATCCTCCAAAGTCTGCTTCTTCCAGTCATCCATCTGTAAGGTTCCTTTTAATCCTCTTGACTTCTCCATCTCTTTACTTACTCTTAATATGGCTAGAAATAGGCAATGATAGTTAAATGTCTCAGAAGATTTACAAATGGTTATTTTATAGACCCGAGTAATCATACACTTTTTTATCTTTGAATTATGTTCAGATCTACATAAAACTACATGATCAATGTGATTTTAATGTGTCTTTTCAGAATACACAAGCCAATTTGAACATGAGGAAAAGAACAAATGCCTTGGTCCACTCAGAATCGGATATCAACAGCAGAACTGAGGTGGAAAACCATCCCAGCAAGACGACAGCTGTCCAAGAGTCTTCTGAAACCCCACCTAAGGCCTACTTAGCTTCCAGTCCAAACCCATTCAGCAGAGCCAGTGCAGCTGAGACAATATCGGCAGCAGCGAGAGGCCTTTCATCCGCAGCATCTCCCACTCCTCGCGGCACATCTCGGCCAGCTTCTGTGGGCTCGGCTTCTACTCGCCCTGCATTTGGATCTAGACTTGGGCGAATTAAGACAACAGTTAATACCACAGGGACAGCTGGGAACGTTGCAGCCACACCTCCTCCCTCTGCTCCACCACCTTCCGGATCTGGCACAAGTAAAATAGACCAGTATGCTCGAATTCTCTTTCCAGTCACATTTGGGGCATTTAACATGGTCTACTGGGTTGTTTATTTATCCAAGGACACCATGGAGAAATCAGAAAGTCTAATGTAATTTTGTTGCTATAGTAATTTCATAAAAGATGACGGAAATACAGACTCTGTTTTTAAATGTTTTTAAAGATAAGTATTCTTTGCTAAAATAAAATGTAATTTTTTCAATTTAAAAAATACAAGTCAGATATTAAGAGAGTTAATTAATTCTTTGGTGGTTAGAAAGTGAACCATCCTCAGAGAAAGACGATTTTAAAAGAATCTATTCAGTGTTCAAATTGGATGGCATACAGACCATTATGGAAAGTTGGAACAAGAGAAATAGGGCTAGAAGAGATACATGATGCATATTTTTGCATTGAAATTTGAAAAAAAAAAAAGTACTGTGATATTTTTAAATACACCCTATGAAATCATCTAGTCACCGAAAATTTCCCATTGGCACTGCCCTTAACTAGAATTGTGTACTGGAAGTTCTAAGCAGCGACCTTTGCAGTTCCTCTTAGTACCTGCAAGAAAAGACTTTCTTTGTTAAACAAACACCTGGAAGAGGAAAATGGAACAAAACAAACACTGATCAATACAGTGAAGCCTCTGCAGCATCAATAACAGACACAGAACAGGGCAAGTGTGTTTTCTGGCACATAAGTGGTCAAACAATACTTAACAGTTGACTTGAAATGTTGTGCTCTGAGCCAAAGTTAAATTTATTGTATAAATTCTTTTTCCTAGTTGCTTACTCAGTTTTGTACTGTAAACACCACATAGTTCCTCAAGAGCCTGGAGCCTACTGCATTCTAGGCGCTGATTAGGGAGTCTTAGAGGAAAGCTCTTTCACCTTTACAAAGTTACTTCAGTAGTAGGACTGTCAGTGCATGTTAAAGAACCCTAATTTAGCTGAAGACATAATGTTCTTTTAATGAAGGCAATTTAGTTAGTCGGTCAACATAGCCAATATATTTGTTTTTCCTGTGCTGACAGAAGAAAACAAATACATTTGTTCCTATAGCTACTTGAAGATAAGTACATGTTAGTAGAAATTGATGATTGGTTTTCAAACTATAATGAAATACTGATTCAGGTTGTTCTACAGGTGAAAAAAACATACAAATCTGGGCACCGACCGAGAAACCTGACAGATTATCTGTGTCAACTTTGATGCAGGTCTCAATACATACTTTGCCCAGTGTACAAGAATCATTCAAATAAAAGTCCACAGATCTTTTGTACTCATATCCCAGTAAAGAGCAATATTAGCTGCTGAAATGCTAACACTCTTGCAAGCTTTTGTGCTCATAACATCTGTATGTCTGGCATCTTTGTTTTTCTGAGAAGTTGATAAGATTTGATAACCGGGGTACTTTAAAAATTAAAGAAGCAGCTAGAGAAAGAAGAGAATAAAAATATCATAGCCTTCGGTGGAATGTCAGCGAGTGTTACGCAATGTATCTGGTTCTCAAGTACTGACTTTTCCTTTTCATTATGTAGGCTTAACAGCCTAATTGAATCCTTTGCAGCTTTTAAAATAGCTCAACCCTGGTTGAGCTTTTTGTTGTTTCACTTCCAGATTTTTTTCTGTATTTCTATCTGTTCTTGGTATGTGTAAATGAAAGTTTTATGGGGTTTTTTTTTTTTGATGTGGGGGGGGAGGAGGCATTTGATATAAATGTCCATCTTATATCAGAATCTCTTATTTTCTGGGGAAACTTCTATTGATTAATATGAACATGAACTTTTGAGTTACTACATTGCTTTGTAATGGTTGCCCATGAAACTTATAAAATTTGAAAATGTCAAATTTTAATAGAACTTCATCTGAGAACTCCTTTTTTATTTTCTAAATATTTCATAGAATTAAAACCACTTTAACATTAAAAGATGCTGGAGAAATCCTCACTTATAAATTGACTCTAGCAAAATGAGGCCCAAGACAATCTGTAAATATGCTTATTCATTTAATAAAAGTACTTGTACATAAAGCCTTATAATAAAATTATTTCATGAGTGTGAAAATGTTTTGGCTTATAGGCCAATGCTTAGAGCTGTGATGGGAAACTGCCATCACGTTTTATACCAATGCAATGATCTTCTTGATTTAGAGAGAAACACTCTTTCCTTTTTCTTTTCTTCCTATTGTCTGTCTTTTTAAAATCGTGTTATTTCTCTATAAAGTTTAAATGTTTTCTTGGCCTCTTTTAAAAGATACTTTAATTTTTTGTGGGTTTTAAATGAATTGAAAAATAAGTGACTCTCCCTCCCTTGATAGCTCAAACTAGTGATCTCATTTTTTTTAACTTTTTTAAAAATTTTTTATTAATTACACTTTATTCATTTTGTATCCCCCCATAAGCCCCTCCCTCCTCCCCTCCCAATCCCACCCTCCCTCCCCTTTCTGCATGCATGCCCCTCCCCAAGTCCACTGAGAGGGGAGGTTCTCCTCTCCTTTCTGATCTTAGTCTATCAGTTCTCCTCAAAAGTGGCTGCATTGTCCTCTTCTGTGGCCTGGTAGGGCTGCTGCCCCCTCAGGGGGAGGTGATCAAAGAGCAGGCCAATCAGATTATGTCAGAGGCAGTCCCTCTTCCCATTAGTGATCTCATTTTTAGGGAGACTTAAGCAGAGGAATGCCAAGAGTTTGATGCTACAGAATGAGTTATAGGCCATTCTGGGATAGAGAGCATCCCAGTCTTCGAACAAACAAACAAATAAACAGAACCCTAGGTAAATATGCAACAGTAACAGTAAATTTGATTAAAAAATAAATCAAAGTGAACTCAACTACACTTGGGCTGGGGGATAAGACAGGGTCTTTGAATACTATCAAGGGTAGCTTGATAGTTGTAAGGTAGGCCAGGCTGATCTCAAACCTGAGTTTCTCCTTTCTTTTCCCAAGTGACTTTATTGCACATGTGTAGCACGATAACCAGAAGGGACTAAGCTATCCAAATCTTTGTTCATTTGTGGACTAAATTTACCAAAACATTTTATCACTAATATACAGAATTTGTCTCATTTTCACATGGTATTTTTAATAATAGTAATAATAATAATACATGCCTTGTTTCATTTATATTCTTTCTTATTTTTTGTTTTGTTCATCATTAATGTCTTTATCATAACTCAAAGGCACATTGGGTAGTTTTATGATCTAGTCACTTTTCACAATTATTCATAAGAATGACCATGCATTCTCAAAGTACTATCCACTGGTGGAAAAAAAAAATAAGTCTGTGTGATAATGGTACATTTTGTATGACTCTATCTTATAAGTTTAAATTTAGGATGATTGTATATTTTACTGGTGAATATATTAATTTAAATTTTCGTTTCCAAGTTGACTTGTTATAGTTGTATAATCACTTCTAATTTCATCTAGGCATGACTAGATATAAAATATATTTACATGACTAATCCATGGTGAAAAAATGAATTGTCTTTGTGCATAGACCTAATGGTTTCTGTAACATACACTTTAAACTGAGCCTCCCAAATCCTAAAGGAGAGTACCACATCAACCTCGTTGACAGCTGAGCTGAGTCACTGATCCATTAACAATGAAGATAAATGCAGTAGGATGGAATGAACTTCTGACAGGTCATTTTTCACTCATTTACCTTACCAGAGATATTATTTCAAGTAACACATAAAATATGTGTGTTTTTTTTTTATCTACAAACTGAATAGTTGTTTCTGGTCTAGGGATGAGGTAGAAAAGGTCACCATTCTCCAGTTCCCTGATCCAACTGGTATTCTCTTCTAGAGTTGAGGATAATTTGCAATGGAAAAGAAAAAGCAACCAGCATGCACTTGGTTTTATGTTCCGGATGCGCTTTTGTCCTATAACCACTCAAGGACTAAAAACAGGGATATGAACATGGTTTGTTTAAATTTCAATATTATATGAATATCATAGTAATTAGAAGCCCATCCTTACAATAGATACATGCCGTCCCTTGAACCACAAATACATTATCATTATTATTGTGAAATTATATATATATATTTATTTATTTATTATATATATTTATCTATATAAATTATATATATATATATATATATATTAAATGGAGAAAGGTTTATTTTGGCTCATGGTTTTGGAGGATACCACTTCATCACATGGCAATTGGGAAGAAAAGAAAGGGACAGGAAGGGGTTAACTTCTCAATACATCCTTTTAGGGCAAATACCGTCTTTACACCAAACAGTGATTTCTTCGGCACTGTTTTTCTGCTGTCTCACTCTCAATGAGTATTCACTGTTGTGCTTTGGATCTGAAATATTCTCCCCCAAAAGGCCTATGTATTAAATAAAGGCTTGTGCCAGTTTGTGATGCTATTCATAGGTGATGGAACCACAAAAGGAGAAATTATATATTATTACTTCAAGTTGTGATTTATTTCCAAGAAAGATGCCCTTCTTAATAAAACAAAGCAAAACAAAATTCCTTTCTCTGTATAATAAGTATTTTCCCCATGAAAGATTTTAGCATTTAAACATGAAATAATATTGATTTTTGTCCTTATTTATCATTATTCAATGAGCTCCTACTCAATGTTAATTGCACTAAATTTTAGACAGAAAGAAACAAACAAAATGGGTCTTTTGTTAAAGATGGTCACAATCTACCATTGATGACACAGGTAGATTAGGAACAATTAGGTGTAATAATGTGTTGAGGGCAGAGGAGGGCCAAGATCAGGACTCTCAAAAATTCAATCATCAAGATATAGTATCACAGATCAGTATCTTAAAATTAAAAATTAATGCAGAAACTGATGGTCAACCAAACAAGATATAAATAGGTGGACTCATAAGAATGATGTTTCCTTTTGTCTCAAGCTTCACTTTTTCAAGGTGTGGTACCAGTATTGATGCTTGTGACTGTGACTCTGGAAATGAAGGTTTGACACATCAAGCTTTCACAGAGGTGGCCAGGAACTGAAATTCACAATCTCCTTGTGCAACTCACCCAACTTCCACAATTGAAAGAACACTTTTCTTTTCATGACTACCTGAAGAATGAAGGTTTTTAAATGTCAAGCTAAGCTCCTCTTGTAAATGGGGAAAGTTAGACCCAGGGAAGTAAAAGTTAGTCGTAACAAGAAGTGATAGAAATAGACAAGGGAGGATTTTTTTTTTGGGGGGGGAATTACTCAAAGATGGTACTTTACTCGGATTAGTTGTGATGGGTTAAAAATTTGTACAGAATACTGAGGAAAGACTAACATGCTTCTGTTTCTGTTCAAAGGAAAACTTCTGAGTGCTGTTGGATCTATGGGTTGGAGAAGAACACAGAGGCAGTGAGACAATTGTGCCTTCCTCTGCACTTTTCCCATTAATCCTTCACTTTTTTTTAAAATTCTGACAGTTTCACTATCATTTGGCATATACATGAAATTTGTCTGTTATTAATAAAGGTAATTGGGTAATGAGGATCAGCCCTGAAATATATTATATGCATACAGGTAATGTACAGACTAAACAGGTTGTATTTATGTGTTTTAAGAATCTATCTATCTATCATCTATCTATATACGTGTGTGTATCACACAAATACACACACAATGAAAATTATTAAAGATAAAGAAGCCGTGAACTTGAGAGAACAAGGGAATTCATGGAAGTGATTGGAGGGAGGAAAAAGAAGGTGGTAAATGATGGAATTATGCTATAATTTCAAAAAATAAAAAAAAATGTGAGAAGTAAAACTAATAAAAAGATAAAAGTGAGTAGTCAGAAAGATTCTCACAAGTCCCAAGTTGGAGGCTAGCTTTCTCTATATACACAGAGAGTTCAAGGCTAGGTAAATATCTATATGGAAAGCCTATTTTCAAAAGCCTTGCTTCTTCTTCCCAAAGGAAAAAAAAGCGCAAAAATAGAAATAAAATAAAGTTGAGCAATGCAGAAAATCAGAAGCAATGAAATAATACTGTGTTGGGATTTACATTTCATACACAAAATGCCTGATACCTTTGTAATAATGCTCTTAAAGAGGAGGAAAGTGATTAAAAGAAACTGTTTAATAAATGGAAAGTATGCAAGTATCGAATAATAAAAAGCAAAACTGATTTTCCCCTCCAGCACCGGAGAAGGAGACCAGATTTTCACCATATGGTAGGCAAGCAAGCTCTCACTGCATTGTTCCTGCTGGCCCTGACCTCTGTATCGGGTGTTAGGCAGGCCTTGCATTCCCATTCTTGTTCCTCAGCTTCCTGAGTAGCTAAAGCTCATTTCTTTTTTCTTTTATGTATGGAAGGTTTTTTTTTTTTTCTTTTTTTAAGATATAGTATATGGGATAGCTTTGAATTCATAATCCTCCTGACTTAGGCTCCTAAGGACTGGGATTATTGTACTTAACTTGGGAAATTAATTTTTTCCAAGGTTAAGAACAGGTAAAACAAGTATTAATATTTAGATAGTTTCTCTGAATTTATTAATTATAGTTTATTCACTTTGTATCCCGCCTGTAGCTCCCTCCCTCCCCTTCTCCACCCATGCCCCTCCCTCAGTCCACTGATAGGGAAGGACTTCCTCTCCTTCCTTCTGATCCTAGTCTATCAGGTCTCATCAGGAGTGGCTGCATTGTCTTCCTTTAGTTTTAGTGATGCTTTCCCTTTTAGCCAAGATTTCGATTTCAGGAAACTTTCCTTTTCTTTAAATAATCTTTTTTTTTTAATTTTTTTTCCAAGACAGGGTTTCTCTGTGTAGGCTTGTCTGTCCTGGACTCACTTTGTAGAGCAGGCTGGCCTCAAACTCAGAGCAGTTCTGCCTCCCTGAGTGCTGAGATTGGCGGTGTGTGCCATGGAGCCTGGCTTTTAATTTCTTTTCTATTTCAAATATTTTAATATAACATTAGCTAGAGAAATACATAGCACCCTGTAACAGGTCAGTGATTAAATTGGGATAAATTTATACATGATTAATATTTTATTTTTATAATGCTTGGATGCATTTTCTTTAGTCAATGGACATTATTTTTGGTTTTTTATTAATTTATTTCTTTAATCACTTTACAGCCTGATCACAGCCACCTTATTCCTCTCCTCCTAGTTCTACCCTTACAGTCCTTTTTCCCCATTACACCCTCCTCATCACCTCAGAGAAGGAGAACCCCCCGCCATGGGTACCAGTCCACCATGACACATCAAGTCACAGCAGGACTAAGACTATCCTCTCTCACTGAGGCCAGACAAGGCAGCCCAGCTAGGGGAAAAAGATCCAAAGGCAGGCAACAGAGTCAGACAACCTCAGTTTCAATTGTTAGGGGATCCACAAGAAGAAGAACAAGGTGCTCTGCTACACATGTGTAGGGGTCCAAGGTCCAGCCCATGCTTGCTCTTTGGTTAGTGGTTCAGTTTCTGTGAGACCCCATGGGCCCAGGTTAGTTGACTCTGTAGGTTTTTTCATGGTGTCCTTGACCACTCTGGCTCCTTACATCCTTCCCCCAACTCTTCCAGAAGACCCCCTGAGTTCTGCCTATTGTTTGGCTGTGAGTCTCTCACTGTTTCCATCAGCTGCTGAATGCAGTCTCTCAAGAGGGCAGCTATGCTAGGCTCCTGTCTGGAAGCATAGCCGAGTATCATAAATAGGATCAGTGGTTGGCTCTTTCCCATGGGGTCGGTCTTAAGTTGGGTCAGTCATTCGTTGGCCATTTTCTCAGCTCCAATGTTATCCCTACCATTCTTGTACGCAGGAAAAATTTGGGTCGAAGGTCTTATGGGTGTGTTGGTGTCCCTCTGCTAGGAGTGTCAGCTAGGGTCTGCTCCATAGACTCCCAGGAGAACCGCCTGTCCCAGAGATCCCCCCATCGATTTCCATTCTTTACCCCAGTCTTCCTGGTAGCCTCACACCTGGATCCCACTCCTGCTCCCCTTCCCTCCCACACTTCCACCCAGTAGCTTTCCTTTAAGACTGCTACTAATAATGAAATCCCTTCCTGTAACAGTTTCTAAATTTATTTTGTATCTTTTCACCTTTCAGACCTGTTCAGCAATACCTGAATGGGTTTTCAGTAGTAATCATTCAGTTTTGTAACTTGTAATTTCCACCTTAATGATGGTTTTACTGCTTTCACTGTGTTTTCGCCACGCTTTTCTTTTTTAATCTTTATGCTTTTTTTGTGCTTTGTTGAAACATAATGTGTCGTCTTTGAGCTTTTCAATCTATTATATTAATGAGATATTTATGGTTTTTTATTTTTGTGACTGCAGAGAGCTATTCACATTAGCTTTCTGTTTCTTGAAAAACATCCTTTTTCATCGGATTTTTCATTGTACTTTTACTGCTTTTGCCTCTTTTCTGGGCTAGTTTTGTTCTATTAATCACCAAATTAAACTAGCTATTTACTGAACTACAGTGTGGGAAGTGGTGGGCATGTGAGTCAGATCAGCCCACAGAAGCTATTTAAATCAAAGGCTAGCCCACCTCCCCAAATCTGTTTTAATTTTCTGTTTAAAGACCATATTTTTAAATCTCTATGTGATGTCTGGGTAGTCTGTATTGTTCACAGCTCAAGTGTCTTAATTTACTTGTCCCATTATTAGTAGTGAACGTTTTCCTGCTCTCTTCCAAATCTCATCCTCTTCTTCTAGCATTTTGAGTGTCACCCAGGAGACTGTTTCAAAAATCTCAGCTGTAATCGATCAGCGTCTCCCTCTTTGCCTGCATCTTTTGCCATTCTGGAATAAATAAATGGAAATTGTATGAAAAGAGGTTTTGTTTTTAAGGTTGTTTTACATGTTCTATTTCACGGCAGCTTCAAACAAAACAACGTTTGTACATCTTAGCACAGTGATATTAAGTGGAATCTGTACCATGCCCAAGGTAGATGCCAGCCAGGTTCATTTATCTTGTTAGATCAAATCTCTCCTTGTTGTAAAGACACTTGTCATAGCAAGTCATCCATTGCTTACTAATTTAATTAAAGATGTGGCTTTGAGGGTTTTCTTTTTCACATTTTCAGTATCTATGTTATTTTAGAGTGCGTTATATGGGAGATAGGTTCAAATATGTTTGTTTTGTCAACTTTAATGGAATTACCCTCTATGGTATAACTTTCTACTAGACCAGCCATTAAGTTGAATATACTTCATTACTATGGTAACCAGAGCTGAATGGTTCCTGCCTTCCAAGTATCAGGTACCACTGAAACTATATGTTATGCTTGAATAACACCTGTGTTAAATTAACCATATAGCTTCAAAGAATACTGGAAAGGATTAGAAACCAACAGAAAGAATGGAGATCATAGAAACCAGAACTTCAGCAAAGATCTTTAGCTTCCTTTGGGGAATCCCAGACACATTTTGGTGATATCTTTTCTATCATGTTTCCTTCTAAGCCTTTCACTACTAGGCTTTACTCTTCAGTGTCGTGTTTGCATTTTGAACTGATGTTGCTGTTCTCCAGTTCATCAAATGATTAGTGGAATAACAATTCTTTTAGCCAAGAGAAGAAAAAAATTTAATAATGAATTTAATGGAGATTTTGTATTATTTGAACTTTCTCTTTCTCTTTCTTTGTTGTTTTGTTTTTTGAGACAGGGTTTCTCTGTATAGCCTTGGCTTTCCTGGACTTACTTTGTAGACCAGGCTGGCCTTGAACTCACAGTGATCTGCCTGCTTCTGGCTTCCTGAGTGCTGGGATGAAAGGCATGTGCCACCACTCTCCTCCACCTTTGTCCCTTCTTAATAGTGTGATTTTCCTATCACCATTTATTTATTTATTTATTTATTTATTTATTTATTTATTTATTTAAATTATAAAGGAGGGGCTGTTAAAATGGCTTATCGAGTAAGAGCATGTGTTATGCAAGTATGATGACCTGAATTCAGATCCCAACATTCAGAGACTTGGTTGCTTGCTTGTTCATAACCGAAGCACTGTTATAGAGGGAGCCAGGAAGATCACTGGAACTTTCTGGCCTTTTTAGTTCCAAGTTTAGTGCAAGATCCTGTCTTTCAAGAGAGGAAGAAAGACAGTGATAGAAGAGAGCATTGGACAGCCTACAAGAAAATAAATAAATGTCAGCAAAATTCTAGGTAACACAAAGAAGTGATATAAATTCATACAAGTTAGACAGTTTTAAATGTATGTCCATATCATCTGTTCGATGTCAGTAATTTTCTGTATTTATTTTCTTCATTTTTCCATATATATCTAATTTTCACTCAGAATAAAATTAATTAGAAATGTCTAATAAAATTTATTAGAAATATACATGGAATGAAATCAGAATGTTCTTGATTTTTAAAACTTCACCATTTATTATATGCATAAAATAATTGAAAGGGAAAGTTAATATATAAATTTTTATTTTCACGAGTGTATGTAAAAGTATTACATGGGTTTACCTGGATATACATGTTTTTGGAGGAAGAAAAGGTAACAGGTAATAGAAACTATACTAATACAGTTAATCTTTTGTCAACACAGCCGTTTCCAGATGTTGTTTGATCACTGTTGTCTGTATTCTTTCTTTGCCAATATTGCCAAAGAAGTGTTGGGTCATCACTGTTAATGATTATTTATATTGTTTCTTAGTAGAGTAAGCAGGATATAGTATTGGAACTCTCATTTATCAAAAGGCAGACACTTTTTTACTCGTTGACAAATAAAGGCATTATTATTTTATGAAGGTTTGCATTGTATAATGAATAAGAATTCAGTGTTCATGTAAAACCATAATTATTCAACATGGCAGGGAATGGATAGAATATGAAACAGGGGGATGCATTTTCCACTGATTTACTCCTAATTACAGAGACACCTTGATAATTACTTTGATAATGAAACTGTAGAAAAGTAAAGTTCTTTTTTTTTCCTGTCTCCCAGTTGTTCTGTGGCAAAAAGGGAGGAATATAAAAAAAAATGTAACTCTCTTCTTCCTCTGTCAGTACAATTTCTAACTTTTTAGTTTTGTAGTTGAAAATATTTTTATATTGAAGTGAAGAAAGTATATACTATCGTTGTATATGATATTATAGCACAAGGAAAAAGTTTGCTATTCTTCAAGTTTCATTATTGTTTTGCTAAGAGAATAAAAAGTGCAAACAGTGATCTTTAAAGCAGTTCAGTCTATGATTCTAGGTGTTTGGATTTTAAGGAGGTTGTCTCTTTCCTGAAAACATGCAGTTGAACTTTGAAGCAACCATGTGACTCCCTCAAAAAATGGAGCTCTTGTTCTTGATGTTGTTGTGGTTTTCTGTAGTGCAATACTGTGCTAATATTCTATTTGTGCAAATTTCTTTTGAGAAAAGGGATGCTATTGAGTGTCCAGTTAATGTTTTAATGTTTTAGAAATGGCTTTTTTATGTCTTTAAGCAAACTTGTTTCTCAAAGATAAACTTGTTGCTTATTATGAAAATCTCTTCTTCATCTTAAAAGAAATTTAGACCTAATGATATGTACCTAAAGGCAGAGGTGTCCTGATAATTACTTCAATGATGAAATTGTGGAGAACAAGTTAAGTAAAGGCTTTCTTCTGTACAAAATAACTCAGGCCTTAATATCTCACTAAAAATGTGTCCTTAACCCAGTAGTAAGGATATAAATTCTATAAAATGTAATTACTGATATTTATATTTTTAGAAAACACTGCAGATGTTTAGACAAAACAAAACATCAGAAGCATTAAAATATAAAACATTGTATCCTAAATAATTTTCCATTTAATTTAAAACATATATGTTTATATATATATATATATATATATATATATAAACATATATATCTTGGGATTTTTTTATTTTAGGAACAGTTTATTATGCATATGAAATTTCTTCTACTAAATTGGCCAGAGTCTTATGTCTAATATAATATTTTACATTTGAATCTCTGCTGCTGTTACAGCTCTAAAGTTTGCTGGCCTATAATTTCCTGATGAGCAGAAGTATCTAGGTCTCAGCTCTGGAAATTTTTAATTTTTGGAAAATGTACCAAAAAGGAGCAAGAATTATAAAATCTATTATTGACTTCAAAAAAATCAACAATTAGTATTATGGTGTTCTCTCTCTCTCTCTCTGTGTGTGTGTGTGTGTGTGTGTGTGTGTGTGTGTGTGTGTGTGTGGAGAGGGGCAAGCCAAGGGAAAGTTTCAAAATGATTAAATTAAAGTGATCAAGCTATGGTTTAAACTTAACTCTAAAAAACAATAGTTAATTTTTGAGATACTTAATGATGTGAATTTTTAATTACACGAAGTTATGATTTTTAATATTTATCTTGAGATATTTTCAACAAGTGTCAAAGTGAACCACTTTAAAAACATTTTTATGTTTTTTCTTTGCATAAAATAATGTTAAATAAAAAATTTAAGTGCAATGTATTGACACAATTATTTCATACAGGAAAAACACTCAGGTTTTTTACTTAACCTTTTAAACAAGAGAACATGCCTGGAAGGAATAATTTTTACCACAGATTGTCTACAACATATTCATACATACATTTCTTTATGTATTGTATGAATGTATATTAATATACATGTGCTCACATTATCATTATTTTGTTAAATATATAAATATATTATTTTGTTCAATATATAAATCCTTCCATATTATTTATTAGTTATGCACAGCATTCCAATCTAGTAAGACAAGGTTTTGTTTTTTTTTTATTAATCACAAGTTGTTTACTTTGTATACCAGCTGTAGCCTCCTCCCTCATTCCCTCCCAATCCCACC
Organism: Psammomys obesus; assembly: GCF_907164565.1. Lineage (NCBI taxonomy): Eukaryota > Metazoa > Chordata > Mammalia > Rodentia > Muridae > Psammomys > Psammomys obesus. Next base: position 15,019,802 of record NW_026596117.1, read on the forward strand.
CTCTCTCCCTCATCTCCTCCCTGCCCCTTTCCAAGTCCACTGCTAAGGGGTTCTCCTCCCCTTCCATCTGACCTTAGAGCTTATCAGATATCTTCAGGAGTGGCTGCCATGACCTCCTCTGTGGTCTAGCAAGACTATTCATCCCACAGGAGAGGAGGTAAAGGAGCCAGTCATTGAGTTCATGTCAGAAATAGTTCCTGTTCCCCTTTCTAAGCAACCCACATGGTTACTGAGCTACCTTGGGATACATCTGAGCAGGGGATCTAAGTTATATCCATACATGGTCCTTGGTTGGAGAAACAGTCTCATAGAGGGGTCCAGTGCCCTGATATATTTTGTCCTTGTGGAACTCCTGTCCTCTCTAGGTCATACTAACTCCTCCTTCTTTCATGTGATTCTCTGCACTCTAACCAAGGATTGGTTATGAGTCTCTGCATTTGCTTTGATACACTGCTAGGTACAGTCTTTCCAGAGGCCCTACTCGGTAGGCTCCTGTCCTGTTACTTGTTTTCTCCTAAGTCCAATGACCATCCCATTTGTCTTTCTAAGGGAGGATTGATCATCTTACCCCAACTCCTCTTTCTTGTTTATCCTCTTTTAGGTGTATAGATTTCATTATGTTTATCATATCTTATAGGTCTATATAAGTGAGTATATACTGTGTGTGTCTTTCTCCTTCTGGGATACATCACTCAGAATCATCTTTCTAGATCCCACCATTTGCCTGCATATTTCATGATTTCCTCATTTTTTATTGATGAGTAGTATTTCATTGTGTAAAAATACCACAATTTCTGTACCCATTCCTCCGTTGATGGACATCTGGGTTGTTTCCAGGTTCTGACTATTATGAATAAAGTTACAAACATGGTTGAGCAAAAGTCCTGTTCTATACTTGAGCTTCTTTTAGATATATGCTTAGGAGTAGTATAGCTGGATCTTGATGAAGCACTATTCCTAATTGTCTGAGAAAGCACCAGATTGATTTCCAAAGTGGTTGTACAAGTTTACATTCCCACCAGCAATGC